>NW_028258185.1:0-678303 GCF_053883595.1 Heterocephalus glaber
ATATGTCATGTACATGTACCAACTTCCCCATGATGAATGCAATCCTTATGTACTATAAACAAGAACCAAAAAATAAAAAGATGTAATTAGTAGTATGTCAGAAATAACTTCAGATGATGAATTTGAAATTGGATGAAATGTATTTTTAGTAAATATAAATTAATAAAATCAACTCAAGTGTAGGAAACCTCCATGGTGATATAGCAGGTAAATAGAGTCAGTAAATAAAAATATTTCCATACAAAGTAAGTCAATAAGCAAACAAATTACAACTGGAGGTTTTGCATGTCAAGCATACCAATAATTTTCAGGAATAAATAATTCTAAATGGCACAGTCCTCTCAGGAAAATATAAAACAAGAAATATTATTTCATTTATTTTATGAAACTAGCATAAACTTGATACTTAACCTTTTTGCGGCAAATATAAGAATAATTTATTACAAACTGATCTTGTTTATGAAAAGATGCAAAATTAGTCAGTAGCAAACTGAATCCAACGATTGTAAAGACAAGACACATCATCAGAAGAACTGGATTTCTTCCCGGACATAAAAGTTATTCTAAGAGGTCTGTTAATGTAATTCACCATATTAAGATATGAGAAAATAAAACACATATGATTATCTAACTAAATGCAGAAATAACATTGGTATCATTCAATGTCCATCCATCATTGAAAGGGTTAGGAAACAAAGGAGAAAAAGGAACCTTCTTAACATAATATTAAGGTTATTTACAAATAATGTACAGAAAATATCATATTCAAATGTAAATTATGAATGCATTTGTCTTAAAATTAGGAGTAAATCAGACAATGCTGCAGTCACTACTTTTGTTCAACATTGTAGTAGAATTTGTAGCCTGAAAAAAGAAAAGGAAAAAAAGAGTTAAGTAGCTGGACAGAAAGAAAAAAGAATGTCATTTGTGGCAGACTACCTATTTAGAAAACCCCAAATAATAAATTTATTAAAATATAATATCTCACTGTTGACATTGTTGCTGGAAACTTAGACATCTGCTTCTCCATTCTTTCTAGTGATTTTAAGAACCAACTGGCAGTCTTTATTAAATTATTCTTCTGTTTAAATTGGCCCTAGGCTAGGCTAGTTTGCAATAGGTATCTTGGCTGATATATAATTATTTTCATCTCTTGTATATCTTTATTTTACTCGGTTATAGTAATTTTATGTGCACAAGATTGAATTTCTATTTTCAGCCAATTCACTACAAATATTATTATAACATTATTTGCTTTTCATTGTTATTTTCAAGTTTAATTTTAATGATTCCAAAAGAACACATTGTACTAATCCATTTTGTTGTGGGACATTTAGGTTATCCCAGATTAAAATTATTTTAAACAATGTAACAATAATCATTTTTATACATTCAGCTTTCTTCCTTCCTTTGAATCCATTCTTAGGATCATTCCCATGTGTGCCTTTTCCACCCACTGCTCTGTTTCCAAAATATTGTTCTATTTTTCTCAACATAAGTTCTCAAACCCTACAATATAGAATGTTTTCCAAGAATTTTAAAACCCTTGCCTTATGTGATAATTAATCCTGGTTGTCAACTTGAGAGGACTGAGAGATGCATAGAAAACTGAGGAAGCCCACTTCTGGGGTGTCTGTGTTTCTGGAGAAGATGGGTCAGCAGCACGTTCAGTCAGCTGGGACCTGGGTAGAATGAAGAAGTGGAAGAAGAAGGAAGCTTGCACTTGTGCATGCTCAGCCCTTCGCAAGCAGGTGCATTTTCTGCTGCTGTTGTCACTCATGCATGTCAGACTCCGGATCCTTCAGCCTTTGACCATGGGCTTCTATTTGGAAATCTCTAAGGGGATTTCAGACCATCCACCTTGGACTGGGGCTGCCTCCTTGGTCCCTCTTGTTCTGAGGCTTCCAGTCTTTTGGACTGAGAGGCTACTGGTTTACCCAGCTCTCCAGTCTGCAAATGGCCACTGTGGGACTATCCAGGTTGTGAGCATGTAAGGCAATCTAAGAGATCCCCTCTTATAACTTTATATTCTACTGGTTCTATTTCTTTGGAGAACTCTGACTAGTATACTTTATTGTTTGTCAGAAAACATTTTGAGTTTGATAGGGCAGGCTTTACCGAATTCTTTCAGTTGATAAAATGTAACCCCAGATTTTGCCATAAGATTTAGTTTTATCTTCGTAGGAGCAGCGGTAACCTGAGAACTCCGTGATGTCAACACTCTATTTCTGGTGCTTTTAATTTCCATTAAGCACCTTCTAGGCTCTGGATGTTCTACGCTGTGGGGCTCCAGCTATGAACAAAGTTATTACTCTCATGGAATTTGCCTTCCAAATAGAGATAGACAAGAAAATAAAGAAGGTAATTTCGGGTAAGTGTGTGATGAAAGTCCTAATGGGAGTTTGTCCCCCTTCTGCCTCTTGCTTTCGTACCCTTTTTTGCTCCTCCTCTTCTTCCCATCATAGTAGAACACAGCAAGAGGACCATCACCAGATGCTGGGCCCTCTGTCTTGGACTACTCAGTCTTCAAAAGGGTGAGCCAATAAATTCCTGTTTCATTGTAAATTACCCCATTTGTGACATTTTGTTACAACAGATGTGGAGTAAGACAATAGTGAACTTACGTTATCTTCAACAAGAGTTCCAAGAATACAAAGAGAGATAATCCTTTCAATAAATGGTGGGAAAACTGAATATCTGTATACACAATGAGAGTGGACCTTTATCTTACACCATACAGAAAAATCAATTAAAGATGAATTAAAGACTTAACATAATATTTTGACAAAAAGTTCTGAGGAATAGGTAAGTTGTCTCAATACAGTTTCCATTTTTGTGGGGTTTTTTGTGGAATTATGTCTTTAAATGTTCTAAGATTACCCCACTTAGATTGGTGATAATCTTACTTTTATTTTATTTTATTTTATTTTTTTTGCTTAAATTCTTTTATGGGTACCTTTTAGGTATACAATACATTTACATTCATCATTGGGTGCTTGTACCTGTACATGATGTATCTTGGTTCTTATTTTTTCCCCATTACCAGTGAGCCCTTCACCCCCCACCCTTCCCTATTTACATAGACTTTGTTTCCATTTTTTTCTTTTCACATAATTTTTCCTTTCCCTTCTTTCCTTTCCCCTTCCCCTCCCACTTCCCCTACCCCTTTCGACCTTTTCTTCCTATTTCAAATGATCATTTATTCATTTTAATCATTTTAATCCTTATTTACAGTTACTTTTATAATTTACCTATTATGCACAGATATATCATCTTTCTCCTCAGAACTTTAGAGAGAATTCATTCCTTAAGCAAAATTATTCTTGTGCCATTAGCTAGATTCACAGCTTGACTACCCTAGGACCTTATTCACTCATTCATTTATTCATTCTTTCATTCATTTAATTTGCTTTTCCACTCACCAAATATTTTTGAAAATGCACTACATGCCAGACATTATGCTAAACTCTACAACTAAAAAAAGAAACAAAGACATGGTCTCTGCCCTTGAAGAGCTAAGAGATGAGTGGATTTTGGATAAAGTTTGTCATTTCTGTCTTGAACCATTAGCTGACTATAGCTGACAGAGTTATGTAATCAAGTTTATTTGCCTCATTTTTCCTCTGTGGATTTTAACTATGCTTATATTCTATCTCTTTTGCTTTATCAAAGGGGAGGGCTTGATTTCAGCCTTGCTTCTAGGCAAGAGCAGTGCATACAGTGTAAGGTTTCATGCCTCTGCTTTCAAGGTTTAGAGGACTGAGGACTTGGAGTCCTGATGCTTCAGCCAGGTTGACCTTGTGAAATCCAACAGCTTAGCTCTGTAGTTTCTCATAATATCATTTTTGTGAATGAATTATTTTGTGAAATATATTCTTAATAAAATCTAATACACAAATAACTGCATTTTTTTAGTGAAGAGTTATATCATAATTTCTGATCAGAAAAAATTGCTATAAACTCTGTCATTTAGACTAGAAAGTATGATAACCCAAAGGACAGATACCGTACCTTTCCTGTGCTGGTTTCTTGAGGTGGAGGCTTATACAGGCATGACATCTTTCCTCCCCTAATTTGGCCACTTGTGATCCATCCAAAGAGCATGTGTAGGTCTTGCACTCTATGATCACATACAATAGTGTGAGCAAACTCCCCCATTAATGAACAGTATACTGGTCACTCATAGCTTGTGGCACTTCCTAAAGAGTCTTAGCCATATTAGGTATAGCTGAGCCAATCAGAAGACACACCACATGCCATAATGGCTAATCTCCTTTACCTATAATGCTGTTTTTAAACCAGGATAGTTACAAAAGAACCACTGAGAAGGAATCTCCCTCCAGGGCACATGGCAGCACTGTTCTGGAAAGAGGAGGTTCTGATGGCCAACTATTCAGGGTAAATGAGTGTTTCTATGGTCTGTCTCAGGACCGAGGCCAGAAAATAATATCTCAAATGGTAATGATGAAATCAGCCAAGGGATTTCTTTCCATTACCAGAAAAACTGATGAGACCTCTGTGGAATACAACGTGATACCTGCTGCATCCTGTTCAGCTGGAGGTATTAGAGGACAAAGTAGTAGCTTTCCAAAGCTCTAGATTTATAGATCTCATCTGACTAAAGCCAGTTCTGCTGTGACCTAACCAGTATATTCAGAATGTTATCTGTCTAAAACCATTTTTCCTGTCTCAATGAAGGTAACTTTCAGTAGTCCCTATTTAAGTATCAAAGCACTTGTGATTGGGAAGTCATTTGTGAGTAGACAGATGTGTGAGATGAACTCATATTGGATGTATACGTTTACCATGTGTTAGGAAATAAAATTATTTAGCTGAAACTTGAAAAAAAGTTATCACTATTATTAGGGGTACCATACAATTTATTGTTTTCCTTTAACAAAGTATTTTCTCCAATATCTTTTCTTTTTAACATCTTGTAGGATCTTGTGGGCATAGGAGTCAGAGGATTAATATTTAAATTCTAGATATATACATTTGAAGAGTGATAGAGGTAAATTCTTTTGTTAATTTTGTTCCTCATTTATCAATCCCCAACATGATGGGTGCTGCTATGGATTTCGTCTCCCATTCTGGCCTGCCATGGGCAAAGAGTCACTTTCAGAGTAAAATCCCACACTGTGTTTGCAGTGTATAATAACTGTGATCATTTCTTGGGGATAGACCTGCCCTCTGGCAAGACTGAACCTCTCCACCTTATCTTGCATTATGGCTTGTGTCTAGATGTCCCCCCAAAGCCTCATGCAGCTGTAGGTGGGGCTTTTTCAGAGGTGGCTGAATCTAGAGTGATTGATTCATAGCACAATGCTAGGCTCAAGGGGACTTGATGGAGACAACCCTGAGTGAGCTACAAATGCATATATTGGCTTTCTGTATTAAGGGTCTGAGTCTGTCCTAGGCTTACGTGGCTTGCCTGATGAGCCTGCAGGTGGCATTGGGAAACAGAACTCCCTATTGCCACTGGCTACAGTGGAGGTCTCAATGACCTGTCATGCTGTGACGCCTCGGAAGGCAAGATAACATTTCAGCTGAGGACTCTCTGATTCTCCCACAAAATTCTATAGAAGTAAATATTAACCTCAGGGAAAAACAAGTTCCATATTAATCATTGGCACATTCGTACAAGAATGCTTTGTCTCTTACTAGATCTTGCTTGCGTCAGTGCCGTCCACTCCACTGTTTCCTGCATCTCCCTACATGCTCCTTGGAAAGCTGTGTGCTCAATAAAAAGTGACAAGTTCAGAGAGTTAGGGTCTTAGACTGATCTAAGGGGGTCTTTGGACCCCCTTCCATTCTTTTTTTTCCCATTAAGTTTATGGGTACATTTTAGGTATACAATACAGTTACATTCATCGTAGGGAACTTGTACCTTTACACGATGTATCTTGGTTCTTATTTTTTCCCCATTCCCCTGCCATCCCTTTACCCCCTCCACCCTTCCCTATTTACAAAGACTTTGTTTCTATTCTTTTCCTTTTCTCATATTTTTTCTTTTACCTTCTTTCCTTTTTCCTGTCCTTCCTACTTCCCCAATACCTTTAGAACTTTTCCTATTTCACATTATCAGTTATACATTTTGATCCTTATTTACACTTTTAGTTTTTCACACCAGAGAAAATTTTCAGTATTTACACATTTGTCCTATTTATTTGACTTAAGAGTATGGCCTCAATGCCTTGCATTCTAAATCATTATATCTGTCTCTTTTATCCTTTGTAGTACCCCTGGTCAGCCCCTGATAGGCACTAGGATTAAGGATGTGAGTGCTATCTTTGCTAAGTGGTCTTGATAAAATTAATGAGCAGAAAGACAGAACCTTCATTCTGCCATGCACTATTGCCCTCTGCCATGTGCTGTCCGGCTTTGGAGCCAACTGATTATGGACTGAAACCTCTATGAAGTATAAGCTAAATAAATTCGTCCTTCCTTAACTTGTGGATGTTTGTTATTTTGTCTCAGCAGTGAGAGAAAATTAACTAACATGCCTTGTGTTTGCAGAGACAAGTCCCCCTCCGTGGGTCTTAGGGTTAGTGTTCCTTTCTGCCTCATTCTTTTCCTTGCATTGTTTTTAGTTTCTCCAGTTCCTCTGTGATTTCTATTTCTCCTGTCAGCTCTTTCTTGACTGCATAGGCTCTTCCTCCTTTCTCATTGCTAATTGTTTTCCAGATGTCTGGACTCCAGGTCCTGGAGAGGCTGGAGATATGCTGGCAGTCTTCACTCTACTCTTCATTCATTTTCCTGCAAATGACACGATTTTGTTCTTTCTTCTGACTGAATAATATTACATTATGTATATATCTTATGTTTTTAAAATCTATTCATCTGTTGATTGGCACATAGCCTGTTTCCATAGTTTTGCTCTTGTGAATTGTGCTGCAATAAACATGGGAATGCAGATTTCTATGTAGTATGCTGACTTCAATTCTTTTGGCAATACACTGAAGAATGATATAGCTGGATGAAATGCTATCACTATTTTTATTTTTTATTTTTGAGGAACCTCCACACTGATTTCCATAGTGAATCTACTAGTTTACATTTGACTAACTGTGTGGAAGAGTACCTCCCCCCCCAGTGCCAGGATTATTTTATTTTATTTTTTGTATTTTTGCAAGTCGTTCTGATTGGGAGAGATAGAATCTCAATGTAGTGTTGATCTGCATTTCCCTAATGACTAAAGATGTTGATAATTTTTTTCATATATTTTTGGGCCATTTTCATCCAGCTCATTTGTTCATTCCTTTTCTTTTCTTTTCTTTTTTGGTACTTGGGATCGAACTCAGGAACTTGAGCTTGCCTGCAGGTGGCAGAACCACTGAGCTAAATCCCCGGCCCAATTTGCTCATTTATTGATTGTTTGTTTGTTTTTTTTATGTTAAGATTTTTGAGTTCTTGAGGCCCACCAGCTGACGGCTGGGCCAAACGGAGCCGGCAGGGCAGAGTGGGGCCTCGCGGTTGCAGGCTGACCGGGACCTGCTTGCTCCGGCTTGCTCCACCAGTTTTCCACCAGCCACCAGGACAGGGTGAGGAGGACCCCCCCTCCCCCCGCCCCAGGCAGGTCCACCAGCTGACGGCTGGGTCGAGTGGGTGCCTCCAACAATACTCCCCCAAACCCCCCGGCCTCTGGCCTTTTGGCTATGCAGGTACTTGGTTACAAACTGCAGAGGCACAGGGGGACAAAAGCCATTGCCCTGAGCTCCAGAAGTGAACAACAGAGAGAGCACCTGTCTCAGGCTCCCTGATGAAAACAAGCCCACTGGAAAAGTGAGGGGAATCTCTGCAATAAAGGCACACCAGACCACCATGATTGGTAAATTGGAGGGATTATCAGCTCCCATCGGAAACTGGACTTTCTTCAGGGGAAAGGCAGCTGAAACCTGCAGTAGAAATTTGCAGAGTGCAACCCTGCAGGAGGACAGGGAGCTCAACTTGGGACTTGAAACCAGAAATCTGCCTGAATCTCACGGGTCTGGGACTAGCTTACTGAGACTCATTGACTTATAACTGCACACTACTGCCCACGTTGTCTATTGTGACAGCAGAGACACACCTTGAAGGAGGCCCTTTATTTTTTAAAGGTGATAGATTAATAACTACCACAAATTGTCATTCTTTAAGAGGTATTTGATGCTATGGTGTTGCTGATTGTATGACTTGGGCTAAGGTGTCGTGATTGATCTAAACAGTTTTCCTTCCTGGTGTAATGAAAATGAGATAGCCTCAAGTCATCAGAGATTCAAAACCTAAAGACCAGCCATATCTGGTAGACACCCTGAGAAGCAATCATTCCATATGGGTTTTAAATAGATCGACAAAGATATGATAAACCGCTTCATAATATCAGCCCAGGAACTAAACCAGGGACAGTACCAAAAACAAAAATGAGAAGGCATTTAAGTGAGGCACAAACCCAGACTTCCACCCCACAAAAGGCAATTTCTGGGGGAAATGAGGTGCAAAAGTCTGATAATCAACCACCTGGACACACTGAACTGATTGCACAGGAAGCAACAAAACAGATGGATGAGGCTCTAGAAAAATTCAAAGCAGAAATAATCTCCCAGATAACTACAGAGATGGTGAGCAGAGTGAAAGATGTGATTAGAGGCTCTAGAGCAGAAACTGATAAAAAAAATACATGAGCTCAGAAACATGCTGGAAACCATGAATGCCCAGCATAAGAAAGAAATGGAAACCATGAAACAGATTCAAACAGGTATTCAGGAGATTAAAAACGCCATTGAAAGCATGCAGAGCAGATTAAGAGAATATCAGATATAGAAGACAGGATTTCTGTGAAGGACCACGAAAAGAGAGATTTCTTAAAAATAGTAAGGGACCATGAGAAATCAATTCAACATCTGCTAGATGATGCAAAGAAGAATAACATAAGACTGATAGGAGTCCATGAAAAAACAGGAGAAAGTACAATTGACATAAAAAATACTGTTCACAGAAGTAATAGTAGAAAACTTCCCAGAGAGAGGAGGAGAATTGGACATACAGATAAGCGAGGCCTATAGAACTCCACCCAGCCATGATAAAAAAAATCTACACCTAGACATATAATAGTCAAGATCCCAGAAACCCAACAGAAGAACAAAATCCTACAGGCAGTTAGAGAAAAGAAACAAATCACCTATAAAGGAAAGCCCATCAGAATCACGGCAGACTTCTCAACACAAACCCTCAAATCAAGGAGATCCTGGAGTGAAGTATTTCAAGCCCTTAAAGAAAATAACTTCCAACCTGGACTGTTGTATCCTGCAAAATTATCTTTCACAATTGATGGGGAAATTAGACACTTCCATGACAAAGAACACCTGAGAAATTTCATGAACACCAAACCAGCACTGCAAACAATTCTAAGCAATATCCTAGAAAAAGGCAACGAAGGTCACAGCTCCATGAGGCTCAACAGAGGGAAGCCACCAGACAAGGTAAGAAACTAAAGGAAAAGGGGGAAAAAGAAATAAGAGCCAACAACAGCAAAACATCATGACAAGGATGAGTCAATATTTCTCAATTATAACTATCAATGTTAATGGCCTCAATTCACCAATCCAAAGAAGCAGACTGACAGAATGGATTAAGAAGCAAAATCCAGCAATATGCTGTGGACAAGAAACACACCTAACTCAAAAAGAAATTCATAGACTGAAAGTAAAAGGATGGAAAATGGCTCTCCACATGACAGGAACCCAGAAAAAAGCAGGGGTAGCAATCCTATTTGAAGATAAAGTAGATTTCAAACCAAAACTAATTAAGAGAGACAAAGATGGTCATTACATCCTTGTGAAGGGAACAATCCAAGAGGAAGAGATGATAATCCTAAATATATATGCACCAAATATGAATGCCCCCAACTATACAAAAGAAATATTAATGGACATGAAAAACCAAATAAGCACTAACACAATTGTAGTGGGGGACCTCAATACCCCACTATCACAAATAGACAGATTATCTAGACAAAAAATTAACAATGAAATTCTAGAACTGAACCAAACTATTGAACAAATGGACTTAATAGATATTTACAGAGTGTTCCACCCCACAAAATCAGAATACACATTCTTTTCAGCTGCACACAGGTCATTATCCAAAATAGACCACATGCTAGCTCACAGGACATGTCTAAGTCAATGTAAAAGAACTGCAATTAGCCCCTGTATATTATCAGACCACAGTGCAATAAAATTGGGGATCAATAACATGAGAAACTGAAAAACTCCCACAAACACCTGGAAATTGAATAACATCCTCCTGAACAACCAATTGGTCACAGAGGAAATTAAAGAACAAATTAGACAGTTTCTACAAGTAAATGATGATGCCAGTACAACATTTAGGAATCTATGGGACACAAAGAAAGCAGTTCTACAAGGGAAATTCATAGCAGTGCATGCCCATATTAGGAAAACAAAGAGAACTCAGATAAATAATCTAATGCAGAACCTCAAACACCTAGAAAAAGAAGAGAATAACAAACCCAAAGCCTGCACAAGAGAGGAAATTATAAAGATCAGAGCAGAAACCAATGCAATGGAGACTAAGAGGATGATACAAAAAATTAATGAATCGAAGAGTTGGTTTTTTGAAAGAATAAATAAAATCAATAAACCTTTAGCCAACCTTATCAAAAAAAGGAAAGAAAAGACTCAAATCCATGCAATTAAGAATGAAAAAAGGGAAGTCACAACAGAACCAGCAGAAATCCAGAGGATCATCAATATCTACTTCTAGAACCTGTACTCTAATAAAATGGAAAACACGGAAGAAATGGACAGATTCCTAGATACGTATGAACTGCCAAAATTAAATGAAGAAGATATAGAAATTCTAAACACTCTAATTACAATGAGTGAAATTGAAAACGTAATAAAAATTTACCAACAAAGAAAAGCCCAGGTCCTGATGGCTTCACTGCTGAATTCTACAAGACATTTAAAGATGAACTAATGCCATTACTCTTTAAACTCATCAAGGAAATTGAAAGGGAAGCAATGCTTCCAAACTCATTCCTGGAAGCAAGTGTGACTTTGATTCCAAAACCAGGGAAAGACCCAACCCAAAAAGAGAACTACAGGTCAATCCCCCTAATGAACATAGATGCAAAAGTCCTCAAAAAGATACTGGCAAACAGAATACAGAGGGTCATCAAGAAGATCACACACCCTGACCAAGTCGGATTTATCCCAGGGATGCAGGGATGGTTCAACATATGTAAATCAATAAATGTAATATACCATATTAACAGAGTCAAGGACAAAAACCATATGATCATCTCAATAGGTGCAGAAAAGGCATTCAACAAAATCCAACACCCATTCATGATAAAAACCCTACAGAAAATTGGAATAGAAGGTCTTTATCTCTACCTGATTAAGGCTATCTATGAAAAACCAACAGCCAACATCATACTAAATGGTCAAAAACTTAAAACTTTCAAGCTAAAATCAGGAACAAGACAAGGATGCCCACTATCCCCACTCCTGTTCAATATAGTTCTGGAAACATTATCCATAGCAATTAGAAAAGAGAAAGAGGGCCGGGGATTTAGCTCAGTGGTTTTTCCACCTACTGCGAAAGCGCAAGGGCCAGTGTTCGATCCCTGGTACCAAAGAAAAAAAAAAAGAACTGTGACATTGAAGAAAAGAGAAAGAAATAAAAGGAATAAAGATAGGAAAGGAAGAAGTTAAACTGTCATTATTTGCTGATGATATGATACCTTACATAGAAGGCCCGAAAAACTCTACCAATAGACTTCTGGACTTAATTGACAGATTCAGTAGAGTAGCTGGATATAAGGTCAACACTCAAAAAACAATAGCCTTCTTATACACAAATAGCAGACTCATTGAGAGTGAAATTAGGGAAACAATTCCTTTTACAATAGCATCCAAAAAAATGAAATATCTAGGAATCAATCTAACTAAGGAAGCAAAAGACCTCTATGCTGAAAACTATAGCACCCTGAAAAAGGAGATCGAGGAGGATATAAGAAAATGGAAAGACATTCCTTGTTCCTGGATAGGAAGAATCAATATAGTGAAAATGGCCATACTTCCAAAACTGCTATATAGATTTATTGGAATGCCAATTGAAATTCCAACAATATACTTCATGGAACTAGAGAAAACAATCCAAAAATTCATTTGGAACCAGAAGAGATCTAGAATAGCAAGAGCAATTCTGGGCAACAGAGACATGGCTGGGGGTATCACAATACCCAACTTGAAGCTATACTACAAAGCTACTGTGATAAAAACAGCATGGTACTGGCAAAGAAACAGACCCAAGGATCAGTGGAATAGATTATAAGGTGCAGAAACAACTTCAGACATACTCAGCCACCTCATCTTTGACAAAGGAGCCAACCACCCTCATTGGAGGAAAGGGAGCCTATTTAATAAATGGTGTTGGAAAAACTGGATTTCAACCTGTCAGAGATTAAAACTAGACCCATATCTATCACGATGCACTAAACTGAGATCTAAATGGATTAAAGATCTAAATATTAAGACAGAAACACTAAACTTGCTGGAAGATAAGTTAGGTAGAACTCTTGAAGACACTGGCATAGGAAAAGACTTCATGAACAAAACCTCAGCAGCACCGGAACTAGCAGAAAGAATCAACAACTGGGATCTCATCTCATTGAAAAGCTTCTGCACTGCAAGAGAAACCAGCAACAGAGCTAACAGACAACCTACAATGTGGGAAAAAATTTTTAGCAGCTGTAACTCAGACAAAGGACTACTATCTAGAATATATAAAGAACTGAAAAAAATCAGACCTCCCAAATTCAAAGACCCAATTCAAAAATGAGCATCTGAAATGAACAGACATTTCTCAGACAAAGAAGTAAAAGCAGCAAACAAATATATGAAAATATGTTCAACATCACTGGTCATTTGAGAGATGCCAATGAAAACAACACTGAGATTCCACCTCACCCCAGAAAGAATGGCTGCTATGAAGAAATCAACCAATAACAAATGCAGGCGGGGGTGTGGAGAGAAAGGAACCCTTCTCCATTGTTGGTGGGCGTGCAGACTGGTGCAACCACTATCGAAATCAGTGTGGAGATACCTCAAAGAACTAGAGCTGGAGGTCCCATTTGACCCAGCTATTCCCCTGCTGGGTATTTTCCCAAAAGAATTAAAAGAACCATACCACAGAGATATATGTGTACCCATGTTTATTGCGGCACCATTTGTAATAGCTAAAGGTTGGAAACAGCCCAAGTGCCCATCAACTGGAAACTGGATAAAGAACATTTTTTTTTTAATAAAATGGAGTAGTACTCAGCCTTAAAGCATGAGAAACTAGAGTCATTTATAGCTAAATGGGTGCGTACTGAGGCCATACTCTTAAGTGAAATAAATAGGACACACGTGTAAATATCGAAGTTTCTCTAGTGTGAGAAACTGAAAGTGTAAATAAGGACTAAAAGGATTAATAGCTAATAAATGATACTTTGAAATTGGAAAAGGTCCAAAGGGGTAGGGGTGGTGGGAGGGGAAGGGGAAGGGGAAAGGAAAGAATGGAAAGGAAAAAATTAGGAGAAAAGAAAAAAAAATGGAAACGAAGTATGTAAATAGGGAAGGGTTTAGGGGTGAAGGGCACACAGGTAATGGGGAAAAATAAGAACCAAGATACATCATGTACAAGTACAAGCACCCAAAGATAAATGTAAATGTACTGTATACCTAAAGTGTACCAATAAAAGAATTTAAGAAAAAACAAACAAACAAAAAAACAAAACAAAAAAAAGATTTTTGAGTTCTTAATATATTGTGGTTATGAATCTTTTGTGGGAAGAGCAGCAGGCTGTTAATGTTTTATTTATGTTCACATGCATTAATTATGTTCAATGTACTAATTATGTTCATAGGTGGGGCTTTTGGAAGGTGATTGGATCATGGGGGTGCTATACCCATCAATGAATTAATCCATTGATGAGTTCATAGCTAAATGTACTATGGGGTATGAATGTGGAGGAGGTGAGGCCTGGTTGGAGTTGGGCCACAGACGGCATGAGCTAGAAAGGGTGTATTATTGTTTTTGTCTCCTCCCTTATCTCTTTCCACTTCCTGGTTTCAACAGCTTTCCTTTCCCATGCTGTCCCACAGTGTGGATTTTATCTTGGAGCCAGGCAACCATGGAGAGAATTCTCTAAAATTGTGAGCCAAATAGACCTCTCTTCCTTAAATTGCATGGATCAGATATTTTGTGGCAGTGACCAGAAATTTACTAACACAATGGCAAATATTTTCTCCCATTCTGTATGGAGGTTGTCTTTTCACTCTGTTATTTCCTTTTCTATGCATAAGCTTTTAAAATTTGATGTAGTCCTACTTGTTAATTCCTGTTATTATTTCCTATGCCACGGGAGACCATTCACGGAGTCTTTGCCTGTGCCTATGACTTCAAATATTTCCCCTATGTAGTCTTCTAACAGTTTCAAAATTTCAGGTCTTATACCTATGTCTTTTTTTTTTTTTTTGGTACTGGGGATCGAAGTCAGGACCTTGCCTTTGCCAAGCAGGCACTATGCCACTGAGCTAAATCCCCAGCCCTACACCTATGTCTTTGATTCACTTTGAATTTGTTTTAGTACAGCATGAGAGACACTGATCAGGTTTCAGTCTTCTGCATGTGGATAACCACTTTTCCCAGAAACATTTGTTAAAGAGGCTGCCTTTTCTCCATCATTTTTTTGGCCCCTTTGTGCAGAACCAGATAGCTGTAGTTGCATGAGTTTGTATCTGTGTCCTCTATTGTACTCTATTTGTCTTTGTGTCTACTTTTGTGCCAGCTTAAAGTTGTTTTTGTTACAATGGCTTTGCCGTATACAGTAAAATCTTACATTTTGAGTAACTGATTCTGCAAGTGTACCGCAAAATGCAAAAACATTTCTAACAGATTTTAACTTGATAAGCAATGTCTTGCAATATGAGTAGTACGCAATGCTGAGCATCACATGATCACAACTGAGCCAATGCTCTCTCTCTCTGTCTCTCTCTCTCTGTCTCTCTCTCTTTCTGCAGAATTGTGGGTGATCATCTCCTAACAGCAAGAGGTTATGGAGGAGATCTCATCTGCAGAAAAAGAGGAGAAAAAGATGGAGGAATCCCTCACTTCAAATGAGATTACAGAGATGTGCAAAATATGGGAAATAGTGAAAAATTTTATAGAAAACAGCACCTGAATAAGGCTGTAGTAGTGCAAGCAATGAATCTGTTTAATGACAATTCAATGTCACTTTTTCATGAGATACTCAAAAGGAGGCAAAAGCAAGTGTTGTTAGATAGGTTTCTTGTTAAAGTTGCGTGAAAAGAAAAGGATTCCATTGAGCCAATAGATAGCAGTGATTCTGTTAGTGATAGTGAGTCATCCTATACCAGTGATGGCAAACCTTTTAGAGAACAAGTACCCATACTGCAACCCCAAACACATTTATTGATTGCAAAGTGCCAACACTGCAATTAAACCTACATGCTCGCCTGCTAGGGGCATGTGGGGGCACCTTGGCTCACTGGGGCAGTTTGACTCACTTGCTGACAGAGAGGGCTTTGCACATCCACTGTGGCACATGTGCCACAGGTTCACCACCACCTTCCTGCATAATAACCCTCCTCTTTCTTATCTCCCTCACACCAGCCACGAAGGTTTTCAAAACTTAGTGCATGTTAATTTGTTTATTTTTCTTTGTATTTTCTCTTTTATTTTGTACTATATTACAGTATTGTAATCATTTTTATATGAATATTTTTGGGTGGTGGAATGAACCATCTGAGCTGTCATTTTGTATGGGGAGATTGCTTTGATATACAAGTGTTTTGGATTACAAGCCTGTTTCTGCAATGAATTATGCTCACAAACGAAGGTTTGACTGTATCTGAGCTTGTGTATTGTGATGTTGCTGACACTGTTCTTTTTGCTCAGGACTGCTTGGCTGTTAGGCCTTTGTGTTTCCATATAAATCTCAGGATTGTTTTTTTCTAGTTTGGTGAAGAATGTCACTGGTGTTTTGACGGTGATAGAATTCAATTTGTAGATTGGTTTCACCAATATCTTTTAAACAATATTAATTTTTCCACTCCATGAAAATGTGGTGGGGAGCTTTCTATCTTTAATGTCTTCAATTTCTTTCCTCATTGTTCTATAACTTACATTGTAAAGATCTTTCACCTCTATCATTAGGTTGAATCCTAGGCATTTTACTAATTTTTTTTTTAAGCTATCAAGAATGGAACTGTTTTCCTTTTTGTTCTCAGCAGGTTCATTATTGGTGTGTAGGTAAATTACTGACTTTTATGTGTTGATTTTGTGTCTTGCCCCTTTGCTGACTTTGTTTACCAGATTTAAAAGTTTTATGGTAGAGCTTTTAGGGTCTTTTAAGTAAAGGATCATATCATCTACAAAGGAGAGTAATTTGATTTCTTCCTTTCTTATTTGGATCCCTTTTATTTCTTAATCTGGCCTATGTGGTCTGGCTAAAACACCAAAGACTCTATTGAATAGGAGATATGAGAGTGGAGAGCCTTTCTCATTCTTGATTTTAGACGAAATGCTTTCAATTTTCCCCCGTTCAGAGTGATGTTGGCTGTAGGCTATTTTATTGAGGAAAAATCCTTCTATACTTCGTTTCTTCAGGGTTTTCTTTTTTATCCTGAAAGAGTGAATTCTGTTAAAAAGCTTTTGCACATCTATTGAGATGATCATGTGTTTCAAAAAATCTTTGATTCTATTTATGTGGCACAGTATATATATATTTTTTACATGTGATCAAATATCTTTGCATCTTTGAGATAGAATGGACTTGGTCATAGTGTATCATTTTTAATGTGTTGTTGAATTTTGTTTGTGAGGATCTCAATTAGGAATTTTGAATCCATGTTTATGATTTCTCTCCTCCTCCTCCTCTTCCTCCTTCTCCTCTTCTTTCTCTTCCTTCTTCTTTTGAGGTACTGGAGATTGAACCAAGGATGTTTGCATGGGGTCACATCTCCAGCTGTTTCTCTAAATTTCCAAGTTGGCCAGGTTGGGTTCAAACTTGCAAAACTTCTGCCTCAGCCTGTCAGAGTGCTGGGGTTACAGCTCTGAGCCACTGTGCCCAATTTTTTTAGTCAAATCTACTTTGTTTTAGGGAGCCGAGTGATACTGGCATTGTGGAATGAATTTAGAAGCATCCTTTAACATTCTATTTCATGGAATACTTTGAGGAACATTAGTGTTAGTTCTTCTTCAATGGTCTGGTAAAGTTCAGCAGTAAATCAGTCTGGTCCTGGGCTTTTCTTTATTGAGAGATCTTTTATTCTTGTTTCAATCTCATTGCTTGTTTGATCTGTTTAGATTTTTAGTATCCTCTTGATATAGGGGGAAGAGATGTAACTCCCAAAGCTACTAGATATCTGAAACACAAGTCCATGTTCTCTAAAATCGAAGAATGAACAATGGAGGTTAAGAGTAGGACAAATTTATTGGGAGAAAGAAAGCTTCTGCCTAAAAGATTCAGAAGGAGGAGCAGAAAGTGGGTAGACCACCCACTCCACTTTTTTCAAAGATATTTTATACAGCAAAGGCATGTGGTGAGGCAGGTACAAAGTGGGACAAAACTATAAGACCCAATGGAAATTTACAAGGTGGGCATGAGGTGGGAGAAAACCATGACCAACCAATAAGATTACGAGTACAGCCACCCAGGTAATATTGATTAAATGGGGATCAAATGAAAAGACAAGACACATACAAGGAATTACCCATTTAGAATATCAATCACTGCTATCCATCTCTAGGGGCAGTAGTACTTCTTTTCCTTTTTATAATGCTAACCAGTGAATGTGACTCAATTGTTCTCCATGTTGGTTCCTTGCAGTGTTGGCTCCTGGAGGGCTGGTGCCTTAAGGGAGGCCCTGTCTACCTGCCAACAAGATATCTAATTCACTTACCTATTTATAATACTCTTAATTTAATTTTGTTAGCTATATGTGTGTAGAAATTCATCAATTACGTATAGATTCTCAAATTTAATGGAATCTAAGTTTTCAAAATAGTTTCTAATTGCCCTCTGGATTTTAGTGCTATCTGTTGTAGTATTGTCATTTTTGTCTCTAATTTTATTAATTTGGAGCTTTTCTCTCTTTCTTTTGGTTAGTTTGGCTGTTTATCGATATTTTTGTTTCATTGATATTTTATATTATTTACTTAGCTTCCATTTAATTAATTTCAGTTCTGATTTTATTTTTTTTCTTTCCTTCCATTGGATTTAAATTTGGGTAGTTCTTATTTTTCTAGAGTCTTGAGGTATACCATCAGGTAGTGTATTTGAGATCTTTTGCATTTTAAAAATGTAGACACTTAGAGTCAATGACTTCATTTTTATGGCTGCCTTTGTTGTATCCCACAGATTCCTGCATGTTCTGTTTTCATTATCATTTGATCCTAGGAATTTTTAAATACCTCTCATGATTTTTTCACTGACCCACTGATTGTTCAAAAGTCACACTTTTTTTTTTTGTATTTTCACATCACACAGGAAGTATAGAATATCAGGTAAACTTTGTCCTTTGTTACAAAGAAACACAGATTTCTAAATGTTTTGTCTCATCTAAATGTACTGCTTCATGGACATAAATGTTAATCTCATCCAATTTTCTTATAATCAAGAAATAGCCATGACTCTGGTGAAAAGTCTTTTAAAAAATGATTCTTAACTAGAAGAAACACAGGGCATATAAACAAAACAGATAATGCATTAAGAGGAACTCAAAGTGGAGATATTACCAGGAATAAAAGAGGTTACTTGATGATAAAGGTGTCAATTCACTGAGAAGATAATAATCATAAACGTGCACACAGAATCACAAAGACTCAATATAAATTCATGGTATTAGTCACTTTCCTGTTTCTGGGACAAAATACACAACACCCTCAACTTGAAGGGAGACAGATTTGTTTTGGCTCAGTTTCAGTGGATTTGCCCATGGTCAACTAATTCCAAGGCACAAATTGGATGGTGGAAGAAAGCTGCTCACCCTATGGCAGCCAGGATGCAGAGAGGGGAGGGAAGGAACTGGAGACAAGAGTACACCCTTCCAGGTCACACCCTCTATGTGACCTACCAGGCGCTACCTCCTAATATTATATCGACAGTGGGGTTAAACAAAAATATTATAGGCAGTCATATATGACTAGGTCCTTGAGAGAGTCAGGACAAAAGTGAAATACACCACAGCTACGGCTGTGAGACATATTGGTTAGAAACTGGGCTTCAAGATAAAGACAGGATGACCAGACCTGCATACTTCCTCAAAGAACAAACACTGGGTCTAATGAAGTCTAGATAGATATCAGCCACTCTGGAGGGTGACCAGAGACCTCTGGGTCCATCATTTCCTAGGAGAATGTTTGTTCTTTCCATCCATGCTTGTTACATGACTTGTTTCCCAACTGGACCACTACTCCCTCAGTGACTACACTTGTGACCTTATTGGATGATCATGGCTGTGGCCCACATTGCACCAATGTGGGTTCCACTCTATAAAACCACTCTGTCAAGTTGGGTCCCCAGGCTACCCATATACAGGGACCCACTTGGGTCCCCCTCTGTCCCTCAGGAGCTTTCCTATCAATAAATATCTTCCTACTCTTAACCTTTGTTGTTCCTAGAATTCATTGTTCAGTTTTTAGAGAATAAGAGTTCAGTGTGTCATACAGCTAACAGGTTGGGAGATATAATATTTCATATTGCATCTCCAGTATTATTTCCTGTACCACTAACAGCACATTCAGTGCCTCCATCAGGCTGAAGTTATCATTAAAAACAAAACAAGGTAAAGGGAGAGTGCAAGCAGGTGGTTAGAGAAATAATACAGTGAGAGCCTAGAGTACTGTGAAAGCTGTAGGACCAGAGCTAATGGCTCTAGGTCCTAGGAACACTGTGGCAGATATGTGCTGACAGCATCAGTCAGTGGGCTGAAGAGCCCGAGACCTGGAAGACAAAGCCCTGTTGACTCCCATCTATGATGTGTGGCTCAGTGGCAGGGACCACCACCCTTAGCACAGTTTAGAGCTGCTGGCTGGGGAGGAGACACCTTTGACTTGGCTAAGCTCCTGGTGGCTGCTGCTGTGGATGAAGACTCAGTGACTTGGGGATCCCCTTTTCTCTCCCATGCATCTGTAGTAAACATAGGGAGCATGCATCTCCCCACTCTCCCCTTTGCCAGCCCAGGAAGAACTCACATGATTGTTGGGACCTTTGAGCCAAATTTTCTTAGGATTGGCCAGTGCCCCAGCATAGTTGGATCCTCTGCAAGACACCCACTTTTACAGGCAGGACTCAGTGGGAAATAAAGGCCAGTGTGCTGCTTTTGCAGATGCTGGTGCACTGGCAGTAAGTAACCTTTGCCAGGGCACCAGTAGGTGCAGTAAGGTGCAGTTCCATACACCCCGATGGCCCCAGCACAGGTCTTCTTTTGGGCGTGGCGGGTGAGTTTTTGTACCTTACCTGCTCCACAGCATGGTCTTGCTGGCCAGATAGGAGGAGGGGCTTGTTGGATTTGAGGCATTATCTGTTGCTCTTGTATCAGCATCAAAAAGCAGGACTCAAAGGGAGGGCACTTCCTTTGCCCATCCAGGCAGAGGAGTAGTGAACACACCCTGGAGCTTGAAGGAAATTTGAGCTCCCATTCATTTCCTTTACCCTTGCTCTCTAGTTCCTGCTGATTAACATCACAAAATGCTCAAAGAACTTGAGTTTCCTTATTAAATAGATGAGGGCCTCCTTTGTTTAGAGAGCAGATAAAAGGGAAGAGTTTTTATGGAAGAGAGAGAGAGAAAAAGCAAAGAAAAATCAGTGGGCTCCCTCTCAGTTTGAGTAAGCAGACTCTACCAGGTCCCCAGGATGAGTCAGCTATATGGCCACTGAATCTGCATGGCCTGAGATGTGTTCCCATCTGTCTAAAAAGGGGAGCTGGGGAGCTTAGGACCCAAAGATGAGCATGATTTGTGGAGATAGCTTCCTCATGGGTCATCCTGAGGCCAGTTCTCTCCAGCATGTCTCAGGACTAGTTTTCTTTTTTGGTACCAGGGATCCAACTTGGGATCTTGAGCTTGTGAGGCAGGTGGCACAACCACTGAGCTAAATCCCTGGCCCCGGGACTAGTTTTCTTACACCAGGTATGTGACAAAACTGTGCTTGAGATATTGGATGGGTCTATTCTTATTTGTGGCTCCCTGGTGGGTAAATTTTAGTTCCATCTGACACGAGAACAAGATACATTCACCTAAGAGGCTATTTCATGACACTACCACTTGTCCTAGAGTGTACTTCTTGATACCTCTTCCCATTTCTGGTTAAAAGGAGCAATTGTCTTGTATCTTCAGTGCTTTTATAAGTAAACACTCATTTTCTAGGGACTTAGGGCCCTATAACTTCTGAAAAGGAAAAACCCAAAGCTGCAGAGGTTTGCAGAAAGAGGGGGAGGGAGGGAAGGGGAAATGGTGGTGGGGGAGAGAGGGGCTATGCATTAGAGGGCAAAAGAGATGGGGAACTGAGGAAAAAAAAGATAAAAAGCCTCTGGCTGGACTTACCAAAGTCATAGTCCCAATGCCTTGTTTACCTACTGTTACTGACTTGCTAAAGGAAATGCCACTGATCAAGATTCCAGAAGGTTCCTCAAAGTGGAAATGGAGAACTTAGACTTACTTTACCCACTGAACAAGTTTTTTGACTTCCATCACAGAAAAAGAATTTTTGTGCTGTGTCAGGAAAAGGCATAAAAGGACTCATTAGATAGAAGGAAAAATAGAGGGTGGGCTCTCAAGAGAGAAGTTTTGAACATCACTTTTTAAAAATTATTATTATTATTTTATTAATTTATTGGTTCATTTTAGGCATAACTATGAGAAAATGAACATCAGTATTTTTTTAAAATTCCAAACATATATAAGAAGAAGCCCTTTCCCATGGAACCCTTCTTCAGGATTTTACCCCCTACTTCCTTCTTTTCTGCTAAATAAATTTAAATAAAACATAAATGATTTTCTTTTCTTCAAAGATATAAGAATGTGATAAGCAGAAAAGCCTGTTTGGCTGGCACTTCACTGTCTTCAAATGCTTTCAATGGAATTTTGGAGAGAGCCCTTATTACTGTCACAAAATTTTAAACTCACATACTGTGTAGCTCTAGGTTTGCCATAATGAAGTCTTGAAGGGTATGTCTATTCGAATGGAGTCATTATGTGTGGTCAGCAGGATTGTTGTGGGCTTGCATGAAGGTAGACATGTGGCGCATTGTTTACACTATACTGTAGAGTGTTATTCTGCATAAGACAGGTGCAGGCCTTTAATGGAGGGAGTTTGGATTGAAGTTTCAAGAACTTTGTTATTTTATAAGG
Organism: Heterocephalus glaber; assembly: GCF_053883595.1. Taxonomy (NCBI): domain Eukaryota; kingdom Metazoa; phylum Chordata; class Mammalia; order Rodentia; family Bathyergidae; genus Heterocephalus; species Heterocephalus glaber. The sequence continues at coordinate 22,429 of NW_028258185.1, forward strand.
CAGAACTCTGTCCTAACCCCAGACAGCGGTACTAGAGTCAAAGCTCCTCAGAGCTTATGAATTGATTTTCCTAGAGCAAAACATGCCCAAATTCTTGTCATTTTAAAATGTTACTTTCTTTAAAGTGGTTATGGAGAAATGTTCTGGCAATAGGCAAAACAAAATCTTTGTGCTTAAGTATTAGTAATGTGTTTATTGATGAGACTAGGAGCTTCTGCACAGCATTTTCATGATTCTTGGCTTTTGTCCCAGCAGAGTTTATATATCTTTTTTTTGAAGATTAGAAACATAAATCTAATATGTAAACTTTACCCTAAGATGGGAGGGTTGGTGAGTGTCCTTTATAACTTCAATAAAACATTAAAGGATGCTTTTGTTTTAACCCACAGAGCCATCTGTTATATTATTAATATACTTGAAAAATTTTAGAGTCAATTTATAAAAGTTTAAAAAATCATGTGTCAGAAAGGAGGGCAGCGGAATAGGGAAAAAATAAGAACCAAGATACATCATGTAAAGGTACAAGATCCCAATGATGAATGTAACTGTATTGTATACCTAAAATGTGCCAGTATATTTAATGCAAAAAAATCATGTGTGAGTTTTGTGCATCCAGCTTTGCATGGATTCATGTATTCAGTTTGTTTATAACCTAAGGTTTATTCATTCATTTCAACATTAGAAAGAGGCTTCTGGGTCAGCATGCCACAGCTCTCAGCCCAGAGAAGACTTCCAGATTGGTGCCACATGGCTCCTAGGCAGGAGGGGGCTTCCGGGTAGGCGTGCTGTGGCTCGCAGCATAGAGGAGGTGAGCCGCGCTGGCACCAGGAACACAAACACCACACCACCAAGCCCCCCACCATGTCAAAATGAGAGAACAGGTAAACAAGCCACATAATCACACTTCCAGATCACCTACAGCAACCCCAAAGGGAAATGAGATGGAACACTCTGATACTCAACCACCTGGACTCCCTGAACTAGCAATGAAAGAGGATCTGGAAAAAATGAAATCAGAAATAATTTCCCACATAACAGCAATGATAGTGCCCATAGTGCAAGACATGATTAATAAATCTAGAGAGGAAACAGATGAAAAAATGGAGGAGCTGAGGAACATGGGGGAGTGCCAACATAGGAAACAAATTGAATCCCTAAAACAGATGCAAACAGATTTCCAAGAGATTAAAAACTCCATTGAAAGTCTATGCAGCAGAATGAGCCAATGTGATGACAGAATTTCAGATATAGAAGGTAAGATTGCAATTAGGGACCAGGAAAAGAAAAAAATTCTTTAAAATTTTAAGGGACCATGAGAAATCAATCCAGTAGCTGCTAGATGATGCAAAGAAAAACAACAAAGACTGATGGGAGTCAATGAAGAAACAGGAGAGAATGCAGATGACATAAAAAAAACTGTTTACAGAACTGATGGTAGAAAACTTCCCAGGCAGGGGAAAAGAACTTGATATACAGATAAGCAAGGCATATAGGAGTCCAGCTAGCCTTGACAAAAACAATCTACACATAGGCCTATAATTGTTAAGATTCCAGAAACCTAACAGAAGAACAAAATTCTACAAGTAGTTAGAGAAAAGAAAGAAATCACATACAAAGGAAAGCCTATCAGAATCATAGCAGACTTCTCAGTGCAGACCCTCAAGGTAAGAAGAGCTTGGAGTGATGTGTTTCAAGCCTTAAAGGAAAACAACCTCCAACCCAGATTGATGTACCTTGCAAAACTATTTTTCAAAATTGAAGGTAAAATAAGATACTTTCATGACAAAGAGCACCGTAGGAACTTCATGAATATCAAACCAGCACTCCAAAAATTTTGGACAAAATCCTAGGAAAAGACAATGAGGATCACATTCCCAGAAAGAATGAATCCACTGGCATGACAAGAAATTAAAAGCAAAGGGGAGGATCAAACAAAAAGAAAAAGTCAGGACAATGATAACTCAATACCTATCAGTTATAACCATCAATGTTAATGGTCTCAATTCACCAGTCAAAAGAAATAGACTGGCAGAGTGGGTCAAGAAGCAAGGTCCAACAATACGCTGCATACAAGAAACACACTTAATTCAAAAAGAAGCTCATAGACTGAAAGTTAAAGGATGGAAAACAATACTCCATGTGACAGGAACCTGAAAAAAAGCAGGAGTAGCTATCCTCTTTGTAGACCAAGTGGATTTCAAACCCACACTGATTAAGAGAGACAAAGAAGGACAATATATCCTTGTAAAGGGAACAATCTAAGAGGAAGAGATGACAATCATAAATATCTATGCACCAAGCACTAGTGCACCCAACTATATAAAACAAATACTAATGGACATGAAAAACCATATAAGCACTAATACAATAGTACTGGGGGACCTCAATACCCCACTGTCACATATAGATAGATCAACTAGACAAAAAACAAGCAATGAAATACTAGAACTCAATCAAACTCTTGAGCAAATGAACTTAACAGGTGTATACAGAGTGTTTCACTGTACAAAATCAGAATACACATTCTTTTCAGCTGCACACAGGTCCTTCTCCAAAATAGACCATATACTCGCTCATAGAACATATTTAGGTTAGTGCAAAGGAGTTGAAATTATCCCCTGTATATTATCAGACTATAATGCAATGAAATTGGAGATTAATAGCAAAAGAAACCACAAGAATTTCATAAACACATGGAAATTGAACAACACACTTCTGTATAACCAATGGGTCATAAAGGAAATTAAAGAAGAAATCAGACAGTTCCTACAATTAAATGACAATGCCAATACAACATATCAGAATTTATGGGACACAATGGAACACAGAAGATCATCAAGAAGATCATACACCCTGATGAAGTGGGATTCATCCCAGGGATGCAGAGCTGGTTCAACCTATGCAAATCAATGAATGTAATATACTATATCAATAGAGCCAGGGACAAAAACCATATGATCATCTCAATAGATGAAGAAAAAGTATTTGACAAAGTCCAACATGCATTCATGATAAAAACCCTACAAAAAATTGGAATAGACAGTCTCTACCTCAATCTGATTAAAGCCATCTATGAAAAACCACAGCCAATATTGTACTAAATGGTCAAAAAGTGAAATCCTTCACACTCAAATCAGGAACAAGACAAGGATGTCCACTATCACCACTCCTGTTCAATATAATTTTGGAAACATTACCCACAGCAATTAGACAAGATAAAGAAATAAAAGGAATAAAGATAGGAAATGAAGAAGTCAAATTGTCATTGTTTGCAGATGACATGATGCTCTACATAGAAGACCCCAAGAACTCCCCCAAAAGTCTTCTAGACTTAATAACCAAATTCAGTCAAGTAGCTGGTTACAAGGTCAACACACAAAAATCAATAGCTTTCCTCTACACGAACAACAGACTCACTAAGACAGAAATAGGGCAAATAATTCCTTTCACAAAAGCATCCAAAAATCTGAAATACCTAGGAATCAACCTAATGAAAGAAATCAAAACCTCTTTTCTGAAAACTATAGCACTTTGAAAAAAGATATTGAAGGGGATATCAGAAAATGGAGAGACATCCCTTGCTCCTGGGTAGGAAGGATCAACATAGTGAAAATGGCTATACTTCCAAAACTTCTATATAGATTCAGTGCAATCCCAATTGAAATCCCAGCAGCATACTTCATGGACCTCAAGAAAACAATCCAAAAATTCATTTGGAATAAGAAGAGACCCAGAATAGCAAAAGCAATTCTAGGTAACAGGGACATGGCAGGGAGTATCACAATTTCCAACTTGAAAGCATACTGCAAAGCTACTGTGATACAAACAGCATGGTACTAGCAAAGAAACAGACCTGAAGATCAGTGGAACAGATTAGAAGATGCAGAAACAACTCCAGACACACTCAGCCACCTCATCTTTGCCAGAGGAGCCAAACACCTTCGCTGGAGGAAAGATAGTCTCTTTAATAAATGGTGATGGAAACATTGGGCTTCAACTTGGCAAAGACTAAAACTAGACCTATATCTCTCACCATGCACTAAACTAAAATTGAAATGGATTAAAGATCTAAATATAAAAATAGAAACACTGAACCAGCTGGAACAGTGGTGATATAGAACCCTTGAAGACATTGGTGTAGGAAAAGACTTTATGAACAAAACCTCAGTTACCGGTGAACTAGCACAAGCAATCAACAAATGGGATCTCTTTTTACTAAAAAGCTTCTGCACAGCAAGAGAAACATGAACAGTGTGAAGAGACAACCCACAATGTGGGAAAAAATTTTCAGCAGTGGTCCCTCAGACAAAAGTCTACTATCTTGAATCTATAAAGAACTTAAAAAATTCAGACCTCTGAAATTTAAAGACCCAATCCAAAAACGGGCATCTGAAAGGAACAGACATTTCCCACACAAAGAAGTAGAAATGGCAAATAAACATCTGAAAAATGTTCAACATCAGTGGTCACTCAAGACATGCAAATGAAAACAACACTGAGATTCCACCTCACTCCAGAAAGAATGGGTGCTATCTTGAAATCAATCAACAACAAATGTTGGCAGGGCTGTGGGGAAAGAGGAACACTGCTCCACTGCTGGTGGGAGTGTGGAGTGGTGCAACCATTCTGGAAATCAGTATGGAGATACCTCAAAGAACTAGGACTGGAAGTCCCATTTAACCGAGCTATTCCCTTGCTGGTTATCTTCCCCAAAGAATTAAAAGAATCATACCACAGTGATATATGTGCACCCATGTTCATAGCAGCACAGTTTGTAATAGCTAAAACTTGGAAACAGCCCAAATGCCCATTAACTGAAGACTTGATCAAGAAAATGCGTTTTAAAAAAATAAAATGGAGTACTATTCAGGCATCAAAAATGAGAAATGAGAGACATTTATTGCTAAATGGATGCACATTGAGGCGATACTCTTAAGTGAGATAAACAGGACGCACATGTAAATATACCAAATAGTTTCTGTAGTGTGAGAAACTGAAAGTGTAAATAAGGACTAAAAGCTATAATAGATAATGTGAAGTAGGAAGAAAAGGGGCAAAGGGGAGGGGGAACTGGGAGGGGTTGGGGAAAGGAAAGAAGGGAATGGAATTAATATGAGAAAATGAAACAATGGAAACAAAGTCTCTGTAGCTAGGGCTGGATGGAGGGGTTGAAGGGAGGGCAGAGGAAGGGAGAAAAATAAGAACCAAGAGAGTATGTAAAGGTGCACATTTCCAATGATGAATGTCATTATATTGTACACCTAAAATGTACCAATAAAAGGCTATACAAAAAAAATTAGAAAAAATACAGAAGGATGTAGTGTTAAATTAACAAAAAACCCCGGAAGCTTCATTTGTTGAGGGAGAATTGCTACCCACTTAGTGTAATAGGTGGGATTCCATATAAAATAGACTCACTTAAAAAGAGCTTGTGATGTGTCTTCCCAAGTAGCAAGTACTAGAGAGTGTGCAGAACTTGGTTAGCCCTCAGAGGGCTGCATCCACAACTCTGAGCACATCCCATCGTAGTGCTCCAGGGAGCTCCTTCACACTTGCACCAAAGGGTAAATAACTTTCTCCAACATGTCTGTTTCCCTGCTTCAAGAGTCAAGATTGTGGGCTGGGGATGTAGTTCAGTTGTATTGCTGGTGCCCATAATGTACAAAGCCCTGAGTCCAATCCCAAGGTTCCAATTTCCACCAAATTACAAAATATGGTAGGACACACCTTTGGAATTATTCACAAATTATATTAAAATTTCTAATAACTAGGGTTCACTTGTTTATCAAGATGAGATTACTAGTTGAATCCCCATATTAATTTTAAATCAGTTTTGGAACCACACAAAAACTATGTAAGGTTTTTAAATTTCTTCTTTTCCCCCTTGCTCCTAAAGAGGATCTTTGGCTTTTCGTATTAAATTTGTGTATATTTGGTTTCATGGTAATTAAAGATGAACAGGTCTGCATTTCCAAACTTGCCTGTACTTCTTGTATCATTCAGAATAGTGGACAGTTATCATATATTTATATTATGTATCATTTGTATATCCACAAACAGATTCTTGCTTTTGCTGAGTCAATTTAGAAATTAATTTATCAATCTGGTCTTTTTTTTTAATCTTGTCTTGATTGCAACACACACACACACACACACACACACACGTACGTACTTGTATGGAAAACAAGTAGACCCTGACTTGAGGATGTTTTCACATTAATGTTACTGCTCACTTGAATGTCAATTTCTAATATTCCTGTACTAATGCAACCAGACTTATGTCTATATAACTAATACAGCATATGTAGCAAAGGTATTATACTGATTTACAATCCTAGTTGTCTGTTGTGTGATAGTATGAGGAAATGCCTGACCAATGAGAATTTTTAAAGACTGAATAATTGTCTTGTTTCTTTATAGTACAGTTATATGCTTATTGAGTTTCTGAGCAGCATAAAAACAATTCCTTAGTTCTTCATTGTGGAACTGAAACATTTCTGCAAAATGTGATTTTATGGATTCTGGTAAATGCAGCTGCCATTGCAGTATGGTATTTCCACGGAGGAAATGTGGATCCTTTTCCATCACAAGAGCACTGTCATTTACTCTGTGTTTGGGTTGAGCAGATCCTTGCTTCTACGTGGTATGGCCACATTTTTGTATCATAAATAGGTATTAAATTGTAGAGCATGCTGTAGCTATTGTAGACACTAAGAATTAAAACTCTTAAATCAGTGGAACAGAAACTAATGGGCAGCATCTTCTCCATGTGGAATGGGATCAGTATACAATGGATATAACTATATTTTCTACATTCTCTGAGATTCCAGCTTTAAATTACATACACTGAGTGTGTTTGTATCAATTTAAATTAATGCTTTTAGCCTAAAGAGAATTTTGTTTTATAAATACATGGGTTTTTCAGGTTTATTATCTAAGAATTGTGCACTTAACACCAGATATCAACCTGTACAGTGGTACTATTAGGTCCTTTAATGCCCCTACCAGGGAGTTGAAATTCCTTATACTTTATCAGGTTATTTGTAAAAAAGAAAAAAAAAGGAAAAGAAAAAAATTCCCCCCAAACCAAACAACTGTAAAATATTTCAAAACTATTTCAGAGATCTTGTTAAAATGCAGCCATTTGATAATGCAAGCAGAGACCTTTTTTTTACCTAATTGTTGCACTGAATAGAAATAATATAAAGTTAAATGTGCATTGCAATAAGATTTTATTTCCCATTTATTGCTTAGGTTAGGAAAAGACCTATGCTTATTGTTAGAGAACTGATCAACAAAACTTATTTCAGATAAGTTCAGGAGATAAGAAAGTAGACCTCCAATTTTGTGGAGATTGACATTACATTGCACAGAATTTTGCTAGTACTGTAATTTTTTTGGCTACTACAACATGGGATGAATGTACTAGACAATATACCTGTTTCACACTTTTCCCACCCTCTCTTTAATATCATGAACATATTCTTTGGCCATGACTTTTCCTTATCTTTATCTTTATCTTTAGCTGTGAGTCTGTGTTATTCTAGTGGAGATTACTGAAGGGCTGAAATTAGCCTAATATCAACAGAATTGGTTTCTGGGAAAGGATGGAATGTCAGGAACTGAAGCAAGGTCTCCATGGCTCAAGAAATCCTATCCAATTTTTTCCCACAAATTCCTAATTACAGAAAAGCTGTGGCTTAGCATCAGTGGTAAGTTTGGCTATAGAAATGAACCAGCCAATGCTTAATGAAAATCAATTAGAAAAGTGTGAGGCAAGTAGATTTAAAAGGCAGATGCCTCATTCTAATAGTTCATTGTAGAAGTGCATGGATGTCATGCAAGGCTCACAAGGTCAAATTTCAAGCAGCACATGGTGTGATTAATAATCTACATCAAGAATCATCTATTCAGAAGCTGAGTTGGACCAAATAAAACTGGCGTCCAAAAAAAATGAACAGAGAGTCAACGATTAAAGTTTGTTTACAGAGACTTTGACCTCAGGCCTTTGGAAATAGTAACAGTTCTGGCTCAGAATAATGTATCCCATGGAAGTTTCTAGCTGTTTCATTCGGTTCTGATCATTTCCTTAACTGGTTTTCGGTGGACAATCCACATTTAATTACTGGACTAAATATGTTTAGTATTCTATATGCTGCTTTTGTGATTATACTTTTATATTTCTTGATTCTTGAGAAAGGGTTATTCAGATTCCTGCATATTAAAGAGAAAACTTTCCCACATTGACGTGTGAGGCCCCAGATGCATTAGAGCATTTAGGTAGTGCCACACCTTCCGATATTCCTATTTTAAATTGCAATACTTAGAAGATTTGATTTAATCCCATTCAATTTAGCTTAATACTTATTGATGTCTATTTCTTTTCACAAGTGAAATATGTATCCAGTACTAAATTCACTTCGGAATACAGATTTTATGGCTTCAGATTCAAATGCTTTTTATGTTGTTATTAAAAAATGTTCCCTCTACATAGACTCACTGGTTTTCTGTGAGTTCTAGTTAAGCCAGTTTTCTGGCTCTTATATGATATAACTGAAGTTTTATTCTTTATGGTCTCCATTCATAAGGCCTAGAGAATTATCAAATGCTCTTTAACTCTCAAAAATTGCTTTTGTCTGGTAATATTTTTCTTTTCCTTCACAATATGTTTTTATTAATTGTATCCTGTAACTATGTACTTCAAAATCCAATGCTACCTTCAGACTTCCAATCACTGATTACTTCGAATCTATCAGTGGCAACCAAAAGCTCAGGAAAAACCCCTGCTTATATGTTCCATCTAGTGTGACATAGTCTAGTGGGAACTAATGGGGAGTGCTGTTGAAACTCTCTACTGTTTCCTACATTTTAAACTCAGAGCTATTATTTGTGATTTATTCATTCTACCACACCAGCTGAAGTTTATTTATGTTCGTGTTTCATTGTATTCCATTCTGTTAATACTTCACAACTTTGGTGAACATTCATTTGGTTTTCTGACAATGTTAAAATAACGTGAGAATCTTCTTCTACACCTGTAATTGGAGGTGTCTTGGTTTGGTAATAGAGTACCGCAAGTGTGACACTGCTGGTCATATAGGCTAGGACTAATTCACAGGTACATTGTGAGGAAAACTACCTATGTCACATGCAAGTAGATTTCTAACATAGATAAATTATATGACCGATTTACTTTAACTCCAACTTATAGCTATTAAACAATGAATGAATCATGGGTTAGCTTGGAGTTCCATGGAAGGAAACAAATGATTTTAATGGATAGAGAAAGGAAAGATCTGAGACTGGTTAATAGATGCTCTGAGAAATGTTCAGAAATTGGCTCACAGTGTATTGATTGAATGTTATGGTTTCTTTCCACGGTTGCTCAAAAGGAGTTTGCCGAAAATACACATTTCCACTATCCAATTTCTGTGAAAATGAAAATAACCTTGTGAGACCAAAGTGACTCCATTTTGCTTATGTGAAACCAGAATGGTTCTACTTTTGCCCAAAATGGAGTAGTCTCCTTTGTCCTCTCACATTAATGATTAAAATGTGCTTGATCTAGGACAAAAGATACAATCTGTAACAAACCAAAGTCCCTAAGTTAATTACTCAGCCATCTGTTTACCCAGGAAATGAACATCCTGGGCCCACTATCTGTAGGAACAGTCTGTCAATGTGCTGACTGTCAGTGCTGGGTGGTCGTGGCCATTAGTCACCGTGTCTGCTGACCATCAATACGTGACAGTTGCCCACTAACCTTTGTCCTTCTTTTCTTTTGTAAAACCTACACATAATCACCCCTTACCCCTGATGAGTTCACCCAATCAGAAATGTACACTTCATGCATGTTAAGCGCTGACCAATAATTGTAATTGCTAAGTGGAAAATCTCCAAACCTTGCTGTAACCTCTATAAAAACCCCGCTAATTTGGAACTCGGGGCTCTCAATCTTGATCCGCTGTGTCGGTGACAATTGAGAGTCCCTGCTTAAGCTTGAATAAATGACCCTCGTGTGCTTACATCGGAAACGGCCTCCTGGTGGTCTTTGGGACTTCGCAATCTGGGCACAACAACCTCAAAACAGATTCAGTACTGTATTGTCTCTGAGAAAGAAATAGGACATTAAGCACCATGTCTCTGAGATGCCCCTTTGCCTTCCCGAGACTCTTGCCTGGTCAAGGAGACATTATAAGCATGTCCAAACTAGACTTTTGTGGTATATATTAGTGAAGGATACTAACAACTGAGCAAACTATTATTGTCTGTAAAGAGAACCTGCCTTTTGCCTATATACATTTCTATGCAATGAAGATGTTTTGAGTTATACTTTTCATAAAGGGCTGTTTAAGTGTGTGGAAGAGTAAAAATACCTCCCCAAATATATTTCTTTGGCACATGTGCAGTTGGTTATTCAGGGAACCTGCAGAGCAAGGCAGACACAGAAACAGCTCTGAACAGCTGTCCTGGTGTGAAAAAAATTTCGTTGATCTTAGTGAACAGTGGATTCAGGCAGAGGCTTTTTCTAGCTGACAACTCCCCTTCTGCTAGGAAAGATCTTTTCCTAGGAGGAGACTGGGGATCTGAAACCTGACTCACATGGAGATGGCCACAGATGGCTGTCACTGGGAGACTTCATCTGCACAGGAGGATAGCCCTTGCTGGCTGTCACCCCCTCCCCTCTATCTTAGGAAGAGGATATACAGACATTTAGCTTATACCTGGCTTTTGTGTAATTACTTTCCCCCATGTGATGCTCTTGTGAGTCATAATGAATTTTGAACATCAAAGTCATCTGCTGATCATGATTTATTGTCAGTTTATTTCAGAGACTTGATGAGGGGGGTGGAAAGGGAAGTATCCACCTGTATAACAATTTGGGGAGGAATTTAAGGGAAAAAAGAAGAGCTGAAGAGAAAGAGGAGATCCAGGAGGACATAGTATTGAAATGTTGATTTATTCATGGTCTGGTAGCAGTTTTATTCACAAGAGGCTTCCAAAGGGAAAGAATAGGTCCTGGGAGCTGCAAGAAAAAGAAGAAGAAGAAGAACAAAAAAAACAGTAGTAGCTTCTTTTTAAAAAATAGGTTTTTTTGAGATTGCAGTCAGACATTTATGCTATTTGTGCTTCTTGTTTGAGTTATGCAGAAATCAGGCAGAACATTTTCATTTTCTATACCAACCAACCTAGTTCAAACAACTAACCTTGAACCTAGTTCAAACTGGCTATCCTTTCGGTTTTGCCACACAGAGTCACCCATTTAAACTGTAACAATAAAAACAGACAAAATAAGAGGAATGGATTAAATCAAGTGATTTTTTTTGGTGGTGCCAGGGATCAAACTCAGGGCCTCATTAGTAATAGGCAATTGCCCTATCTCTGAGCTACAGACCCAGCTCAAGTGAAATCTTAAACTAATGCTGGCATTCGGAGTTAAGTATGTCCATTGTGAATGTGCCAATTCTCAACATCATCCTCCCTGCAGTGTGTTCCCAGTCAATCTGGGGAGATGTTGTCTGGAAGACAGAAACTGTTCTTCACATTCTATTGATTTTGGAGAGTTTTCCTGAAATTGCTTTCTAAGATTGCCTTAGTTACTTTTCTTGTTGCTGAGACACAATACCTGACACTCACGAGTTAAAGGAGGAGAGGTTTATTTCAGCTCACAGTGTGTAGAGATTTTATTCCATAGTTAGTTGGCTTTAAGGTAGGGTGGTGTGGCAGAGGGTTATCACAGAGGAGAAACAGTTCATGGCATGGCAGGCCTAAAGCAGTGAGCCCACCTTCCATCTTTCCCTTTATATCCCATCCAGGCTACAAGCCTATTGGTGGGTTCCAGCCACACCCACGGTGGCCCTTCCCATTATCCATACCCAGAATTATGCTAAACCAAACAGTGGACTAATTTAGTTAGCACACACCCTTAATCCATATTCACACACCCTTAGTTCAAATTCACACCCTCTAGATCCAGCCACCTAGGAAAAGCCCTACCTTATGAGCACATGAGGTTTTGGGGGAACATCTAGTTACAAGCCATATATTCATCTTAGAAACCACATGTGTACTTTTATACACTATATGTACAAGCATATAATCATATAAGTGTATTTATATGTCTGTATACACATACATATATAGAAATTTATGGTTCATGTGCCTTAAAATTTCCTCCCCAAGGGCCACTTCCATTCTCTTTTTATGACAGCTACTCCTGTGCTCTGTCTTGCCAAGATCTGATTCATACCATCTCTTCAGCTCACCAGTAAAATCATAGACACCTTGATGTGGACATCAGGCTGGTCAATCCATGGTTTTCTAGGGAAAGTCTCCAACTTAAAGTCCTTTGATTTTTTTCATCATACGAATTTTGAAAGAATTATGCCCTGATGAAATTTGAAGACAGAGATTTTTTTCCTTCTACTTTTCTATACCTCACACAACTGAATACCTGTGTAGAATGGATTCTGGTCTTGGGAAATGTCTAAAAGGCTTTTTTTTTTTGCCTCTGGAAAGTGGTTCTATGACCTGAACTTTCTCACTCAACCTGGATCTAGAGCACAGAGTTCCATGGAGTCCTCTAACTCACACAGGCATTACTACAATGAGTTCAGTGTTCCCATACTCCACTTTTCAGTGTTCTAAGCCTCACTCTTGATGGTGTTGGATCTGTCCTTTCCTTACCTGAGAGATGCCTCAGGATTTCCCCTGCTCCCCTCCACTTCAGTGTGCCTGTCCTCCAAATACTAACATTTCTAGTGTCTTTTATTCTTTTTTTTGGGTACCAGGGATTGAACTTGGGACCTCGTGCTTGTGAGGCAGGAAGCAGAACCAATGAGCTAAATTCCCGGCCCTCTTCTTACAATTTCATATGAAATATTTTCAAATAAACTCTAGAAGTAAAGAGACTACATACATAGGGTTTTCCTCTTTACTATGCATCCTACTATTGGAAATGGTAGAAAGCACTGAAGGTCATTAAGAAAGTCCAAAGATAAACTTACAGATACTATTACTGCTGATGGTTGAATAAAAATTTCCTCGGGAACCACACGGTGCTGAGAAAAGTGGAAGATAGCGTTAGATGAAAAGAATTCTTGGGTTCCTCCAGAAAATAAAAATGTGGAGCTGTACTTCATTAAGACACATTGTGTCCTGACACTGATTTTCATGCACTTGTGGACTGGTGAGCTGCTAGAATTGCACAGACATCTTGTCTTTACTCTCTGCATTCTGGGTTGCATTGAATTTGCTTTATCTTTTGCCGTTTTCTGTTTGGAATGCTAACTCAGCTGTGCTAATTAAAGAAATTGAGAAAACAATGTTAATTCTGCCACATGCGGGAAGTTCTATTCTTTTTCAAAATTAATTTTATTGGTACTTTTTAGGTATACAATATAATGACATTCAACATTGGAGATTTGTACCTTTACATAATACAACTTGATTCTTATTTTTCCCCCCTTCCCCTGCCCTCCTTTCATCCACTCCACCCCTCCCAATTTACAGAGATTTTGTTTTCATTTTCTCATATTAATTCCAGTCCCCTCTTTCCTTTCTTCTACCCCTCCCACTTCCCCTTTGCACCTTTTCTTCCTAATTCACATTATCTGTTATACATTTTGATCCTTATTTACACTTTCAGTTTCTCACACCAGAGAAACTATTTGGTATTTACAGACGTGTGTCCTATTTGTTTCACTTTAGTATTGCCTCAATATACATCCATTTAGCTATACATGCCTCTAGTTTTTTGTTCTTTATGGCTGAGTAGTACTCCATTTTATAAAAATACCCACATTTTCTTTACCCAGTCTTCACTTGATGGCCAATTGGGCTGTTTCCATGTTTTAGCTATTACAAATTGTGCTGCTGTGAACATGGGTGCACATATATCGGTGTGGTATGATTCTTTTAATTCTTTTGGGAAAATACCCAGCAGAGGAAGAGCTGGGTCAAATGTGATCTCTAGTTGTAGTTTTTTGAGGTATCTCCATATTGATCTCCACACCACCAACAGCGTGGAGAGACAACCCACAATGTCGGAAAAAATTTTTACCAGCTGTTTCTCAGACAAAGGTCTACTATCTAGAATATATAAAAAACTTTAAAAAATCAGACCTCCCACATTTAAAAACCCAATTTAAAAATGGGCATCTGAAATGAACAGACATTTCCCCAACAAAGAAGTAGAAATAGCAAATAAACATGAAAAAATGTTCAATATCACTGGTCATTCAAGAGATGCAAATGAAAACCATGCTGAGATTCCATCTCACCCCAGAAAGAATGGCTGATATCATGAAATCAACCTATAACAAATGCTGGCTGGGCTGTGGGGAGAAAGGAACCCTTCTCCACTGTTGGTGGGAGTGTAGACTGGTGCAACCACTGTGGAAATCAGTATGGAGGAAGTTCTATTCTTACCTTAAGTACTTACTAATGTAATGTCAGAGCACATTTCTTTCTCATTTCTTATTGAAAATTTTAAAAAATGAATATGTGACTATTATCTTTCTTCAGAGATTTCATGCTTAAATAGCATTTTTGAAGTAGCCAATATCTCCACATCTTGGAATTTAAGAAACAGAAAAATGTCTCCTTAAATTTCTTTGAAGGAATTTAAGTGCCATACAGGAGTAAGGATTATGATTTTTGCTCCAATCAAAATGTGAGAGAAAGAAGTAGATAAGGTAACCTTATTGCCAAACTGTCATCAAGTTCAGATTTAGCCTATAAGTGCTGGACAGATTAAAACTGTAAAAGACTGGGGAAATAAAACATGGATTTGTGGGTATAAAATTCTTGAAGGTTGAAAAAAATTCAGACTCACCAAATCAGTGTCACTCATGGAGGTGAGGGTAGGATGATCCTCTAAATGAAGAGAATAAGAATATGTAGGATTATAGTGTAGCTCCTGGTGGAGGCACTGGGGCAAATTCTAACCTAACAACTCTATTAGGATTAAGAGTATACAGTCTATTACCCAGGGAATATTTTCTCACTCATAATAATTTGTGTCAGTAGTCATGGAAGAAGAGCAAGTTAACCTCAAACCAAAAAGTAGTTCTTAAAATGTTTACAGTTACAGGTGTTTCACCTACATCATGAAAATAACTGCTGATTCCCACGTTTATGAGAGGTGTTGAAATTGAGGACAACTGAGTCTATGTTCCTTATTGTGGGGAGAGTGTTATGGAGGGACAAGTGATAGATCTTCAGATGCTGCCTGGAGGAGACTGTTTTTCTCACTCAAGTCTATCTTAGTTCTGTGAACAAGTTTCTAACTTACCTGTTTCTACCTGTACCACCAAGATAGTAATTAAGTCATTCTAATTCCCAGTCATCTTCAACAAAACAGCCCCCCTCCCATAGGTCTCTTTATTTGGATAGCTAATAATTCTTTGATTTACCTCCACTATTAGGAGGCAGAAAATAGATTTATTTAATTGCAATTCCATCTATGGTTTGAGAGTGAGATCAGCAGAGAGTATGCGGTTAGAGAGCATATTGAGACATAATCATTGAAAAACAGTTTACAGAAATCTCCTTTCCTTTGATTAATCAGTTCTCCACTGTATCTTTAAAAAATGGTATTATTGAAATAGTATCTGGAGTCATGGGCAAATGCTAGGAGATTTGTTTTGCCCATCAACACCAAGAGTGGTAAGATCCTTCAGATCTTCAATGCACAGGCATTTTTGCACACTTCCATACCTGACTTTGTGGACAGTCCTTATCATTGGAAAAAGCTGCAGAGGAAAATAAACACTAGAAGTAAAGTTAAAAAGCATGGGTATGAGCATCAGGTCTTGCCAGTGCCTTATAACATGTAGATGATTACTGTGAAAACATGTTCTAAAGAAGTACTTGGATTTCTCACATATCTCATTGTAGATCCCTTGATGTACACTTACATTGGAAATTTAATAAGGAGCTGAGATTATGCATGAGAAAAAAATCAGTATTTTCTAATTAACAAAAGTAAAAATTCAAGCAATAATGACATTGTGTTGATCAATGTGAAAGGAATCTGGAAACAGTAGAGCAGAAGATAATTCTTGATGCAAGAGCTTATTGAAATGGAGAAGCATAAATCTACATAATTTTAAGTTTTATTATTTTAATTTTAACATAATTAAATTTCTTTTTCTTTCTTTCTTTTTTCTTTTGGTACCGGGTATCGAACTTGGGTCCTTGCGCTGGCACAGCAGGGGGAGAAACCACTGAGCTAAATCCTCGGCCCATAACTGAATTTTCTTAACCAAATAAATTACAATATAAGAACAACAACAATGAAAAAAGAGTGGTAAGAGCTCCATGGTGGTGTGCAGTAGGACAATTTCATCACTGGGGGTGAAGACAGGCACTGGGTTCCAGTTCACAGATTTGTTACCACCATGGAAATATAGCTGCTAAGAAAAAATGTTGCTCAAGAGATTGTTTAGCTTAATAAAAATTGTTTTCAGAAGAAACTTTAGTCGACTGATTGACAACTCATCCTGAGAATTGAAGGCTGAACTCAGGCATTTGGATTTATGATCCAATGATGCACTCATCGCAAGGCTTCTAGACTCTAACTTTATAAATATAACTACTGGGTAATCATATTTCACATTTAGTGGCCATCATCCTATGTCAATCTGTGACTCCTTCTACTAAAGAATGATAGAATATTAATCTCTGAATCTGTTCTCTTTCTTTTCCCATATTACCAGTAAACCCAATATATTAATTACGAGCTTTAGTCCTAGCACTAATTTTCATGTGTCACTCAGCATAGAAGTAGACATATCTTTACACCCTAATATAATTTGTTTTTCTGTGATGCACCTTCTCCTTCTCCCAAACCATTTCTTCTCCTGAGTTTATGATATGGCTTTCAGTGGTAAAAGAGTATGGACAATAAATTGACAATATTTGGTGAGTAGTAATAAAGATTAAAGAAGTCTTGTAGTTTCCATTATCTAGTGAGTAGAGTGAGAAGGATTGTCAGTTTTCATCTTAAGATCCTGTCCCAATAGTCATTATGGAACTGATTTGAATCAGAAAATTTACAGTCTTTCAGCTTGAGAAAAAAGCAAATAGAAACTCATGACAACAGTGGTGTAAATCTGTGCTTGTGTGAAGCTTCATCCAATATGACTCTG
Source organism: Heterocephalus glaber (assembly GCF_053883595.1). Taxonomy (NCBI): domain Eukaryota; kingdom Metazoa; phylum Chordata; class Mammalia; order Rodentia; family Bathyergidae; genus Heterocephalus; species Heterocephalus glaber. The sequence goes on from NW_028258185.1 coordinate 39,582, forward strand.
AGTATCAAGATTGCTTCATGATATACTAGCAGTGCCTTTATTTCCATGTTGAGTCAAAAAGTAGCCAATCACTTGGGTATGAGGAAAAAAAGAAACAAAAAGTTCAAGTTGAATAAATCCTAATTTTCAAAGTGTGAATTCCACCACGGAGTGACTTCTCTGTGTCCTTTTTCACCTCAGTCCTGTCACGGACATATATGAAAGTGTCTGAAGCAGTAAAATCATCATCATCATCATCATTATCATCATCATCATCACAACAGTTTCTAGTTGTTGATTTTTTTTAGTATGAGAGATCAAACTCAGATCCTTGTGTTTTCGAGGCAGGCCGTGGAACCACTAGGCTAAACCACCAGCCAGTTCCTAGTTGTTTTTAAGGCAAAATTTTAATTTTACGGGCCGTGGATTTAGCTCAGTGGTTCCAGCACCTGGCTCGCTAATGAAAGGTACCCAGTTCAATCCCCAGTACCAAAAAAAAAAAAAAAGTTTTAATTTTGCTAAAAATGAAATACAGAGTCTGCCAAAAAATGTATACATACTTCAGGAAATGAAAAAAGTATAAATATTTTAAAACTAAATTCATTGAGACATCATGAGATTAATGCAAGTTACTTTTGGCCTCTACAATTGATTTACCTTTTGGTTTTGGTACCGGGAATCGAACTGAGGACCTTGGGCTTATAAGGCAGGCGACGTACCGCTGAGCTAAATCCCTGGCTCTGGCCTCTACAATTACAAGAGGTGGTCATAGTGGTGGCTATTTGCTTCCAGACATTTATTAGTATGGCAAACTGCTGCTTGGGTAATCTTGAGATTGCTGCACATGCATTTTAGTTTCTTCTCTAAGGGCCGGCAGTGTAGTGGGTTTTCTGCGATATACAACATCCACTAGGGCCCTCTATAGAAGGGTAACACAATCTGTTGAAAAAACAACATACTATTTTTCTTTTCGTGAAGTATGTTTACATTTTGTTAGCAGGCTCTGTATAATGAAGTTTTACAGATGTGTCACCTTTCACCGAGCATACTGAGAAAGTATAGCACAGCTTCTTAGCATAAAAAGAGAAGAGATTTCATCTCTATCCTGATTAGGAAAGATGTGAGCCTAGACCCAGAGTGAAGGTACTCTTAGCTACCCTTCCTTTAGTCACTGGACCCCAAAATCTCATTTAGAAGGTGGATCTGACTTACGGCTTGAAACCATGAGGCTGCACACGCCCATCACAAGGAGAACCATGAAGGTCATTGTGGTAAGTGGAAGATCCAATTTATGGAAAGCAGAGGTCTCAAGTAGACAGTAGACTCAGTGCTCGGCTAAGTTGATGGTCTTTTATATAAGACAGTGATCTCTTATGACTTGTTTTTCATATTAAAGTTTTAATGATTTAAATCAAGGAAAATAGACACTAAGTCAATAAAGCTGAACAAACAGCACAGTCTAAAGTTAAATGTCAAGGTCATTTTCCTCAAAGAACATTAGTCTTTCAAATAGATTCTGAGACCAAGATAATAAAACAAAAATTATCTAGAGAAGGCTTCAATTTCAAAGATAACCTTTAGATGTTTTGCTGAGATTTCCTATCAAAAATTATTTGCATTGAAACTTATAACTTGTTGTAGCCTATTCCAGACAAATGTGAATTCTCTCCATTTTCAAGACTAAATTAGTTTGGTTTTCATCTATTTAAAAAAGTTTCTATTGAGATATCTTTTTAGACATGCTTTTTAGGAATGTGTTGCATAATGTATGTATTTTGCACTTTTCTAGTTATTTTCATGTTGTTGACTTTCTTTTTTTTCTTTTTCTTTTTTAAATAAGAAGTTTATTTAAACAACAAGACACTTGACTTCAAGGGAAAACTATCAAGGATACTTTTTCTTTTTCTCTTCACTTTATTAAATTCTTTTATTGGTACATTGTAGGTATACAACACAATTACATTTCTCATTGGGAATTGTACCTTTACATAATACATCTTGGTTCTTATTTTTTCCCCATTCCTAGCCCTCCCTTCACGCCCTCCACCCTTCCCTATTTACAAAGACTTTATTTCCATTTTTCCATTTCTCAGCATTTTTCCTTTCCCTTCTTTCCTTTCCCCTGCCCCTCCCACTACCCTTAACCCTTTGGACCTTTTCTTCCTATTTTGCATTATTGATTATTCATTCTAATCATTGGTACATTTTAGGTATACAATATAATGACATTCTTCATTGGAAATTTGCACCTTTACATAGTCTCTCTTAGTTTTATTTTTCACCCTTGCCCAGCCCCCCCTTCAACCCCTCCATTCCTCCCTATTTACAAAGATTTTGTTCCTATTTTTCCATTTTCTCATATTAATCCCATTCCCTTCTATCCTTTCCCCTAGCCCTCCCACTTCCTTCCCCTTTGCCCCTTTTCTTCTTATTTCACATTACCTATTATACACTTTAGTCCTTCTTTACACTTTCAGTTTCTCCCACCAGAGAAACTATTCAGTATTTATACATGTGTGTCCTATTTGTTTCACTTAAGAGTATCGCCTCAATGTGCATCCACTTAGCTATAAATGTCTCTAATTTCTCAGTTTTTATGGCTGAGTAGTACTCCATTTTATTAAAAAAACACCACATTTTCTTTATCCAGTCTCCAGTTGATGGGCATTTGGGCTGTTTCCAAGTTTTAGCTATCACAAACTGTGCTGTTATGAATATGGGCACACATATATCATTGTGGTATGATTCTTTTAATTCTTTGGGGGAAGATCCCCAGCAGTGGAATAGCAGGGTCAAATAGGACTTCCAGTCCTAGTTCTTTGAGGTATCTCCATACTGATTTCCACAGTGCTTGCACCAGTCTACATTCCCACCAGTAGTGGAGCAGGGTTCCTCTTTCCCCACAGCCCCACCAGTATTTGTTATTGGTTGATTTCATGACAGCAGCCCTTCTTTCTGGAGTGAAGTGAAATCTCAGCATTGTTTTCATTTGCATCTCTCAAATGACCAGTGACGTTGAACATTTTTTCATATATTTATTTGCTATTTCTACTTCTTTGTCTGCGAAATGTCTGTTCATTTCAGATGCCCATTTTTGGATTGGGTCTTTAAATTTGGGAGGTCTCATCTTATTAAGTTCTTTATAGATTCGAGATAGTAGACCTTTGTCTGAGGAAGAAAGGGTGAAGATTTTTTCACACATTGTGGATTGTCTCTTCACACTGCTGGTGGATTCTCTTGCTGTGCAGAAGCCTTTTAATAAGAAGAGATCCCATTTGTTGATTGTTTGTGCTAGTTCACAGGCAACTGAGGTTTTGTTCATAAAATCTTTTCCTACACCGATGTCTTCAAGGGTTCTACCTAACCTCTGTTCCAACTGGTTCAGAGTTTCTATTTTAATATTTACATCTTTAATCCATTTTGATTTTAGTTAGTGCATGGCGAGAGATATAGGTCTAGTTTTAATCTTTGGCAAGTTGAAACCCAATTTTTCCAGCACCATTTCTTAAAGAGGCTATCTTTCCTCCAGTGAGGGTGTTTGGATCCTTGATCCAAGATGAGATGGTTGAGTGTGTCTGGCATTATTTCTGCATCTTCTAATCTGTTCCACTGGTCCTCAGGTCTGTTTCTTTGCCAGTACCATGCTGTTTTGATCACAGTAGCTTTGTAGTAGAGTTACAGGTTGGGGATTGTGATACCCCCTGCCATGCCTCTGTTACCTAGAGTTGCTTTTGCTATCCCGGGTCTCTTCTTGTTCCAAATGAATTTTTGGATTGTTTTCTCAAGGTCCATGAAATATGCCGCTGGAATCCCAATTGGAATTGCCTTAAATCTATATAGCAGTTTTGGAAGTATGGCCATTTTCACTCTATTAATCCTTCCTACCCAGGAGCAGGGGATGTCTGTCCATTTTCTGATATCATCTTCAATCTCTCTTTTCAGAGTGCCATAGTTTTCAGAGAAGAGGTCTTTGATTTCTTTCGTGAGGATGATTCCTAGGTATTTCAGTTTTTTGGATGCTGTTATGAAAGGAATTATTTGCCCTATTTCTCTCTCAGTGAGTCTGTCATTGGTGTAGAGGAAAGCTATTGATTTTTGTGTGTTGACCTTGTAACCAGCTACTTGACTGAATTTGGTTATTAAGTCTAGAAGACTTTTGGTGGAGTTCTTGGCGTCTTCTATATAGAGTATCATGTCATCTGCAAACAATGTGAATTTGACTTCTTCATTTCCTATCTTTATTCCTTTTATTTCTTTCTCTTGTCTAATTGCCGTGGCTAATGTTTCCAGAACTATATTGAACAAGAGTGGTGATAGTGGACATCCTTGTCTTGTTCCTGATTTGAGTGTGAAGGATTTCAGTTTTTGACCATTTAGTATGATATTGGCTGTTGGTTTTTCATAGATGGCTTCTATCAGTTTGAGGTAGAGACCATCTATTCCAATTTTTTGTAGGGTTTTTATCATAAATGCATGTTGGATTTTGTCAAATGCTTTTTCTGTGTCTATGGAGATAATCATATGGTTTTTGTCCTTGGCTCTATTGATATAGTGTATTACATTAATTGATTTTCGTATATTGAACCATCCCTCCATCCCTGAGATGAATCCCACTTGATCAGGGTGTATGATCTTCTTGATGATCTTCTTGATGATCTTCTGCATTCTGTTTGCCATTATTTTATTAAGGATTTTTGTGTCTATGTTCATTAGTGAGATTGGCCTATAGTTCTCTTTTTCAGTTGGGTCTTTCTCTGCTTTGGGGATCCAGGTGATGCTTGCTTCCAGGAATGAATTTGGGAGTATTCCTTCCCTTTCAATTTCATTGATGAGTTTAAACAGTAGTGGCAGCAGTTCCTCTCTAAATGTCTTGTAGAATTCAGCAGTGAAGCCATCAGGACCTGGGCTTTTCTTTGTTGATAAATTTTTAATTACACTTTCAATTTCATTGGTTGATATTGGGTTGTTCAGAATTTTTAGGTCTTCTTCATTCACCTTTGGTAATTCATATGTATCTAGGAATCTGTCCATTTCTTCTGTGTTTTCCATCTTATTGGCGTATAGGTTCTGGAAGTAGGTATTGATGATCCTCTAGATTTCTGCTGGGTCTGTTGTCATTTCATCCTTTTCATTCCTAATTGCATGGATTTGGGCCTTTTCTTTCCTTTTTCTGACAAGGTTGGCTAAGGGTTTGTCAATTTTGTTGATTCTTTCAAAGAACCAACTCTTGGCTTCATTGATTTTTTGTATTGTTCTCTTAGTCTCCATTGCATTGATTTCTCCTCTGATCTTTATAATTTCCTCCCTTGTATGAGCTTTGAGGTTGTCCTGTTCTACTTTTTCTAGAAGCTTGAGGTGCAGCATCAGGTTGTTTAATTGGGTTCGTTCTGTTTTCCTAATATGCGTATTCACTGATATGAATTTCCCTCGTAAGACTGCTTTCATTGTGTCCCATAGAGTCCGATATGTTGTATTGTCATTGTCATTTAATTGAAGGAACTGTCTGATTTCTTCTTTAATTTCCTCTGTGATGCACTGGTTATTCAGAAGAGTGTTTTTCAATTTCCACGTTTATGAAATTTTTTGAGTTTCTTTTGCTATGGACCTCCAGTTTCATTGCACTATGGTCTGATGATATACAGGGGATAACTTCAATTCCTTTGCACTTCCTTAAACATGTTCTATGTGTGAGTATGTGGTGTACTTTGGAGAATGATCCATGTGCAGCTGAGAAGAATGTGTATTCTGATTTTGTGGGGTGGAAGACTCTGTCAACATCTGTTAAGTTCATTTGTTCAAGAGTTCGATTGAGTTCTAGTATTTCATTACTCATTTTTAGTCTAGTTGATCTATCCATTTGTGACAGTGGGGTGTTAAGGTGCCCCACTACAATTGTATTAGTGCATATATGACTTTTCATGTCCGTTAGTATTTGTTTTATATAGTTGGGTGCACTAGTGTTTGGTGCATAGATATTTATGATTGTCATCTCTTCCTCTTGGATTCTTCCCTTTACAATTAATGTAGTGTCCTTCTTCATCTCTCTTAATCAGTGTTGGTTTGAAATCTACTTGATCTGCCAAGAGGATAGCTTCTTCTGCTTTTTTTCGGGTTCCTGAAGCATGCAGTATTGTTTTCCACCCTTTAACTTTCAGTCTATGAGTTTCCTTTAGAATGAAGTGTGTTTCTTGTATGCAGCATATTGTTGGATTTTGCTTTTTGACCCATTCTGCCAGTCTATTTCTTTTGATTGGTGAATTGAGACCATTAACGTTGATGATTTTAACTGAAATGTATTGACTTGTCATTGCCATGACTTTTTCTTTTTATTGGGTTCTCCCCCTTTACATTTAATTTCTTGTCCTGCCAGATGGGTTCATTCTGCTTTGCTTCCTGGGGTTGTGATCCTCAATGTCTGTTCCTAGGATATTGTGTAAAATTCTTTGGAGTGCTTTTTTGGTATTCACGAAGTTCCTAAGGTGCTCTTTGTCATGAAAGTATCTTATTTCTCCATCCATTTTGCAAGATAGTTTTGCAGGGTACATCAATCTGGGTTGGAGGCTTTTTTCTTTTAAGGCTTGGAATATGTCACTCCAAGCTCTTCTTGCCGTGATGGTTTGTGTTGAGAAGTCTGCTGTGATTCTGATGGGCTTTCCTTTGTATGTGATTTGTTTCTTTTCTCTAACTGCTTGGAGAACTTTGTTCTTCTGTTGTGTTTCTGGAATCTTAACAATTATATGCCTATGTATAGATTTTTTTTTATCAAGGTATTTGGAGTCCTATGTGCCTCACTTATCTGTATGTCAAGTTCTTTTCCCCTCCTTGTGAAGTTTTCTGCCATCACTTCTGTGAACAGTATTTTCTTGTCACCTGCATGCTCTCCTGTTTCTTCATTGAGCCCAATCAGTCTTATGTAATTCTTTGCTTTGTCTAGCAGCTGCTGGATTGCTTTCTCGTGGTCCCTTACGATTTTAAAGCAATTTTTCTGTTTCTTGTCACTAATTGCAGTCTTATCTTCTATATCTGAAATTCTGTCCTCACATTGGCTCATTTTGTTGCATGAACTTCCAATGGAATTGTTTCATCTCCTGGAAATCTGTTTGTATCTGATTTATGGATTCCATTTGTTTCCTATGTTGGGATTCTATCATGTTCCTCAGCTCCTCTATTTTTTTTAATCTCTGTCCTCTCTAGATTTATTAATCATGTCTTGCACTATGGGCACAATCTCTGCTGTTATCTGAGAAATTATTTCTGATTTCAGTTTTTCCACATCCTCTTTTGTTGCCTGTTCAGGGAGTTCAGGTGGTTGAGGAACAGATTGGTCCTTCTTGTTTCCCTTTGGGGTTGCTGTAGGTGATCTGGAAGTCTCGTTTTGAGGCTTGCTCATGTGTCTTCTCATTTCAACCAGGGGAGGGGTTCTGCTGGTGCCTGGGTGGCTCACCTCCTCTGCCCTGGGCTTGGTGGAATGGTGGCCTGGTAGCCTCGTCCTGGGAGCTGGGTTTGGCTCACCTCCTCTGCGCAGGGAGTGGTCGAGATTTTCTTCCTATTTCACATTGTCTGTTATACATTTTGATCCTCATTTACACTTTCAGTTTCTCACACCAGAGAAACTATTCGGTATTTACAAAAAGGAAAAAAATGGAAACAAAATCTTTTTAAATGGAGAGTGGTGGAGTGGTTGAAGGGAGGGCAGGGGGATGGGGAAAAATAAGAACCAAGATATATCATGTAAAGGTACAAATTCCCAATTACAAATGTCAACATATTGTATACCTAAAATGCACCAATAAACTTAATGAATAAAAAGAAAGTAGGTGTAGAGACAAAATAGGGTATAGTTTGACTCACAATCTTCCACTCATAACTGGTGGACTCTAATTCTACAGCCCTGCAAAGAAACTACTCATGCAAGCACTAGAAGAAAAAAGGATTCAAACTTACTTTACCCAAAATCATTTCTCAGGTTGGTATAGATTGTGTTGAAGAGATATTCACTGACTTGTATCTCATATTAAATAATCCTTAGTTCAGCATTTAAAAAGTATTCAGTTGCCTTCATACAAGTGTAAGACAAAAGTGACATGATAAAACATAATCTTAAGAAGCAGTAGAAGAGAGGAGACCAAGTTTCAGACTGGGAAGATGGTTTTGGGGAGATGGTGTACTAAATGGGGATTTACAGTTGATGGTGAGGTTGGTGTGGAAGAGGGATCCACACCAGACATTAAAAGAAGAGTCCTTGTCAGACACCTCATACAATTACCATTAGTTTTTCTTGAGCATGCAATGGTACTCTCAGGGTACAAACTGCACTAGCCAGACTTCTGCTTTTAACTTTTCAGTATAGCCAGGATGATAATCTTCAGTCTAAAAGCATGGTATAGGTCGAGCATAGTGGCACATGCCTGTAATCCTAGCATTGGGAAGGCTGAGGCAGGAAGATTACTGTGAGTTCAAGGCCAGCCTGCGCTATATAGCAAGTTCAGCATCACCCTTCACTACATAGTGAGAGCTTGTCTCAAAAGACAAAAAATAAAACAAAACAAAACAGCATGATGTAGCAATCTCATTTATTTTACTTGAAAAATTATCATCAAAGAAGAAGCCACTTTCATGTATGTATTATTCAGAATCCCATGAAACTTGTCTCCCCATCTCTCTAGAAAATAATGGCACACTTAAGTTCAATAAGCCTAGTAATATTTGTACCATACATGGGCCTTTAACCTTTCTAGAAGAAGAGATTTCTTTTCTCAGAAATTTTCCTTCTTTGCACATGTTCTTCTAAGTTGAGATTCTAGATGGCATTATGATTTTTCTTTTTCTCCCATAGTAGATTTTTCTCATTACTATTAATAGTATCTACATATATAAATGTATATTAATAATATTACTATTAATAATATCTGCATAGATAAGGTGTGCATATTTTAAAGCTCAAGACCCCAGGTGAAGACATGCAAATGCTGTTTTCTCTGGGTTTTGTTTCCATGTTCCAGGAGAGAAAAGGTCCCTCAGAATGATGATGTGAATACCTGATTTTTTGTAATAAATAGAGACTACGTTTCCATAAAATCTGATGAGTATTTCTTCAAATCAGACTTAGTGATCATGTCATATTCATTCATGCTTTCAAGCTTTCATTCCATCTATCCTGATTAAAGAACTAATCTTGAACTCTTACAGGTAGGATGAAATAGGTCACATTTTTGCCCTTGTACAGCAGTGAAACTGATCAAAATGTGGACTTATTCCCTGAAGTAAGTGTATATCTTTGAATTCAGAAGAATTGGTAATTGGAGGATCACAAATTCTAGCCCAACTTGGGCAACTTACTGATTAAATGAAACTCTGTCTCTTAACAAACAAACAAACAAACAAACAAACAGATGGAATGAAAGTCAGTGTGACGGTCTTAGTTTCAGTTCTCAGTACCCTAAAGCATAAACAAGAAAAACAGCAACGAAAAAGTGTTTCTCATATGATCCTTGTGCAATATTTAACTACTACATCCTTTTGTTCTCTGCTAAATTGGTTTTAAAAATGAATGATTTTCTATTCCTAGGATATATATATATAAAATACATGACAGGACCTTACAGAGCTGCAGGCAAATCCATTGTAGTGCTCTCCTTGTCTCACCTCTGGCTGAATCCCAGTTATAGTTTTATTTTTGTCCTTTTGCTTGGCTACTTGACTTACACATCTCAGTTATCAAAGGGCCTTAGATATCTCTATCTATCTATCTATCTATCTATCATCATCATCATCATCATCTTCATTAGTTTTCCTCATTTAGAATGCTACTGACTATTCGTAGAGACTGCTGACCTGTTTTTAAACCTTGGGCCTTGACCTTTAAACCTCTAACCTTTCTTTCTCAGATCCTGAGGATGATTTCAAATGTGTGAAATTCTACCTCTCCTCTCTTCCTTATCTCATCCCTGTTTTTCACTTCTGCCTGGATCATCTGATGTATTTCCTTAACCTCTTGAAACACTTGACTTTCTCCTCATACATGTGAATTATCTATGTCATTTGTGTTTGTGGAGATTTACCCAAAGAGCCAAATCTTGGTTTTATGCACATTGTGGAGTAGTTCAAGGATAAATGCTTTCTACCTCTTCCTTGTCAGGTGGCCATACCACTTCTCTTTATGTTTTTGTAAAGTTGGGGATCTTGCTAGCTGTGAGGATAAGCACACATACAATGACTTTGGTGCATCTGAAAATAATGTGAAGAACATTGTAAAAGTAAACACGACCCTATGTTGTCCTACTTGAAAGAGCCCTGGCCTTTGTGTTGTTTATTTCTCTTTTGAAGATTCTGATACACACAGAATTTTGAGAACCACTGAGTGACACAGTACATCACCAGAAAGCACGGCTACTAGAAATGTTGAGATGAAACCTTCGATTTACATAAAAAGAAAGGAGAATTTGTGATTTCACCTCAAATATAAAAATTTTAATGGTGATAAAAGGATTTCAAGCAAATTTACCTCATTGTATTTATGCTATCCTTATGTGATTATAGAGGCACAATTCTATCAGGAGATTGTTTCTGTGAAGATTGGCCTTTGGTTCTAAATATTGAAAAACAAATGAGAAAAGGAGTAGAGAACACAGCTATAATTTCTCCAATTATCACAAGAAGTGATGAATAAGATAAAATTATGAGTGTAAGATGAATATTAAAGGATTACTGGAAGGTGGAAGATGAAATATCTAAGAAAAAATTATAAGGAAAGCCAAGATTTCTGGGAGAGGTTGGCTGGGACAATGAATTATGATCAAAGTCAGTATGTAGTTTTGGAGTAGAGACAATAATTTTGGAAACCAGCTGTCAGCGAGTAGTCACTGAAGAAATGCCCCCCCCGCCCCGCCTCCTCGGGTCCTTGGGCTTGCGCAGCACGCAGCGAAACCACTGAGCTAAATCCCCGGCCCTGAAGTCATGGTATTTGATAACCTGTTTAAGCCATGCTCTGTGAGAAAACCCAGAGCTAAATCCTTGAGAGCACCACCATTTGAAGTTTAAGTTTGTGTAAAAGAATCCTTGAAACTTGTGCTGAAGTATTCATTATTTTTCAGTGGAAAATTCAATAGGAGCATTGGTCCAAAGGGGTAGGGGAAGTGGAAGGGGAAAGTGAAAAGAAAGAAGGGAAAGGAAAAATTATGAGAAAAGAAAAAAATGGAAACAAGGTCTATGTAAATAGGGAAGGGTGGAGGGGGAGAAGGGCACACAGGTAATGGGGAAAAACTAAGAACCAAGATACATCATGTACAGGTACAAGCACCCAATGATCAATGTAAAAGTATTATATACTTAAAATGTACCAATAAAAGAATTTAAGCAAAAAAAAAAAAAAATCCCCTAAAACCCCAAAACCAAAAAAGAAACAAACATGGTAGTCGCCTGATCAGATTGAAAACTATTATGTCTTCTCGTCTCCTGAAAACTGAGGCTTTTATCCAATTGTTTTTCAACAGGCAATTCTGCTACTGCATTAAAATGATATAAATTGAACCTTGTATCACATCATAGCTCTCTAGTTGTTTTACTGTTTCTTTTCAAAATTATTATTTGGTTAATATTAGAAATTTGAAAACAATTTAAAATCATTTTCTGAAATAATCAATCAGATATACTAATCACAAAATATGTTCAGACTAACATTTATATCACACAAAATCTACCAAGTAACTTTTTAAATGCTACTATGAGTGGTGATGAACGGGTTGGAGGATGTAACTATTTTACACTATTCCTGCCATTTCTTTAACTAACACACATATATTGTTTCACCTTGACTTTTCCTCTACACTCCCTGGATATGTGAATGTCTGAGTTATCTTGATTATTGGAAGAATTGAAATTAATCTCATATTTGTCAAAATGGCTTTGATACAGAAAGTAATGTCAGGAATATCAGCATGGCGACCATTGCCCAAGATATTCCATCCAGGGTTTACAACAAATTCCTGCTAACAGAAAATATTTGGCTTGTAACAAGTTGTATCAATTTGGCTATAAAAAAATTGATGAAACCATACCAAATATGAATTAGGCAAGTAGATCTTAAAAAGCAGGTGAGCCTCATTCTACATAGCTCATCATGAGGAAGCACTGAACTCAAGGATATTCCACAAAGTCAAATTTTCTAACAAGATAGCTAAGATTACTAATGCATGTCAGAAGCTGTGTGTTTAAAAAGATAAGCAGGAACAAATAATACCTGGTGTCCCCAAAAAACCAATAGGAAGTTAACAATTAATAATAAAATTTGTTTGCAGAGATCTTGGCCTCTGGACATTGGGAAAGGTAAGCAATGTGGTTTTGGATTAATACACAAAGGGGAAGTTTCTAGCTGTTTTGTTCCATTCTGATCAGTTCCTTAACTCTCCCATGTCTTAATAGATGATCTGCCTTCAGATAATGGAATTAAATGTATTTAGTACTCTTTCGGTTGGTTTTGTAATAAATCCGGTATATCTTCTGATTCTTTTTTTGTTTGTTTGTTTTGCTTGTTTTTTTGTTTTTTTGGTACTAGGGATCAAAGTTGGGTCCTTGCGCTTGTGCAGCAGGTGGCGAAACCACTGAGCTAAATCTCTGGCCCCTTTTTCTGATTCTTGAGAAAATGCCAGCCATATTCATAGCATGTTAAAGGTAAAATATTTCCCTACTTGTGAAGCCCCAGACACATTACAGCAGTCAGAGATTTTAAAGAAACCTTCTAATATTTGTTATTTTTAAAATTTGAAACTTAGGTTTATTCTGTGTAGTATCAGGTTCAAACATTTTCATCATGTTTTTCAAAATTATACTTTCCACATAGAACTTTGCTTTGATTTCTTCTGCTTTCTAGTTGTCAGTATTATTCACATATTTTTAAAGACAAAACTCAAAAGTTACTTTTTCACAGTATGTTCTTGCTTTCCTCCAAAATATGTTTTCATCAATCAGCCAATAATTATTCATTTCAAAACCCAACAGAGGGACTAGGATTTTAGCTCAGTGGTCCTGCACCTGCCTCACAAGTGCAAGGTCCTGGGTTTGATCTCCACTATCGAAAAAACAAACAAACAAACAAAACCCCCAGTGCATTTATACTTAAAATCTATTAGTAGCACCCAAACGCCCAAGTAAAATCCCCCTGTAGTGTTCCATGTAGTGTGACATATATGTGAACATGAAGTGGTAGGAAGCACTGTGTAAACACTTTTTAACTTCCATTATTTTCAACATTATGCTTTTTGATTATTCTGTTTTGTTTGTGTCATTAGGTATTGAACCTAGGGCCTCCTCACTGACATATATCCTCAGATCTTTATTATTTTTTATGTTGAGATAGAATATCCCTAAATGACTGTTGCCCAGGCTGGCTTGAACTGGGCATCTTCCTGCCTCAGCCCCTTCTCCAGGTGATGAGATGAGAGGAAGATGCCACCACCTAGGTGTGATTTATCAATTTTAATGAAACCACTTGAAATTCATTTTTGTTCATGTTATATTGTATTCCACTGCTTTACGTGTCACAATTTATTTATCTATTACCCATGGGCATTCATAAGATTTTCTAACAACAACATTACAATAATGTGAAAATCTTTCTGTGCAAAAACATTTTCCTCTGTTTGACCATGTGGAAGGATACAGCTAATTGACAGGTGTACCAGGAAAGCTCTAACCTTACTTCTGGGGTGTCTAGATGTTCAGCTTGAACTCTTTGTCAGAATACAGGCAGAAGGATTCATACTGAAATGTTCAAAATTCAAACTCCCATAGTAAACTCAAGAGTGAGATCTTTTACTTATGACTTTCCTCTGGTTAGACTGGCTGACTTGACCAAATAACCAGAGGGGTACAAAAGACTCTCCATCATTCCCACTCATCAGGAGCTTTTATCATAGTTTGTCAGAGGCAAGGATAATGGAGCAGACATTGGTAGTAAAATCAAGAGATAACAAAATGAATATCATGGGAAGCTTGCACATGGGCATCATTTGTGCCGCAGTGTTGCCCATACTCTCTTTCTCTTGCACTTTTAAATAAAAGCCTATTTGGGTCAGGCTTACTTGAGTACTTACATAAATTGTCTGTGGATTTTTCTGGGTTATTACAACATTCAGACTTGTGAAATATTTAGAGTGGGTAATGTCAGATTGTTGTTCCAGTTGTTGTTCGAATACACCTCTCTCCCAGCAGTGGAGGAGATACTGATTCTCCATTCAATGTGTTGATATGTGCCTCAGCATACTCCCTAGTCTATTTATATCAAATTGATAGAACATGACATATAGTAAAGAACATGCACTTTAGTAAGTCTTCTATGTGGAAGAATGAGAGAGCTGTTTGTGATCAAAATAATGTAGTGCTCTACTTCAGTGACACATTTTGCAGTTCATTGTCACAGTGAGCGACCGTGGGCTGCATAGATGAACGAATATCTCAAGAGGAGACTTTGTTCAGTCACCGAGAGGCCCAGAGGGACTATTTTCCTCTGAGAGTGCCCAGCATTCCAGAGACTTCCAGGAGGAAAAAACGTTCTGAAGCTGAGAATTCTCTGGCTTTTATTTAGAGCATCAGTAAAAGAGAAAAAAGCAGGAGAAAAGCAGTTTGCACAAGGAGATGTCTCAAAGCTAGGCAATTTTTCTTGGAGAGAGGGAAAGGACAGAGGCCTGACACAACATGCTTCCCTAATCTAAGCAAACCTTTCTTGCTGAGGGGAACTGAAACTCTAGTAACCCATAGTTTGGACTTGCTGCATCATATGACTTAAATCATCACTAGTGGTAGCTTGGTACAAAGTGCACGTGGAGGCAAGGAAGGCATCAGGAGATGGGGTGACTTTGGCACTTCGTTTCCATGACAACAGTGGTTCTTAGGAAAAAATACAGAGTGGCCTGGCTTCTTAGAGTCATACAGTGTGTAGCTGGGTCAGGGGGAGGGGGGAGGGGACTGTGAGTATACAATGGGGGACATATGTGGAGAACAGGAGGACTTTGGTGGCAGCCTTTAAGGGTTGGATGATGGCCAGAGTCTGACCACTGGTTTCCAGAGTTGGGACACCAATTAAAGGTTTGACCCTCCAGGTCTCTTCTGCTGCAGTTATGGCAGTGATGGGGAAGGAGAGGGACCTTGGTTCAAGGATGTGTGGGCAGATATGGTTTACACTGAGCACTCTGAACCTTCAGGTGCCCTTGAATCTCCTTGCCTAGGGAAACAGCTCACTGCTCATCATGCTGGCCTTAGCTCAGGGTCTGTTTAAGGATGTTTACCTCCCCCTACCCCAGAGAATTCCTTGACTTCTTGAAGATCCAGTAATGCAATGAAAGATATGTTCCGTGCTGGTTCTACTTGCTTGGTGGTGCAAGAACATTTCACAATATGAAGTCCATCATCCTGTCCCCTGTTCGTTCTTAAACTCACTCTGAGAAGGTTTTAGCTCCCCACAAGTACCCAGGAAAGACTCTGTCAAGGTAATCCATCACCTTCTGATTGATCATTCCTTGCTTTGCCTCTCTTGACCCCTTAGCAGCAATGACAAAAGTAACCACAACCTCCCAGGAGCACTGTACACTCAAGGACTCCTCACCTTACCTCTTTTAATCCCTCACTAGACCTTGATACCCAGTCTCCTTTATTGATTCCTCCCATTTTCTGACCACACATGTCCTCTTCTCTGTCTGCACCCATGACCAGGGTGATTTCATTTAATCTCTTGACTTCAGATATCATTCAGCCCAGAAACACCCTCTGAACTCCAGCCTAATATACCAAACTGCCTTGTTGAAAGCTTCACCTGGATGTCCAATAATCTTACAGTCAAGACAGCATTTTCTCACTGGCCAGACACACTGGACTGTTCCACTAGCCTCCCAAACTCTGTCCACGGAAACCCCATTTTTGTTGCTGCTGAGGCTAAAAAATCTGGCATCATCCTTGCCTTCTGTTTCTTCTTTTTGTCTCTCTCACTCACTCACAAACAATTTTCCAGCAAATCTTCTCAAATTTACCTTCAAAATCTGGAACCTGACCACCTACAACAATTTCTTCTACCACTACCTGGCACAGGCCCATGTTATCTCTCCCCAGACTATTACAACAGTCTGTGTGACACATAACAATTTGTGTGACAGATGAGCTCTATTGGCCAGATTCCCCTGCAGCTGGGTGTGCCAATGTGGTTCACTTGTGGCCCACAAGATGGACCCAGAACTGCTGCATGAAATTCTGGGAAGACCTATTAAAATAGAATGGGCCAGCCATTCTTTCATGTTCCCTCCACTGCCTTAAGAGTGGGCATGATTGGGCTGGGGATTTAGCTCAGTGGTTCCACTGCCTGTCTCGCAAGCTCAAGGTCCCGAACTCAATCTCCAGTACCAAAAAAAAACAGAGTGGGCATGGTGGCTGCAGCCTTCATTATGGAACATGAAGCATCCAACAGGATGGATAGCAGGCATTCCACGTGGTGAAGCAAAACTACAGAAGAAACCTATGTCCTTGATGACTTTGTGCAGCTACCTGACCACCTCTAAACTGCATACCTCTGGATTTTTTAACCTGAAGAAAGAGGCAGACCTTAGGTTTTCTGTTATATATAGCAAGCCTAGCTGAAAAACTATTCTCTCTGCATCTATCATCCATCCTCCACACAGTGGCCAAAAATGATCCTTTTTAAAAGGAAATTGAATCATATCACCTCTCTGCTCAAAATCCTCCCATGGTTTTCCTTCTCACTCAGAACAAAAGCCAGAGTCCCCACCATGGTCTACAAGACTGCATGATCTGCTCCCCAACCACTTCTCTAAACGCATTTCCCTCTACCATCCCTCTAGCTCTCCCCACTACTACCACAGGGCTTTCTTCTTGGGCCCCAATATACCAGGATGCTCCACCCTGGGGGCCTTTGTTTGCATCTGTCTCTCAATACCCACCACACTCAGGCCTCTCTCCACATCCTGTACCTCACATGTTACCTTATCAAAGAGTTCTTCCCTTTCTACCCTGCCCCAGCATGGGATTCTCTGTTACCTGTTTCCATCAGAGTTGCTATATTTAGGTAGATTTAAGACCCAAGATGACCAATCAAGTTAGAAAGATTTATTGGCACAATAAGTACAGCAGCATGTTAGAAGTCTGAAGAAGGGACTTGAGCCTGTTCCCTAGAGGTAAGGCAGCAGCTTTTAAGCCTGGGATGGGGTCAGAGCTTGGGCCAGGGAATGGAATGGGGAAGGCAGATGACATTGAACCTACAATAGAAGTTACGCCTGGGAGATGAGGTGAATAAGCTAACATTTTAGCCTTTTGTTAGAGAGAAATAGAAAAAATAAATAAAATAAATAAATAATTGGGGGAGGGTTTGTTGGGGACAAGGAAAAGAAGACTGAAAATGGCAGATGGATACCTTTGGTAATTTTCTGCCATGTTGAGATGTTATTTAGGGTTACGGGTTTTTTTTATCTTTCTCTGATGAGGGATTTTTTTATTATCTGAATTTTTTATTTTTTGAGTACAAGGATGTTGTCCACCCAGCACTAGGTTAGGTTTTGGACTGTAGCTCAGATGAAGTGCATCATGGTGCAGAACAGCAATGGTCCCGCTGGTCCTGAATTTTGATTAGGCTTTGTGAGGTTTTAGTGATGTTTTCCTGTAGGTCCTGTGCTAAGCTTTGGTAGAAGGTGAGAGATGTGGTCAGTTCTGTCACTCCAGTGGCTATTTCTGTGGGTATCTTCAGTGTTGTTAGAAGGATTAGAGTGATTGCCCTTTTTTGATGGTTGTGGTCAGTCATGAGAATGGGCAGGGATTAGTTATTGGGGGCCACATTGATTTTGGGGGACAAATACGGTAAGGTATATGTCCCTATCTAAGAAATAGGCAGGCAAAGATAGGATTGATAGCCACAAAAGAAAAAGATTCCTGATTGGAAAAAGCAAGTCTTGAGGTGTAATGAGAAGAGGTGCTGTACAGGAGAGGTCCCTGGAATTGAAGGGCTTGGCTCACTTTTTCAGATCAAAATGGAACCAGTTAAGGGAGCCCTCATAGTAGGTTGGTTTAATACAGAGTTATTGAAGGGTGAGGTGTTAATGAGACCCCATGGAAAGAGTGTAGAGGGCTTATGAGTAATTACGCCTAGGGAAGACACTGAGACAGTGCGTGGCCCAGAGAAATGGAAGGGTTGAGTGGACTTTACATTTGTCTTAGGTGAGATGTCATAATTGACCTGATGAGACTGATGTCTCAGGGCTCTTGATACTGATGGTTTGGTTACACTGAGAAGTGTTTTCCATGAAGGGGCTGTTAAGTGTTGGCTTATGGTAAATGTAAAAGGGGGCTTGATATTAGAGCGAAGTATCAAGGGTTATGGGACCAATAATTAGGTGGGTAGTTGCAGAGAAGTTAGAGAAGTTAGTGAAATATGTCTGAAAGAGTTTGGTGGCCCTGTCTGTCAGGTCTGTAGGGTATGATTTAAGGAGGGTGTTGCTTTGACTGTGAAAGGTTGGGCCTATGTCGTTTTGTAGAAAAAGTTGAGGCTGATTTCAAGGTGGGGATTGTCATGTAAGCTGAAAATAAGAGAGACAAGCACAGCCAGAAATCTTGAACTAAAGAGGGATTTGTCCATTTAAAGGTTGAAGATGAGATTGAGGAAGTGTTGTAAATGTGAAGCTACAGGTTAATCTTGGTAATGGTAAAATGTAATTTTGAAAGTATATCTTGTCCCATTAATGGGGTGGGACAGGTTGGGAGCCCTAGAAAGGAATGTGTGATGGTTTAAGATGCAAGGCAGAAGCTTGGTATAGAGTAGTTTGGAGATAAGGTCATCAACCCCTATGACAGAGACAGAGGCAAGGACTAAAAGTTCTACACATTTCTGTAAAGACAAAGACATTGTTCCCATATCCAAAAGAAAAGAGTTAGGCTTACCTGCTACCTTTAGACAAACCCTGGGTTCTGTTTTGGTCGTGGAAGCTTTAGAACTGGGGCCGAGCCAGTGGTCAGCGCAAGTCCCAACAGACTGGGAAAGGACTGGTCAGAGTTGGTCTTCGATTTGGAATGATTGGCTCCATTCCCAGAAGTCTGGGGAAAATCTGATTGTTCCTTTAGCTCAGCGGAGGAAAGGATGGTTTCTGAACTTACTTTAATCTTGTGCTGTTTTTAGTTCCACTGGAGTAGTGTTTCATTGTTGTCCAGTAGGTGCCAGGCAGAGTGTGCTATCAAAGATGTTGGGTGCTGAATTTTTAACCCTTTCATTACTATATTTATTTTAATGAATCAGCAAAGTCAATCATTGACAAGGGACGAAGTGGTTACATTTGTACCTGTTTTGAGCCTAGTGGAGATGTTGTTAAGGGCATTTTTTGAGTTTGCTGATCATCACAGGTAGGGTGACTTTGAGCTTAGAGTTGTGAGACCCATGCTGGAAGATGAGATCTTTTTGTAGTAGGTTTAAGTGTTAGTCTGAGGTCTGTTATTAAGAACTGGATTCTGGAAATAAATTCTGGATTCTGGAAAAAATAAACAGGAGAAGATAGTTGTACAAATATGAACCAAAAATAATTATTTAAGAATAATCATTAATAGCAGTTTTCACCAAAGTTTGAAATCTAGACCGAAACAATGTCTTTTGTGGTAGTCTTAATCAGGCACTTATGTGTAAGAACCCTTCCTTATAACCTCTTGCCTCTAATGATCTTTTGGTAGGGTTGAGAAAAGTGACTCCATTTTGATTTCTTCAGCTTTCATACTTTCTAATATCTTGCCTTATCTTGAAGGCATTGTTGATTAGTTATTGTGTATTGTCACTTATTGCTGGGCTTTGTTGCAGTTATTGGCTTATTTGGTCCCACATGGGAGAGGAAGACATTGATGATTTAGAGTTAATGTCATACCCCTTTTTAGCCACATTTGAGCAACAAAAAGTTTAAAGGGAACAGATCCTAGGCCTAACTAAACTAACAAGGGTAAAAACAGAATAGCCAAACACATACTTTGTTTGGTAAGCTACATCCTTCACAAACCTTTTGACATACATACTGAGATCTCCTAGTTTTGAGACCAAACATATATTTTTACACTTAAAACATTTTTATATAATTTTTTGTCTCTTTTATGGTTTTCTTTTCTAACAAGTGTAGTAGCCACTTGGACTTGAAAATGTTCCTGGTACATTTTTATCTGTGAGTTAACTCACAGACGTTACATTTTCATGTTAGCTGGCTGAAAAACAGACTTTTCAGTAACCTTGAACCAGCAAAAAGTGTCTTAGTACCAGAAAAAAGTAGAAAGAAGAGCAAAGGTGGGGCTAACAACCCTTTCAGATGTTATATGACAAATTATCTTAATACACGCAGAAACCGACAAAACATTAACTCTGTAACTGTAAAGAATTATCCCAAAAAATGAAAAATTTTTAAACAATTTTGAAAAATAATTATCCCAAAGCTGTTTATAAGAAATGTCTTAAGCACATCGGTAAGACAAAAATATTAACTTAAACCACAAAATTTAAAGTAAATTTACCAATCAGTTAAGATGTTTTCCTAAGGGGCCCTCATTTCTTCATTACCTGGGCAGTCAGAAGGCTGCTGTTTTTTGCACCACGGATCAAACTCAGAACCGTGCCTGCAAGGCACGGCATGGTGCCACTGAGCTAAATCCTTGGCCCCTTGTTTTCTCTTTTGGCATCCTGAGACAGGACTCAATCTTAGCTTGTTATTTGTCACAACCCAGTGTAGGCTGGTGCAACCCAAGAGCCACTTTTCCCCTGATATTTAGCCTTGTACATTGATTTATTTTCTATGCCAACTTGGGCCACTTGCATTGTGGTGGATAAATTTGTTTCAGTTTAAAGTCAATTTGGTGGGCCAGACACCTTTATCTTTATCTTTTTGACAGTGTTTTTGGTTTTGTTTTTGGCATTGATATTTCATTTTACTTCAGTTTTTTCCTGTATTTTCTCAGTATGAGCTTAGAGCTTGGAGTTGAGTATCTGTTGTTGCTGCCATAGGTGGGGGCACACCATTGCCACTGTGATCTTTTTAAAAACTGTATTGCTTACTAATACAGTGGACCCTTGACTTCTGAACTCAATTCACTCTTGAGGGCTGGTTAATTAAGGCTCAGGCTCCTCTCTATAGCCTTCAAAGTCTCTCTCCTGTATACAGGCAGATCTCAGTGACCTTAGAGAGATATTGGCCCAGGATTTCTCAATTAACCCCACACAGGAAAGGATGTTATAATGTTCCTTCCAGAACTCTTTAAGGTTAAATCTAGATCTGAGACCATCTGGAAGCACAAGTGGCCGGCATTCAGGTCCTAACTCAAGACTTTTTTCATAAAATAAAACTAAAATTCTGGTCATGACCCAAGTTACTTGTCTGTCAGCCTTGTCATAGCTCTTCCAAGTGGGATATTGGTGGAGTTGTTCATGTTCTTCCACAGCATCTGTCTCTCCCAAGTCTGGAGGAGGCCTGCTAAATGCACCACACTTATGACATCCTTACACAATGCATCCATCCTTACATTCCAGATGGCTCAGGCTGGCACAGGTGGGCACAGATGTAGAGGCAGCCCACAAAACAGGTGTACATTGTACATCTCTTGCTATCTCTCTCCAACTTCTCTCTTTTGCTTCTCTAAGGGAAGCAAAAACCAACAGGGGCTCCAGCTCAACCCCATCTCCATCCAGGGAGAATGATTACAAAGCTGCCCTCATTCACAGGGTACACTTCCCAGTTATCTAAGTGAGGAGGTGTCTCTCAGAAACCTCAGGCCATTCCCTCCTGGAAATAGAGAAACAGGAACACATCCTTCAGAAGACTGATTCTCACCATCCCTGTAGGGGACAGGGGAAGGGGACGTTACCAGAACTTCTGCAGTGAGTTCTGGTCTCCTGCGAGCCACGGCCAGCACACGGCGAATTACAGGAAAGGTAGAAAAATGAGACCGAGAAGAAGCTGAGCTTTGGGTCTGATCAGTGCTGCTCTGGGCAGCAAAGACAAAAGCCCCCAGCTTACCACACCTTTTATTCAGTACATCGGGAGAAACAAATGTAACAGATGACTTGCAGAGAGTTCAATAGTTCACATTGGGATAAACAAGGTGTAACGGAAGGCTTGCAGAGAGTTCAGTACATCTCCGGCAAACAAGATGTTAATCAGTCCAAGAACAATGAGGAACTGAGCAGATGTTTGTTCTCCCAGGATGTTTCTTGTCCTGGAGAATCACAGCGTCACTGGATCACTGAAGTCTCAGTTGTGACCGGAGGCCAAACTGGAGTTATTCTGTAGCTGGGCTGTAGGCAAGAGAACTAGGCTAACCAAATGATTTTTCCCTAGAATTATGTAGCATTGCTCCCAACACATCCCAAACCCCAGCTTCCCTCCTCTAGCTAGGTGAAGCCCATTGCCTTTGGTAGGTACAGCTACCAATTCTGCCCTAATTCCCAGAGAACTTCATAGGCTCTCCAGGATAGGGCCAACAGAGTAACCACCATCAACCCAAACTTGAAGGACAAGGAGTTTCTCAGTGTCTTCTTTTTCTTGTCTATTTTTTATTTTTTAAATCTCTCTTACCTTTCTGTCTCCCCAAATATCTCCCTCTCCCTGTTGATCTTTTTTCCTGTCTTCCTTTGCATGTTTCTCGATCTCTGGCATATCTCTGCCCATCCATACTTTCTCTGCTTCACCCCCACAACAAACCCTCCATGCCCCCTCTCTTAATTCCCTCTCTGCTGATTCACTGAGACATTCCTTGAGGTGAGCATACACTATTAATTCCAAAATCTTCACCCAGAAATCTGGAAGATCTACCCAAAGGGCTTGTCCTTAACACCAGAGGACCCCCCTCCCTCCCAGAGCAGAGGAGGAGGCTTCTGGGTTGACATACCACCACACCCAGCACAGAGGAGGACGATTCCAGACTGACGTACCACTTCACCCAGCAGAGAGGGTGCCAGCATGGGTGCCAGCAGCACACCACCACCACCACCACTACCATCCCCGTGCCTGTCAAAATGAGAAGACACATAAACAAGCCTCAAAACCAGACTTCCAGATCACCTACAGCAACCCCAAAGGAAAACAAGAAGGAACACTCTGATACTCAATTACCTGGACTCCCTGAAATGGCAACATAAGAGGATTGGGAAAAAATAAAATCAGAAATAATTTCTCAGATAACAGCGGAGATTGTGCCCATAGTGCAAGACATGATTAATAAATCTAGAGAGGAGTGGAGGAACATGATGGAATCCCAACATAAGAAACAAATGGAATCCATAAAACAGATGCAAATAGATTTCCAGGAGATGAAAAACTCCATTGAAAGTCTACACAGCAGAATGAGGCAATGTGAGGACAGAATTTCAGATATAGAAGATAAGATTGCAATTAGTGACCAGAAAAAGAAAAATGGCTTCAAAATTATAAGGGAACATGAGAAATCAATCCAGGAGCTGCTAGATGATGCAAAAAAGAATAACATAAGACTGATTACAGTCAATGAAGAAACAGGAGAGAGTGCAGATGACATAAAAAAATCTCTTCACAGAAATAATGGCAGAAAACTTCCCAAGCAGGGGAAAAGAGCGTGACATACAGAGAAATGAGGCATATAGGACTCCAAATAGCCTTGATCAAAAACAATCTACACATAGGCATATAATTGTTAAGATTCCAGAAACACAACAGAAGAACAAAGTTCTACAAGCAGTCAGAGAAAAGAAACAAATCACATACAAAGGAAAGCCCATCAGAATCACAGCAGACTTCTCAATGCAAACCATCAAGGCAAGAAGAGCTTGGAGTGACATATTCCAAGCCCTAAAAGAAAACAGCCTCCAACCCAGATTGATGTACCCTGCAAAACTATCTTTCAAAATGGATGGAGAAAGAAGATACTTTCATGACAAAGAGCACCTTAGGAACTTCGTGAATACCAAACCAGCACTCCAAAGAATTTTACACAATATCCTAGGAACAGACATTGAGGATCACAACCCCAGGAAGCAAAGCAGAATGAACCCATCTGGCAGGACAAGAAATTAAATGTAAAGGGGGAGAACCCAACAAAAAGAAAAAGGCATGGCAATGACAAGTCAATACATTTCAGTTATAACCATCAATGTTAATGGTCTCAATTCACCAGTCAAAAGAAATACACTGGCAGAATGGGTCAAGAAGCAAAATCCAACAATATGCTGCATACAAGAAACACACTTCATTCAAAAGGAAACTCATAGACTGAAAGTTAAAGGGTGGAAAACAATACTCCATGTGACAGGAACCGGAAAAAAAGCAGGAGTAGCTATCCTCTTGGCAGATCAAGTAGATTTCAAACCAACACTGATTAAGAGAGATGAAGAAGGACACTACATCCTTGTAAAGGCAAGAATCCAAGAAGAAGAGATGACAATCATAAATATCTATGCTCCAACACTAGTGCACCCAACTATATAAAACAAATACTAACGGACATGAAAAGTCATATATGCACTAATACAATTGTAGTGGGGGACCTAAACACCACACTGTCACAAATAGATAGATCAACTAGACAAAAAATAAGTAATGAAATACTAGAACTCAACTGAACTCTTGAACAAATGAACTTAACAGATGTTTACAGAGTCTTCCACCTCACAAAATCAGAATACACATTCTTCTCAGCTGCACATGGGTCATTCTCCAAAACAGACCACATACTCACTCATAGAACATGTTTAAGTAAGTGCAAAGGAATTGAAGTTATCCCCTGTATATTATCAGACCATAGTGCGATGAAATTGGAGATCCATAGCAAAAGAAACTCGAAAAATTTCATAAACATGTGGAAACTGAACAACACACTTCTGAATAACCAATGGGTCATAGAGGAAATTAAAGAAGAAATCAGACAGTTCCTTCAATTAAATGACAATGACAATACAACATATCGGACTCTATGGGACACAATGAAAGCGTCTTACGAGGGAAATTCATTGCAGTGAATGCACATATTAGGAAAACAGAACGAGCCCAATTAAACAACCTGATGCTGAACCTCAAGCTTCTAGAAAAAGAAGAGCAGGACAACCCCAAAGCTCATACAAGGGAGGAAATTATAAAGATCAGAGGAGAAATCAATGCAATGGAGACTAAGAGAACAATACAAAAAATCAATGAAGCCAAGAGTTGGTTCTTTGAAAGAATCAACAAAATTGACAAACCTTTAGCCAACCTTGTCAGAAAAAGGAAAGACAAGGCCCAAATCCATGCAATTAGGAATGAAAAGGGTGAAATTACAACACACCCAGCAGAAATCCAGAGGATCATCAATACCTACTTCCAGAACCTATATGCCAATAAGATGGAAAACACAGAAGAAATGGACAGATTCCTAGATACATATGAATTACCAAAGGTGAATGAAGAAGACCTAAAAATTCTGAACAACCCAATATCAACCAATGAAATTGAAAATGTAATTAAAAACTTATCACCTAAGAAAAGCCCGGGCCCTGATAGCTTCACTGCTGAATTCTACAAGACATTTAGAGAGGAACTGCTGCCACTACTGTTTAAACTCTTCAATGAAATTGAAAGGGAAACAATACTCCCAAATTCCTTCCTGGAAGCAAGCATCACCTTGATCCCCAAAGCAGAGAAAGACCCAACTGAAAATGAGAACTATAAGCCAATCTCACTAATGAACATAGATGCAAAAATCCTTAATAAGATAATGGCAAATAGAATGCAGAAGATCATCAAGAAGATCATACACCTTGATCAAGTGGGATTCATCCCAGTGATGCAGGGATGGTTCAATATATGAAAATCAATTAATGTAATACACTACATCAATAGAGCCAAGGACAAAAACCATATGATTATCTCCATAGACACAGAAAAAGCATTTGACAAAATCCAACATGCATTTATGATAAAACCCTACAAAAAATTTGAATAGATGGTCTCTATCTCAAACTGATAGAAGCCATCTATGAAAAACCAACAGCCAATATCATACTAAATGGTCAAAAACTGAAATCCTTCACACTAAAATCAGGAACAAGGGCAGGGGATTTAGCTCAGTGGTTCTGCCACCTGCTTCGCAAGTGCAAGGACCTGAGTTTGATCCCCAGTACCAAAAAAAATTTTTTTAATTAAAAAATAAAATAAAATCAGGAACAAGACAAGGATGTCCACTATCATAGCTCCTGTTCAATATAGTCTTGGAAACATTCACCACAGCAATTAAACAAGAGAAAGAAATAAAAGAAATAAAGATAGGAAATGAAGAAGTCAAATTGTCATTATTTGCAGATGACATGATACTCTATATAGAAGATCCCAAGCACTCCACCAAAAGTCTTCTAGACTTAATAACCAAATTCAGTAAAGGAACTCGATAAAGGTCAACACACAAAAATGAATAGCTTTTCTGTACATGAACAACAGACTCACTGAGAGAGAAAAAGAACACCAGAGGACCCTCCTGAAATGGCTGTCTCCGAAGCTCCCCTGAAATGATGGGCAGGAATCTCCTTGATCTTGATCTATTCCCCACCTAAAAACTCTCTTACACTCCATCACCCAGGAGCTTACCAATGACACAGGCTCAGGCCACCTTGTCAAAAGAATCTTCCTTTTAATTCCCTTTTTCCCCTAACCTTTACCTGTTCCTTAATCTCTTCATCCACCTCTTGCTGCCTAAGAGCATTTACTTTGCTCTTTGGCAAGTGTTTTCCCAGGATTTATACCAGCACCAGCTTGGTGTTTACTTTGGCATCATTGTTACCTTACAGTTCATCTCCCAAAGTCATAGAAAAAGAAAGGTGAGGAGGAGGGTGGCCAGCAGTGGGAACACAGACCTTCTAAGAGAAGCTTTTCCTCAGTCTCCTTAGGTGCTTATCTCCCTTTGACAGGCAACTAATAAAGCTTCAAGCCCTGAGCCCAGAATGTCACTAAAGAGAGTTGAAGAAACAGTAGAGCATCAGGACACCAGGCAATGGGCATCCTTTGACTCAGCCCCTAGACTGTAGGCCTTGCCTGTTTATATTCCTGCTGCATGGGACACTTTTCCTAAGGCTACTCCTGAAGAATTAAAGTAAATACAACATGCAACTTGAGCACACATTCACAGACAAAACCGATGCACAATATACATTTGCTACACACAGAGATCCCAAACCACACAAACACGTAACATGCACACATATCATCAAGCTCAACACAGACACACACACACACACACACACCGCTCCTCACACACTGTTACACTTTAGCCCTCAGGCATACAACATCTGTCCCTCTCCCTGTGTCCCACATCCAGTTGGATGCCCATAGCTTGCCCTTGCTGACGCTGCAGTGTTACTCTAATGTATTCCCTCTTCCCCACTCCCAGAGCCCTTAACAGTTTCCAACCAACCCTACCCTTTTCCACTTTCTTCCACCCTCTTCCTTAGTTACAGTTTATAGTAACTTCCTGTTCTTTGGTTTAACTTTAATCAAGACTAGAAGGTAAGAACCCAGCATTCCCATCTCTCCTGCACAAGACCCCAGGATCTCCTACAGTCACTTGGGAAATCAAGGGCAGAGTTAGGAATCAGACCAGGCACTCAGACTCTTGGGCCTATGTTATGATGCCTTTGCATCATAGCTCTGTCCTGGCCTCACACTGGCACTCACCATCACAGCTTGCAGACTGTCCCATTCTGCCTCTTTCCTGCCTCCTCAAATGGCTGCCTGCAAGCCCCCACAAAATGATCAGGAATCTCCTTGATCTTGATCTGCTCCCCACTTGGAAACTCTCTTACACCCCACCACCCAGAAGTTTGTCAATGACACAGCGCACTCCCCTTCAAAAGTCACAGGATGTAACATCAGGTAGGCAGCACTAATCCCTGGGAGGCAGTTGGCCATTGGGCCAGAAATACACCAGGAGTTGGGAGGGAGGGAGTACCCAGGCCCAAGTAATGTCAGAGCCTTGCTTGAGCCAATCCTGCCAACTACCATCCAGGGAATCACTTCAGCCTTCAGTAGGACCCTCCTTGCTCTCCAGCCCTTACACACACACATACACACACACACACACACTCACTAACCCTAGTGGCCTTGTCCTGATACCTTATCTATACCACAGGGATTAAGAAAAGTCCATGATAAAATAATTGACTATGGACCTCATGTCATCTAGAAGTGTGACAAATTTATGCAGAGATTGATGATTTTCATTTTTTTTACTTTGCTTTGTCTGACTTTATTGCTAAAAGTATACCCTGAGCTCCTCTCGGTAGGCCTGTTGCGAGCAACAGCTGAATTCTGCAAGGCAACCAGACATAAGAAGAGTGGAACTGAAAGAATACACAAAATGCCTGCATATTTC
This sequence comes from Heterocephalus glaber, assembly GCF_053883595.1. NCBI lineage: Eukaryota > Metazoa > Chordata > Mammalia > Rodentia > Bathyergidae > Heterocephalus > Heterocephalus glaber. The sequence goes on from NW_028258185.1 coordinate 67,929, forward strand.
ATAAATAAATGAGAGCTTAAAACAATGAAGGTGATAAGGAGAGGTACCTAAGGAGAGAGACAAGAGCCAGGAGACAGTGGAAGTCCAGGAAGTAGACCTGAAGAGGAGGTTGGATGGAGAGGAACTCTAACAAATTGTTGCCAATGAGTGAGGGCTGTAGGTGATTAACAGTTAAGATAAAATTGTTTATCATGCTGTAATGTCAATTCAAACTGTGGGCATGAGTCTGTCACATGGTATAATGACATAATGGGTGGTGCTCATTGGTTTAAAAAAAGTGAGGAGACTGAGTCTTGGGTCTGGAGGGATTCAAAGGTGGTAAGACGGTTGCAGGGAACAAAGTACCAAGGAGCTTGTAGTTGTGCCAGAAGAGGAACTCACAGGGAAAGACTGTCATAAGAGTAGACCCCCTAGGGATCCACAGATGTTTAGGGGAATGACCTGGATTTGCCCTATATGAGATTTTTTCATATATTAAAAGAAGATATGAAATAAGACTGGAGAACAAGAAAACTTCCAGCCTTGAGATAGCTGTGTTTGTAAATATGCAATCATACCATGTATATACTGTGAGGTTATATACTTAGAGAAATGAAAAGCCAGATGAAAGAATTCACGCTGGAATCTCTATACAGAAAGCAAGCCACCATACACAAGCCTGTTTTCCAACTTGCTTCCTGTCAGTCTATGAACCTAAATGGAAAGACAGCCACCTGTGGTGTATTAACTACTGGTCAATTTATAATGCCCAGCTGAACTGAATCAGTATGGTCTGGGCGTGGAGGATCCACCTGAGGATTGTTACCAATAGCCATGCAAAGAGAACTGGAGGGGAAGATCGCGGCTGTTGATTTTCTAGGAGAAGCTTGCTGCGGATGGCTTTCCTGATGCAAACTAGGATGTTCTCATCGGAGGAGGAGCTCGGGGCCTTGCTGTCGCTGGGAATGGATGCTATTTTTGTCAAGGGAGCTCTGATCTTCACCATGAGCATCACTTCCTGGCTCCAATGTAGATCCCGCAGCTTGGTGGCACAAATCCTTCATCCCACCATCATAGGTTTTCTGGCTTCCATCACTGGCCTTGGGTCTTCCGGGTACAGATCCTCAATGTGGACAAGTGTGAGACATTGCCATGGGCTCTAGGCCACTGGGTGGACTCATGGAGTACATTGCCTTGGATTCTAGGCCTTCAGCTGGACTTGTGGGGGCCATTGCTGTGGAATCCAGACCCTTGGCTAGATTCTTTGGACCTCTAGTGTGTGGTTAATCTCTTGCACTCCTCTGTATTTCACTTTTTCAGTAATTATCATAAAATAATACTATAAATTTTGTGTCCTGTATTTAATGTATTCACTTGCCAAAACCCAGACTACAACACCACCTAAGGCCACTTTCCCTTCAAGTCCCTCAGAAATCTTAACAAAACCAAATTCCTCCATGTATCCATCTGGACCATTCTTTATTACCACCTCACTAAGGGAGAGGGAGAAAATGAAACTGCAGCCAAAAGAGAACAAGCAGAAAGGTAGCCAGGCAGGAATTGTCATCATTTGGAGCATTTCAGGACACAGTGGACTCCTGAGGTTCCTGGAATCTCAGCAAGGAACAGGAATGTTATGTACTTCATACCCCACTGGGCAACAACTTTGTTCCAAACCCCTGCTTAGCAGAAACTTAAAACTCCTGTTTGTCCAAGTCTTTTCCATTAGGGAACTGGAAATGCATGTATCAGGGCTTTACTCCCTCGTACCTCCAGAGATTAAAGGAATAGGTCAGGAGGATTGGAAGTTGGCTAGGACCCAGACCCAATTCAGGCCCCATCAGCACTTTAGGATTGTCTCCAACTTCCAAAAGTAGACAAGGTAGAGATCCAAGCAGGTATTCCCCTTTCTCCTGTTTAGAACTCCATCTTGTAACAGTCTTCTACAAAAGAAAACAGCCCAGTTTCCTGACAATTCCCTCCACTTCACATCTATGTCATTCTTCATTTGTGGGCATCTCCAAAATCAATTCCACTAGGTTCATTTATCCTGGTTTTGCCTCTTTACTTCTACAGCCAAGATTTACAGTAAGCATTTTCTAGTTTAAGACTCTTACTTCTACCTCTATTCCTTTTTAATTCTATCACATAGACTTCTTCCTTCAGGAAGTCCCTTAAAATTCATTGTCTCCCCCCACAATTTTCCAGGATTTAGTGATACCTCAGCCCTCTATCTGGGATACTTTGCCTAATGGATAAATGGAGACTAAGTCTACCTGCCCTGTCCCATTTCCCAATATTTCCCCCACCTCATTCCACCCCCACACTACCAGGAATGTCTCCCAGACACCTTGATCAGAGAATCAACTGGCTCCTAGGCAGTTTATTTTCACTTCATGTTGAGCTCACTGTCTCTTCAGACCTATTGACCTTGTTCCCTGGGAGAAAGTCTATCTGTGGCTTAAAAATGAGTAGACTTAGGCACATTACTAAAGTAAGACAAATGCTCTCAAGAAAAAATTGTAAGTTACTGAAAAACTGGATCTACAGAGAAACTTCTTCTACCAAATGTATGAAGTCCAGATGAGAGATTGAGAAAGGAAAAAACGAAAATGTAGCTGGATTACGAAAGGTTGTGTTTGGCCTGCCAAAGATCAGTCTTATTCCTAAAAGCAGGAGAGAGATCCTGGAAGATTTTAATCAGGTAGTGATAGGATCATTATTTGAATTTCTAAAATCATTTTGTAGGTGTGAGATATTTGTAGGTGTAAGTACAAGATGACATCTCATTGTGCTTTGAATTTTCAGGATGATTAAGGATGCTGGGCACATTTTCATTAACCTCTTGGTCATTGTCTTCTTTGGATATATGACTAAGTGCTTTGTTCATTTTTTTAACAGGGCTGTTTTCTTGCTATTGAGTTGTAGGATTTCTTCATGTATTTTGAATATTAACTTCTCATCATATGGCTTGCAAATATTTTCTCTCACTCCATAGGTTGTTTTTTCATCCTGTTGATTATTTTCTTTGCTGTGCAGAAGTTTTTTAGTCTGATGTAGTGCCACTTGCCTATTTTTTACTTTTGTTGCCTGTGATTTTGGTGTCATATCCAAAACATCATTGCCAAAAATATGTCAAAAGCTTTTCCTCTGTGTTTTCTTCAAAGAATGTGGCGGTTTCATGGCTCATTTAAATCTTTAATGTATTTTGTTGATTTTTGTATATAAGATAAAGGTTCAATTTCATTCATTTGCATGTGTTTGTCCAGTTTTCCCAACACCATTTATTAAAGACATTCTTTTATAATATTTTATTCTTTTAAATGGTATAACAAATGGGATTGTTGTCTTAATTTCATTTTGAGATAGTTCATGGTTAGCATATGAGGAAGGCAACTGATTTGGGTGTGTTGATTTTGGGTTCTGTAATTTCACTGAATTAATTTACTAGTTCTCCTATGGTTTGAATATGGTTTGTGTACCAAAAGTTCAAGCGCTGGAAGTCTGGACCCCGGTGTGGCAGTGTTGAGGTAGTGGAAACTTTAAGAGCTGGAGGTCTAGTGGAGGGTGATGAGTGGATTAGCTTTCTTCTCAAAGTAGGGCGTAGGTCTTGTGTGTCTTGAGTGAGTTATAAAATGAGGCCTCCCACATGCTTGGTCCCTTTCTACTTCTCTCCCATATCACACAGAAAATTACAGACTAGTGATTGTACAACATTTTGGTAACTAATAATTTATGTGCAAGTGTTGATTTTTCTAGAACATAACAGACATGTCATACCACAAAACCATACCTTAGAAAATAACCTCATAGAATAATTATTGTCATAGATATGTATCTCTATCACCATATCACTAGTTTTATTCTGAAAAATATTTTTTCCATATGATCTTACTTTTTAAATTTTTTATTAGAATTTCCTGTAACATTTGCATTTAAGGATTAATACATTTTAAATTGTTGACACCTTTAATTAACTCTTTTCTGTAAACCATAATATTTGAGGTGAGAAAATATTCTATACACAGTTCTTGAAATACCCAGTAAACTCAGAAAATTCTGCCCAAAAAAGAATATTCTATTCTGGTTTTCTCTCATTGAAATGTGTAAACATTTTAGCCCAGATCTTTTCACAGTTACTGCTTTTCCTATTCAAAGTACTCTTGCTTAAATTTTTTTGGAAGCCAAGGTGAATTAATAAGTTACCTTTGTTTATAGTTCTTTGAATGTTTCAGCAGAATCATCTGTTGAAAAATTAAAGTCCTTCTCAATTTCATCCAATTCCAGAATAGAATGTCAACATATTCTTTTAAATATAGATCTATCAAAAACTTCTTTCCACAAGGTTGAGATGGTCTAAAATTTCCAAATTAAAACTTGCAGACTAAGTATTCATCATTTCATTTGTTCAGTTTTTCACTTGCTTTTTTGCAGACAAATTTCAGTGCCCTTCTGTTTGCTTGCTTTGTTTTTTCACTCATTGCCACTTACTAAAAGCTTCCAATGCTGAGGTTTTCTGAACTGTTTGATCAATACTTTGACTAAAAACTTTTTTAAATGTGCTTATAATTCAGTTTAATTTCCATGAACAATATAACAATAATTATTCCACTTATTTTTTTACACTCCAATATCACTGCAAAACATAGGTTCACTGATAACAGCTCCTTCGTGAATTATACTTAGGAAAAAGGAATTCTGATGTGCACAGTACAGAACAGTAATATACTATACATTTCAAAAAATTAAGGAGAATTTGAATGTTTTCACTAGAAATAAATGATAAATATTTGAAGAAATAGATGTCTACCCTGATTACACAATGTATATATTTAATGAAACATCACATGTGTACAATTTTTTTTTGCTATGTATATAGTTAAAAATAAATGTGTCCAAACTTTTAAAGGAAAAAAATGCAAGACAGCCATCCAGGAGTCAGCTTCCATGAAGGGAAGGGAGTGGCTGGGAGCCCCTCAGATGACACAATGGAGAGGGGAAGACAGATGACCCAAGAGTGCTTGGAGGACGAGGGGCTGTCAGTGACAGGGCCAAAGCTGCAGTGGGTACTTACGTGATGGACATGTCTGCTGGCTCCACTGCCCAGTCCGAGGAGCCTGGCTCCAGGAATGTGAGTGGGCTGCTCTTCAGAGGAGACTGGGAACCATTTTCTTTTTCCTACTGAGATTGCCTCCTTTTAAATTTCATTAAATCATTTCTGTTTTGATATTTATTAATTCCCTCCTTTCCTTTTTTCAGGTTGTTTTGTTGCCCATATTCTAACTTCTGAACTAGAATTTATTTTTGCTACATATTCTTTTCTCATAAAGTATTGAACACATAGGCTCCTCTAAAAATAAGTTTGGCAGAAATTCAAACACAGATGTATAGTAAACTGTCATAATTTAATGTTTTGTTTTCTGTGTGTATGTGTAGTACTGGTGAGTGAATCCAAGAAGCACTAACCTGCATTTCCAACCTTTTTTTATTTTATTTTTAAGAAAGATCTTGGGCCGGGGATTTAGCTCAGTGGTTTCGCTGCCTCCTGCGCAAGCACAAGGATCCGAGTTCGATCCCTGGTACCAAAAAAAAAAGAAGGGTCTTGCTATATTCCCCAGACTGGCCTTGAACTTTTGATCCTCCTGCTTCAGCCTCTGTAGAGTTACCCATTTTCTTTTTAACCAAGAGAATTATTAAAAAGGTTGTTATCTTTTCCCTTAGAAGTTCACTCTTAAATTATTATTTGCTTTGCATTTTTAATTTCTATTTATTATGTTGTAATAAGGAAATGTGGCCTTTATAATTTCTTCTGTGAGAATTGTTTGAAATTTTCTTTGAAGCCCAATATTTAACCAATTTTATAAAGATCTGTAGGTGTTGAAAAAAATGTTTATTCTCCTTTCACTGGATATGACATTCAAAATAAATTTGTTTCCTGTGTCACTCAAACTACACACAAAATTATGTTTTGTCCGTATAAACTGTCCATTCCTGAGACATAGATTCAGGTCTCCCAACTGAGACTGTGGTTTTGTCAGATATTCCTTACAGTTTTAAGAATTTTTGCTTTGTTTCAGAACAACTTTGATGCATAAAAGTTTGTAACTATTTTATCATCTCAGCATATTTTTCCTTCTTCCTTTCTGTGCTATTTAAAATAGCACTTTTTAATTGATAATTTGAAATAGGAAGCAAAGTTCCAAAGGGATAGGGAAAGTAGGAGGGGAAGGAAAAAGGAAAGAAGGGAAAGGAAAAATTATGAGAAAAGAAAAAAATGGAAACAAAGTCTATGTAAATAGGGAAGGGTGGATGGGGTGAAGGGTGCACAGGTAATGGGGAAAAAATAAGAACCAAGATACATCATGTACAGGTACAAGCACCCAGTGATAAATGTAAACATATTGTATACCTAAAATGTACCAATAAAAGAATTCAAGCAAAAATAAAAATAAAACAGCACTTTTAATTCCCTTTTATGATTTTGACCCTGAATTCTATTTTCCCAGATATTAATATTGCTATCACATTTGGCATTTCTCCAGCCACCCTTTATTTTCAACCTATTGTATCATTTTATTTTCTGTGTGTCTCTTATAAAAGAAACCTGACTATGGTTCACTTTCTAACCATGCCATTTATTCCTTTCTCACTTTCTGTTGTTATTTTGTTTTGATTTTTATTGTTGTTGTTTCCCTGCTTTCCTAATCTATGCCAGATCAGTCAAGTATTTGTTGTGTTCCTCTTTTTTACTCTGTCACTTTGGAAAATCTACATATCAGTTAGGACTTAGCTCATGTGAGTGGAACAAAAACTCAAGGAGTGTAGAGGCATAAGCTTTCCCCTTCTGCTCCCCTTTCCCAGACCCCACCAAACAAAAGAAATTTAGAGAAAGCCCATCCAAAACTCCTGGGAAAAAGACTCCACTGTCCTCAGGAATCCAATTGCCTGTTTTCTTCCTGCCCCACATTTCTTAGGACATAACTTCTATTCTCAAGCCCATAAGGCAGCTGCTAAGGCTCCAGCCATAGTGTCCAATTTCCAAGCAGTAAGAAGAAAGAAGGAATAAGGGTACAAAAGTTGTGTGGCAGCCTGGTCAGCACCTTTTAAGAAACCTGTGCTGACATTTCACACAATATTTCCATCCACATTTAGTCATGTAGTCTCCCTCCTAACCGCAAGAGTGGCTGGGAATATTGTATTTTAGTCAGACACATAACTCCCTAAATAAAATCAGAATTCTATTATAAGAAAGAAAAGGGCAGGGGATTTGGCTCAGTGGTTTCGCTGCCTGCTGAGCAAGCACAAGGACCCAAGTTTGATCCCCAGTACCACAAAAAAAAGAAAAAGAAAAGAAAGAAAGAAAAGATACTGAGAAAGCCAGTAATATCACTGCCACAGTTTATATACTATACTAACGCTATGAATAAATATTTTTCAATTTTTAACAAACCTATATAATCTGTTTGTAACAATATCAATAATCTTATGACTTTTTCTCCATCAAAAAAATAAGATCTGTATCATGCAAAATTTACCCTTATTTCCCACTCATTCTGCTAAGATTTTAAGTAACTAATTTTGTTTCAGATATTAATTTGTATTAATATAACTGAATTATACAGATTACTATATTTTATATATAATGTATATATAAGGTACATATCCATATATAATTATGTACTATATTATATATGCATTTGTTAATAAAATAATGTAATTATTTAAATAAAATTACAAGTAAGTTATTAAAGTTATGCACATAATAAAATAATTATTTTATTATAATTGTTAATATAATAGAGACTATATTGTTTTAGGAATCACTTTTAACAATTGCATTAACACAATAAGAATTTTTTAGACTTAACTATACATTCTGTTGCTTTATTTGCCTACCACCCTTTCTCATACATCATGTTCTGCTCTCTTGAAATGGTATTGTTTGTAGATCAATTTTTTTAAAAAAGGAGTATGAGTGATGTGCTTTCACAGCTCTTTATTTGCCCTCCTGTTTAACTGCCTATAGAATTCTAGCTCAAATTTGTAGGCTCTGATCCTGGTCCATTAATTTTCAGTGAGGCAGAAAAGACATCTGGCACTAAGCTGATCTGCTTTTCTTTGCAAGTGACTGTTTTATCTGGAGATTAATAAGAGTCTTCTTCACCGTTGAAATTCAGAATTCCACCCAACTGAGAGTAGGTGTGGGATCTTCTTTCAACATTCCTACTAGCACCTGGTGGGCACATTAGACCTGGTCTTGAGTATATGTTGCCCTCAGGGAAACTTTCTGCCATCATTTCTTTGACTTTTTTATCTCCCCTGTTTTCTTCTCTTCTACTCTTCTTAAACAAATATTTGGTTCCCTGAACCTATCTTCCATAGTTGTGAACTTTAATCTCATAATTTTTATTGTCTTTTTGCTTTCAGATTACAAAAAAGAAAACCTTAATTTCCTTTTTCTTCAATGAAATTCTTAATTTCCAAATTACTAACTCATTTGCCTCATACTTTCAGTTACTCAGCCCTTCTATTAATGTCTTTTTTAATAAGCATCTTTTAAAATCATGAGTCTTTCTTATTTCGTGATTGGTTCTTCTTCCTAGAAATCTACCATAGCTTTATAGATTTAATCCCCACCTAATTTTTTCCAAGTATTTATAATTTTTGTATAAAATGTTTCACTATCACTTATACTGTCACTTAGTCTGGATTCTTTTTTTCACACTGTTAACTTCCCTCAAATATTTGATAATTCTTTGTTTCACATGAAGCACCTTAGAACCTTGCTCTTTGGCACTTTCCAATGCAATAGATAACTGGCCCAGATCTCTATCATTTTCTATATATCTGTTTCCAAAATGGTCTTCTCTTCCTCTACTTAAGGCCTAAAGGAACAGACAGTCTGAGGATGCTAACAGAGTTTCCCACTAAGGTATATGGATGTGTGGGAATACAGTCAATAGACCAGCTGGTGTCTCCTTGTAAGAACATTCCTTCTTCTCTTTTTCTTCTGTGACCACCTGAAGGCTCAGGTTTACTGCAGATCCCGTTCCACTCCCCTTTTTGTTTGCTCACACCAAGGCAAACCCTTTGCAGGTCACTCTGTCAACATGAGAAGGGGAAAGGAACTGACTGTTCCAGTCATACTCATTTGTTATTTGACTTTATGATTATCCACTTGGTCAGTTCTCCCTGGGTATATTGATTCCTGGCTTCAACCCTGCCCCCACAGTCCTTGGGGAGGTCCTTGGGGAGGACTGAGCCTCCTTCCCACAGTAACCCTCTCCTGCTTTTATTTCTGCTTGAGTTTCCCCATTATCTAGTTCCAGAAGCTTTCTCTTTATTTTTTCTTTTAAATATTTAATTGAAAAGTATTTGGTGTTCATTTGTTCACAAATATTTATTGAGTTCCTTTTTTTTTTGGTCCTGGATATACAGCAGTGAATTTTTCTAGATTGAAGGAAACTAAAGAGATATGAAGACCAAATATCACACATGATCCTAGAGGCAATTTTGGAAAGAAAGTCAAGGTAGAAAAAAGAATTTTTTATGACTGTTTTGTTGCCTGTATATCTTTCTGTAAGAGATATTACTGGAACAAATGACATAATTTGAATGTTAATTAGATGGTCATATTTTATCAGTGTTCACTTCTTGATTTTGATGGGCATACTTTAGATACTTAGAAAAATGTCCTTATTTTAGGAAATACACACTGTAGTGGTAATTGAGTATCATGTCTCAAATTGCTAAAATCAATAATAATGTGACACAATGATAAGGTAACTGTGATAAACTACTAGCAACCAAGCAGTCTGGGTGAAGAATTTATAAAGTTCTTTGTATAACTTTTCTTGGAATTTAAAAGTATTTCAAAATAAAAAGTTGACCTTTTTAAAAGATATTGCAAAAAAAGAATCAAGATATCATCTTTTCTACTGGTAAAGCTGATAGAGAAGACAGCTCATATCTACATAAAAGAAACTTTCTACTACTAGACCCAGAATTAGTCAGTTACCCATTTACTCACAGATACGGTAGTGCTGGGCCACCGTAAGCCTTCTCACACAGAAGCATAGCAGACTCAGGGACTGCTGGGACAGGCTGGGTCCCAAAGGAAGGCGGAGAACAAAGCATTTGGCTGACCTCACCTACTTAGTCCTGAAAACTCCCCAATGTACTTATTTTTGTTTGTTTATTGTTTCTGTTTTCTGTTTTTGTTTTTTTTGTGTGCTTCTGCAATTTCACCTGAGATCTTGCTCTTCTAATATATGATAACAAAAGGTTAGCAAAATATTCAAGAAGCTACTAAGAGAGGTAATAAATTTTTTTAAATAGCAAAGAAATCAAAGGATATAGACAAATGATTCACAGAAGAGAAAATACAAAAGGCTAAGAATTCTATCAAAGGTATTCAAACTCATGAAATACAAATTAAAGTAACAACAAAATGTTGCTTTTTTGCCTAATAGTTAGCCAAACTCTAAAATACTGACAACATCTAGTGGTAAATAGGGTATGGGAATCAGACACTTTCATACACTATTAGTGAGAATGCAGCTGGACAATTTTTAGGAAGACAGTATTAGATATCTATCAAGATTTTAAATGAGTGTAGCCTAAACCAGAAATTTCAACTTCTGAGAGTCAATCCTTTAAAAATATGTATTCATACATGCACATAAAAAAATTCTACTTCACTATTATTTTTAAGAGGGAGAAATTGGAAACAACCACAAAAAATTCATCAATAAGGAAGTGGCTAAATAAAAAAGAATGTTTTGGTCTTTGAAACAATAGGCTACAGTTTTAAAAGAATGAGATATATTTACAAATGCTAATAAAATAAGAAAGATATGCAAGAGGAGAAGTCAAAATGATTAAGACATTGAAAATTAAGACATTGAAAATACATAGAAAATTATTCTGTTCTTAATTTTCAAGTATATGTGTGTTTGTTTGAAAAGTGTTAGGAAAAGATTTGAAATGTTATATAGAAAATTGAAGTGGATACTTACAGAGAAGAGCTGAGATTCAAATCTACATGGTCTCTGGTCTCTATCAATTTACCCACTGGTCTCTCAACCAGCCTTACAGCCATGTACTTTCTTATCTGTCTCCACCACTAGATTGACTTTGGAGGTCAAAAAATTAGTCTCTTTTCACTGAGCCTTCAAGATAAACATGTCTGTTATATAGTAGAAGCTCAACAATTTTATACTCTGGGGAAGAAAGGAGGAAGTGGTCTCCATACACATGCCTCTTGCTCTCCAATAGATCTTTTCCAGTCCCTACTACCTTGATCATATGAGTAATGCCCTTCTCAGAGAACCCCGTAGTATGTGTGAAAATACACACATGCACACACATGGGAATTTTTCCCTACTCTAGAAGCCTGGACTAAATCTTAGAGAATCCTAAACCTTACCTTTACTTCTAGAGAAATATCCTGCTGTTGTTATTTTTCTTGGGAGCACTTTAAATATTCTAATATGTATGAAAACATATTGACTTTAAAATTCTTAACTTCTTTGAAATATTCATGATTATTTTCCTCATGAATGTACTGCAACACACACATATATGTTCATATATGTGATGATCTTTACTGAGTATACTGTACACACACACACACACACACACACACACACACGTATACCCACTGAGAAAACCTCAGCAGAGGCCCACTATAGACATGAACAATCATGCCAAGAAAAATATGTCTTTTCAAGCCCAGAGGAAATCCTGGTAGAAGACCTGAGGTGGGGTATATTCTGTGTCTGTGTCAGTTAAAATAGGTCCCTACCTGGACTCCCCACATCAATAGTGGTCCATGAAGGAAGTTGTAGGAAACAGGGAAAGGGGACATTACTAGAACCTCTGCAGTAAGTCCTAGTCTCCTGCAAGCCATGACAATACAAGGTGAATTAATTAATATATAGACAGAAAATCAGACTTAGAGAAGCTGAGCTTGGGCCTGATCAATGACGCTCTGGGCCACAAAAGACCCCAGACCCAGAGCTTGCCACACCTTTATCCAGAACAGCAGAAATAAAAGTAGCAAATGACTCAGGGCACAGCACTGATCCTAGAACAATGAGAAACTATGCAGATGAAGATTTGGTTCCTCCCAGGATGTCTCCAGCTGCTGTGGTCCTGCCCTGGAGCATCACAGCATTGGGGGGGGGGGGGGGCGGGAACCGTTGAGGTCTGAGCTGTGACCTGCAGCTAAAACAGTTATATCTGGACATGCCGTAGCTGGCCTGTAGACAGGAAAACTAGGCCCTAATCATGATTTAATTATGAAATGATTTTTCCCCAAAATCATGTAGAATTGTTCCCTACAGTCAGTGGGGGTCCCCTAACCACTGACCTTTTTCAACAACTCTAATGATAACCACACATACAAGTAATAAGGATGCCAAGAACAAAAGAGAAGGTATCTCTCCTTTTATATTTTAAATTATATGAACTCAAGGTACCAACTATTATTAGTTTATCCCAAACAAGTTTTATATGTCAAGCTGTTAATACAAATTTGAAATTGTTATTTATAGAATGGGATGATTAGTTACAGAGAACTTAAGATTTTATAAGTCTCTTTAGATGTCTACAGAGTCACTCTGAGCAAATTATTATTTTTGTTGTTGTTATTATTATTATTATTATTATTGTAGGAATCACTGAATAACTCTTTTAGTTATGCAGTTACAAAGTAAGTACTATCTTAGGGAATGGTGTCATGAGACCTTTAATATGCACCTGAACAAGGTTAGCTTTTTTATTACCCTCAATAGGTAGAGCAAATCCCTGGAGCAAACATGGTGTAAATACCAAAAAGGTTTCTAAGAAAGGGATTGAAACACTGTCAGGTAAAAGCTGGGGTGTGGCTTGTAGGAGCTAGGGTGGGGTTGAGTGGTGTAGTGGCTAGGGATTGGAGGAGCCTGTAACATCACTAGTTGCTAGGAGGTAGCAAGTATCAGGTTATTCTTTTGGTGGGAAGAGGGGCGTGTTGGGAAGAAGAAGGTTGTCTTTTAGCAGGTGAAGCCATATTTTTAAGTGGGAAGCAGGGTATTATGGGAAGGAGAAGGCTGCCATTTTATGTAGCAGCCATCTTAAGGCAAGGGAAATCTAACATTCCAGGCTTTTTGTTTTATGGTTGTTGGGCAAAGGTCTCTTCTTCTGGAGCTGCTTCAAGCTGACAAAGGGGCATAGGTTGGGACTAAACCTGGATCTGATGGGGGTGGTGGTAGGTGGGGGCTTCTTCCCTCTGCCACAGTGGCTGATACCCCACCATGATGAGCTCCATGACTGTCTGGTTGGTAAATGCCCTCATGCGTTCCTGCAAGAAATTCTGAAAACAGTGAAACAAGCATGGTCCAAAGCAGAGGATCAGACAGATAATACTGAAGGGTCTTAAGAGTGGCAATAGCCAGGGAAGCCATGAGCTCCAGGAACCAAATGTATCCCACCATTGATTAGTACCTTGGGGAGCATATCTGGCCCACTGAGTCCTTAGTCTTTCCTTCATTTGACCTATAATTTCTCTCACCACTCTGGGTTTATTGGCATAGTAGCAACAGTCTTCCTTTTAAAAGGCACAGGTTCAGGCCAGGGATTTAGTTCAGTGGTTCTGCTGCCTGCTGCACAAGCACAAGGACCTGAGTTCAATCCCCAGTAGCAAAGAAAAAAAAAAAGAAGACACAGGTTCCTCCCTGTTCTGCTGTGAGGACATCAATGGCCCTTCTATTTTGAAGTGTTACTTCTGCCAGGGAGTCTATCTGTTGCTGTAAGGTATTGATGGCCTCCTGTGTGGCGTCAAGCTCCAAACAAATTTGATACCCCAGATCTGTAAGCTGTTTTTGTCCTACTCCTAGTGCAGCGGCACTCACTACTACACTTCCTGCTATAGCTATTCCTGCCAGTATGGGTAGGATTATGGGATCCCTTTTTTCCCAGGTGAGAGTAGGAGGGGGTAGTCTCCCTTCCCCAGGATATACATCAATGTCTGGAATTAGGAAGGCTATAGCACATAAATGAGGTGGCACTTGTAAATGAGGAATAAATCCCATCATAGCATATTATGAAGGTTCCAGCTGGAGGCACTAGTGAACTGTGGGTGACATTTTGGTCCTCAAAACAAGAGGCTATTATGTCCACTGTATGGCTTCTCCTCCTTAAACATGAGGCATTACCCCAGACCTTGACTGAGTGGGGCCTGAGTAGTGTGTTAAGGCTGAGTATGTAGCCCCTGTGTCAAGCAAGAATGAGATAGGCTTACCTGAGATGCTGACAATTATCCTGGGCTCATTGGAAGTGATGGCCATGGAGGCTGCAGATGGCCCTGGGCACCGTCAGTCCTCCATCACCAGGCCAATGAGCTCTGACAGAGATGTCTCCGTACCTGCTGCCTGGGCTTGAGGAGGTGATGGCCTCTTACCTTTTTGGCAAAGGGGACAGTCAACCCTCCAGTGACCTGTCTGTTTGCAATAAGGACAAGGGCCAGGCAGTGGCTTGGGGTTGGGGCATTCTTCAGCCCAGTGCCCAGTCTGATCACATTTGAAGCAGGCCCTGGCAGGCCCATCTCGAGTGAATGTCTTCTTGTAGGATGGTGGTTTACCCTGTAGAGCTGCTGCCAGCATCTGGTAATTAGCCACCTTTTGTTGTTTTACCTGTTCTTCACAGTTATTGAACACCTTAAAGGCAACATTGAGGAGCTCAGTTTGTGTGGCCTAGGGGCCCTCCTCAACCTTTTTAAGTTTTTTTCTGATGTCAGGGGCACATTGTGAAATAAAATGAGTGTTAATAACAATCGTGCCCACCTAAGATGTAGGATCAATTTTGGTGTATTTTTGGAGAGCATCAGCTAATCGGGAAAGAAACTGGGCTGGATTTTGGGGGGGTTCCTGAGTTATCTCCCTGATCTTATCAAAATTAACTGTCTTTTGGAAAATCCTCTTTAAGCCTTCTAGGAGACAGACAGTCATATAGTCCCAGAGGTCTCTGCCTGGGTCATCATCCTGGTAAGTCCAATCAGGTTGGGTATCTGGTACTGCCTGTGTGCCCACTAGCTTGGTTGGGTCTGTGGCATGGAAATCATCCGCTGCTGCCTGAGCTGCCCTCCAGACCCTCTGGCACTCCTCTGGGAAGAGAGTGGTTGAGAGAATTGTGTATATATCTCACCTGGTCATATAATAGGACTGAGTAAGGTAGCAGAATTCTTTAATATAGACATCAGGATCGGAGAAGAAAGAGCCTAAGCATTTTTCAATTTGAGAAAGATCAGAGAAAGAGAAGGGAACATGAACTCTAACAATGCCCTCAGTCCCGGTGACCTCTCAGAGAGGCATCTGTGTGGCTGGCGCTGATGTTGGAAGGGTGAGGTAGCAAGAATGGGTGCAGGGGGGATGCAAGATGGTGGAGGTGAAGAAGGATCACAAGATGGCAGAGGTGAAGAAGCATGCGAGGAGATGAAAGAAGAGCTGGCCAGGTTATAGGGTGGGGGAAGTGTGAGTGGTGAGTGATTGGCAGGATCAAATGTGTCAGAGTCAGGAGGGGTGAATGGTGGAGTTTGGGCTAGAAGTACCTGAGAAGGTAAACAGGTTTGACAGAGGGAGAGTTGAGAGCATTGGTAGAAGAAGGCTTGTAGGTATGGGATTTCTGACCATTTGCCATTGCGTTGACAGAAATTGTGTAAATCATGCAGTATGTTAAAATAGAAAGTGCCATTTTAGGGCCATTGAGACCCATTATCTAATTTGTATTGAGGCCAAAATTGATTACAATAGAAAACAAGTCTTTTTGGCTTAAAGTCTGGTCCCAACAATCCAAGGGGCCTGAGTTGTGCCAGGAGGCAGCCTAGAGGCATGGGGGGGGCGCTCCCATGTTAGGATGGGTGAGGAGGAGACAGCTCCCTAGGAGAAGGATGAGAGAGAGGAGCACCCTTGTCTGTTTTGACAATCTCCAAGTGAGTCTCCAGAGGGAGAGAATGAGAGGAGCCAGGCCAATGGGGCATTCCCTAGGGGCACAGTCCTGGACCCAGCTGCCAAGTGGTCTCTCTGACCAAGTAGTTGGATTTTTGAGAAGTCCCCAGAGGGAGAGAATGAGAATGAAATAGAGGACCCAAAGAGAGGGAGGCTGAACTGCCCACTCACCCAGAGATCAGTGACTGGTGTGGATGTGTTCCATCAGCAATGGCAAAGGCAGAGACCCCCAAAAAGGTCCTGGCTCAGCAGATGTGATCCAGAGGAGGTAGCTGAAAGGTCAGTCAGCCCCATCCTGCAGGGGATCATCACTTAATCAACCACCTTCCTCCCAGGTCTCAGCACCAGATATGTCAGGTAAAAGAGCTGAAAACCAAGACCAGACCAAAACCACAAGCCTTTATTTTAGGAACAATCTGCCAGCCTGTCTCCAAACAAAGGTGAGAGAGAAACATGGCTGGGACAGGAAGCGCATCTTGTAGGAGCTGGGGTGGGGCTTGTAGGAGCTGGGGTGGGGTTGAGTGATGTAGTGGCTAGGGATTGGAGGAGCCTGTAACATCACTAGTTGCTAGGAGGTAGCAAGTATCAGGTTATTCTTTTGGTGGGAAGAGGGGCGTGTTGGGAAGAAGAAGGTTGTCTTTTAGCAGGTGAAGCCATATTTTTAAGTGGGAAGCAGGGTATTATGGGAAGGAGAAGGCTGCCATTTTATGTAGCAGCCATCTTAAGGCAAGAGAAATCTAACACTGACCTCTTCCTTTCTGGGAATAAATAAGTACTGCATGCTCCCCTCATTGGCTGAGTGTATCCCAGTGAGGTCTGTTCGTAGAAAAGACACCAAGGGCCTCCAAAAGGAATTCACTACACAAGACAGGGTGAGGCCTGGGGGAGCTGGTTTCACCACCCCAACATATGACTGTGATCAAAAAGCCCCGTAACCCAGGAAATCTGACCTGGTGTTGGGTTTTGGGAACAAAGACAATGAAAAAAAGCACACCCTTATCCTTGAAAAATGCTAAAGGAGTGGATGTAAAGTGTTCTTACTACCAATGTCTACCATATGTTAATTAGCTACATTGAGTCATTCTGCAATATATATAAACTTTAAAACATAGTATTGTACATGATAAATACATACAATTTTAAGTCAGTTTTAGACTAAGAAAACTGAAAGAACTGTGACCTTGAGCCTTGGGGCTTCTGTGTTTCTGGCTGTTATTTTTCCCTGCTCTGTACACCTCTCTGATGCAAGAACTTGAAACCAAGTAGTCACCTTCTCTTGGATTATTCAACTGCCAAATGAGTAGTCTCACGACTATAAAGGAGGTCAAAATCCATAAGTGTGTCCTTGCCTGAAGTTAAGACCTTCTAAGAAGGTTAAACCCTCACTGGCTCCCAAGAGGAAAATGAGCAGTGCCAAATACCACAGACTCTCAGGGAAATAAATAAAAGGAACTGTTGTAAGTTCCGAAGCCACAGGCCCTAAAATATGGGGGTCTCCAAGAATGAAGTAGGTAATGAAAGAGCCTCCAGTCTCATATGGTATGTGGCAAGCTCAGAAGACTCACTGCAGAAGAAATGGCATCAGCTACAAGATTAAGGACTTCTGAGTCAATTTGAATTATGAAATAGGAAGAGTGCACTATACTGGAAAAGGCCAGGACTGGAAATCAGCCAGCCAGGGGTACGGTGCCAACTTTGCACCTGGGAGGGTAATTCCAGGCAAAAAGGAGCAGCCATACAAAGTCTTGGAGTGAGAAAGGGCACTGGCCTGTCATAGGGCCCATTAGTGCCCAGACTGGACAATCAAAGAGGTGCGTGGGGACTGGCATGTAGATGGGAGAAATTTTAGAAAAAGCCTACATTTATTGTGATCTTTTTATGGGAAAATAAAACACAGATACAGAAAAAACACACAAAATAAATGTATAGCTTCATGAGTTATTTTAAGGAAAATACTATATACCCTGCAACCCATATCATAGTTTTGCTAACCACTTTAGAAGAAATTCAAGTGCCCAGTCTCAATCACAACTCCCTTCCTCCCACCAGAAGTGACCACTATCCTGATGTTTGTAAACTATTCCATGTGTTTGTTTATGGCACTGTCTCCCAAGTGTGTATGCCTAGAAGCCATGTTTTAGAATTTTTTAATGTGTATCTTTTAAAATATCTTTTTATGTAAAGGTTTCCCCTCCACCAATTTTTTTTCCTTTCAGTGTATGTATTAAACACATGTGTTTGGCCTATGGATAGATATTTGACCTGCACAATTTTTTATTTTTTTAGATTTTGTTTAATTCCATATGTACAATTCAGTATGACCAGTTTCTGTCCTCCATATATATATATATATATATATATTTTTTTTTTTTTTTTTTTTTGTCCTCCGTATTTTCAACAAACTGACAACCGGATCCAAAGGTTGGGTCAGACTGATGCTCAACCCTCTGGGTACAACTGTGTATGAGACCATGTGTCCTTCCTCTAAGAGACAGATGATATTTGCATGATTATCTTTTGTGTGTGCTATGTTAGAAGCTATCAATGTCCAATACCCAAATTTTAATTCGTTGGGATTACAAAGTATATATACTCTAACCTTTCTTTTTCATTTATTAGTTGGAATGCATTCATTAAAAGATACTTCCTCATCAACTATATGGGTTCCCAGCATACAGAAAAGGCAGAATAAATACTCAAATCTTTACTTAACAGTTTTAAAGACAATGAATTAATTTCCTATCATTCTCCCAAAGTGACAAATCAGCTTTTTCAAAGTCCTCCAAAAGTGACCAAAGTGAGCTTTTTCAGTACTGATTCATGTATTTATATATTTAATAGTTTTCAATCAATTACACTTGACACTCAGACTGTCCCATCTTTGGCCAACAGGAACCTCTTTTGATCTTAGTAAACTTCGATAGCTTCCTCACCATCTGATGTGACAAGATGTCCCAGGCTCATATTGTACATTTCCCTCCCCAGACCTCAAATCAGTACTTCCTTCCAAAGGCCCAAATTCCTTTTTTTTTTATAATGGAATTTCAGCACCTAAGTCCAGGGTCATGGATGCCTACTGTTACACACACACACACAAATCACATACACACTGTAAATAGTTTTAAGATGAAAATACCTCCTAACTTCATAATGATACTTTCAATTCATTTCAGGACTACAGAAATTTCATTGCTCATTCATCTATATTATATATCTATATGTCTGCTTTTTATCACATCAAAGATCCTAGTTCATAAAGACATAAGAAGATGATAGAGTAGCTCATAATTACTCCTTCAATCTGTACCACATTACACACACAGTAGTTTGAGAATAACAGTATCAATACTACCACCTCCACTACTCAAAATAGTTGTTTTAATTGCCTATGCACTCTTCTCATTCTTCTAAACCCATATCTCAACTGACTAAATTGACCTCATTACATACTCTTTCTTCCTTTTTAACTCTCATTTTATTTCAGTTTAACATGTAACTATTTTTCTTTTTTGTTTTGTTTTTTTTTTTTTTTGGTGCCAGGGATTGAACTTGGGACCTTGCACTTGTGACTCAGGCACCGGAACCACTGAGCTAAATCCCTGGCCCAGCAGGTAACTACTTCTAATTGAGGATCACCACCAGCCCTTATAAGTAATCTCCATTAATTTTGTCTAAATCTCATTTTCTAGAAGATTCCTCTGGAAAAAATATATTAATAGAAGTTTGCATCCTTTACATTTTAAATTCAGTTTCGCTGGATAAACAATATATATGTTACTATATTTTCTTCTTGCACAAATAATGTTGCTGTCAACAAATTTAATGATAATCTAATTTTCTTTTCCATATAAGCCACTTACTATTTTTTGCCTACTAGCCCACAGACATTTTTGCTTTAAAGTCCAGAAATCTTACTACTGTATGTCTTGGTGTTAATCATTCTTGGTTGATTTTCTCAGGTAGATGGTACAGTCTTTCAATATGTACTTTCAAATCTTTTTCATTTCAGGAAAATTTCTTAAAGAATAGCTTTTAGTATTTGTTCTACTTCCCTGTCTCTAGTTTTCTTTTCAAGAACATCTATTATATGTATGCAGCTGTTCTTTGCCTATTTTCAGAATCTGTGACTTCCTCTTGAATCTTTTAATTTCTTTTTTATTTTTTTTCAACTTTTCTATTAACTTAAGCCATCATCTGTTTTGTTAATTCATTCTTATATTCCTTTAAGTTCATTTACAAAATGATTTTTTCCTTTCATTTCTCACCTTCTGAGTTTTGTCACCTAGTTTTTGAGGTCATAATTCTGATTTATGTTGTTTTTTTATGCTTTGCATAATTTTCTGAATGGTTTTTAGCTCATTTTTAAATAAAAGATTGTAATATTGATCCGTTCTGTGGGTATGTTTTATTGTTATGTTTTCCTTGTCTTTAAGGATGTTGTTCTGGTGGCGCAGAACACACCCAATCAGCCAGCTGCGGACAGGCCGGTCTGCGGATGCCATAGCAACGTCGCGAGTCTCGCCGAATGCGCCGAATCAGCCCGCACCCTGGCAGCAATCCACTGGACACACACACACACACACACACACACACACACACCACTCCTCTGGCCTCTTCTCTGCACAGCTACCTGGTTCCACACTACAAAGACGCAGAGGACACCGGACCACCAAACCAGACCACTGTACTGGGAAACTTGGAGTCATCTTCACCTCTCATCAGGACCAGGACTATGTTCAGGGGAAGGGGAGCTGGAACCTGAAATACAACTCTGCAGAGTTCAACCCTACAGGAGGACAGGGAGCTCAACTTGGGACTTGCAACCAGAAATCTGCCTGAATCTCACAGGTCTGCGACTCGCTCACTGAGACTCACTGACTTATAGCTGCACACTGCTACCCATGTTGTCTATTGTGACAGCAGAGACGTACCCTAAAAGAGGCCCTTCAACTTCATTGTTATTTTTTATTCCCAAAATTAGTATTATTAGGGTTTTTTTCTCTTTTCTTTTCCTCCTCTTATCTTTAATTTTTTTCCTACTCTTTGCAAATATTTGTTTTTCTCTCCTTTTTTCTTTTCTTTTCTTCTTTCTTTTCTCTTTCCTTTCTCTCTCTCACACTCACTCTCTTGCTCTCCCACATTGTTCATCTTCCCTTTTTGTCCCTGTTTTGGTCCTCATTCAGAGTTCTTCTGTATTTTCCTAGTATTCTCTTTTTCCTTCTCACCTGTATCCTCTGACCACACTGCGAACCTTCCCCTATCCTTCTTCCCATCTATCCCTCCCTCCCCAACCCCTTCCAACTCCCCATCCCAAAGGGAAGAGTTGTTATATTGAAGAGTTTATTCACTATATGTTGGGTGGGTCCTCGATCTTGATTTAATTCACACACCTAAAGGTGATGGATTAACAACTACCACAAAATGTCATTTTTGAAGATGTACTTGATGCAATGGTGTGGCTGATTATATCACTTAGACTAAGGTGTTTTTATTGATCTAGGCAATGAACCTTCCTAGTATAAGGAAAATGAGATAGCCTTAGAGTCATCAGAGACTCAAAACTTAAAGACCAGCTATATCTAGAAGACACCTCTGAGAAGCAGTCATTCCATAAGGCAACAAAGATACCTACAATAAGCAATTCAAACTATCAACCCAGGAGTTAAACCAAGGACTATACCAAAAACAAAAATGAGAAGATATTTAAGCAAGGCACAAACTCAGACTTCCACCCCACCAAGGGTAAATCCTGGGAGAAATGATATGGGAAAGTCCCATAACCAACCACCTGGATACCCTGAACTGATAGCACAGGAAGTAACAAAACAGATGAATGAGGCTCTAGAAAAATTCAAAGCAGAAATAATCTCCCAGATAACTACAGAGATGGTGAGCAGAGTGAAAGACATGATTAGAGGATCTAGAACAGAAACAGATAAAAAAATAGATAAGCTCAGAAACATGCTGGAAGCCATGAATACCCAGCATAAGAAAGAAATGGAAACCATGATCGCCCAACATAAGAAAGAAATGGAATCCATGAAACAGATTCAAACAGATATTCAGAAGATCAAAAACTCCATTGAAAGTATCCACAGCAGATTAAGGGAATATGAAAATAGAATATCAGATATAGAAGACAGGATCACGGTTAGAGATCACGAAAATAGAGATTTCTTAAAAATAGTAAGGGACCATGAGAAATCAATCCAACAACTGCTAGATGATGCAAAGAAGAAGAACATAAGACTGATAGGAGTCCATGAAAAAACAGGAGAAAGCACAATTGACATTAAAAAAACTGTTCACAGAAGTAATAGTGGAAAACTTCCCAGACAGAGGTAGAGAATTGGACATACAGGTAAGTGAGGCATATAGAACTCCAACTAGCCATGATCAAAAAAAAATCTACATCTAGACATGTAATAGTCAAGATCCCAGAAACCCAAAAGAAAAACAAAATCCTACAAGCAGTTAGAGAAAAGAAACAAATCACCTACAAAGAAAGCCCATCAGAATCACAGCAGACTTCTCAATAAAAACCCTCAAATCAAGGAGAGCCTGGAGTGAAGTATTTCAAGCCCTAAAAGAAAATAACTTCCAACCTAGACTGTTGTATCCTGAAAAATTATCTTTCAAAAGTGATGGGGAAATTAGATACTCCCACGACAAAGAACACCTGAGAAATTTCATGAACACCAAACGAGCACTCCAAACAATTCTAAACAATATCCTAGAAAAAGGCAATGAAGGCCACAACTCCATGAGGCCCAACAGAGGAAAGCCACCAGGCAAGGTAAGACACTAAAGGGAAAGGGGGAAAAAATAAGAAATAAAAGAGCCAACAAAAGTAAAACATCATGACAAGGATAAATCAATATCTATCAATTATAACCATCAATGTTAATGGCCTCAATTCACCAATCAAAATAAATAGACTGGCAGAATGGATTAAAAAGAAAAATGCAACAATATGCTGTATACAAGAAACATACCTAACTCAAAAAGAAACTCATAGACTGAAAGTAAAAGGATGAAAAACAGTTCTCCATGCCACAGGAACCCAGAAGAAAGCAGAGGTAGCAATCTTATTTGCAGATAAAGTAGATTTCAAACCAAAACTAATTAAGAGAGACAAAGATGGTCACTACATCCTTGTGAAGGGAACAATCCAAGAGGAAGAGATGACAATCCTAAACATATATGCACCAAAAACGAATGCTCCCAACTATACAAAACAAATATTAATAGACATGAAAAACCAAATAAACACTAACACAGTTGTAGTGGGGGACCTCAATACCCCACTATCACAAATAGACAGATTATCTAGACAAAAAGTTAAGGAAATTCTAGAACTGAACCAAGCTATTGAACAAATGGACTTAATAGATGTTTACGGAGTGTTCCACCCCACAAAATCAGAATACACATTCTTTTTGGCTGCACACAGGGCATTCTCCAGAATAGACCACATGCTAGCTAATAGGACATGTCTAAGTAAATGTAAAAGAATAGAAGTTACCCCCTGTATATTATCAGACCATAGTGCAATAAAATTGGAGAGCAATAACATAAGAAACCGCAAAACCCCAACAAACACATGGAAACTGAATAACACCCTCTTGAACAACCAATGGGTCACAGAAGTAATTAAAGAAGAAATTAAACAGTTTCTACAAGTAAATGAAAATGCCAGTACAACATACAGGAATCTATGGGACACAAAGAAAGTCGTTCTACAAGGGAAATTCATAGCAGTGAATACCCATATTAGGAAAACAGAGAAAACTCAGATAAATAACCGAATGCAGAACCTCAAGCTCCTAGAAAAAGAAGAGCATAACAAACCCAAAGTTCATACAAGAGAGGAAATTATAAAGATCAGGGTAGAAATCAATGCAATGGAGACTAAGAGAACAATACAAAAAATCAATGAATTAAAGAGTTGGTTTTTTGAAAGAATAAATAAAATCGATAAAGCTTTAGCCAACCTTATCAAAAACAGGGGGGAAAAAGCACAAATACATGCAATTAAAAATGAAAAAGGCTGGGCCAGGGATTTAGCTCAGTGGTTTCGCTGCCTGCTGCACAAGGGCAAGGACCGGAGTTCGATCCCCGGTACCAAAAAAAAAAAGCAAGAATGAAAAAGGTGAAGTCACAACAGATTCAACAGAAATCTAGAGGATCATCAATACCTACTTCGAGAACCTCTACTCCAATAAAATGGAAAACACAGAAGAAATGGGCAGATTCCCAGATACATACGAATTGCCAAAGTTAAATGAAGAAGATATAGAAATTCTAAACACCCCAATTACAATGAGTGAAATTGAAAATGTAATAAAATATTTACCAACAAAGAAAGCCCAGGTCCGGATGGCTTCACTGCTGAATTCTACAAGACATTTAAAGAAGAACTAATGCCATTACTCTTTAAACTCATCAAGGAAATTGAAAGGGAAGCAATACTTCCAAATTCATTCCTGGAAGCAAGTGTTACTTTGATTCCAAAACCAGGGAAAGACCTAACCCAAAAAAAGAACTACAGGCCAATCTCCCTAATGAACATAGATGCAAATATCCTCAACAAGATACTGGTAAACAGAATACAGAGGGTCATCAAGAAGATCACACACCCTGACCAAGTCGGATTTATCCCAGGGATGCAAGGATGGTTCAACATTCATAAATCAATAAATGTAATACACTATATTAACAGAGTCAAGGACAAAAAACATATGATCATCTCAATGGATGCAGAAAAAGCATTCGACAAAATCCAGGACCCATTCATGACAAAAAAAAAAAAAAAACTCTACAGAAAATTGGAATAGAAGGTCTTTATCTTAACTGATTAAGGCTATCTATGAAAAACCAACAGCCAACATCATACTAAATGGTCAAAAAAACTTTCATGCTAAAATCAGGAACAGGACAAGGATGCCCACTATCCCCACTCCTGTTCAATATAGTTCTGGAAACATTAGCCACAGCAATTAGAAAAGAGAAAGAAATAAAAGGAATAAAGATAGGAAAAGAAGAAGTTAAACTGTCATTATTTGCTGATGATATGATACTTTACATAGAAGACCCAAAAAACTCTGCCAGAAGACTTCTAGACTTAATTGACTGATTCAGTAGCATAGCTGGATACAAGGTCAACACTCAAAAAACAATGGTCTTCTTATACACAAATAACAGACTCACTGAGAGAGAAATTAAGGAAACAATTCCTTTTACAATAGCGTCCAAAAAAATGAAATATCTAGGAATCAACCTAACAAAGGAAGCAAAAGACCTCTACACTGAAAACTACAGCATTCTGAAAAAAGAGATCAAAGAGCATACAAGAAAATGGAAAGATATCCCTTGCTCCTGGATAGGAACAACCAATATAGTGAAAATGGCCATACTTCCAAAACTACTATATAGATTCAATGCAATGCCAATTGAAATTCCAACAATATACTTCACAGAACTAGAGAAAACAATCCAAAAATTCATTTGGAACCTTAAGAGACCTAGAATAGCTAAAGCAATTCTAAGCAACAGAGACATGGCTGGGGGTATCACAATCCTCAACTTGAAACTATACTACAAAGCTACTGTGATAAAATCAGCAGGTACTGGCAAAGGAACAGACTTGAGGATCAGTGGAATAGATTAGAAGATGCAGAAACAACTCCAGACATGTTCAGCCACCTCATCTTTGACAAAGGAGCCAACCACCATCAATGGAGGAAAGATAGCCTATTTAATAAATGGTATTGGAAAAACTGGATTTCAACCTGCCAAAGATTAAAACTAGACCCATACCTATCACCATGCACTAAACTAAGATCGAAGTGGATTAAAGATATAAATATTAAGACAGAAACACTAAACTTGCTGGAAGATAAGTTAAGTAGAACTCTTGAAGACATTGGGATAGGAAAAGACTTCATGAACAAAACCTCAGCAGCACGGAAACTAGCAGAAAGGATCAACAACTGGGATCTCATCTTATTAAAAAGCTTCTGCTCTGCAAAAGAAACCACCAACAGAGCTAACAGACAACCTACAATATGGGAAAAAAAATTAGCAGCTGTACCTCAGACAAAGGACTACTATCTAGAATATATAAAGAACTGAAAAAAATCAGACCCCCCAAATTCAAAGACCCAATTCAAAAATGGGCATCTGAAATAAAGAGACATTTCTCAGACAAGGAAGTAAAAGCACCAAACAAATACATGAAAAAATGGTCAACATCACTCGTCATTTGAGAGATGCAGATGAAAACAACACTGAGATTCCACCTCACCCCAGAAAGAGTGGCTGCTATCAAGAAATCAACAAATAACAAATGCTGGTGGGATTGTGGAGAGAAAGGAACCCTTCTCCATTGCTGGTGGGAGTGCAGTCTGGTGCAACCACTGTGGAAGTCAATATGGAGATACCTCAAAGAACTAGGACTAGAGGTCCCATTTGACCCAGCTATTCCCCTGCTGGGTATCTTCCCAAAAGAATTAAAAGAATCATACCACAGTGATATACGTGCACCCATGTTCATAGCGACACTGTTTGTAATAGCTAAAGCTTGGAAGCAGCCCAAGTGCCCATCAACTGGAAACTGGATAAAGAAATTGTGGTTTTTTTATAAAATGGAGTACTACTCAGCCATAAAGAATGAAAAACTAGAGTCATTTATAGCTAAATGGATGCATATCGAGGCCATACTCTTAAGTGAAATAAATAGGACACACATGTGTAAATACAGAATAGTTTCTCTAGTGTGAGAAACTGATAGTGTAAACAAGGGTTAAAATGATTAAAATGAATAATTGATAATTTGAAATAGGAAAAAAGGTCCAAAGATGAAGGAGTGAAGGGAGGGGAAGGAGAAAGGAAAAGAGGAAAAGGAAAAACTATGAGAAAAGAAAAAAAAATGGAAATGAAATCTATGTAAATTGGGAAGGGCAGAGGGGGTGAAGGGCACACAGGTAATGGGGAAAAAAATAAGAACCAAGATATATCATGTTCAGGTACAAACACCCAATGATAAATGTAAATGAATTGTATATCTAAAATGTACCAATAAAAGAACAAAAATAAATAAATAATAATAAAGGATGTTCTGATTCATTTTTATGAAAATATATTTTATAGGATTTGACCTCAGTATTTTCTTTGCTTATTTTCACATAAAATTTATATTCCTGGACTTCTAAAAGGAAATATGGTTCAAGGTATTTTTTTTTATAACTTCATAGAACTACCTCTTCTGTTGCTTTCATGTAATAGCAAAAGAAGAATATGGAACTTGCTTTTTGAGATTTCCTGGCTCTGTCCCTGCTCTACCTTTACCTTTTATTCCCCATCCTCTGTCTCTCTGGTCCCTCCTGTTTCGTTTTCCTGCTTCTGGCAGGTTCTCCCCTGGAAGGGAGCCCCATTAGCTTCCTTTCAGCAGTGCTGAGGCTGGACTGCTCTAGACTTTACAACTGGACCCTTGAATCTGCCACTAATAGGAAAAATGTTTCTTGTTTCCAGCTGCTCTTCTTTTTCACTTTGTTCTGCCATGATTTCCAGGAGTGCCTACTAGGTGTTTCAGTTTTCCCTGTTTCTGAGTTTGCCAGGTTTCCTGAGATCTTGTATCAGTTGGTGATTTGTCATTCTCCTCCTGTATTTCAGAGTTTGTAAGGATACTTGTTACCTAGTTTCGCTATAAATATTTTCCATGAGGGTTTCCATGTCTGTTTTTAACTGGAAATTCAGAAAAATTCTAAATCTATGCCATGGTTGTCCCAATTTCACAAAATCTTCTAAGAAAGGTTTCATTTTTTAAAAGCCTTGATTCCATGCCAAGAATTTAGAATTTCTACTGCCAGTGTTTTGCTGACAGGTTGTGAAGGTGGAAGGTGGTGTGATTTAATACGCTTTCTCAAAAGCTCATTCTGGCAAAACTACAAGGAAGAGAAATACTGGAGACAAGGACACATAGTTATGGTCATAGTACAAACCAGAGATATCAGCTTGGGCTCAGGAAGCAAGAATGATAATGGAAGGGTGTGGAATTTGGACAATCAGTGCTCAGTGCTCTAAGCAACCACATGCATGTTGCTGGGATGCTTTCTTTATTGGGTCAGGCACTCCTTTGTATTTTCAAAAAGTTCCACCAGCAAACAAAAATAGTGATGTTTAAATTGAAAAATAGTGTTCCCTTAGATATAATCTAGAGAAAATTACCCACCTCACTTCATTTCTCATTGCTCTTCAGCACATGCCCTCTATAGACTGCAACAACATCTCCCCCCTGCCACCACCACAACAGTCCCCACTAATCCCCAGTCTCAACTGCCAATCCTGAGAATCCCCTGCCTCCTCCTGCTTGAGTTAGCTACATCCTCTGCCTGGTCCATGAAGTCTCTCCCTCCTGTTCATCTCCTTTCTTTCTTGCACACTGCTAAGCTCTGAGCTCCCCAAAAGCCAACAGCCACCCATTGGTATCAGTTGGCCAGTGCTTGGTCACTGCAGGTGCTCAAAGAAAACAATACACAACCCAAAGCCAAGCAGCCTGGCTTCTTCCCCAAGGGACCACACTGCAGAGCCCAGGCCATAACCCCACCCTCCTTCACA
The DNA here is from genome assembly GCF_053883595.1 of Heterocephalus glaber. Lineage (NCBI taxonomy): Eukaryota > Metazoa > Chordata > Mammalia > Rodentia > Bathyergidae > Heterocephalus > Heterocephalus glaber. The sequence goes on from NW_028258185.1 coordinate 96,509, forward strand.
TTGGCATCTCCAATACAGTACCAGAACCACCAATAGAGGAGGAAGAACAGGATCAACATCCCTGGAATTTAGCTCTTGGTTTTTCACCCATCAGAAGACCCCCATCTAGTTCCTGGCATCTCTCTTCTGTCCATAGAAGGTAGACACCAAAAAGAGATTTCTGTTTCTTGCATCTACTCATTCATTTGACAAACATGCACTAGTATGTTTCTCTGCCAGATACCTCTATGTACATGTCACTGTGGGAATTGCAGAAATGAAAAGGGCAGGGCCTGGAATGTACTACAGGAAGGGGAATGGCTTATGGGCCAAGGCGACCTGGAAGACTTCTGGGGACAACAGGGGCGGGGGGCAGGGGTTCCAGTTGTTAGCTCAGAGCCCTCTATTGGCCCAGATTTGCTCTTCCTATGAAGACAGAGTTGATCCTGGGGGACCTGGGGAAAGAGGCTGGGAGGTGCCTCTCACACACATTTTTATTCTTGTTAGGGGAGATCCACATCTTGAGATTAGATCTTAAAACCTGAAAGAAGCAGAAAATATAGAAAGCTGGAAAACTGTTCTTAGCTCATTGTTTCCCTAAAGCAGAAGTTTGCTGGTCCTGGGGTACATGGAGGGAGTGAAGACTGCCAGCCCAGGATATATACTCAGAATGTTCCCTGGAAAGCTGGGCTGTCCATCCTGGAGGGACCCCAGCTCTTGAATCCCAGAGAGTCTTGCATCAGCACAAGGTGCTGGGAGCCCTAGGAGGGCCCAGCCCAGGCACTGGGGCTGTTGGGACTGGCAGAATCCTGAGAAGTATCTAGTGAAGCCCATTCATATTGCACAAGAAGGAACAAAGGCCAAGGGAGAGGTGGTGACATTCCAGGGAGACCCAGTGATCCAGTGACAGCTGGGAGAAGAAACAAAGGTCTCCCAGACACTCAGCAGAGATGTTCCCTGGAAGCGGCAATTGTGTCCGGAGGTGAACCAGACACATGGCAGAACATTCCCCATGAATGCCATGACCAGCAGCCAGAAATGTAGAACTTCTAAGAATTAGTTACAGCAAACTTAAGAAACTTTGTAAGATAAAGGAGGAACAATAGTACTGGGTCTCTCTGCTTAATATGTTAGGAAGCCCATGCAGGCTGCATCATCCCGAGAGCTCCAGTGCAGTCCCAGAATTGTCCACAGTATTGGCAAACATCATTCTACCACATGGTTCCTATGTCTCACTCAGATGTTCTACTCAAACAAGACAAAAGACAAAATTTCTTGTCATTCCCTATACTCCTGACCCTCTCTGGAAAATTGAGAAATAAATCCTGAATGTATGGACTTTCCTCTTAACTCTAAATTCACAAATGCTAAGAGTTTTGTACTGCAAGAGATGGGAGAGGGTCAGGCCAGGCCACCAGAATCTGTTCCCATGAGTTATTCTAGAGAGTGTTGCCACCCCGTAATCATCCCTAATGTCCTCCCAGCTCATCTATGAAAAAATATCCTTTGCTTAGCTCATTTAGGCCAGAAGAAGGGGGCTGCAGTATTTGGCAAAACTTTATTTATGGAGAATAAAGAGGGAATTACAAAACAAAATCTGGGATTCACAAAGCTTTGCTAAAGAATTCTGACCCTACCAGGAAGCACGCCTTGCAGGACTCACAGTCTGCCTTGGACCTCACAAGGATGCTGCTTGGTCTCCTGACATCTGGTGTCCAGACTGGGTTCCGACTGCCTGTGCTTATTCCAGAGATCTCTCTTCCATCCAACCAACTAAAACTTAGCAATAATATACCCTTCTATAAACCTATGAGCTTGCCTAGGATCAACTATCCAGTTCTGATTTCTTTGTGGCATTAGCCAGAAAGCTGGGGAGAGCATATTAAGTTGGGGTATGGGACTAAGGGTACAGAGGAGAGGCAGAAAGTGTGCCAGAGATTGAAATTCATTGTGTTAGAACTAGCAGGGGCCTGAGAGACAACCATTGAACAGGGAATTACCTCACTCTTCAGGTGGGATCCTTCTGTTTCTCCACAGGCCTTCCCCCTACAAAATGCAATCAAAATGTGCAGTGAATGTTTAAAAACTGTCTTATAATAAAAGACACACTGCCATTCATCTTCCACAAAATACTGCCCCTCACTTTTAACACACTTTTCTTGCCACTTTCTGAAGTAGTTCTTCTGGAAGGCCTCTTTCAGTTCTTTATAGGGTGTTATCAAAATGGTGAATGCTGCTGCTGCCACCCAACAGAGAGGCAGGCTCATAAAAACATTGCAGTATCCTTGTCTACTTTATTCACTGGACCTGACACTGTGCTCCTTCTGGCTCTTTCCCAAAGTTAAAATGACTATCAAAGGTAAACATTTTGATGGAAAAATAGGAACAAAATCTTTGTAAATAGGGAGGAATGGAGGGGTTGAAGGGAGGGCTGGGCAAGGGTGAAAAATAAGAACCAAGAGAGATTATGTAAAGGTGCAAATTTCCAATGATGAATGTCATTATATTGTATACCTAAAATGTACCAATGATTAGAATGAATAATCAATAATGCAAAATAGGAAGAAAAGGTCCAAAGGGGTAGGGGTAGTGGGAGGGGCAGGGGAAAGGAAAGAAGGGAAAGGAAAAATAATGAGAAATGGAAAAAATGGAAATAAAGTCTTTGTAAATAGGGAAGGGTGGAGGGGGTGAAGGGCGGGCTAGGAATGGGGAAAAAAATAGGAACCAAGATGCATTATGTAAAGGTACAATTCCCAATGAGAAATGTAATTGTGTTGTATACCTACAATGTACCAATAAAAGAATTTAACAAAAAAAAAAAAGGTAAACATTTTGAATCAATGCAAGACATCAAGGCAGCCAATATAACACAACTAAAGACACCCATGAAAGAGGACTTCCAGAACTGCTTCAGAAAGTGGCAATAATGGAATAAGTATGTTCAAAGCAAAGGAGAGTATCTTAAGGGTGATTAATGGCAATGTGTCTTTTACTGTAATTTTTTTTATTTACACATTCACATTTTTCTTACTGTAGAATAATTCATAACAAAAATAACTGGCTGTAGACCACTGGCCCCTCAAAATAAAATAATGGCATAATTTATCCATATGTACATGGTTTTGTGCTTAAGAAAATATTTCAGTGAGTTTTGGGTAATGTCAAAACACACAATCTTTGGGAAAGTTTAAAATAGCTAAATAAAATAGCTAAAACTCAGAGAAAATTTTGAACATTTAAAAATATGGTATTTTTATTGGCAGGTTTTGCAAAGAACTTGTTTAGAAGAATTGGACTTCCTGAATAAGATATACAGAAGGTAAAAGGAAACAGCAAAGTAACAGCTGGTTTACTTCTTATATCATTGGTAGAAAAACAGCAATTTCTCACATAACTATTGCTTCTGCAAGGATCATTGTATCATCAGCAGACATCAGAGTCAAGTTTCATAAGAGTCAAGAGTTATAAAAGTAAGTTTCTTTTCACCAAGAAGTCAGCAACTCACAGAATAAAGGATCAGGGCTCTGTTTGTTTGGAGGATTAGTGCTTGGCCAAGTTCGAGTTTGTCGTGGTTTATTACAAGATACAAAGGGTTGTTGTTTTCTGTGTTGTGTGACATAAACATTTAATTGAAATGGCAGCATAGCCAAGTGTTAAGGTTTCACTTTCAGTGGAGAAAGGTGAAATTCCCCTGTGTGGTAAGATACAGAGAAAACTAAACTATATAAAATAATTAATGACTACAACAGTGGTTGGCACATGGTAGGCACTCAAACGTGTATTGATGAGTAAATGAAGAGTAAACTTGAGCAAGTGTAGGTGAAGTGCTAAGAGAAAGTCAATGGCCAGGGGAGACTATGGGTCTAAGGAGAGAGAAATGGTGGGGAGTTCCCTATTCAGGGAGCCTCCTTGGCCCAAGTTCCCCACAACCAGTGAAATTGGAGGTGTGGATAATTAAAACTCACTGTAACATGTTTTTGTGCTAGAATTTAATCCCTCCATTTTTAGTAAAGACAAAAACCTTGTCTTGATGTGCTCAGAAAAATTCACAGAAACAGGTTGGGTGTCATATTTCCACAGAGAACCAAATCCCTCCAAATATGGGAATTAAGACACAAATAAAACTGAGGATTCATCAGGAGGAGGAAATCATGGGGAACAGTGATCATAAGAGCAGAAGCTCCTGGGAATCCAAACAGATATTGACAAAGCAGTTGGATTTTTCTCATTGGAAAGAGGGGTCAAGTCTATATACATTGCACATGAAAAATAAAAACAGCCAGCCTCTGTGTTTTCAGGGTCTACATCTGGGGATTCAACCAACCAGCAATAAAAATACTCAGAAAAATTGCATCTGTACTGAACATGTACAGTATTTTTTCTTGTCATTATTTCCTAAACAATACAACACAACAACTATTTATATTGCTACTATTTATATTGCATTGCATTCGGTATTGTAAGTAATCTAGAAATGATTTAAAGTATATAGGAGAAGTGCAGAGGTTACATGCAGATACTACATCATTTTATATGAAGGTTTTTAGCATTTGCAGATTTTGTCATCCCTGGATTTTGGTATCCTCCAGATATCATGGAACCAACTCCTTGGAAATACCAAGGGATGATTGTATTAGAGAAAGCCAAAGGGCTAGGGGACTTCTCCCTGTCCCTGCATTGAAAAAGCTGAACTACAAATTTATAGAATAAAGAAAACAAAATTTAGCAAGAATTATACACAAAGTAAATGACAGAGCTAAAGGAAAGGAATTAGTGTCTCATCCTCCCTTATAACCTCAATTGGGCCTTTCACTTCCCATCTTTCTGCCAGTCTGATGAATATAGATGGAATGACTTCTCTCTACAACCTACCCCTCTGTGTCTTTAGGTCTCTGAAGAGGTTACATGTTCCCACTTACCCAGAAGTTTCCTCCATTGTCATTAACTCAGTACACGGAGCCAGGAAGAGCTTGGAATTCTGCCCAGAAGAGAGCCAGAGGACAGGAGGAAGCCAGGGCTTGAGGCCAACTGGGGGACACTTTAGGATAGCAGCCTTCTGGGGTGATATGGCTGGTGCTTAGATGTTCCTCCAAAGCCTCATGCAGTCATAGGTGGGGCTTTGTCCAGAAGTGGTTAGATCTAGAGTGTGTGGTGCTGGAATTGATTCATGATGCAATGGTAGGATCAAGGGCACTAAGATTAAGGGAGAGTGTGAGTGCTACCCATCGTAAGTAGCCTGGATAAGACATACGGGACAGAAAGAGCTGTGGTCATCCCTTGTTTTCTTTGCTACCTTCTACCCTCCTTGAACTATTTCTGCCCTGCCATGCTTGTCTGCAATGCCATCCTGCCTTGGAGCCAGCCAATGATGAACTGAAACCTCTACAAACTGTGAGCTAAATAAACTTTTCCTCCTTTAACTTTTGGTGTCAAGTATTTTGTCTCAGCAACAAGAAAAATAACTAAGACACGAGGTACTAGAATCTCCGCAGAGAACAGGACCAGTTACTTCCTACAAATATCACAACTCCTTTCTTCAGCCTCCAGGCCCACAATGCCCCAGATTCACACATGAATTAACAAGAATATAAGATTTTTATTTGTCCAAATTATCTTCATGGGATATTGGCTCTCTATACATCTGAGTCTGACCCTTTGGCACTTCTAGGGACCAGAGAGTTACATCACCAGATGTGGAGGTTGAAGAAGACCTACATCCTACTCAGGCATTGTTATTCTTTTAGAACTAGGTTCATTTATCCAGAAGCAGGTAATGGTAGGTGACCAAGATGACAAAGCAGGGTGGTTGGCACACAGGTGTCCCAGAGGAGAAACAACATGGCATACAGAAGGTAGCAAAGGTAACAAGAGGGAGTTTAACAGCATCTTTCTGTCATCTGCACTCTCTCCTGTTTCTTCATTGAGCCCAATCAGTCTTATGTTATTCTTCTTTGCATCATCTAGCAGCTGCTGGATTGATTTCTCATGTTCCTTTATAATTTTGAAGCAATTTTTCTTTTCCTGGTCATTAATTGCAATCTTATCTTCTATATCTGAAATTCTGTCCTCACATTGGCTCATTCTGCTGTGTAGACTTTCAATGGAGTTTTTCATCTCCTGGAAATCTATTTGCATCTGTTTTATGGATTCCATTTGTTTCCTATGGTGGGATTCCATCATGTTCCTGAGCTCCTCTCTAGATTTATTAATCATGTCTTGCACTAGGAGCACAATTTCTCCTGTTATCTGAGAAATTATTTCTGATTTCATTTTTTCCAGATCCCCTTTTGTTGCCAATTCAGTGGGTCCAGGTGGTTGAGTATCAGAGTGTTCCATCTCATTTCCCTTTGGGGTTGCTGTAGGTGATCTGGAAGTCTGGTTTTGAGACTTATTTAAGTGTTTTCTCATTTCGACTGGGGGGGGCAGGGGCGGGGCAGGGGCGGTGCTGTTGACGTCCGCGCGGCTCACCTCCTCTGAGCTGGGAGAGGTGGGACAGGGACTGGGAGCAATGGTAGGGATGGTGGCCCAAAAGCCCTTTCCTGTAGGCTGGGAGCAGCGGGAGGGATAGTGGCCGGGAAGCCCCTTGCTCTGGACCAGAAGCAGTAGGATGGTGGCTCAGAAGCCCTACCTCTGGGCCGGGAGCGGCGGGACTCAGCACTGTGGTCTGGTGGTCTGCTGTCCTCTGCGTCTTTGTAGTGTGGAACCAGGTGGCTGTACAGAAGAGCGGGGGGGGGGGGGGGGGGGGTCCAGTGAATTGTTGCCGGGGCGCAGGCTGATTCGGCATGTTCGCGCGACTGGCGACCTCGGTAAGGTGTGCGCAGACCTGCCTGTCTGCAGCGGGCTGATTTGGCGTGTCAGTTTAACAGCATCTTTCTGCCTCTTTTATCTTACTCACACTACCGGGATTAGGGTGGTGCCAGGCTAATCACTCACGTGTAGTGGTTTAATCACACACCCTCAATCCCAGCATCAAACATTCAACTACCTCTGAAAAAGAAAGGCCCGCCTCATCTGCCTGAGGCTTTGGGGGGACATCTAAACACAAACCATAACACATACATAAACACACACTGCACTCAGGCCTTCCCCTCCTCATGTAAGACCGAGGGCCTTACCAAACGCTCCGAGGAGCTGACTATAGTGAAGCACACCCAGGAATCCCAGTGGTGCCTTCAGAATGTAAGACTGAGAGCCTTACCAAATGCTCCGAGGAGCTGACTAGTGAAGCACACCCAGGAATCCCAGCGGTGCCTTCAGAATGTAAGACCAAAAGCCTTACCAAACGCTCCAAGGAGCTGACTACAGCGAAGACCACCCGGGAAGGAACACACCAGCCAAGTTGGGAAACAGACCTTTATTAGTCTGGTCAGACCGCACTCCCAAAGCAAAATAGCTTAGAGAGGCAACTGGCTCAGAATCCGAGGCTGTTTTTACAGGGGGTTGAGGGGGAAGTTAACATATCAAAGAAAAGGGGACAAAGGTTAGTGGTCGACTGTCACATATTGATGGTCAGCAGACATCTGTAGCTTGTTCTAACAATTGTGGTGCCTGGAATATCAGTTCTGGATAAACAAAGAGTTGAGTAGTTTACTCTGGGACCCTAGGTCGGTTACAGATCCTATCTAGCATCTCTAGACTAACAAACATCTCCATCCATTAACTCACATTTTAATCACAATGGGGCTGGAGGATCTAGCGTCCTTAGACTAACAAGCATCTCCATCTATTAACTCACATTTTAATCACAATGGGGCTGGAGAAAAAGGGGCAAAGGTTATGCAGTCCCACACTCAGATCCTCTCACTCACTTGGGTTCAACTCTACAGCAGTGGGACATTTCTCCCTCTCCCTCACTCTCCTCACTGTAATGCCCTGAGTGTTTCCTTAGCACTTCCCCTCTCTTCCCCACATCCTGGACCAACTTTAGACCCTTACTTTTTCCTTTTCTAGGCGCTCCATTACAGGCCATGTTAGTTCCTAATTGTTTAGTTTAGTTTTATTACCAGGCCTACCTTGTGGGCCCCCAATGGTAGAAATCCAGTCATTCCTTTCTCTGATGAATGCCTAATACTGCAGAAGGAAGTCCCAGCCCACCTGTCTCTGAATTCACCCTGCTTCTCCCCACTAACCTCTCTATCATCCACCTTTGGTACCAGAATTGATTTGCCTCCCAACTCCCAGTTCTTCACCAACTTTATTCCCACTCTAACTATTGAGCCTTTCTAACCCTTCCTTCTGAAGAACATGCTGGAAACCATTGTTGTGCTGTGAGCAGCCAGCCAGGATCAAAAACTCAGCAGATATAATGAATTAGAGGGACAGAGTTTAAGAAAGAAAGATGATTTATTTGTAAGGAGAAAAAAAAGCAGAAGACAGAAACAAGCTATCCTGGAGGGAGGGCAGGGGGTCAGGAAAAAGATGGACACTCCCAAGCCCTCATCCCTGTTTTCTTTTATTAGGGTTAGGGACACCTCCTTCCAGGTGGACTCCTGACACTTGTCACAGTCTGATTGATTCCCTGGGCTGTTTTTGGATGAGTCCCAGATCACAAGACCCTAAGCAGGCACACTTGCATATGTCCACATTCCTTTTGGTGGGCTTTGTTTGACTTTCTCCTGCCCTTTTGTCCTTGTCAGGGCCTTATCTCTGGAATGTATAGGTTGGCTAGGAGGAACATTATAGAAAAAGCAGTTTAGAGTTAGTGAATATGTGTGTATGTATATCCTTAGGTATGTGTGTTTTTATATACTAAATACGAATTTTCTTTTAAATTAGGTAGCCTCCCCTTGTCTCCTTTTTATTCTTTGGGGGAAGGGGGGCAGATATTCTGCTTTCTGTGCTCCTGGCTTCCTCCAAGCTCAGCTCTTCCTCTGGTTAATCTCTCCATTAAAGAGCATTCCTTCCTTTGTTTTAAATTCTTATGCTACTTGTGCTATCTGGTACCTTTCTATATCTGATTGGTTTGGGGGGTTTTTGTTTGGTTTTCTGTTTGTTTTTTCTTTACCTTTGTCGTTTTAATCACTCCCAAAGGAATTCCTCAAGTAAAGTTCTAACTCCTTTAATCAGGTTTAGCCAGTGAATCTAACTTCAGAGACAAAAGCTGCTTTTAGTAAGATTATCTACTAACTTATTTAATAAAGCCTACAAGGCCCTTATTCTATTCTTTTCCTGCCTACAGTCCTGTATCTCTACACCATCAGGTAAAGAAAGCAGTGCCATTCTCTTCCAAGACAAGAATTCCCTCCATCTTAACCTGCCCTCTGGCCTTTTCCTAGAGAATCACACCCCTCTTCACTATGGAACCCCAAAAAGACTCCATGCTTTTAAAAGTATTCAAGCTCTCTTTTCTGACTCAAGGAAGCTTCTGTAGTCTGAATCACCAAGTTTCTACAGGTACCCGCCCACCTAGTAAGACAGAAAATGAGGTAATTAGACTGCATTCAGAGAGCAAAACCCACAGGTATTTTAGCAGAGTCTATTTTTAAAACAGCTACATTTGCCTGAAGTGGATGGGGCAGGGATTGCTTGGGAAGGGGTATTAGGAAAATTTCTGAGTTGCCGGTAATGTTTTATGTCTTATTTGGAATCAGCAGATGGATTTGTCAAAACTCCAAAACACAGTTAATATGTATATTTCATTACATATAAGTTTTACCTTGTTAAGAAAAACTTTTTAAAAAATACTGAATCCTTGTTTTGTTTTTTTTTAAAGCATACATCTACAATTAGTTTTACCTAAATTTTAAACAGTGGCTTCACATCCCTTTGGCCCTAATTCTGAAGGTTTCTAGCCCCACTCACTTGATCTCACTTCTCAAAAAAAAATGACTGTATTCATTTCTCCCCACCCCGTGTGTGTGTGTGTGTGTGTGTGTGTGTGTGTGTATGTGTATTACTGAGGATTGGATTGAATCACTGAGCTACATCTCCAAGTCTTTTTGTGAAGCAGTCTCTTGCTAAGCCATTAAGTTCCCAGGCCTCAAACTTGTGATTCTCCTGCTTTAGTCTCCCTGGCTGCATTCTGGCTGTATGACAGTTATGTTGATTGGGCTAGGAATGCATACACAGACCAAATATGTGCACATACAGCTTGTCTAGTGTGGGAGACCAGCTCCAAGCAGGTCTAGTGTGCACCCCAATAGAGGGTGATACACAGGGAAAGAAAAGAACAAGGAGCCCATAAGAGCATCCTGGCCCCACTTAGGGAGAGAAAGGAAGACAAGAATACTAAGAAAATCTTCCAGAAAGAAAGTGTCCTAATCTTAATCCTGAAGGATGAGGAAGAATAGGCTCTGCAGTCTAAATGTAGGAGGACGTTAAAGAAAATATATGGAAGAAAATACATGAAGGGGCAAAGGTGAGGAAAACTACAATCTATGCAAGAATCTGGAAAAGATGTAATGTGACTGAGATAGAATCTGGATAAGGGGCCAAAGCAGGGTTGAAACTGAAGGGCTTAGGAGCCAGCTCAGGAAAGGCGATGTGTGCTCTGCACAGTTTGTGTACTAGAATCACTAAACAGTAGGAAGATAGATGTTGAAACTAATCATGAGCCTGTATCTTTAGTAAAGATAAGAAATAGCAAAGATTCCAAGACAGAGGTCCCAGGAATGATGAAGTGGCAGTGTGTGAAGAGGGAGATTTGGTAGACTCCCACATCCTTATAATACAGGAGGTCAGAAAGAAGGGAAAATGTAATTTCTGGTCTCTGTCTAGATTATAAGGTGAAGGTGGTGCTGCTAATCAGAACCTAAAACAGTGGAGGAGGACGAGGAGGTCATGGGGAAAGATGTCCAGGAAGGAGATGAGATTGGTTCTCCACCTGTATGGTTATGTGTCTTGTTATATACTGTTACTGTCCATACCTTGGTGGACATTATTGTTCAGGTGAACAGTCTGGGCTGGAATGAAAGTGTGGGAGTCATAAGTGTGACTCCAAGAATGAGTCACACCAGACAGTGTGTAAAAGGAGAAAAAGGATGGACTAAGAATAGAATACGAGACTACTGAAGAGGCAGGGAAGGTTAGTAAAGGAGTGTGGAAAAGGACAAAGACAGAATCCAAGCATTGCAAAGTCTGAATGGTCAACAGGGTCACAAACCTACAGAGATCAAATAATATAAAGATGAAAAGTGCCAATTGTATTTAGTACCTCAGAAAGGATTTGTTCCTGTTCCAAAGAGGGTGGTAGAAACATTACAGGGTGAAAAGAACATAAAATAAAACAAGGATTCTGAGGCAAAAAAAAAAAATGTAGTTTTCAAAAAGCTTGGTTGTAAAAGTATGAGAAAGAAAGGGGTAGGATAAAGAAGCATTTGTTTGCTCCTACCTAAAATATCCACATTAAAGGGAAAAAGCCAAGAGAGGCTCACAATTAACTATCCAGAAGAGAAAGGTGGGTGCTAAATGGAGCAAGTTCCCATGGAGGTGAGAGGGCAAGCAGCCAGAGCATAGGGAGAAAACTCAGAAAGCTTTTCCCATTTGACTTCCCAAGTGCCCTGGGTTACTCTTCACACTGTGGAGATGGAGAGTCAGAGACATTCCATGACTTGCCCAAAATTACTCACCTACCAAATGGAGCAGATGCCCACCCTCTTGGATGAAGAAGGACATGTGCTTCTGCTACAATGTTAGTCTTCTGCCACCACTGCTGCATCTCAGCTATCTCCTTGTCTGTCTGGGGCTCTGGCCCACTCTGGAGGCCCCACTATGTGCCCCTCCAGGCAACACCACAACCTACTCATGTGTATTTGTCTGAGCCCTACACAGTGCCTGGTATGGGGAAAGTTCCTTGGAAAACAAGTCCCAGTCCATTTTAACCACAGCCCAGGAAAAAGGAAAGAACCCACTACCAGGACCACTGTGTGGGAAGATGTCTCAGGGACATAACTAGTTTTGTCAGGATCAGAAACAAAGATTTCATATTGGCTTCAGATCCCAGGAACAGATGGAGGAGAGAGATGAACAATCCTGACATATATTCTTTATATTAACCTAATAAAAAAAACTAATTTCTCATTGTCAAATGAAAACAATAGAAGTGGCCCAGGTAAATTGCTTCTCCCAAGGGTATACAACTAATAAACACAAAGTCAGGTTATAAACCTGTATGTCTAGGACTATTTCTGCCATCCTAAGACAACTCAAGTATACCTAAAGGATTTCTGAGAGAGAGAACCACCACTGACCACCTTCCCCCATCTAAAGGACAGGCTGGGAAATGACTTCATGCTCTTCCTATCTTACCAGAATTTTCTGGAATTGAGGATGACTAGCTGAGACTGCCTTACTTCAGTCAGAGCCTACAGTGGCTGGAAAGCACTGTTTACAATGTGGAGACCACACCATCTCTAGACCTTAAGGAGGAGTCCCCAGATGCTCTGGCAGCAGCCTCCTGGGATGGGCTTGGCCCAGTATAGAGAAGCCCCAGCCACTCCCAATTGGTCTGATGAGGCTCATAGTGACCTCCTAATCCAGCATCCTGCTGTTACATGGAGAAATATCTGAGCACAGCCCATTTGCCAGAGCACTACCCAGAAATCCCTCACAGGAACCCCAGGACCACAGATGTCATCGGAAATGGAAGCCCGGGTAATAGGTGGGATGCGGATGGGAGAGGTACGCAAAGGATGCTAGCCAGGACAGTGCCTGTTCCAGAACTGCTGTCCAAGAGCTACCTGCAGGGAAGACAGACACCAACCAGCTCTAGCCAGCCCTTGTTGACTTAGTAGGTGGCTCTGAGGTGAGAGAAAAGGAAGAGAAGAGAACATACCACTAGAAAACTGGTTTCCATTGGTCCCTGTCATGGATAAAAGAGGCTCAAAGAGACAGTACCAACACCTTTGACCCAAGGAACTCTGAGGATTCTGTAGCATCCCCACTCTGAGACACGAAAGCATGAGATTCATGGCCCTCCTCTTCCTGGCAGCTCTGGTATAGGCTCTGGTCTGTGCCTGTGAGTATGGTCCTTCTGCTGAACTTCATCATCATAGTCCTTCCCCCTTCAGTCCTAGCCCCAAAAGTCTGGCCCCTGCCTTCATTCCTCTCTCCCCTCCTCAGCAGAGACAATTCCTTCAAGTGGTATCTTCAGCTCACTCCTGTCTCACACTGGACTCTGCACACAAGGACCCTCTGTCCACTGGTCAGAGAGCCTGGAGCCCCTGACTGGCTCCATCCTGGCTCCACAGTCTCATTTCCTCCCTGTCTCTGGTTTGCCCACTCTGCTTCAGGCCCTCTGGCTTCTTATTCCCATCAATGAAACAAGACATTTCCCACTGCCAACACTTTTGTGTGTCCTTCTGCCTGTTCCCCACCCCATTCTTTCACCTACCCACTGTCAACCACCCTCCTGCCCGTTCTTCACATTTGTCCCTTCATCTCTATGTTAGTGTATTTCCCCCAGCAGCCTTACTGATACCCTAGAAGAGTTAAGATTATTATTTTTTATTGTATTGCCTCCTATATTTTTCCTATGAGCACTATCACAAATGTAATTAAATAATTACTAAGTAATTATGTTAATTCCTCCAAACCCCCCATTGACAGTCAACTTCCCAAAGGAAAGACAATCTCCCTTACAGCTACATTCCTAGCTCCTAACACCCTGTCAGATCCTTATACTGTTGAAATAACAAAAGCATGGGGGGCTGGAGTCTTTGTGGCAGGTGATAATCAGAACCAGTCCTGCCCCATCACCACCACTTTCAATTTTAATTATAAAACCTAGACATCTGACAAGCTATAGAAGACAGTCAGAGAATGAATCTGTTTTCATGGGGATGTTATGGGTAGTGAAGATCTGGAAAGGATAAGAAATATAGGGATTTGGTTTAGATAGCAAAAGCATTTCTGGTGGACCCCTTGGTAGCAAAGATTGTTCTGCCATCTGTCCATGGCCTGAGACTAGAGGTCTTGTGACTCTATACAACTCCAACTGGATACAGCTTAACTGCACCCTCCCTGACACAGCCAGTGTTCTGTCCTTTGCAGATGACCCAGAGGCTGCCTCTGCCCTGGGATCTGTGAACGGTGAGTCCTCGCTTCTGCCCTGGCCCTGGGGTGAAGGGTTAATGACTGGGGATGTGCGGGAAAGAGGTCAGAGAAGTTCAAGGATCCAGTGGGAAGAGACAAGGGGAATGAAAACAGGGAGCTTGGGAGGACTCTGTTTAAAGTGATGTAATCTTTCTGCCAAAATGATTTTATTTTTCCTCAAATCTCAATCCACCCTAGGAAAAGGCCCTGAAAAACCAGGGAAAGTCTTTGAAGAAATAGGAAACGTGGAGGATGCTAAAGCCCTAGCACTTCATTAAAGAACTGGGTGAGAGCGTGGCCTGAAGCCAGACCACATGCTCCCAGAGGAGAAGAAGCCAGACTCCACCTTCTCACCCTCTTGCAGAATCCCACAAAGCATTAGCTGCCAAAAAGAAAAATGCAGAAAACCCAGGCTTAGCCAGTAAGACACCAAAGTCATCAAGAAAGCAGAGGTCCAATCTTCTGGGTAAGACTCAGTCAATAGCAGGTTCTTAACCAGCACCCCTATAATCCCAGCACTTGGAAGGCTGAGGCAAGAGGATCACCTCAAGGTGGATGCCAGTCTGCGCTACATAGTGACTTCAAGGACAGCCTGAACTACATAGCAAGACCCTGTCTTTAAAAAAAAAAAAAAATCAAGGTGTTGAACCCTAATGCATAAAGAGCAGGATCTCTGGGGTCAGCCTGATATGACATAGACAAGCCCAGACTCCTAAGGGGAGTAGGGGAAGTTGTGCATATCTGCCTCTGCATACAGCATTTCTGGGGCAGTAGACATGTCCACTGGCCTATCAACCTTCCCATGAGAAAAAAAACTGGTTCCCTCAGCAAAGGGTGCCCATGGTGCCCACAACTGGGAGTGGTTTTCATACAATGAAGCAGCTGTTCTGTTGATGTGACTTCTTCTGCCCTGAATTAGAATCTATCCTAAAAAAAAGGCCCAGAGGGAGCAGAAATGATTAAGGAAATCAAAGACTCAGCACTGCAAAAAATTGAAGGTCTAAAAAAGAAGGGTGAGGGGCCAGGGATTTAGCACAGTGGTTCCACTGCCTGCCTTGTAAGAGCAAGGACCTGAGTTCAATCCCTGGTACCAAAAAAAAAAAGGGTGAAGGTGAGTGAGCCTCCAGATGAGGTCTGTAAGCCCCAGTATCAGCATCGACACCCCTCCCTCAGGACCAGCCTCCTTCTCCAATGCCCACCTGGGGATCAGAACCAGCCACAGGCCCTGCATTTTCAAATGTCTCCAATTTGTCATTTAGATTCAAATTCCATTGTTGTTTGATACAGATTCCCCCTGAGGTTTAACCTCATCCCACTGGTAAGCCTGCTTGCTGCTATTCCTCTTGCCCAGCCCAGGGTGCAGGGACTCAGTGAGTTTGGGGGTGCAGAAGATGGCATTGGAGAGGAGTGGAAGGGGTGGGACTGGTGCCTGGGGCATGAAACCCTTATTTATATTCTCTTTCCTCCTTTTCTTTCTCAACTCCTTCTTTCTCTCTTTTTTTTTTGGGCGGGGGGGATACTGGGGATCGAACTCAGGTCCTTGTGCTTGCGCAGCAGGCAGTGAAACCACTGAGCTAAATCCCCGGCCCTCCTTCTCTCTTCTTTCTCTTTCCTTGTCTCCTCTCATCTCTTTCCCTCATTTTCAATACACTTGTCGTAGATACCATCCATGACATTAAGGATAAACTTGAATCAGAATTAAAGATATAAGGAGAAGCTAAGAAATGATGCCCAGGAGCACCAGGCTTAAAGTCTACCATATACAATCAAAGCAAACAAACAAAAAAATTAGCTGTTAAACTGAAAGCATCAAACTTGGAGTGTGCATGTGTTTTCTTGAGGAGTGGTGTGGTAAGAAGCCTGGCCAGGAGCCTAAGCAGTGGGAGGAGCTCCCCATGAGGCTTCTATAAGCAGCCTAGCACTTTCCCCGGAACCTCAGATTCCAAAGTCAGCCTCCCCAGAGAGCACAGGCTACAGCAAGTTCTTTGATTCCTATCTATGCCCTCACCCATGCCTGCAGGAGCTGAGCCTCAGTCCCTAAGCTGGTCACCTCCTTACTCCTCACTTTCTTGTCCAGTGCTATTTTATAGTATATCATGGTGATAAGTGCAACTTTCTTATTGCCTTGTTGTTGGTTCTAAGACCCACAGCTGGAAATTAAAAACCTAAGGTACCTCCACATTCCTTGGAGAACTTCTGACATGTGGAGCTTTACCATATTTGCCCCCAACCCTGGGACTTACTAAGAGCTAAAAGAGCCAGAATAATTCCAGTCAACCCCAGGGCCATCATTCATTCCCTATCCTATGGAGCAAAAAAATGGAATTTGTTGGAAATGCAGTGCTCAAACCAAAAAGTTTTTTCCTGAACACTCCATGGAAGATAGAAATATGTCTTTATCACCCCCTGTCCTTCCAAGTAAAGTGAAGGGCAGTGGAAATCACTAATAAATTTAGTATCTACCCTAAAGGAGATTGGCATCTCCCTCCACATCTGGATGTTCACTCTAGGCTGACCAGGAACTTCCCAGGCTGGAACATAGTAGGACAGCTCTTGAGAGACCCTGTGTTTCTGTAACCAGATTCTGGGGTGCTAGAGTTTCTTCTTAGAGTGATTTCTAGGTCCTTTCTGTCCCAAAGAATTAAATGAAACAGGTATAAATGATGGAAAATTTCACTTTTTTTTTTTTTTTTTGTACTTGGGATTGAACTCGGGTCCTTTCTCTTTCAGGGCAGGCGGCAGAACCACTGAGCTAAATCCCCAGCCCAATAGAAGATCAATGTTTATTTTTGTCTTTTCCTAGACATATATATACACACACATATATATACATATATATATACATATATATATATATATGTATATATATATTTCTTTTTTAACCAGGGATCGAACTCAGGTCCTTGCACTTGCAGGGCAGGTCACATTTATTAAAAGGCAGAATGGGGAAAACAGGCTCTATAAAACAAGTTTGGGCTGACTAAAAAGGGAAGAAAAAATAAAAATACACTCTAGAGTGTAGGTAAGCTATTGTGAAGAGGCACAATGGTGAGCTCTTTTTTTTTTTTTTCCAATGGTGAGCTCTTAATGGCAACTGTCTCTTTTTCCTATTTCCCATGTTGGGGGTCACACCTAGGTCATCCTATCAAAAACCTGCTTGAGTTCTCAGGAGAAGTCCATGTGCCAGGCACATGTGTTCCAGAATCTTGTCATGCCTCCCTTCCCAGCCAGTTTTATCCAGGCCCTAACTTCCTTTCTCATTCCCAGGCATCAGAAGTTCATTAGCTAGGGAAGGCTAAACTATTGCTAACAATAACCCAAAATATAAGGACTCAAACATCGTCTTTGGTAGCAGCCAAAGAGGATGGCTCCAGATCTGAGGGAGTTTCCCAGAAGCTAGTCTTCCACATGTAATCACTGAGAAAGTCAGGATAACACCGGCTCTGCTATCTTCAATACTTGGCTTCAAGATCATTCTGTCTTATTTATCACCATTCCAACCACAGAAATGGGAATGTGTTAAGTCAGCTTCACATTACTGTAATGAAATATTAGGATAAGGAGAAAAAGGTTATTTTGGCTCATGATTTTGGAGGTTCCAGTTCAAGACCAAGTGGACCTATTGCTTTGGGTCTCTGGAAAGGATCTAGGATAGCAATGGCAGAAGGTACATAGCATCTCATGCACCATGAAGCAAAGACAGACCAGAGACCTTGCCACAATCCTAGGGCATTTACATATGGGCCTTTGGGGGACCTTTAACATTTAAACAATAAAAAAGAAGAAACATGGAACACATTGCTTGGAGACTTGTATAAGCTACCCTAGAAAGTGATATGCGTTATTGGCAAGAACTCAGTCCCCCAGCCACACTCAACTGTAAGGGCTGGGGAACATCTAACAGGAAGATGATCAGAACAAATATTGATATTCCTGTAGCAACTTCTGCCAAGAGCAGAGTGAACAAAGAAACAGATGCCTCCTTATTATCTACCATTCTGGAAGCTGAAAGTTTTTCCATGATAGTCCAAGGAAAAGGTACAAAAGGACACTCCCACCTGAGTCTCCTGAGGCCTTTGAAAGGCAAGAAGAGAACTCAGAATTTCCCATTGCTCCTATGAATGCATTTAAAAGAGAGATCAAGACCCAAGGGGCTCCACAGGAGGCCTTCAGCCCAGATGAGAGGAGGTGGCATCTGGTGAGAGTTGATGGTGTGGGTACTGGCAGGACCTAAGGTGACTGCCACTCTGTGAGGGGCTGGGGTGGAGCTGAACCTCATCCAAATGGAGACCATCACACCCTGCCTCTGTGGGGGCCTCAGAAGAGTTCTGCTGCCCCATCTCACTTCCCCTAAGATCCAGAATCAGACCCTGCCCCCTTTTTGTGTCTATCCAGCAAAGTTTCTGCTTGGGAGAGAAAAGAAAATAAGGTTTTAAACTAACCTCCAAAAAATAAAGGAAAGAAAACATGGAATCTGCTCATTATGTCCTTATTAAACAGGAAAGGGAGGTTTGGAAATACATATTTGGAAGCACTGTTTGAAGAAAAAGAAAACTCTACAAAGTCCTGATTATTCAAGAAACTATTGTTTCTTGTTAAAGATGATAAATTTGTAAGGACCAGACTTGCCATCGTGAAAAAAATCAAGGACAGTCATTTCTTTTCTTTTTTTTTTTTTTTTTTTTTTTAACGGACAGTCATTTCTGAAGTAGTCTTCTACTGTGTTTATTAAAATTCAGCTCTAATTCTCAAAAGGTTCAAGAAAAGACAGAGACAAAGATAGAGAATGATAAAGCAAGCATGATTAATGTTAGTATCTGGGAACTGTAGTCCCTAGTAAATCATGGAAGAGTATGTGGAAACTGTACTATTTTTTTACAAATTCCCTGTAATCTGAAGTTATTCCAAAATAAAAAAGTAGGTAAGGCATATTATAATTAGCCATTCCACAATGCATACATAATTCAAAACATCAGGATGTACACATTAAAAATAATTTTATTTGCTAGTTCAAATCATTCCAAAATAATAAATTAAAAAATACTACATAAGATGTATAAAGATAATAAGAAAATCAGGGAATTTCTCATGAAAATCTTTATTTCCAATTTCTCTTGAAGAACGAGAATGTCCAGCAATAATCAGCTGGGGGCAGGTGGGGTTGAACACTTTAGACGGGGCAGATACACTGCAGTCGGCCCCAGCTCCTCCACTTCCTCCTGACTCCCTGAAGGGACATTGTTACTCACCACTGCACATACGCTGCTGTTTGCCTTGCACCTGAACTGCCTGGCTCACTTATGTTATCTACTTGACTCCTGTACGCAATAAAAACTGCAGCGCCCTACATTGGCCTTTTACTCCAAGTTCCTAACTGGACATTGCCAAGTAAAGTAGTTGGAACACCTGGGAGCCATGAGAATTCCTTCTGCTTAGACTACAGAAAGGAGGAGGGCAGGCGCCTTGTTCTTCCTTATAGGCTTATTCTGTGGCTCCCTGAAGCTCGGCACTTCACCTGTGAAACCACAAATGTGAAAGGAGAGTCCTTTGCATTAAGATCTAGAGAAAGCTCTCTGAAGCTGCACCTAACGCAACATTTTCTCTCTGGGTTCCACATGGTATCCACTTGAAAGGTGCTGTCATGATAAATTGTATGCACTAACTTCTCTGAGCCACAATGCCCAAAGTTGGTCCAATATTAATCTGGATGTTTCTGTGAGGTGTTTTGAATGCAATTAACATTAAATTGGTGGACTGTGCAGAAAGCAGATTGGCCTTTGTAATAATGAGTGGAGTTCTCCCAATCAGTTGAAGCTCTGAATAGAACAAAAGATTGACATCTCTAAGCAAGAAGAAACTCAGCCAGCAGATTGCCTCTGGACCTCACCGCAGATTTTCTTCTTGCCAGCCTCCATAATCACAGGAGCCTATTTCTTAAAATCTCTCCCACACACACTCACACACACCCAACTTGTTCTGTTTCCCTGGAGAACCCTGACTAACATAGGTACTGATTAGTTAAGATGAGAGAAACTTAACCTTACAGAGACCTGATGCTTATTATGAAGTGGAATTTATCATTCTGCCAGGGAGTTGGGCTTGACAGCCCAGACAATGGAGCCAGAAAGCTGTGCTTGAAATCCAGCTCTGCCACAATCCACAGTACCACAATGAAGAAGGGGGGGAGGGGGCGAGAAGAAGGAGAAGGATGAGGAGAAGAAAAAGAAGGAGGAGGAGGAAGAGGACAGAAGAATCAGTAGACCCAACCCAGGCTCAAACAGAGAGGACCACAGAAGGGCATGAGTACCACAAAGTGGGCATCACTGAGAACCACTGACAGCCATTTTAGAAGTCAGAAATAACAAATGCCTGGACTTATCTCTCTACTCTTTCATCTCCCACTTGTTCTCCCATTAGCCAAACTCATCTAGGAAGCCAGAGGCCAAGGGGACCCATGTGAGGCAGCCCACAAAGGTCGTCATCCTTCCAGACCAATAAAGAGATGGCCAGATTGGCACGGCGGGTGGGGGGGGGGTTGCAATGGAGAGAGAACAAGCAGCACACGAGAAAAGAAATATGTCAGCAAACATATAGCCATCTTGGAGTTCAGATGCCCTAGAAGACAAGAGGTCACACAGGTCACCCCTCACCCAAATACACACTGGGTGTCTCTTTTCTTTAATATTCATATGCAGTTCTTTCCTAGGCCGCATAATCTATAGCAGCATTGCACCTCAGCCTTGTTATAAAGTAATGAAATTTTTGTATAAAACAAATGTTCCTGCCTTCTACCTCATCCTCGTTTGTGTGAATGTCTGTCTCTTGGGGCTGAGGATGTAGCTCAGTGGCACTGTGCCTGCCTGGCAAGCGCAAGGTCCTGAATTCGATTCCTGGTACAAAAAAATCTGCCTCTTTAATTCCTGAAGCCACGAGAAGGTTTGGGAGAGATAAGCAGTGACATTTGAAAAGCAAATCCCCCAGAGCAGGCTTTGTGACAGTTCTAGTGTTGATGCCAAAGTTCTAATTTCCTCTTATAAAACCTTGTGCAAATAGCACAGTTGTATGGAGATGCTTGTGATTTGGAGTCAGGGCTTCTCCCTCTACATGTACACATGCACATGCCCCCAGGACCCTGATGTCTCAAAACTTTCTCCTGTCCTTTCACCTTCCCCAATCCCCGTAAGGCTCCATATGAGACTTCCAGGTCTGGCTCCTCAGTTTTCATAATAACTCTGAATTATCATTCACATGTTTCAGATGGACAAACTGAGATTAGTGATTATTCCCAAAGTTACTCAACCCAACCCAAGTGGTAACACAGAAGACTGTCCTCATGTCTTTGGACTGGGGAGTGCATGTTCCCTCCATTCTTCCAATCCTGCCTTGCTGTATAAGCTTCTTCATGGATCTGAAATCCAAAAAGATCTGAAAATCAAAAGCTCTTTCACAAATGATTTGCTGGAAAAAATCTTACTAGTGCTTAGCTCATTTGGTTAAAAAAAAAAGACTCAAACTGACATATGCTATTTATAGTTCTTCTTTAGCTCACTTTATGTGAATAGTCATAAGTTTTGTCACTGAAATAGTAATGTTTGCCAGTGGAGTGACCTTATAATATATAATCTATGCTTCCTAATACTTTCTCCCTTTTTTTGGTACTGGGGATCGAACTCCGCTCCTTGCTCTTGCAAGGCAGGCGGCGGAACCACTGAGCTACATTCCTGGCCCTGCTTCCTAATACTTTCTAAAATTTAAAAAAAATGTACCATTCCAAAACAAATCTGACCCCAAGAGTGTCAAAGAAGGGGTTATAAACCTGTACCTTAACATTTTTTTCTTTGTTTTTCCAAGCTCCTGTCACACCAGAAGCTCCGTAAGAACTAGGATAATGTCTTACTCATCTTGGGCTTCTAGAGCCAAGCCCAGTGGGCAGAGAGTAAGCACTCAAAAAATATATATTGAGTGAGTCTTAATCTATTTCACAACTGCTCCGGGGAGTTGAGATCAGGAGCAAACAAATCCTATTCTCCGAGAGAATTTAAGGCTGAAAAGAGAAAAGCAACTTGTCGGAGATAGAGACTGAGTAGGTTAAGTTAAGACCAGAGTCCTGGCTTCACAATCCACTGAAACCTGCAGCTATGTAAGGATGGAAGGGAGAGTGGATGTTTCCTCTGGGTTCCAGCCCACAGTTAATTTAGGACTCTGGGCTGGAAGGTCCAGAGGTCTAACTTTCAGCCAAGACCTCCTTGCCAGGCGTCGGCTCCAGTCTCTGTCCTCCTAAATGTTTCTCATACAACAATAACTCACTTCATACCATCATCATCCTGTACATAGGAGCCATAAGTCATAGATGATAAATGAAAGCCCAACATTTTTCAGGCTGTGACAGTATACTGCCATTTGTGTGTGATAAAGCCAGAACTCAAAATTCAGACCTCACAAGCTCACTTCGTCTGGGAAACCATAGTGCCCTGCTCTGAGCTCTGTGTAGGCTGAAGCAGGAAGTAGACAATGTGTTCTCCTGAGCTCTTAGTCTCCTTCTGGAAAGACTGACTCACACCAAGGACTTCAACAGACACATTCCAGAATCAAAAATGAAACTTCCTCTACCAATCCCACCACTGTGAACCCATAAAGCAGGCGAAGTGGGGAAGAAAGGAGAGAGAAGGAAGCAGTGGCTGCAAGTTAGTCAGGAAAGGCTCCTATCCTGGACATGCCTGCAAGAACACCAGCTTGACCTTGTTGACTTAGCAGGTGGCAGTCTGGGGAGAAGGGGAGGTGAATGCACAAGTCACACCCTTCCAAGCTTGGTTCCCATTGGCCCTTGACATCCTTTAAAGGGCACAGCAGTTTAGCCTCCATGCCCAGACCCCCTGAGGATTCTACAGTTACACTCACTGCTCATCCCACAGCATGAGATTCCTGGCTCTCCTCTTCCTGGCTGCTCTGGAGGGGTCCTTGGTCTGTGCCCGTGAGTATGGCCCTACCCCACCAGAATCCTCAAGTCCAGGCAGACCTAGCTTCTTTCTTCAACCTCTCCTACCCTATCCTGGCTTCCCTGCCTCTGCAAGTGACTCGTGCACCCAGTCCTCCACACATGGCCTCCTGACCTCTCTGGGCAGGGGAACTAGGGCCCCTCTGGCTTCTGCCTGTTCTCCTGACTCACCCCTCCACTCCACATGCACACCATCCTTTCTCTGCTCCAGCTACACTGACCTTCTTCCAGTGTCTCTGGGCACTGAACATAGTTGTGCAGGTTGCCTCCTGCACTAAGGTGCCCAACAAGCATTGGTGAGACCTAATCTACTCCATGTTCCATCTGCCAAGCAGTGTGCCCTGCCGGGGCTGTGTCCTCAGCAGGGGAGGCCTTCCCAATCCCATAAAAGCACCATTTGGGCCAGCACTACCCTGTGGTCCCTTGAACATCTCAACCCGTCCTGTTCTGCCCTCTGCCTGGAATGTCTTTCTTCTTTCTATCCAATCAACCTTCCAATTCTTAATGTCACTTGGCCAATTATTTTTTTGTCTAGCAAGTCTCAGTTTAGATATAATTTCTGAGAAAAGCCCTCCATGAACATGAAGAACAAAGTAAATCCCTCTTGCCCTTGTCACACCACGCTCCCTTCTGGCATCATCATACCACAAAATAGAATGTGAGTTCTGCTGGGGCACCAGTGTTGTCTGTGTTCTTCAGCACTGAACTTCCATGAACTGGCAGAGAGCTTTGCATAATCATTGTGTTGAGGGAATAGAGACAGCAAGGTCTGGGGTCCCAATCTCAGAAATCACTGGGCCCAGGCCACAGCCCCCAACACCATCCTCCCTGACCCAGAGGAGCTTGAGCTCCTCTGACCATGGTTGGCCCCCTGACAGCAGTCTCAGAGAACCCTCACAAAACTGGGCAAGTCCTAAGTGGGCAGTGTTCTCAGGGATAGCACACTTCTCAGAGGAGAACCCATCTCAAAATATCCAGAGAAGTGTGAACCATAAATCCCAGAGAGAATGCCCTTGTGGACCTACTGATGTGACAGAAGGGTCTGTTCGGCCAAAAGGGAACTTGATCCCCTCTGGCCACAGAAATTACTGAGAGGTATATTTGGGGAATGGGAAGGAGCCTGGCCCAGGTTCAGTCTGGCCCAGCCTGGTTCAGTCCTCTCTCTCTCTGATCTGACATCTCCTTCTCCCATTGCAGAAGATGCCTCTTCCGACAACACAGAACTCCCTACAGTCTGTGAGTCCTCCCCTCCCTCCCACCCGGGCCTTCTGTGAGAGGCCTCAAGAGCTGGGGATATGCACGGAGGTGGGAAGAAGCTTGGGGGAGGGGACTTGGGTTCTCCTCTTGGTGATAATGGGGAGGAGCAGATGATATTATAAAGAGGGTAAAATGAATGTGGGTGGGACAGGGCTAAGGACAAAAGAGGATAACCCACGACAGAAAGGAGACAATAAAAAGGAGAGAAATGTGAGGTTAAATAACATGGTCGATAACGATCCCACGCGGTACAAATACCTTCCCTTGAAAATACCGCCAAGGTATCCATTGTCCGGCCTCAGGCTTCACTTTCCACATGTTTCCGTGAGTCTCCCTCATACACCACCCACATCGGCTCAATCGAACTTGTTTCCATCCCTCACGCCTACCTCACACCTTCCTTCCCTCCCCCTCCTCGACTCTTTTGGTCTCCCTTCTTGCCCCCAGGGAAGCCCCTCTCAAGCATCATCCTCCAGTGAGATACCATTTTCAAGACCCAGTTTCTACCT
Organism: Heterocephalus glaber; assembly: GCF_053883595.1. Classification (NCBI taxonomy): domain Eukaryota; kingdom Metazoa; phylum Chordata; class Mammalia; order Rodentia; family Bathyergidae; genus Heterocephalus; species Heterocephalus glaber. The sequence goes on from NW_028258185.1 coordinate 121,280, forward strand.
CAGGTGCTCCCCAAGTCTCACCACACCCTAATCTAAGTCCTTCCCCATCCCTGCCCACTGGAAGTATCCAACCCTGCCCAGCACATTCCAAGGAGGCTTTCAGGATACAGAAACCCTAACCCCGTTAGAGGGCACCTTTCATGCTATATCACTTCTGTATCCTGACACCCAGCACATATTAGTTACCTGAGGATCCTGCCACCCACTTCAAGGAGAAAAAGAACAGTTTGACTTTGTTAAAATCAATAAATTTATGTGTTTGTAGTTGCATTTCCAACTTCACTCCCAGTGACACTGGAGTGGACAGGCCTGGTGCCAGACAGTCTACAGGAGCTAAAGTTCTTTTGTAAGTATCTCTCTCTATGTAATCAACAACCTAGAGAAGTCTCTGGCACCAGACCCCCATGACACCTCCACCCAAGGGACAAGCCAGGAAGAGCAGGCAGACTCACACCTCAATACAAAGGCACCCCCAGGGCACACACAGGCTGCACTCACACCCAGGGTTTCTGCAGTTATGGGGTTGACACCTTAGCCTCCACTTTAGGAATGTGTACAGGGATGATATCTGTGTGGAGTGTTCTTTAAATGATGTGGCATTTCTACTGATGTGATTCTTCTGCTCCAAAACTTACAGCCTTCCTAGAGAAATGGATGTCAATTGCAAAAGATACCATTGAAAAAATGAAAAAAAACATGAATAAAGCCATAGAAGGTGGAAAGGCAGTATCTGACTGTGAGTGTATCCCAAGGCAAGGATTAATGGGAATAAGAATACTCTCTAGCCACCAGCCAGGGTTGGGAGGTGGAGAGAACCCCAATTTCTATCACCACATGTAACACCCACAATGGCCACACCCTCCGGCACTAGAGCTTCCCTCACTGCAGTTTTCAAATGTCTGCAATCTCTCACCTACTATCTGATACTGATTCTCCCTGGCATCTAATGCTCAGTTTCTATCCCTTTTTCTATCCACCTGTTTCTATCCCTTTTGCCCCCTCTCAAGGTCTTTCAGCCTCTGGTGAATCAAATCTCCATTCCTCAGTTTCTGCGTGACCCCTCTAAGTAGTTCAGTGGGTCTGGAGGGTAGAACAGGGCAGTAGGGAGAAGCAGAGGGGATGGGGTTGGTCCCTGGGGCCCTGGAAGCCTCATCCTCATCTCTTCTTTCCTTCTAGATATAAATGAAAATATAGACCAGATGAAAAGGAGAGTTTGGCAAAATGTTATTTCCCTAAAAGCTGAAAAGAACTAGGGTCACTGGAAACAAAGCCTTAAACATCTTTTCGGCCCAGAGTCATTAAACTGAGAGCATCTAATTCACTGTGTTCCTGTGCTCTGTGGGGTGGGCCCTTGAGAAGAAATGGTCAGGAGAGCCCTGTCAGACTGCCACAGTGTTCTGGCTTAGGCCCTTGGCCAGCCTGCGCCTGCCCACAAGGCAGAGCCTCTGACAAGTCCTTTTATTCACACCCAGACATATCCACATGTGCTGAGCCTCCTTCTAGTCCAAATGCCACTCTAGTTCTCACCAACCTCCTATTCACACATGACTCCTAGGAACATTTGGGTACTGCCAAAACTTAAATCAACCTCCAAAGAACCAAGACTCATCCTCACGGGTATAATCAAAGCTTACACCATTGCTGTAGGAGCTATTTTCTAGTACTTGTATTAGAAACTCATCCTTCCTGCCTCCTAGTCAGACGGTCCACACTGAGCCAAAGTGAACGGTGATGGTTAATTAGATCAGAAAGTAAAATAATGAGTCACTATAATGATAACCAGCACTTGACTAAAAAGACCAACTGTCCCTTAAAATCCTTGAGAGATAATGTCTAGAAACTGCTTATGACTACGTTTTAGATGTGTGAATTATCTTCTCCATCTCTCAAAGGGATCCTGGTTACCTCCTCCTGCACCTGTTTCCCTCCACCACAGCCTACACCTTCAAGTTGCACACAGGTAACCAGGGAAGAATAATCTGAACTCCTGTATGCACCCTCCCCAGAATGGGCATATGGCCTCTCTGCTCTTTAACATTCCCAGAATACTTGATTCTAGACTGTCCCTTCTCCTATCCCAACTGATTTTTCTATCCTATGTGTTGGGAGTTTTTAGCATAGACTCTGTTTCAAAGGAATGAAGAAATTCATATCCCTACTTACTGCTATGCATGTGCTCCATGTCAACGGCACAAGGGGCATCCTCAGGAACAGACCTCTCTGAGCACATATTGTAGTCAACACTGAGCAAACAGAGTGTTTCACACTTGAGTAGTCATCCTACTATCCTGTGAGCTGCATTTTGTTTCCACAAAAGGACAGATTGAGATCCTAACTGTCCTCACACCTCAAAATGTGACCTTATTTGGAAATAAGATCATTGCTAATGTAATTAGTTGAAGTCATACTGGAGTAAGGTGGGCCCCTCATCCAATAGGCTGCTATCCTTATAAGAAGAGGGAAACTTGGACACAGACACAGAGAGAAGCTGATGTGAAGATGCACCACACTAGACAACCCTATGAGAATCGAGGCAGAGATTGGGATGACCCATCTACAAGACAAGGAATACCAACGATTACAAGCTAACCCCAGAAGCTAGAGGAGGCAAGGAAAGATTCTCCCCTACAGATGTGAGAGAACATTGTCCTGCTGACATGTGGATTTTGGACTTTCAGTCTCCAGAACTATGAGACAATAAATGTATGGTGTTTTAAGCCACCCAGTTGGTGATGGTACGTGGTCATGGCAGCCCCCAGAAACCAGTAAATAGCCTCATTCCCAAACTCATCCTTTTAGCAGGCTGCTGGTTTCCCTTAAACTTTAATTCAAACAGGCTGGGAACTCCAAATTCACTTTAGCCTTAGCCTGGACCAAACATTTCTAAGAAAGTAATTCCACTGCAAAAAGTAAGAATTCCTCATGTCTCAAGAGAATTTCCAGGGATAGATTCAGGCTTCAGGAAAGTGCTCCAGGCCTTCCAATCAACCGGAATGACTCAGGACCTGCTCCAAGGCAGGAGGATAGACAAGTTATGCTCAGGAAACAGAAATCTGTCCAGATCAAAAAGAGCCTGTCAAAGACTGCAGTCCTGGGGCTGGAGTGGTAGAATATTTACCTGGTGTCCCCAAGGCCCTGGGTTCAATCCCCAGTACTACAAAAAAAAAAAAGACTGTAGTCCTCTCCCCCAACATCAGAATCATCTTTAAATTAGACAGGTTGATCATCCTGGGACCAGAAAGAGGTTGTGAAGCATTAGATGCCTAGATACAAATCAGAGGATGCCCCATCTGCAGCTTGTTTGACTCTTTCTGAGTTTGAACATCTCCTGGGGAGTTCTGCATGAGCCTGGCTCATCTCTACCTCCACCTTATGATCTGGGTCTGTTTCCTCCACGTAGAAGATCATTTCCTTGATCTCACAGAGGGTATTCCTACCCAGGAAGCTGTGAACTGTGCATTTCTTCACTCATAAGAGGGTACAGAAGTTGGAATAAGGGCAGGGAGTAACAAAAGGCATAGTACAGAGGGAAAGTATATAGGGTATTTCCAAAATAGAAGAGTATGGAATGGAGAGGGCACAGGACCAGGTAATAAAGAATGCTTTCATGAATAACTGCTTGTACTACAAAAGAAAAGCCAATAGAAATGGTGGTAAGAACATCCATAATGAATAAAATAAAGAAAGAAAGTAAAGTTAGGAAGTTTTCATCATATTTCATGCACCTTAAGACCTCATAGGCTAAGAAGAGGACTATACATGGTAGTCCTCTCATTCAAGATTATCCATGACCTGGCTCCCACCTACCAGACCAGAACTCAGAAATGAACTTATTTCTACTGGGATCTCATCTTATTAAAAAGCTTCTGGGTCGGGGATTTAGCTCAGTGGTTTCGCCACCTGCTGCGCAAGCACAAGGACCCCAGTTCAATCCCCGGTACCAAAAATAAAAAAATAAAAAATAAAAAGCTTCTGCACTGCAAGAAAAACCACCAACAAAGCTAAAAGACAACCTACAATGTGGGAAAAAAATTTTACCAGCTATTCCTCAAAGGACTACTATCTAGAATATACAAAGAACTTAAAAAATCAGACCTCCCAAATTTAAAGACCCAATCCAAAAATGGGCATCTGAAATGAACAGACATTTCTCAGACAAAGAAGTAAAACCAGCAAATAAACATATGAAAAAATGTTCAATATCACTGGTCATTTGAGAGATACAGATGAAAACAACACTGAGATTCCATCTTATTCCAAAAAGAATGGCTGCTATCAAGAAATCAACCAATAACAAATGCTGGCGGGGATATGGGGAGAAAGGAACCCTTCTCCATTGTTGGTGGGAGTGCAGACTGGTGCAACCACAGTGGAAATCAATATGGAGATACCTCAAAAAACTAGAATTAAAGGTCCCATTTGACCCAGCTATTCCCCTGCTGAGTATTTTCCCAAAAGAATTAAAAGAATCATACCGCAGTGATATATGCATACCCATATTCATAGCAGCACAGTTTGTAATAGCTAAGACTTGGAAACAGCCCAATTGCCCATCAATTGGTGACTGGATACAGAAGATGTGTTTTTTTTATAAAACGGAGTACTACTCAGCCATAAAGAATGAGAAACTAGAGGCATTTTTAGCTAAAAAATAGGACACACATGTGTAAATACAAAATAATTTCTCTGGTTTGAGAAATTGAAAGTGTAAATGAGGATCAAAATGTATAATAGATAATGTGTAATAGGGAAAATAGGTCCAAAGGGGAAGGGGAAGTGGGAGGGGTTGGGGAAAGGAAAGAAGGAAAAGAAATAAATATGAGAAAAGGAAAAAAACAGAAACAAAGTCTTTGTAAATAGGGAAAGGTGGAGGGGTTGAAGGGAGGGCAGGGAAATGGGGAAAAAAATAAGACCCAAGATATATCATGTAAAGGTACAAATTCCCAATGATGAATGTCATCATATTGTATACCTAAAAATGTACCAATAAACTTACTGAATAAAAAAAAGGAAATGAACTCATTTCTCCTATTTCCCTTCATGCACCCTCCCCATAAGCCACAAGGAAATAGTTCCTACTTCATGTTTCTTCTTCTCGTTATTCATATCTTTCCTGCCCCAGAATAACTTTTCCACCTCCTTCACTTTCTTCCTCTCTGGAGCCCATCCTACTCCTGCTCTTTCACTGTTACCAACCCATGCAAGCCACCACCATCTTTTGCTGGATTGTTGTGATTTCCTCATAACTGTTCTTCCACTTCCGTCTTTGCTCCTCCCCCAACATATTCTCAACACGGCAGCCATTTTAAAATGATAATTCATATTACTTCATACCACCTTTTTGCTGAAAGCTCTCCAAAGACTTCCTGTGTCACTCAGCGTGAAAGACGGTCTTTCCAGTGTCCTAGAAGATCCCCCAGGATCTAGCTGCCATTTCTTCTCTGGCATTGTCTCCAGTATTGAGTCCTTTTATTCTGCTCCACCTACACCAGCCTCCTTATTTTTCCTCAAATACATCAATCATGTTCCTGCCTCTAGAACTTTGTTTCCCTTTCTTCCTAGAACATTCTTCTCCAGTGACTGCATGGCTCACTCATTTGCTTTCTCCAGATCCTTACTCAAATTCTACCTTTCAGGAGGCCCTTTACTAGCCAGTCTTTCCAAAATTCCAATTCCCCCCCCACACACACACACACACATATTCCCTACTCTATTTTTGTTCTTGCCACTTCCCACTAAGTTCTACATCATTTACTTATTTATTGTCTATTCTCTTCACTAAAGAGTAAGCAGGTCATGGCTGCACATGCTTTTCCTCCCAGGCTCCCACGCTCCAGTGTCAGCTCTCTTACAGCACCCCAACGCACTCCAAATTGGCTCTCCTCAAGAGAAAAAATTTGAAACATCTCACACCCACACATTGGTGACCTTCAATTCAGTGATGGCAGTCAAGCCTGATGAAGGGAAAACATATTCTCCAGATACTGTTTCATATCAAATCCCAGCCCTGATGAAATCTCTTTCAACCCTGGGGAAACAGCAGGAGTCCAAAGGAGCCACCAGAAACCAGAGGCAGACAGCTCCCCCTCGTAATGTGGGTCTGTAGACTCCATGTTACACTATTGTGAGGGAGGGACACTGTGGAAGGAACTACTCAAGATTCTTGCAAACACATGCATACAAGCTCCAAGGCTAAGCACAACCTGCTACCACCCTTCCCACTCCAAATCCCATAAAATGACTGAAAACACTTGTTTAATGAAAGCAAGCTTATTTCTGGGCTTGCAGTTGTTTCTCCACTTTCCGGGGCTATGGGAGTTCAGAGATGAAGGGTGTTCTAAGTAAATTCAATACAAAGTAATGAGGAAAGCTCTTAATAACACCATTCCAAGTTTCAGAAAGAGGACTTAAAGACATATCTTTCAACTTCATATCTCTAAAACCAATTGAGTTGATGACAATAATAAAAACAAAGATGGACATGTAAATCCTATGTTGGATAAGAGTAGAAAGCATATGCTACGCAAGCACAAGGACCTGAGTTCGATCTCCAGTACCAAAAAAAAGAATAGAAAGCATGGACAACCCCAAATAACACTTTCTGTGAATCAGAATCAAATTAAGGAGAGTGTTGACATGGTGTTCAATATAGATGTATCATGGTCAGAGGCAAAGCACAAACTTCTCAAAAGTACAGGAAACACCCAGAGGAGCAAAGATAAGGAGGCCTTGATTGTCACCAGACTCATCATGTGTATAACAAAGCTCATGAAAAATAGAGCTAAACACACGGAAGAGGAAAATATAATAAAGAAAATGTTCTTTAAAAATAAAAGAAAACTTGAGCCTGGCTTTGGAAAAGGGAAAATGGGGAGTTTAATGAATATAGAGTTTCACTTTTTTTTTTTGGTACTGGGGATCAAACTCGGGACCTTGTGCTTGTGAGGCAGGTGGCGGAAACACTGAGCTATATCCCCAGCCCTAGAGTTTCACTTTTGAAAGCTGAAAACATTCCAGAGCCAGGCACTGGGCACATGCCTGTAATCTCAGCACTCAGAAGGCTGAGGCAGGATTAAGGACTAAAAGATATAATAGATAATGTGAAATAGGAAGAAAAGGTGCAAAGGGGAAGGGGAAATGGGTGGGGTAGGGGAAAAGAAAGAAGGGAATGGAATTAATATGAGAAAAAGAAAAATGGAAACAGTCTTTGTAGATAGGGAGGGGTAGAGGGGTTGAAGGGAAAGCAGGGGAATGGGGAAAAAACAAGAACCAAGAGAGATTATGTAAAGGTGCAAATTTCCAATGATGAATATATGTACCAATAAAGTTAATTTAGAAACAAACAAAAAAAGAAAGCTGAGGCAGGAGGATCACCACGAGTTCAATGCCACCTGGGCTATATAGTGAGTTTAAGGTCAGCCTCAACTACATACTAAGACCCTGTCTCATAAAAACAAAACAAAAGGTTCCAGAGACTGGTTGGTTGCACAACAGTCTGACTATACTTAGGACTGATGAACTGTAAATGACTATGATGGTAAATTTTATGTAATGTGTATTTTTACCATGAGTAAAATCTTTAAATTTAAAAATTAAAAAGAAAAGATGAACCCACAGTCTGAAAGGAAAACTAATTCAAAAAGGCCAATTCTGAGAAATGGCCTTCTCTTATTTTCAAACATAGACCCTCTTTGAAGGGAAAAGGAAGGGTAGAAAGATGGTTAATGGACACAAGAGTGCACTGGACAAGAGAAATAACTTCTGAGGTTCTATACCACAATAGGGTAACTATGATTGACAACAATTAATTGTATGTTTCAAAATAGCTTAGTAGATTTTGCATATTCTCAACACACACACATACACACACACACACACTCACAAAGATAACTGTTTAAAGTGATGAATATGCCAAATTATCTGATCTAATTTCCCTGACCTAACCATCACATGTGGTTACATGTATTGAAATGTACATTGTACCCAAAAAAATGTACAATTATTATGTGTAAATTTAAATAAATTATTTCAAAACAAGGCAAAAGGAATCATTCAGGTATCCAGGCAAAATATTAACACATGTACAAAAGGGAAAAAAATCAGACTGGCTCCAGATTTAAAAATCAAAAGACAGTGGAAAAATCCCTACAAGACATCTGAGAAAAGAAAAAGGATATCCAACCATTCTGTACTTAAACTATTTTACCAGGCTAAAGCAACAGGAAAATATTCTCAAGCACGCCACAATTCAGGGAATTACATTTCTATGAACTGTTTCTCAAAAGAAAAAAAAAACTATTAGAAGATGAACTTCACTCAGCCAAGAGATAAATGGAGAAAATGAGGTAAAAGGATTAGCTGTGGGTGCTAAACCTACTTTAGTGCAGGACAAAGCTAAAATTTCTACAGAAATTATGGTTACAGAGCAAAGAGTAAATGCTATAAACTATGAGAATGTATCAAAAGATCCAAATGGGGGGATAGAAAGAACATTAGTTTAAGCAGGCCAATTTATACAACTTTTATGATTGGAGAATCAAAAAGTACTTTTCAACTGTGAAATCAAGTAATAAAGGCATAAAGTACACTACTAGAAGAAGTAATAATAATATAATCCATGAAAATGAATGGTAAAGAGGAGGAAGAAAAGGGGAAAGTGGAAGTACAATATTTTAATTATTGCTAGTAGAGATAATTAATTCTAAGTAAATAAAGAATTAATTACATCATTTGAAGTTATGGTTATAGGGGTAATCAATAGAACTGCACACAAGAAATAAATATATTATCAGAACCATACATACAAAAGAAATATAGATCCCATGGCAAAATATAATTTAAAAAGCTGTTAAAAGGGAAAGATAGAATTAAGAAGATAAAACTATTACTAAACACACCTTTCATATGAACAAATAAAGATAGCATAAATTCATGTCTTAAAAATAAAAGATTCTCAAGTTGGATCATAAAGCAAAACCCAACTACAAAATTGGATTAAAAAATATATCAAGAACAAAGTAAATGCTTTATGTTGTCTTCCTTCCTAACTGCTTACATTCCTGCCTTCCTTCCTGAATAGTTCTGTAGGGAAGCCAGTGAGTAGAGCTGAGCAACTTTGGGTAGGAAGTGAGTGATTACTGGATAACTGAAGCGAGGTGTCAGAACTGGAAATAGGAAAGTGTCTGCTGGGGGTAGGGAAAGCAGACCTGCCATGAGGTGTCAGAGCCCAAGCAGGGTGAGGAGACCACCATGCAACTTGATGTGGTGAGTTGGAGCTCAAACAGGATTAGGGGATTTACACGGTATGGATTACCTGAGCCTGAACTCTATAATGTTGTATCGCAATTGGAGGAAACAGTGAGAGGCTATGCTCTTCAATATACATGAACACATAGAAATACATAGAGATGTAGGATCTCTGTATGTTTCTTCTTTTAAAGTCTCATTATTAAAAGTCAATTACCAAATACAAAGAAAAGAAATACATAGAGATTTTAAGTAAGTACTATTTATTATAAAAATGTACAGACAAAAAAAGTGTACAGGCACTCACACATACATAAATAAATACATATATTTCCCAATTTGACCACTAGGAGTCCTATAGAAGCAGTAACATTGCAAGAACAATGAGAATACATAGAGCCTATATCTTTATTTTCAAATACCATAAAGAGAACAGGGATCTTTGGAGAAATGTCTGATCCAGAGAAAAGTACACAATGAGCTGGAATGCCCTGTCATACCAGAAAGTAAGAAAGTGCTTAAAGAATGATGGAGACATAGCAAAAGAGTTCAGAAACTAACAAGAAAGGCAGCTTAACCCTAATATGAATGAATTGCCCCAGGCTAAGTTCAATGAAAAAAGAAAAATATTTAAAAGATTATAATAATAAACAATAAAATTAACTGAATAAATAAGAATTCATCAAATAACTAAGAAGCCATGAGTCCATACAGATATAAATGGATGAATGAATAGAGATGTGAAGGTTTTTCTTATAGTGGAATGGCAACTAATGAATGTAGAAGGAATAACTGAACTAGAAAATTACTGTTTGACAACCGTCACAGCAATAATTCAGCCAAGAAACATTAATCGGTGTTATAACTAATTGTGAGATTTTTTACAAGGAATAGAATACTTACATAGTTTCAAGGTAACTTCTCATGGATATTTATTAATTACAAAGAGGAAAATGGGTCAGTTGACAATGGAGAAACCTGGCAGACATCACTTTAATCAGTGATCAAAGTTAACATCACAGTACTGGAATAAACTGAAATCATGTAGTGTGATGGCTAAGTCTAATTGTCAACTTGATTGGCTTGGAAGCTGCCAAGGGGCTCAATAAAGCACACTTCAGGGTGTGTCTGGATGGGTCATAAAGACATTATGTTGGAGTTTGTATTTGGCCCTCACCCCTTTTTCTCATACTTTTCCCTTCCTTGAGCAGCTTTGCTCTGCCCCACCCTTCCGCCATGATGTTTGTGCCTTGGAGCTGGCCAACCACAGACTGAAACCTCTGAAACCACAAGCCAAATAAGCCATTTCCTCCTTTAAATTGTGGGTATCAGGTATTTGGTCCCAGAAATGGGAAAACTAACTGCCTACTAGAGTGTAATGTGAAGAATACAGTATAACTTCTTGATATTCTTGCTAAAAATGCAGAATTTGAGTCTAATTGTGAAGAACATCAGATGAACCCAAAAGCAACCCATGATTCTCAAATAAGCAGCCCATGATCCTCAAAAACAGCAATGTCATAAAGTTAAGGAGCAACTGAGGAACTATGATAAATAAATGCTATGTATAATCTTGGACTGGATCTTTTTGTCATAAGAACATAACCAGGACAATTAGATAGTTTTAAATGGAGCCTGAGGTTTTAATGGTAATATGATATCAATAGTGTGTCAAACGTTTATTTCCTGATTTTAATTAGTGCATTGAGGTGACAGTGAGAATCTCTTTTTAATAGAAATTACACAAAATTAGAAAGAAAAAATTACACTCACAAGTAATTCAAACATTTTTAAATTTGCCAGGCAAGTGGGCTCATGTCTGTGATCCCAGCATTCTGGGAGGCTGAGGTAGGAGGATGACAAGTTCAAGCCCTGCCTTGGCAACTTAGTGACATAGTGAGATCCTAACACCCCCCAAAAATATTTATTTTCTTTTTAAAAAATATTTTAACTTAAAAAAATTTTTGCCAGTACATGTCTGCAGCATATAATGATTATGTTCACTGAGGTGAATTGGTACATGTACCCCCAAAAAATATTTTTAAAGCCTGGGGATATACCTCAGTGTGAAAGTCCTGGGTTCAATCCCTAATACAGTAAATAAACAAATAAATAATAAATATTTTTACTGAGAGTAAAAAAGGTGGGCAAAGCCCATTATACAAGTGAAAAAGCAGAATATTAATCTTAATATCAATCCATATTCATTTCAGGGTAAATGTATCCAGGCAGTCTGGATCCACATCTACACCACTGACCAATACTCTAATAAGCTCTAAAATATAGAAATAATGCAAATGAACCTTCTACAATCATAAAGCAATAAAACTAGAAGTTAAGTAAAGATCTAGATAATCCAAAAAATACCTTATAGCATATACAAATTTAAAACCTGTTTAAACAACTCTTGATTCAAAGAGGAAAATAAAAATTACTGAATATCTAGAACACAATAATAATAATATCAAAATCTATGAGATATAGCTAAATAGAGTATTTATAGGAAATTTCAAAGACTTAATACATATATCAAAGAAAAAGTTTTCAAAGTAATTAATTCAACATCAAAAAAGTAAATTTAATGAAAAGTAATATAATGAAAACAGAAAGAATAAATTAGTAAAATCAGAAGTTAATTAAATAGAAAACAGAAAATTACAGAAACTAAACTTAAAATATCCAAGACTTACTTATTTAGGGGGAAATAGATGCATCATTATCTAACTTAAATTTTTTTTAATTTTTTTTCTGGTACCAGGGATCAAACTCAGGACCTTGTGCTTGCCAGGCAGGCACAGCACCGCTGAGCTAAATCCCCAGCCCTTTCATTATCTAACTTAAAAAGTGGGAGAAAGAGAATGAGCATGAAAGAAACCAGAATAAGAAATGAGAATGAGAACATAATGTAGCCAGAAAATTGGCCCCAGTAGAGATAAACTGCATGAACATATTTATGTTACTATAGAAGAAATAGACAATAACAAGAGCTAGTTCACAAAGAAAAGCACCAAACCCAAACAATTTCACAGATGAATTCTACTGCCTCTTGAAGCAACCCAAGTCCATTCAAGCTGCTCCAGAGCAGGCAAGGAAGAAAACTTCCAAATACTTAGCAAAGTCAATTTTGATTTGAAACCGCAAGAGTGCCCACCAAAAGAGAAAATATAGACAAATCTCTCTTACTTATAAACACTGAGGCAAAATCTTAATGAAATATTATTGATACACTCTAGTATCAAGTGAATCCATATCATGAGTGAAAGAATGAAAAAGTTTAAAGTTAGAAAGTATGTAAGTGTAAATATATATATATATATATATATATATATATATGTCAAAGATCAATTTTAAAAAGCATGTTTATGTTCCAAAACTGCTGCAAAGAAATTTGACAATTCAACATTGGTATATTTAAGATACACTATCATTTAAATGATAGTGTAATGAAAATCACACTCAGAAGTTTTGCAGTAAAAAGTTCCACTTGGAAAGCTGGGTGTGGTGCCACATGCCTGTAATCCCAGCACTCAGGAGGTTGAAGTAGGAGGAATGGCACAAGTTCAAGGCCAGTGTGGCCTACATAGTGAATTCAAGGCCAGCCTGAACTATATGGCAAGACCCTATCTCAAAAAAATAATGTTCTACTTGGAAAACAATCATGGAAGAAATATTCAAAACAATCATCTAGAAAGATTGAAAAATGTGAACATGAGGATAATTAGGTAATGATCAAAAGGATTAAAGAAAGTCAAAAGAGAATATAATAGAACAAAATCTATAATATCATAAAACTCAAATTCTAGAAAATAGGGTGGGATGTGGGGGAATAAATTCATGGAACACAGAAACATGAACCATTTTCTTGTTAAAACAGAAATACAGATTTTGAGTATCCCAATCTTTCCTACCAACATTCTGTAATATTCTCTATTCTCTTTCTCTATTGGAGTGGAAAGGAAAGGTCGAGGCTGGAAATATACTTCTAGGAGTAATAAATGCATAGATGGGGTTTGGAACCATGAAATTACCAAAGAATTATAAATAAAAATTACAAATGGAAAGAAAATATTTTTCTTCCAATATTTAGAGGTTGGAGAAGGTTAGGAAAAAACAGCAGAGAAGCAGAGGACAATGATGTAGGAGAAAAGACAAATGTGGTACCTGGGAAGCCAAAGGAAAAAAAAAAGTGAGTTGCCAGGAAGATGAGGTGAGCAACTGTGCTAAAAGCTCTTTTTTTGTTTATTTATTTTATTGCTACATTTTAGATATACATAATGATAACATTCGTCATAGGGGAATTTACATCTGTAGATGGTATATCTTGCTTCTTTTTTTCCCATTCCCCTCCCCTCACTTCAAACCCACTTCCCTTCCTTATTTACAAAAGCTTTGATTCCATGTTTTCCTTCTGTTCTCTTTTTTTTCTTTTGCCTTCCTTCCCTCCTACCCCCTTTCTTTTTCTTCTCATTTGAACATTTTCTTCCAATTTCCCAATATCTATTATACATTTTGGTCCTTATTTACACTTTTTCTCATACCGGAGAAACAATGTGGTATTTAAACATGTGTGTCCAATTTATTTCACTTAAGAGTATGGCCTCAAGGTGCAACCATTTGGCTATAAATGTCTCAAGCAGATCCTTCCTTACTCCATTGTCAAATGGAACCTCAAGTTTTAGTTTATTGAGGAATTTCCACACTGATTTCCACAGTGGTTGCACCAGTCTACACTCCCACCAACAGTGGAAAAGGGTTCCTTTTTCCCCACAGCCCCTCCAGCATTTGTTATTGGCCCATTTCTTGATGATAGCCATTCTTCCTGGAGTGAGATGGAATCTCAGCAGTTTTATTTTGCATCTCTCAAATGACCAGGATGCTGAACATTTTTTCCTTTATTTATTTGCAATGTCTACTTCTTCATCTGAAAAGTGTCTATTCATTTCAGATGCCCATTTTTGGATTGGGTCTTTAAATTTGGGGGGTCTGATATTTTTGAATTTTTTATATATTCTTTGTCTAAGGAACAGCTGGCAAAAATTTTTCCCACTCTGTGGGCCATCTCTTCACTCCGTTGGTGGTTTCTTTTGCTGTGCAAAACCTTTTTAATAAGATGCGATTCCAGTTGTTGATTCTTTGTGATATTTCCTGTGTGCTCCGGGTTTTGTTCATAAAGTCTTTGTTTGCCTACACCAATGTCTTCAAGAGTTCTACCTATTCTCTCTTTCAGCAGATTTAGTGTTTCTGTTTTAATATTTAGATCTTTGATCCATTTTTATTTTAGCTTAGTTCATGATGAAAGATATGGGTCTAGTTTCAATTTTTGGCATGTGGAAAGCCAGTTTTTCAAGCACCATTTATTGAAGAGGCTATCTTTCTTCCAATGAAGGTGTTTGGCTCCTTTGTCAAAGATAAGGTGGCTGAGTATGTCTGAAGTTGTTTCTCCATTTTCCAATCTGTTCCATGGATCCTCAGGTCTGTTTTTTTTTCCGGTACCACACTGTTTTTATCACAGTAGCTTTGTAGTATAATTTCAAGTCAAGGATTGTGATGCCCCCTGCCTTGCCTTTGTTGCCCAGAATTGCATTTGCTGTTCTAAGTCTCTTCAGGTCTCCAATTTTAGAATTTATTTCTCTACTTCAGAGATATGCTGTTGGAATTTTTATCAAGATTGCATTACATCTGCTTGTCAATTTTAGAAATATGGTCATTTTCACTATATTGGTTCTTCCTACCCAAGAACAAGGGATACACTTCCATTTTCTGATATCCTTTTTTATTTCCTTTTTCATAGTACTATAGTTTTCCATGTAAAGGTCTTTACTTCCTTCATTAGATTGATTCCTAGGTATTTCTCTCTTTTTTAAATGCTATTGTGTTTTGGGGGGGTTTTTTTGTTTTTGTTTTTGTTCTGGTACTGGGGATCGAACTTGGATCCTTGCACTTGTGAGGCAGGGGGCAGAACCACTGAGCTAAATCCCCAGCCCTTGGATGCTATTGTGAAAGGTGTTGTTTCCCTAATTTCTCTCTCAGTGAGTTTATTACTTGTGTCCAGAAATCCTATTGATTATTGAGTGTTGAGTTTGTATCCAGCTATGCTATTGAATTTGGTTATTAAACCTAGAAGTCTTTTCATGGAGTTTTGGGGGCCTTCTATGTAGACTATGATGTCATCCACAAATAATGATATTTTAACTTCTTCCTTTCCTATTCTTATTCCTCTTATTTCTTTCTCTTGTCTAATTGCTCTGTCTAATGTTTCCAAAAATATATTGAAGAAGAGTGGTGATAGTGAACATCCTTGTCTTAGTCCTGACTTTAAAGTGAAAGCTTTCAGTTTTTGTCCATTTAGTATGATGTTGGCTGTTGGCTTGTCATAGATGGCTTTTATGAGATTGAGATAAAGACCTTCTATTCTAATTTTCTGTAGGTTTTTTTATCATAAATGAGTGTGGGGGCCAGGGATTTAGCTCAGTGGTTCCGCTGCCTGCCTTGCAAGCACAAGGTCCTGAGTTTGATCTCCAGTACCAAAACTTAAATAAATAAATTAGGGCTGGGGATTTAGCTCAGTGGTTCTGGTGCCTGCCTGGCAAATGCAAGGTCCTGAGTTCAATCCCCAGTACCAAAAAAAAAAAACTTAACCTAAATAAATAAATAAATAGGTATTGGACATTGTCAAACATTTTTTCTGCATCTATTGAGATGATCATAGTTTTTGTCCTTGGCTCTGTTAATATGATGTTTTACATTACATTAACATATGTATTGATTTGCATATGTTGAATCCCTGCATCCCTGGGATGAATGCTACTTGGTCATGATGTATAATCTTCTTGGTGATTTGCTGCATTCTGTTTGCCAGTATCTTATTGAGGATTATTGCATCTATGTTCTTTAGGGAGATTGACCTGTAGTTCTCTTCTTTGGTTGGATCTTTCTCTGGTTTTTGTATCAGGGTAATGCTTGCTTCCTGAATGAATTTGGGACCTTTGCTTCCCTTTCAATTTCATTAAAGAGTTTGAGAAGTAGCAGCATTGGGTCTTCTCTAAATTTCTTGTAGAATTCAGCAGTGAATCCATCAGGGTTTGGGCTTTTCTTTGTTGGTAGGTTTTTAATTACATCTTCAATTTCATTGACTGATATTGGTTTATTTAGAATTTTTATATCTTCTTGATTTAGCTTTGGTAATTCATATGTATCTAGAAACCTGTCCATTTCTTCTGTATTTTCCATCTTATTAGAATACAGGTTCTCATAGTAGGAATTCATGATTTTCTGGATTTCTGCAGGATCTGTTGTGACTTTACCCTTTTCATTCCTAATTACATGGATTTAAGTCTTTCCTTTTTTTGATAAGGTTGGCTAAAGGTTTGTCTATTTTATTTAATCTTTTAAAGAACCAATTCTCTAATTCACTGATTCTTTTTATTGTTCTCTCAGTTTCTGTTGCATTAATTTCTGCTCTGATCTTTATAATTTCCTCATATGAGCTTTGGGCTTGACTTGCTCTTCCTTTTCTAGAAGCTTGCGGTTCAGCATTGGGTTATTTATTTCAGCTTGCTGTGTTTTCCTGGTATGAGAATTCACTGCTATAAATTTTTCTCAATGGATTGCTTTCATTATGTCCCATAAGTTCCAGTATGTTGTACTGGCATTATTATTTAATCATAGAAACTGCCTAACATCTTCTTTAATTTCATCTGTGACCCACTGGCTGTTCAGGAGGGTGTTATTTAATTTCCATGTGTTTATGAAGCTTTTGTATTTTCTTTTGCCATTGATTTCCAATTTCTTTGCACTATAGTCTGATAATATGCATGGGATAATTTCAATTCCTTTGCATTTACTTAAGCATGTTCTATGAGCTAGTGTGTGGTCTATTTTGGAGAACATCCATGTGCAGCTGAGAAAAATGTGTATTTTGATGTTGTGGGGTGAAACACTCTGTTTGTTGGTTTGTGTGGTTTTTTGTTTGTTTTTGTTTTTTGTTTTTGTTTTGGGGGTTTTTCTGGTAGGGGTAGAACACTCCATAGACATCTACTAAGTCCATTTGTTCAAAAGTTTAGTTTTGGGGCCAGGGATTTAGCTCAGTGGTGCTGTTGCTTGCCTTGCAAGAGCAAGGTCCTGATTTCAATCCCTGGTACCACCAAAAAAAATAGTTTGGTTTAGTTCTGATATTTCTTTGTTGATTTTTGTCTAGTTGATCTGTCTACTTGTGACAGTGGGGTATTGATGTCCCTCATTACAATTATATCAGTGCTTATTTGACTTTTCATGTCCATTAATATTTGTTTTATCTAGTTGGGTGCACTCATATTTGATTCATATATATTTATAATTGTTATTGCTTCCTCTTAGATTGTTCCCTTTACAAGGATCTAGTGATCTTCTTTGTCTCTTAATCAGTCTTAGCTTGAAATCCACTTTGTCTGCAAATAGAATAAGTACCTCTGCTTTTTTTCCAGGATCTGATCACATGGAGTATTGTTTTCCATCCTTTGACTTTTAGTCTATGAATTTCTTTTTGAGTTAAATGTGTTTCTTGTATTCAGCATATTGTTGGATCTTGCTTCTTGATCCATTCTGCCAGTCTGTTTCTTTTGATTGGTGGATTGGGACCATTTATATTGATGGTTATAACTGATATGTATTGACTTATCCTTGTCATGTTATTTCCCTGTTGTTAATTCCCTCCCGCTCCCCATTAAATTACTTGCCTTGCCTGATAGATTCATTCTGTTGGAGTTCATGAAGTTGTAGTCCTCATTATCTATTTCTAGAATGTCCATTTTGAAGTGCTGGTTTGGTGGTCATGAATTTCTTCAAATGTTCTTTCTCATGGAAGTATCTTATTTCTCCATCAATTTTCAAAGATACTTTTGTGGAATACATCAACCTGGGTTGGAGGTTGTTTTCTTTTAGAGTTAGAAATACTTCACTCTAAGCTCTCCTTGACTTGAAGGTTTGTATTGAGAAGTCTGCTAATTCTTTTTTTTTTTTTTTGTAGTACTGGGGATCAAACTCAGGACCTCACATTTGCCAGGCAGGCACTGTGCCACTGAGATACATCCCCAGCCCAGTGATTCTGATGGACTTTTCTTTACAGGTGATTTGTTTCTTTTCTCTAACAGCTTTGAATATTCTGTTCTTGTATTGAATTTCTGGAATCTTGACTATTATATGCCTCGGTGTATAGATTTTTTCTGATCATGGCTAAGTGGAGTTCTATATGTCTCATTTATCTGTATGTCAAATTATTTTTTCATGCTTGGAAAGTTCTCTGCCATTACTTCTGTGAGCAGGTTTTTTATGGTCTTTGCACTATCTCCTGCTTTTTCATTGACTCTGATCAATCTTATGTTATTCTTCTTTGCATCACATAGCAGCTGTTGGATTGAGTCTCATGGTATTTTGCTATCTTAAAGAAATCTTTCTTTTCATGATCACTAACCACAATACTGTTTTCTATATCTGATATTAAGTCCTCACACTGGCTCATTCTGCTACATATAATTTCAATGGAATTTTTAATCTTTTGGATATGTTTGAATCTGTTTCATGGATTCCATTTCTTTCCTATATTGAGCATTCATGGTTTCCATCATTTTCCTAAGCTCCTCTATTTTTTATCTGAGTCTGCTCTAAAGTCACTAATATGTTTTTCATTATGGTTGTCATCTCTGTAGTTATCTGAGAGATTATTTCTGATTTGATTTTTTTTCTAGTGCCTCATTCATCTGCTTTGTTACTTCTACTGTTACCACTTCAGGGAGTCCAGGTGGGTGGGTTTCAAATTGTTCCACCTTGCTGCCCCCTAGGTTTGCCTTTGGTGAAATGGAAGTCAGGAGTTGCATCTTAAGTTACTTCTCATTTTCTTTTTTTTTTAATTTAATTTCTGGGTTGATGCTTATTAATTGTTCATGGCAGATAACTTTAATGCTAGTATTTAGAACTCTTAGGAAATGACTACTACTCAGAGATGTTTTCAAGGCATAGCTGGCTTCAAATTTTGAGTCCATTGCAAAATTCTACCTCTTCAATTTACTGAAGATGAGAAGTTGCTATTATCTGGTCTAGCCCCTGGTTCTTTGGCACTGTCCTACAGTATTATTTATGATCCATAGGCAGTCTCAGTCTTGGCATACCAGGAAGAACAACTAATTAGAACAATTATGTCACCTTGGCTAACATAGTACAATCAGCCATAACAATAGCATCAAACATAGCTTGGAAAATGACAAACTGTGTCACTTTTAACTGTATGAACTATATTTGTGGTTATATAGCAAAATCTAAAACAAAACAGAAAATTGTATACTGTAAATATACTCTCAATATGGCAATTTTACACTCAGTAAAGAAAATTTTAAAGGATTTAGGGGAAATAACAGAGAAATAGAAGACCAGGAAGAGATTAGAAGCAAGGCTGGAGGACAAAGGAAGATTATGCAAACTTTGGGAAACTGGTGAAGAAGACAGCAGGGAAAGAGAGAAGAAAGAAAGAAAAACAAGAACAAAACAGAACAACAACAAAACTAGAAACAGTGTTCACACTCATATAAAAACAAGAACAATCAAGAAAAATCAAAACAAAATAAAACAAAATTTAAAAAAAGGAAAATATGTCCACCTCACGGTGTGTCTCTGCTGTCACTGGTAGAGTGGGCAGGCAGAGCCCAGATCCATGTTAATTAATCCCAGCATGCCTGCACCTTTAGTTCCACTGAAGTTCAGACTGGTTTCTGGCTGTGAGGCTGGAATCTGATTTGTTCAGTCTGCAACACCCCATGTGCCTTCTGCCAGCTTCAACTCATTTCCTTGACCTCCTGCTGACTTGAACTCAGTTCTGCCTCACCCTGACACTGGGAGCCACTAGATGGAGCCAGCCTACACCTGCTCTGAGTTCCAAACTCAATTGGACCCTCTCTCAGATGGCTACCAGCCAACTGCCCTCTCCTATTGATCTCTAAACCTGATTAACTCACCAGCCACTGCAGTCCACTGCATCCATTGCTCCATTCCACTGGTGTGTTTCTCCATGGAAGCCTCTGGGCTTGCCAGTAGTCACTGTGCATCTACAGGTTTGAGGCCCCTCCCACACAGTGAGTCAGGGCTCAGGGAGAAAGTGCCACTTGCTACCTCCTTCTTCTGCATTGAGGTCTCTGTCTTCACTCTCCCTGTGAGCTTCAATTCTTGCTTCAGATCCTTACTGGGTGTCAGGGACCTACTTCCCTCCTTCTTCTCTTCATGTTACTATATTCCAGCATCTGGACACAGAATATCAAAGGACTTTCTATCTGCTGTTCACCACTCCACCATCTTCCCAGAAATTTTAAGATGCATTTTTGATGTATGTTTTCTATCTTTTGAACCTTGAACCATGCATTATTATTAAAAACTAAAAGTATCCAGGTGTGGTAATGCTGCCTGTAATCTCAGCTACTTGGGAGGCTGAGGCAGGATGATCTAAAGGCTCTTGATAAAGAAATCTGAGGAGTATTAGAATATTCCACAGACAGTCCACAATGTGACTATCTTTTTTTCATTTTCTATAAACCTTAATTTTTATTTAAAGTTTATATCTTTTAGTTTCACAATAATAACAAAGAAATACTTGAAATGATTGTTAATGAACTCTTAAAATTAAGTATAGCTTTAATTAAAAAGCTATTTGAGTTATAGTTGAACCACTACCTTCAACCAGCTTTTATTTAAATAAACATGAAAAAAATAAGTAAAAATATTTCATTGTATAGTACAAAATGGCACAAGATAGGAGGGTTTTCAGAAAAGCTTAAGGCTAAAAATTTTTAAAAAGAAAAAAAAGCAGAAGAAACCAGAGAGTAACATTACTGACAATGACATGACTGAAAAGCAAGTTGCCAACAGCAACATAGAGGGATCCATTTGTTCCTACAGCCTGGCCCTGTATAGGTCAAAGAAGTCCCAACAAATAGAAAAGAAGTAGAGAATAAAAAACAAAACTACAGACAACACAAGTAAGGTGGGGAGGAATCTAGTCACAGAAAGCTTCTAAGATTAGCATCATATGGGTATGCTTCCTGATAGAAAAGTTCT
The DNA here is from genome assembly GCF_053883595.1 of Heterocephalus glaber. Classification (NCBI taxonomy): domain Eukaryota; kingdom Metazoa; phylum Chordata; class Mammalia; order Rodentia; family Bathyergidae; genus Heterocephalus; species Heterocephalus glaber. Next base: position 142,601 of record NW_028258185.1, read on the forward strand.
GAAGAAGTAAGACCACTAATTCGATTAAGGAGTCATTAATAAGAGTACTAAGAATGAAAATTAGTCTTATTTATACTGCACTCATCACAAAAACAATCTAAAAAGAAGTTATTCTAACAGCTGGATTTTTATTTTTTAATTTTCCAAAACTATTTTAATCAAGATGGCATAAACTCCAGGATTCTCACTTCCAAAGATATGTTTTTATTTCTCACTGATTGTATCATGAAGAAATCAAAGGTCCTCAGAGGGAGAAACCCATGTCTGGTCTTACTGTATCTTTCTGGAGATGTGCAGGCTCTGTGTTCAGGCCTTTTGAGCCATTTGTATTTGTGTAAGAAATTTCAGGGAGAAGTAATTTTAAAAAGCAAAACATAACACCAAAAAATGGGGGAAACCCACAAATAAAATAATTTTATACACAGAGAAGTTTTTGGGGTTTTTTAACATCATTTGTGATTTAGTAGAAGGAAGTGGGCATTTGCTTTGGTACTGTTTCACAATTACTCTTTTAAAAAAATTTTTTTTACATTTTTGCTCTTTGAGACAGGTCTCACTAGCCTTGTAGTTCAGGCTACACTTGAACTCACTATATAGCCCAGGCTGACCTTGAATTGGTGAGTGTCCTGCCTCAGCCTCCCCGGTGCTGGAATTAGAGGCCTTTGGGTCACCACACTAGATAGCAATTACTTCTCTTGCTCGTTTTCTGAGATTTCATTCCAGTGAGAGGTGCACACTGTCAGCTTGGCTTTGCGGCTGCTGATAGTCATACTTCCTTGAAATGGAATACATTTCCAGTTGTTGTCTTAAACGAATTTTGCTCATTGTGTCATAAAAGTTGGGCTCTGACAAAGTTTCTTCTGTAGATGGCACACTGAATATCCTCATAATTCTCCTTTTATTCCTTTTGGCATACATGAAGAGACCAAAGCTAACAAGGATCACAATCAGGTAGACACTGGTGACTTCATTCCAGGCCTCATGAACACTGTAATCAATAGAACTGTCATCTTCCATGACTCTGTAACTCCCAGCCATGGGGGCTGCTGGCAGTGAGTGGCCAGTGGCCACTGGTCTCTCTGGAGTCCTGTGGGATGGGCCGGGGCTCGTGACCTCCTGCCAATGTGACTATCTTGACAAGACCAATTTTGGTGCAGTAGTTTGGGTAAAAGTATGACTTAGAATGGGTTTAACAGGAACTGGTGAAAATGAATACAGAAAACATTTTCAATAGGTTAGGCTATGAGCAAAGTGGAGCCAAGAACTGGTCTGCTCTTCAAAAGAGAGTATTACAGTACTCAGCTTCCAATTACTGTAATAAATATCTACAATAATCAGCTTATAAAGAGAAAAGGTTCATTTTGGCTCAATTTTGGTGGTTTCAGTCATGTAATGGTCCCATTGCTTTGGGCCTATGGCAGCACATCAGGGTGGGAACACAAGGCATACCAAAACCACTTATTGGAAGAGAAAAAAGACAAAACAAGAGACCAGAGTCCCATAAACCCCTTTGAAGATACTCCCCAGTGAACTAAAGCTTCTCACTAGGCCCCAGCTTTTAAAATGGCCACCTCCCCCCAAGTAGCACCAAGTGAGCAGCCACGCCTTTAATACATGGGCCTTTGCTGAACATTCTAGATCTAGACTGAATCAAATGTTCATTTTGTTCAATGTTCACCCCAACTAAGGCCCTAAAAGACAATGGATAGGGAGACCCTCTCAGAGAACACAACTAGGGGCTTCCAGATTGCCCAATCAAGTGTATTATTCCAATGCTAGTTAGGGGACCCTTGCAATTTCTGTCCAGCAGAATATTTACCATGGAGTACTGGCTGCTGGAGGTGCTTCCCATCACACCATTTTTAATGGGACTTTTCATTATTTTTACATTCCACCTTTTCTACTTGTTATATTGGAACTTTTGATCATAGATAATACCTTTTTATTGTAGGTAAATCAAGGAGTTACAACTAGACTTGAGATCTGCATCTGCCATCAGGTTCAGTAAACAGGTGAAAAACATTGGGGTGTTCTCTTTTAAAGAAAGAGCCAATGTGCTTCACACAGTGCAAAAAATTTCAAGTCTGCATATGTTATGAATATTGTTAATAAATGATGGATAGCAAAATATAGAATTATAACAGACACCTGAAATAAGATGCCAAATAAAAATCCCTATTGTTTGATAATTGTCACTATAGCTACAAGTTAAAAATGGTAGTCACTGAGTATTCTGTGACCTAAAGACTACCACCAAGAAATAACTAAGTCACATCCCTGAGGACTAATTCAGAAAACACAGATTTGATCCTCTCACCATCACCCTACTCCCCAGCATGAATAAAAAGAATAAGTGAGGGGCTGGGGATTTAGCTCAGTGGTTTCGCCACCTGCTGCACAAGCGCAAGAACCCAAGTTTGATCCCCGGTACCAAAAAAAAGAATAAGTGAGAAAGAAAACGAAGATTTATCAGGGTCAGGGGTCATCATATTTTTTCTCTACCCTCCAGCTGAGCAGCAAGGGCTTGGTGCCTGCCAGAAGAAAGAATTAAATACTAAAATAGCCCAGCCTAGAGATGATGGTGGCCTCAAGATGATGGTAGATTAGGAAATAAACCTGCAAAGCTGGAATCCTCACAGTGGATTCAGTATGAATGCTCTCATCTGTCCTTGTCCTGTTCCCCAACCCCCTGGGCTACAGGTAAGAAGATTGCTGTTGAGAGGGGGAAATTTGGAGGAAGTAGAGGTGGGAGGCAGCCCAAGACAAACTTCCTTCACTTCACTATCTTGCCTGAGGAGAGCTGTACGGAGTAACTGGAGGACAGCTGCCACCCCCCTAGGGCTCTCCTGTCCCAGAGGGGGAGGACTCGCACCAGTTGGCACAGCCCAGTGTCCTCTTTGGTCTATGGACAAGATCTTACCATCAGTGGGACTTCATATGACTAGCAAGTATGTTTTCTGCTAAAGGCAGGGGGCTTGGTCTCAGGTTGTGGCAGCCCTCTCCTGCCTAGAGACAATCCAGAAACAGATGTTTCAAAGAGATCATCAAAACCTCCAGCTAGAGGAGGACACAGAAGATCAATTAGTTTGCTACACAGGCCAAGGCCCAGGATCCAAGTCCTAGGCACAGTCCCCCTGCTCTCCAGATGCTTCCTTGGGCATCTCACACCTCCACTTGTCTCCTAGGCCCTGGATGTGGAGTTAGACTGACCTGGTTCAAATGCACCCAAATATGTGACTCTACAAGTCACCTCTTTTCTGTGCATATGAGTTTCTTTGCTTAATAAATAACTTCATGAATTATATCTCCTGTGAATAAACATAGGACAGTTTGCTGGAACTCCTGTAACTGCCTCATTCCTTCACTCCTATACTGTTGGGGAGTTTTGTCTGGCCCTTCCTTGATTCATTCACCACATAATATTTTCTGGGCACCTACTATGTGCCAGCTATTTTCAAGGTGCTGGAAAAACAATCCCAAGCAAAACAGATATAATCCCAGCCATCGTGGAAATTTCATTCTTCTGGGAATAATAGATAGTAACTAAATGACCACATGTATAAAAGTAAAATTATACCAGTAGTAAGCACCATGAAGGAAGGACGTTCACATCAGGAAGTTAACCCAAAGACATACAAGGGTAGACCCTGGGGCTGGCCCAGGCCAGGGAGAAGGCTAGGGGCCTTATTTCCTGTTAACCAGTTTCCCAGAAACTCCAGTTCCCAAAAACAAATGTACTCAGAATGGGAAACTCTGGAAGGGAAACCTGGCACTCCCAGATCCAATCCTGAACCAGTTTTCCCCATAGCCCATCCCTACCCCAAAATAAATAAAGCCCCTTCCAGGCTGCCGTCTCAGCAACTTCAAAATGGCCTCCCCAGGAAAACTGATCCCGCCTCCCTTCTGCCATGAAAGTCATCGCTCTCCTGCTGCTGGCCAGCCTGGCCTCTACATCTCTCGCCATCCTTCATGGTGAGTGTGGCCTCCTTCCCACTCCCTGCAGTCCCCTAGAGGTCAAGGTCCTTCTTTAACCTTGTAATGTGCTGGGTGGAGGGATGGGGAGATGGAGAATTAAAAGTCCACACCTGGGACGACTTAGGGATGGAGGCAGGAAATGAGGACATATGATCCCACAAATCCTACAACCCATAAAGCCTAAGGTTGGGACCAGAGGGCCCAAACTGGACCTAATCAGGGCAGACTAGGAGTCAACAGAGGTTCCCACTGGATTATAGCTTCTGCTAATGCTGGACAACACAATCAGAGTCACTACACTTCCATGGACCACCCTTCGTCCCTCTGTACAATGAAGGCAAGATCACACACACACATTCAATAGCTCTTTATCAAGCACTTACTCCAAGGCAGACGCAGTTCTAGGGACTTGGGATGCATGAACAGACTAGACAGAGACCTCAGCCATCCCTGAGATTACAGCCTAGGAGGAAAAAAAAGCAATAAACATATCAAATCAATTCATAGTGTGTTCAAACTGCTGCAAAAAACAAAGACAAGAGGAAGGAGGAGGCTATTGTAGCTTTCCTCACAGTAGCCTGCCCTGGGTCCTCCTGGGTGTACTTTTATCTTGCTTTTTCCTCTTTTACTCAGCCCAACTGGCTCTGCAAAGCCAGTTTCTCTAGCACTCTTCATTTTTACTTTTTCAAATAAACTTTGCTACTGTTTAGAAAAAAAAAAGTAAGGCAGATTGAGAATGCTGTGGCTGGGAAGGGTCAGAAACTCACATATTGACTGTCTAGAGACCTCTGACACTTTAAACTCTTCTGTTTCAGAGCCAGAAGATGAAATCCCCGTAAAGGCTCAGTGCAGATTCTAGTAAGTATCATGCTGGCATCCTTTAGAATAAGTCGGTGTTGAGCTGGGTGTGACGGTGCACCTGTAATCCCAGCACTTGAGAGGATGAGTCAGGAAGATTGCAGTGAGTTCAAGACCAACCTGGACTACACAGAGCTCGCTTGTCTGAAAAAGAACCAAAGAGCCAGGGATTTAGCTCAGTGGTGCCGCTGCCTGTCTCAAAAGTGCAAGGTCCCAAATTCAATCCCTGGTACCAAAAAATAAAAATAAAAAACAACCAAAAAAAAAACCCTCAGTGGTAGTAAAAGATTGTCCAATAAATGATGAACTCTCTACCTGGAGAAGAATCAGAGCAAAGACAGTCCCTCCTTGGCCTTAACCCTTCCTGCTGGACTAACTGACCAAGATCCAGGGACCAGGAACCATTGGAACAGCATTCATGCCAGGTGATCATTGGGGGACCATCCCTTACAGCAAATGCCAGCAGGTAAAGTGTTTCAGCTCACCCCAAGGCAAAGACACTGAGGGGTTCATTGGTTCCAAGCTCCCAACACCCACGGCCCCAAAACCATGAACATTTTTGGACTCTACTTTGTAGATTATCTATAGATATGATTTCATCTCAGGCTAGCTTCCCTCCATTTACCTGGGAGAAACCAGAGAGGGCAAATGCAAGCAGTACCTAGAATTCAGAAGAAAAGAACCAATATTAATGAACTCTTCCCATGAACCAGGCACAGAATGGGTGTTTGTAAAATTCATCTGTTTTAACTGGGAAGGTGTATTTGCTGGGGGGAAGTAGAATTCCCAATCAATGACATTCAAAATCAAATATGTGATTTGAGATGCTCACAGACTTTGATTCTGGGACAGGACCTTAGTCCTACTTGTATGTTGACTAGGTGATGACCCAAGCCTGATGCCCTCCACTTGTTAAGGGACCACATAAAGCACTAGTTGACTGCTTCTAACCCTGAGAGCTTTCTCTGCCCCTCACCTCCTCCACTTCTGTGGTCACAGCTGCCCAGTCTGTTCCTACTAACCATCCCAGGAAGGACCATGTCTCCAATGAGGACCTTTCTAAGGAGCCTTCCATCATCAGAGAAGAGCTGATTTCCAAACAGAATGTGGAGATAAAATCCACCAGACCCAAGAATCAGAAGTCCATGCAGCCTCATCCCATCTTCCAAGAAGAGAGTCTCAAAAATGCCAGGCTTCAGTCAGAAGAAAGCACTGAACCCACCCCCAGGACTGGTAAGAGCCAGAGAAAGAGGAAAGCAGTTGTGGGGGCATGAAGAAGAAAAAGGCAAGGGTAAAGCTACTTTGAGTGGAAATAGGTGGGGTCAGAAGGAGAAAAGAAGCTGTGGGGGAACTAGAATTAAATGTAAATAAAGCCTGGCACAGTGGCTCACAACTGTAATCCCAGGACTTTGGGAGGCCGAGGCAGGAGGATTGCAAGTTAGAGTCCAGATTGGGAAATTTAACAAAACTCTGTCTCAAAACAAACAAAAACAATAGAAACAAAAATTTAAAAAGACTAGGGCCAGGGATTTAGCTTAGTGGTTCCAGCACCTGCCTTGCAAGCGCAAGGTACTGAGTTAGATCCCCGGTACCAAAAAAAAAAAGGAGACTGGGGATGTAGCATGGCCTTGGGTCAATCCCAAGTACCACAAAAAAAGAGCAGGGTGGGGGGGAGAGAGAGGAGACGGAGAAATTAATATAAATGAAATCAAATGACCCACTGATGGCCAGCTCTGTGGAAGGCTGTCACTGGAGCATAGGGAGATGAGAAAGGAACCAGCCCTAACTTGACATTTCTCTCCCAATATTCCCCAGCAACCACCTCAGAAGGAAGAATGGCCAAGCTCAGCCACAAAATCGAGAACAATCTGGATAAAATCATGAACAGATTCTCGGACAATTTAAAAAGCTTAATCCCTAGTGCAAAGGACGTCATGAAGCCCTAATGATGAGGGTGCTTAAACTCCAAAGTGGGCCCTGAGAGGTGCCTACCTACCTCTGTCCATCCCAACCACCATCTCTCAAATTCATTCATTAAAGAGATGCAATCCAAACCCAGATCTGTGGAAGTTTTATGGGGCCCAGAAAAGGAAGCAGGATATCCCCTTTCTACTAGGATTCTTCTCTAGCTCCCCTAATGCTTTAAGTTGAACCTGTCCTGCTCTTTAGCTCACAGGGCTGTTTATCTCCCCAGCCCAAGACATCCTTTGTGAGACCTGACCCTCCTCAGCCTGCCTCCACCTCCTCAGTGCGACATGTGCCTCCTCACCCTCTGCAGTCTGCCTTTTCCCACCCACCAGCCTGCTGCTCTTGCTCTCCCCAAATCCACAGGCAACAACAAGCCCCATGGCTTCTTCTCAGTCCTGAATCTCTGCACTGCCTTTGCAGAGTTGAGCACAGTTGCCTCTTCTAGAATCTTCTCCTCGTTGGCTTTCCAGAACACTACCCTTTGCTGATTCTCCTGGCACACTTTTGAGCTGTGCCTTAGATACTTCCAGGGTCACATACTGTAGCATCTTGGCTTCTCTCCAGGCCTCTTCCTCTACGCCTCTACACTCTCACCTTCCAGGACTATTCAGGGTACGTGGCTTCCATTTGCCACTCAGCTAACATCTACCAAGTGCTTTACCACGTGCCAGAACCATCTACCTCCTATGTGCCAATCCCCCTGCAGGCCCGGGCGGCTTTCACCATCAAGGCATGTGAAACTCAACGGGTAAAGAAGAACATGGAGAATGAAAGTCTTTTTCTGTTTTTCAAATTCAGGGAAGGCTGCCGATTAAAGGGCAGGTAGGATGGTGGGAATAAAGCCATCTCTAATCTCTAGGGTTCTGCTCCCAGGACACATGAAAAAGGTGCTCAGGAGACCAACAGACAACTGACCGACTATAATGCAGGGCCAGCACTGTCCTGACCAAGGAAAATCTGGACAAACTGTATGCAGGGCTGGAGACAGATAAAAATATCTCCTTCCCTCCTTTGCTTTCTCCTGGTATAAAAAGAGGTGACCTGCTCACTGTCCCTCACTTATCCTTCCCCCTCCCCGGTATAAGGGTGCACAACTCCACCAAAAACATCTCCCAAACTAGACAGAAAATTCTACTGAGTCTCAAGCTTGAGACATGGGGGAAAATATCCTTGCCAATGTAACCGAGATTACGGACTTTAGGAAGAAATTGGAGAGGAAGTTTCCTGAGAAAAATAGATTAGAACAATTGAAATGTCTTGGAGATTAAGACACCCTAGACATCCTTCTGACCCTCACTCAGTTCAGACTAATACAGAAAATGGCACAAGGCTTGTTGCCCAATGGGGATCAAAGGAGCCACCTTAACAATGGCTGGGCAGATGTACCAGTAACTCAAAATGCAGGGCTTCCTATTTCAGCTAGATAGGCGACCTCAGGCTAATGGGGCCTTCTGGTTCCCCCGTCTCCCTACCCCATCCCCATCTGACTTACTGAATGAACAGAGAGGAGCTGGAAACGCCACTGCCAGGCTCTCGGAGCTAAGATCAGCCCCTCTCCCTGGGGAGGAGTAAGGAAGGAATGGAAAGGTAGGCTGGAAAGTATCCCCACAAGCCTGCTCCTTTGTCAGGAAGGGACAAGTAGAAAAGACAGCCCCCAATGCAGAGTAGCTTTCTCTTTTCTCAATGCTTTGGCCTAACAGGTGGGCCTGTGATCTGCAACAGGTGAGGCAGGAGGGCTGGGACAGAGAAGACCAGCAGGGCATCACAGCAGTCTCCCACTTTGCTGTTTGTGTCGAGATATGTGACCACATGACCCACTGATTTATACAGCTCCTATCATGTGACAGGCCCCATTTCCAAATGCTTCATACGTATTGACTCATTTAATCCTTACAAAGACAAAAAGCTGTTATCCCTACTTCCAGATGAATAGTTCTCATCACTCATCTGTGTATCCTCCTGAAATCTGTGGGGTGACCAGGTTACTGTTGGTTCCCAAGGCCTCTGAATTGGATCTAAATGGGACATAATTTAACTCCAAAATGGTACTGTACCCTAGGCTATATCCTCTATCCAAGCAGCTTGGTCACATTGCTCAGTACAGCTCACTTGAGGCCTACAGAATAAGCACTACATGAAAGCATAAAATATCAACTCAACACCAGCAACCAAAAGCAGTGCTAAATTTGAACAGAAACCCCTTCCTAATTTCAAAAATAACAAGAAAACAAAAGTGAAACACACCTTCTCTTTAATTCAAATGCAAGGAAATGAAAGCTCAAAAGTCTTCTCCCCTGAAAGGGATGCGTTTCCTCTAGTATCTTCAAGGTTGACTTACTCCATCCCAAGTACTTCAGAGGTCCATCTTTTTTAAATCAGAGTAACTTAGGACATGTGGAAAACATGGCACCAGCTCCACACAAACAAAACTTGGAAATGCAACCATGTTCTCAGGTCCCAGGCAATTACATGTCCAGAACCTAGGACCTAGTACATGGTTCTATGCATGTTTTGAGGGGTTTGATTTGTTTTAGTGAGAGGGATGGGGGAAAAAAAACTCTAATGGGGCTTGATGTGCAAGAGAAAGATGTCACAGAGGACAGACACTCAGCAGGGCACCTCAGGTGAGCATGGCTCTGGGGAGGTCTCCAGCCACGCTTCTGCTGCTGCTTGCAAGCTTCACCTCATCTGTCCATGCTCCTCCCAAGGGGCAGCACCACAGGGGCCAGGGCTGTGGCTTGCTTAGGCAGGCAGATGGGACAAGGCACAGCATCCCCACAATAGTCTTCTCCAATTCCAGAAGATGGGCAGGGACCCTTGAGTCCAGCAGGAATCGCCTTGCTACTGCCAGCAACGCTTCACAGCAGAAACTCCATGGTGTCTGAGAGAAGGGGGAAAGCATTGACTTCACCTGGCCAAGGTGCTCTCAGGTCTGTGCCAACTCTGCAGTTCTCAGCATGGCACTTAAACCTCAACCAGGAAAAATCTCCAACAGACAGGTTGATTTGAGCATTAACCGCTGAAGTTGGGGCATGCACACTGTCTCTTCTGCTATCTTGTGATATTTAGAGATTTAATGTATCGCTCCCATTAGCCTCAGTTTAACTCAGCTGTGCCCAGATCTGTTTCTTTCGCACATGAACTCCCGTTACGGTGTGTTTCATCTTCTCAGTCACTGTATGGCACGTTTCCTGGGAATGTTTCCCCGGGACCTGGGCAATAGCCTCCCCTAAAAAGATTAACTGTGTCCCTCTGAAACTTCCCTAAGTATGCTCACAGCTTCGCTGCTAATCCAGGCTTCCCTCGAGCCTTGCAAGTGACTGTCTGCAGTAGTTTACTGGGTCCTGGCTCCCTCTAGCGGCCTCTCCCTGTTTTGCATCATTGTTAGATCACCGGTCCCGTTCCTCCCTGATGCAGTAATGAATATTCTACTCTACCCTAGCCTCCCTAAAAGTATTTAAGCATGGAAAATTTCCTCTTCTTTTAATATTATCTCAAGCCTGAGGTACTTGAACTCAACCTTCCTCCCAAGAAAATTGTATCTTTTTCCAGTTCAATCAACAGAGATGCCTTCTTATTTTCTTTTCTGACCTTTCTCACTACAAGACCAAGACTTATATCTTATTTACATGGACTCATGTCCCCTTCATTCCCTGGGTAAATCTGACTTCTAGAGACAGAAGGTTCCAGCCCCACAACTTGTTCATTTCTCTCTTATCCTTTAGGTTTGTAATAATTCTACCAAGCTTTTCTCCATTTTCACCCACAACATTTCCTCTCCATGGAGGTCCTTCCTCCTGGAGTCCAACATAAGTCTGCAGTTAGCTCCACTGTTGGCCTCTGACATTTGCAGTCTCAGTCAGAGCTTAATAAATATACAATGCCAAACAGGAGGAGGCTTCTGGGCTGCCATACCACCCCCACCAGTACAGAGGAGGTGAGCCCTGCAGGCACCAGCAGCAACCCCCCACACCATTGAAATGAGAAGACACATAAACAAGTTTCAAAACCGACTTCCCAATCGCCTAAAACAACCCCAAAGGGAAACGAGATGGAACACTCTGATACTCAACCACCTGGACTTCATGAACCGGCACCACAAGTGGATCTGGAAAAAATGAAATCAGAAATAATTTCTCAGATAACAGCAGAGATTGGGCCCATAGTGCAAGACATGATTAATAAATCTGGAGAGGACACAGAAAAAAAATAGAGGAGCTGAGGAACATGATGGAATCACAACATAGGAAACAAATGAAATCCATAAAACAGATAAAAACAGATTTCCAGGAGATTAAAAACTCCATTGAAAGTCTATGCAGCAGAATGAGCCAATGTGAGGACAGAATTTCAGATATAGAAGATAAGATTGCAATTAGTGACAAGGAAAAGAAAAATTGCTTTAAAATTGTAAGGGACCATGAGAAATCAATCCAACAGCTACTAGAGGATGCAAAGAAGAATAACATAAGACTGATCGGGGTCAGTAAAAAAACAGGAGAGAGTTCAGGTGACATAAAAAAACTGTTCACAGAAGTGATGGCAGAAAACTTCCCAAGCATGGGGAAAGAACTTGACATACAAATAAGTGAGGCATATAGGACTCCAACTAGCCTTGATCAAAAAATATCTACACAGAGGCATATAATAGTTAAGATTCCAAAAACCCAACAGAAGAACAAAGTTCTACAAGCAGTTAGAGAAAAGAAACAAATCACAGACAAAAGAAAGCCCATTAGAATCACAGCAGACTTCTCAATGCAAACCCTCAAGGCAAGAAGAGCTTGGAGTGATGTATTTCATGCCCTAAAAGAAAACAGCCTCCAACCCAGATTGATGTACCCTGCAAAACTATCTTGCAAAATTGATGGAGAAATAAGATACTTTCATGACAAAGAGCACCTTAGGAACTTCATGAATACCAAAACAGCACTGTGAAAATTTTAGACAATATCCTAGGAAAAGATAACAAGGATCACAACCCCAGGAAGCCCAGCAGAATGAATCTGTCAGGTGTGACAAGAAATTAACTGCAGGGGCTGGGGATTTAGCTCAGTGGTTTTGCCGCCTACTGCACAATTGGAAAGACCTGAGTTCAATCCCTGGTACAAAAAGAAAGAAAGAAAGAAAGAAAGAAAGAAAGAAAGAAAGAAAGAAAGAAAGAAAGAAATTAAACGCAAAGGGGGAAAATCCAACAAACAGAAAAGGTCATGACAATGATAAGTCAATACATATAAGTTATAACCATCAATGTTAATGGTCTCAAATCACCAATCAAAAGAAACAGATTGGCAGAATGGGTCAAGAAGTAAGATCCAACAATATGCTGCATACAAGAAACACATTTAATTCAAAAAGAAACTCATAGACCGAAAGTTAAAGGGTGGAAAACAATACTCTGTGTGACAGGAACCCCCCCCCCAAAAAAAAAACAGGAGTAGCTATCCTCTTTGTGATCAAGTGGATTTCAAATGAAAATGTGAAACACTAGTCCCAAAAATTTCAGATAAGGGATAGTCGACTTGTCTGTACAAATCTATTGTGAACATGTGTTTTCATTCCTCTCAAGTAAAGACTTAAGAACAGAACTGTTGGTTCTTAAGAGTAACACAAGAAATTCCTATATTGTTTTCCAAAATGGTTTTATCATTTTACATTCACATTAGCAGTATTAGAAAGTTCTAACTGGTCCACACCTAAACTGACATTTGTTCTTTTAAATCTTTTAACTTCATCTCCCTAATGAGTATATAATACAATCTTGTTATTATACTGATTAGTATTTTTCTGATTCTAGTGTTGCACACCTTTCCTTGTGCTGTACTGGCTATTTATCATCTTCTTGTGTCTACTTTTTAATTGGGTTGTCTATTAATGAGCTGTAAGAGTTCTATATATTCTGGTCATAGGTTATATGCATTATAAATATGTTCTGTTTAAGGACTACTTTTCATTTTCTTAACGATGTCATTTAAAGTTCTAAATTTTGATAGAATCTCATTAATCAGTTTTTTTCCATTTGCTGAAAACACTATTTTTTCCTCTGCTCTTGAATTGAGTTTATGTTCTATAAAATGTTAATGTTAAATAATCTTTCAAAACTCAGTGGACCATATATGTGTGGTTCTATTTCTAGATTCTCTGTTTTTTTCCAATGATCTATATGTCTTTCCTTACACCAACCCTGCCTTGATTACTGTAGCTTTAGATGAAGTCTTAAAATTAGGTACTAAATGTCTTCCAACACTGTTTTTTTTTTCTTTTTACTTTTCTAGGTCCTTTGTACTCCTACATAACTTTTAAATTTCAATAACCAATTCTTCACTTATAGCAAGTATACATAGACTTGAGTTTTTATATATACCTTGTGTTTTCCAATCCTGCTAAATTCAAATATAAGTTCTAGGGGCTTCTAGAGATTTCTTAGTATTTTCTCTGTAGATGATCATTTCATCTTCATATAAAGATTTTAATTCTACCTTGCCAATCCTATCCTAATTGTGTCATTTTATTGCCAGACTATTTTGGTTTGGGCCTATGTTTCAAAGTTTAATGGACAGATGAAGAGTAAGCATATCTGCCCTGTTCCCCAAGTAGGGAGGAAGCATTGTATCTTCTCCATTCATATACAGTGTTTTTGCTGGAAGTATAGAGTACATGGCTTATCTGTTGAGAAGGTTATGTTCTACTTCTAGTCTCCTGATAGCTTTTACCATGAACAGCTGTAGAATTTAGTCCAATACTTTTTCTCCAACTAGAGACAGGATCATATGGCTTTTTCCTTTCCTCTATTAAAATGATGACTTCTGAGGGTGGATCTTCCAATGCTGAACCAACACTACCATCCCTACAATAAAATCACTTTCTACATACTGCCAGATCTGACTTGTAATAGTTTGTTTTGTTAAACAAATTTTTACCTATGTTCATACTTTTTTCTTCTATTATCTTTATCCAGTTTTAGTATTAGCACAATGTTGATTTCCTAAAATAGGGGGAGAAGTGTTCCTTCTTTTTTTTGCTTTAAATGTTTAATATAATTTATCAGTTAAAATGTATACGAGCCTGCTATTGTCATATAGGTAGGTTTTCAAGCTAGGAACATACTTTCTTTAGTAGGTGCTATTCAAATTTTATATTTCCTCCAGAGTCAGTTTCATTAATTTGTCTTCCAAGGTACTTCTTAGAAGTTGTCAAATTTATTTAAAAAAAGATTTTTGAAATATGCTTTCTATATCCTTTTAAATTCTGTAAAATCTGTGGTAATGTCTTCTAGATCTTGATATTTTAATTTTAAAAATCTATAATTGATATTGTGTAATAGGAAGAAAAGGTCTAAATGAGGAGGGGAAGTGGGAGGGGTAGGGGGAAGGAAAGAAGGGGGAAAAAATATGAGAAAAGGAAAAAAATGGAAACAAAGTCTTTGCAAATAGGGAAGGGTGGAGGGGGTGAAGGAAGGGCAGGGGAAAGGGAAAAAACTAAGAACCAAGATACTCATGTAAAGGTACAAGATCCCAATGACGAATGCAACTGTATTTTATACCTAAAATATACCAATAAACTTAATGGAAAAAAATAAATAAACAACCCCAAGGCAAATGGAGACTAAAAATAATTCCAGGAGCCTATGCTCAGACTATACCTTAAATCCCTCCATGGTCCCTGCTGTGACCTTAACTGAAGTTCAAAACAAAGTAGGCAGTTAGGACGTGGGAAAGCCAACCTAGAATTGCCAACTAAAGACTAGCACATATAATCTCAAGCTAACATTTCAGAGTCTGGTGCTCTCTGCCCACATGGAATTGGGGTAATTTTATCCCAGCTTCAGCTACACTTAGAAAGCTGCAGGTCAGAGTTGCCTTTAGGCCTTTGCCTGTTAAAATCCATCATACAAGGTCCCCCAAGGCCAGCCTTCAAGTCCACCATCAGGCTCCAGGGAGGCCTATCAGCATGCTGTCCCTCCACCCCACTGAGCCCAGCCAATGGACAAGGAACCCAGAGAATAGGCACAAGAAAGAAAGCAAAGCATTCATTCCATGAATGGTCAGCCAACCTCCCACACACTGACCTCCCCAGCAAAGCTGGGCAAAAGGGAGCCCTTGCCTTCCTCCTGCCTGAGCCACCAAATAGAGAGGAAACAGCAAATATTCCAGGAGAAAGGCAGGGAGGGAAGCCCTGTGTGGTCCTGTGCCCTGGAGAGAGAGGGTAGAACAGCAAGAGACAAAGCCACTGGAGAACATTCTTAACACATTAACGCCACCTCCTTGTGAAACATGGGCTAATAAATGTTCCACCTCACCAGCTGTCACAGCATCCCACCCTGCAGGAGGGAGCAGTCGCCAGGAGAGGATGGCCTTTCACCTTGCATTAGTTTTCTAACTACAAATTACCACAGGCTGGCTTAAAACAACCCAAATTGATTATCTTGCAGTTCTGTAGCTCAGACACCCCAGGTGCGTCTCACTAGGCTAAACTCACAGAGGTCAGCAGAGCCACATTCCTTTCTGGAGGCTCTGGGAAAAATCTGCTTCCTAGCCCCTTCCAGCCACAATAGGTGGAGAGGCTGCCCACACTCTTCGATCTGCAGCCCTTTCCTCCATTTTCAAAGCCAGAGGCATCCAACCAAGGCCTTCTCACCCTGCCATCAATCTCGTTCTCTCTTCTGCTTCCTTTCAGATTTAAGGAAACTTCTGGATCATGCAGGACACTAGTGGTGAACCTATGACACACACATTTTTCTTTTAAGACAAAATATGTTAACATATGAATTGTTTTTTCTAAACTAAAACCTCAGTATTCAGGTTTAACTACAGTGTTGGCACTTTGCAATAAATAAGTGGGTTTAGGGCCAGGATTTAGCTCAGTGGTTCCACCGCCTGCCTCGAAAGCGCAAGGCCCTGAGTTTGATCCCCAGTACCAAAAATAAATAAATAAATAAATAAATAAATAAATAAATAAATAAGTGGATTTGGGGTTGCAGTTTGTCTCTAAAAGGTTTGCCATCACTGATCTAGAATAATCTCTATTTTCAGCCCAGAGATTAGCAACCTCAATTCCCTCTGCAACCTTAATTCCCACCACCAGTGTAACCTAACATACCCACAAATTCTGGCAATTAGAATGCAGATACTCATGATGGGGAGCCACTAGATATTCTGCTCCCACACATCTCCTGCTCTTATGGGATTGGCCACCACCTTAAACCACAGGAATCAGTTGTCTCAAACCCTCAAACCATCTAAGACTAAGGCACTAAGATCTATACTTTGCCATGATCACTCTTACAGGAGTGACAGTCCCTGCTGTCACATCTCTTGTTGACCTCACTCATCACCAGGACCAAGCTAAGGCCTCCAGGGATCTGTGCTGTCCACCCCCATTCCCACTTGGCTCTGCCAGCCCCTGGTCCAGCCCAAACCTCTGCCCAATCTCGTCTCTCAACACCTTTCATGGTGCCCTCTAGAGCTCCTGATCTGTAATCAGAAAATCCTTCATATTCCCAGTGGCTCACTTTGAATGTCCTATCACTTGATCTTATATAATATTTTAAGATGTCCTGAGAATCCACAACATCTACAGTCCTCTCAAGTGAAAGCTGCTTATTCCTGCAACCACTACTTATCCCAGATCCAGAAGAGGGAAGAGGTATTCTCCTTGTTCCACATCTTCTCTTTCCTCCAAAAGTTCCCCTCTTCTGAGGCTCAGGACAGGCTGCCCCTCCTCCCAGCCCCCTCCTAGCCCCCTCCCTCATTTACTGATGGTGCTTGGTCTTCCTCTCCCCCTTGCCCCTGTTGTCACTCCCAAGGACATTCAACATTCATGCAGATGACTTCTCAAATTCATTCTGGCCTCTCAGTCCCTGACCTTTGTATTTCACCTGACACTGTGCTACAGTAGCTTCCAAAATCCTAAATTCAATGATCCCACCATCTGTCCAGAGCCTCCTATCCCTCCATCTCCATTAATCTAGGAGCCCCATAGCAATGGATTTTTCACCTAATCATGCTTTCCAATTCACTAGCCCTGCCATTTTTCTCATATAGCTAATGACTGCATTTCTCAGTCTCCTTGCAGCTAGACATAGCCATGTGACTAGGTATTGGCCAGTATGGTATGAGCAAATATTTGGGCAAGTAATGACTGTTGCTCTTGACAGAAAAGGAGTGTGTACATCCTTTCTTTCTCCTCTCTAAACCCTTCTCACTGACTGGAATGAGATAGAGAGGTGGGAGCTGCAGTAGCCATCTTAGGTCACCTATTTTAAAAGAAAAGGTAAGAGGGTCTGGGGATTTAGCTCAGTGGTTCCGCCACCTGCCTCAAGAGCACAAGGTCCTGAGTTGGATCCCCAGTACCAAAAAAAAAGAAAGAGTAACAAGACAGGAAGTTCTGAGTATTGTGGAGCCAGCATGTTGCCCCTGTTTAACATTCACTCTTTTTATACCATGGTATTATGACCTTGTTACCTGCACCTGAACTGGTACCTGATTGTCCACATCATCTTCCTATCTCATTGAATGTCATCACCATGTACTTCATTTCCCAAGCCAAAAGCCTAGGGGTTGATCTCAATTTCTGCCTTTCCCTCCATCCTCACAACCAGCACATTAACAAGGCCTTAGATTCCATCTCCAGACCATGGTCCTAGCTTTACCTTCTTCCCCTCTCCATGGCAACCACTCTAGTTCATCCACTATTGCTTGTCACCTGGACTTCTTCAACAGCTTCCTAACCACTCTGGTTCTACTCTTCCTCTTCCAATCCATCCTTCACTCAGCACACGGACAAGTGATCTTTTGAAGTGTTATGTCAGATCATGTCCACCGGTCTGCAGAGAATGAGGAAGCTAGGAACTAATTATTCTGGGATCGGTTACCTGTCTCCATCCGTGGTCAGTAGTTCACCTTGTGTTTGCACAAGGGTCCTTGTTCTACTGAAGCTAAGGGCCTCCTGGTCTGGAGTGGCCTGTTCTATATGTCTCAGGAGGGCTTCTCAACGCATGTACAGACAGGGGGGCCTCATTTGAACTTACAGGTTTGGAGGCAGAGTCTTATACAACCACACGGTGCCTCACCAGCCTGAAACTTCCTTCAGAGAATATGGAGTCCCCTCATTTGGTGGCTGGAGGGAACAACCCCTCCTCTAACCTGAGGAGGCAGGACAGCTCAGGCCTAGGCTGACAAAGCACTGACCTTTCCACAGCCAGCTCCTTCTGCCCTGCTGCTCTTAGGATCCTGCCCCTTCAAGTGCATTCACAGAGCCTTCTACCCATAGGCTCTGCTGCATAGTTTCAAGAGAGCCCAGGAACCAAAGCCCTGAGTGAAAAAGAGTCCCCTAAACCCTCTGCTCAGCCACCTACAGCAACAGAGATCTCTTGGTGTAAGGGAGCCTCCTCCAGGCTCTGGTGACTCTGCTGGAGCCTGCACCCTCCCAACAGCCTGACTCTCTCTCCTCAAACTTGCATCCCTAGATCAGCCTGGTGGAGCAGCACAGAAAGTTCTCCTTTCCATGTGACAGCTTTTGAAATATGTGAAGGCAATTATCATTCCAATAATAGATGTGACCACTTAACAAGCTCTTACTAGGAACTGTGCTGAGAATTTTACATATATTAGCTCATCCAATACCTGCAATATCACTAGGGTATAGGAATTATTGTTCCCATTTTGTAGATAATGAAATGAACTCTGAGAAGTAAAGCCAAAGTCACCAGGGTACGGGGAGAATGGAGATTGTCCCAGCAGCTGGTCTGACTCCATCCAAAGCCCATGCCCTCTTCCCCCTGGTGTGACAAGCGCCAGTGGGTGCCAATGCCCCCCCAGCTATGTCTTCTCAGTCCACTGAACAACATCAAATACTCCAAGCTCTTCTTCTCTGAAAAACTTAAGCTCCCATGCCCCCTCACTCCATTTTCTCCCATCACCTCCAAATTAAAAAAAAAGTAGCCACAGAGCCTCATATCCTCTTCCCTGAACCTAGGAACAGAAAGGAAGTTCTGTTGTTGCTAAGAGGGAAAAAAAGAGCCTTCCCAAACTTCCCGCTGGACCCCAATATCACCTCAACCCCCAAACACAGCCCCAACAGCAACACCTTCTGCTACCCTCCCTCTGCCTCTCCACCTCCATGCTATTTCACCGCCCTCATCCCCCAGGAATTTGTCCATCTGGCTCCCCCTTATTCTCACACTCTTCTCCTCAAAGTCCTACTCATCCCTAAAAAAAAGAAAAGAAAAAAAACCTCACTCTATTTCCCCTCCTCTTCAGAGCCCTTCCCAGTTCCCTCCAGCTGCTCTTTCCCCATGCTCCCAAAGCCCTGATTTCTGCCTCTGCAACAGCAGTTACTGTTCTGCAGCTCAGCATTCTCAGGCTTCTCTGGTCAGAGTACTTTGATCCCTACACCCATGACAAGGGAGGTGCTTATGAATGGCAGTGTACAAAGCAGACTGATTCTTTGCTGATATTTCAATTGGGAGAACAGTGAAGAAATCCAGGAAGCAGGGTCAACTTTCAGGGAGCCTGCTGAAATATCAGGCGAGCTGAGCCCCAGCACCTTGGGGCATCTGGCCTCCGCAGATTGAATAAAACAATTCAGTTTCAATGAGTTCAAGGAAGGAAACAGGGCTTGAGGCAGGATCTGCTGCCCTCTGGTGGCCATCTACCTCTGACCTGTTTATTTTGTGTCCTCTCCCATCCAAGAGAAGTTGCTGGCATAGACTTAGAGCCCAAAACCCTTCTCCTCTGGCACCCTTGTTACACTTATAAAAGGAAATTTAAATTTCAACTAAATATCAAGACACAATAGATGAAATTTCAAAGTGAGGCACCCAATCACATGAAGAATTTCAAAGGAAATTTGAACTCTTTTCTGACCACCTCAGCCAGATCAAAGACATGGGTCATAGTACAAAGTGGGGTGGATTTCATGAGAAGGGAATGGATGAAGGGAAGGAAAGTGGACTTCATAGGAGAGATTTCCCCAAGAGCTGAGTATGAGGCCCTCGGGTGGGGAGCAGTGTGTTCTGGAGTCTGGATGCTACCTGAAGTTCAGAAGGCAAGAGGACTAAACTGAGGAGCTGCCACTCGGGCAGCTGCTGTGGAGACGCCCTGCACCCCAGAGTCAGCCTGCAAAGGCAGGAAGGTGCTGTGCACCCCCTAGGTCTAACTTGGGCCCTGTCCAGTAGGGACCTCAAGGAACAGCTGAAGAGGAGTCTCAAGCTCCTGAAACAAGGGAACAGGGCTGAAGGGGGCTCTGAAGAGCCTCTGAGAAAACAGTCACAGAGAGCATGGTGAAACAGTCGGCCAGATGGTGAAGGAGGCCCAGCACCAACTGAAGAACTGATGTAAACCTGACCTACCACTGCTGTCAGGTGCAGCACCCCCACCACCCTGCAGCACACATGCTCTGAGGCTCACCTGAGAGGACAGGAGAGGGGCTGGGCAGAGGCCTGAGGGCAGCAAAAGCTTGACGGAGAGCAAACAGTGCCCCTTGCCCCTGCCCATGGCAGGCAGGCTTCCTCTGAGGCAGGGCCCAGCAGGCCAGAGAAATAGCTCTAAACAGGTTCAGGGTTTGAATCATGTATTGGCCTGGTTATTCTAATCTCTGAATTGGGATCATGCGTACCTGAGAGTCAGCAGCAAAGTAAGGAGGATTTCCTGGGTTTCTACCTGGGAGCAAAGAAAAAAATTACCTTGCCAGTTCACCCACCCTGTAAAATATAAAAGGTGGGGGCCGGGGATTTAGCTCAGTGGTTCTGCCACCTGCCTCGAAAGCACAAGGTCCTGAGTTCGATCCCCGGTACCCCCCCCCCAAAAAAAATATGGTGGTAGAAAACAAAACAAAACAAAAAACAGCAATGAAAGAAAAATGTTGTATAATCAAATGTAACTTTATTTGCAATTATGGCAAGTTGTGGTTATGCATCCCACAGGTTATAAACCCCCCTCCACTGAGACTAAGAGTTTCCAGCAGGCCCGGGTTCCCCTTCAGAGTCCCCTCTTCCTTCTTTTCTCCCATCTAGAATTCTGCTGCTCCCTTTCCCCCCTCATACCCAACAGCCTCCCCCTTGAGGCCTCCTAAGAGTCAGTTCAACTGCACTCAAGGGTCCTGAGAATCTCCTCATCCTCTTGGGGACAGGAAAGACTTGGTGCCACTGGCCTCCTGTGCCAGCTCCAGCAGTCTCTGAGCATCCTAGGACACTTGCCCTCTTCCTGCCCTGTCAGGCCCTCTCACTATCCACCCTCAGGTAAACAGTGTCCCTCAAAAGTGAATGTCCACCCAGAACCTCAGGCTATAGAAATAGGGTCTTTGCTGAGGTAATTAATTAAGGATCTCAAGGTGAAATTGTCCTTGACTTGGGGTAGGCCCTAAATCCAAGGACTGGTGTCCCTATAAGAAGTGAGGGCACTGACAGACACAAGTGAGGAAGGTTGTGTGATCCTAAGTTACAAAGTTACACTGCCACAAGCCAAGGAATACCAAGGGCATCAGAAGCTGAGAGGCAAAGAAGCATTCTTGCCTTGAGCCTGTGGCCTGACTGCCACCTTGATTTTGGACCTCTGGCCTCCAAAACTGTGAGAAAATAAATCACTATTGTTTAAGCCACCCAGTTTGTGGTACTTTGGGACAGCAGCCTGGGAAACCACCGCACCCCAATCTGCCCTGTCCATCCAACCACAGCAGCCAATGGCCAACCACTGCAGAGCAGAATGCAGGCCCTGGCCGGGTCTGGGGCCCAGTTCCCTCTTCGAACCTGCCAAGCCCAGGAGGACTGTGGAGCTATTACTTTCAAATGACCCCTCCTCCAGCCACACTCCCCTGCCGAGCAGCCCCAGGAGAAAACCTGGCATCTGCTCCCAGGCCACCTACAACAACATGCCCAGAACCCTGACAACTTACCCTTACTCTGTCCTGTGGCTGGGGAATTTTCCATCCTCCCACCCTCAAGTCAAAGTCATTAGATTTAATCATTAACAGGGAGGGTGTTAACTAGCAGGAAAGGGTGATGGCCCATGCTGACAAGGACACAGCTGAACATCAAGAATGCTGATCCCAGCAGGGTGGACAGAAGCAGGGGCCCACTGACCGAGGCAGGGGTGGCCCCCTGAAGACACCTTCCTCCCAGATTCTGAAAGCATTGAAATCCCTTGCTTCATCCCTGCTTTTTCAAGAGCCAAAGCAAGCAACATTTTCAAGTGCTTAACAGGTGCTCAGTACTTTGGAAGCACTAACTCATCTCACTCCTCACTTTGTATAACATGGATGGTCCCTACTATTAAGCCAGTTTTAAGGCAGAGGAAATTGAGGCTCAGAGAGGTTCAAAACTGTGTCCAGAGTCACAGAGCTAGAAGACAGAGACCCTGCAGAGAGGAGCTGATACGGAGGGGGAGCAGTAGGTCTGAGCAGCTACAGGTCCCACTGATCTCCTTCCTCCTTCCTGCTACCCCTTATCCCATAGCATCTTACACTTCCGCTTTCATAATACTCCAGGCTGATGATTACTTGGCCACCCCATCACTCCCCTGGCTCCTGCTAGGCTGAAAGCTGTAACTGTATCTGTTATGTGTCCCACTGTATCCCTAGCACTTAGCATAAACCCTGGTGTATGTGAGTACCCAATATTTGTTGAAAGAATAAATTCAAGGTGTTAGAGGGTTGGGAACAGAAGAGGCTGGCTAGAGGCAAGCTAGGGATTGGAGCTTTTAGGTTGTTGATGACCAGAGGGTTCAAATGTATTCCAAAAGGTCATCTGATCCATGTGCTGCTTCCGGCCCAGCCATTGCCCTGCCATAGCTACCAAATCTGGCATTCTGGGGAAAGAAATGGCATGGCTCATCCTCGAGAGAGCTGGCTGATCTCTTAAGTTTCTTCTACCTCAACCAGTGCTTTTGAGATGGGTGAAGAAGAGGCAAAGCACTTTGGAATCGCTTTGAATCAGCAGCTTTGGCCCCATTCCAAAGAGAACCAGCAGCATGGGATTGTACCTGAGCTGGGCAGAATTGAGCTTTTTAACAGGCAAACAGGCCTTACCCACTGGTCTCCCAAGTTACCCCAAGAGCCCGCACATCTATCTTGATGGTGCTTCTGGGCTCACAAATAGTTCTGCAATTTCTCTAGCAGAAAAGCCTTCCAAACGGGCTTGGGAGCCCTCTGGAACACACAGTCCCACTGCAGGGAACCTAACCTTCTTTCAGGTCAGGGCCTGCCTCCCTCCTGACCTCCCTCCTTCTTCCCAAGGCTTGGCACCTAAAGACTGCCATTTTCAAGAAGCAAAATGCAAAGATTTACTCTCTCTGAGGATTTTTCAGAGCATATGCCACAAGTTTTGAGATGATTCCAAAAGAGTTTCCAGAAATGCTGGGGAAACAGCAGCACATTGGAATGAGCATATGGCTTCCTGGGGGACTGTTTGGAAGGGGTCATTGCTCCTTTGAGTTTAAAAGCAGCTTCTAGCCTTACCTTGTCAGAACTGAGTGTGTGAAAGTACTCACCGTGCAGGAGCTTGCCTCTGCTATACGGCCCAGGCCAGGAGAGATGTAGAGATAGAAGTAAGGTCCTTCCTCCTGGGTTCTAACCCTGATTCGGAGATTTCCTGGCTATGTGACTGGGACACCCTTAACTCAAAGTAGCATATTAGAGCAGGAAGAAGCCTGCAGATTACCTTGTCCTCTGGGAGATGAGGAAACTGAGCCCAGTGTGGGACGTGGGATGGGGGTGATCCCACAGTCACACAGGGAGTTGGTAGCAGGGGGAGGTATTGAACCTGACCTCCCAAATCCCAGCCCAGGTGGCTCATCTCAGCAACGCCTCTCTCCATCTGCCCTTGAAAAGGCCAGTAAATATACTAATACCCACCCAGCCCCCTGGGTTAAAAAGGTTAGTGAATGAATGAAAGCACAAGGAAGCTAAGGGGGTTGAGGAGGATGGAAAGTAAGAGCAGAAAATGTCCAATCAACTAAGAGCAATCCTACTAACTCAGAGTCCAGCACAGAGAGCAGGGCAGAGTGGGAGCTGATACGTGATTGCATCACCAAGTCACATCCCTGTGTCCTTAAATATTCATGGACCCAGACACATGCACAGAACAGCTGCTGCTGTGCAGCCCAGGCTGGGGCTGAGCACACCTCATGGAGAAAATGCGAGCTGGGTTCCAAGAGCATACGGCAGATGCCCTGCACCTCCCAGCCCTGTGTGTGAGCACCCCACGCCTGCTTACACCCACATGCCCAGCAGGCGCTCACAGTTACTCACTCGGCTCTGGGCATAAATAAAGGTCACAGTGACATACACACACCTTCACAGACAGACCTACCCGGCCTACCCAAAACGAAGACTACAGTCTGCCACGCACCACTTCCCCGCTGCCCAACTGCTTCACCCAGACCCCTCTCTTCTCTGTCGTTTTTGCCTGTACTTGTTCTCTCCTGCTCTGCCTCCACCCAGCACGGGCTGCTCCCAGGACCCCTCTTCCCAGAAAGCCTTTCAATTACCACCTGTCCAAGCCCGAGTTCTCTTGGCCCTTGTCCTAATGGGTAGTTTTCAGGACAAGAGGGTCTGAGAATCCGGGACTTGAGGAGGTAACATGAAGGGTGGGTGTGAGCCTGTGGGAGGGATTTCCACGGCCAAAACAAAGTTTGAGGGAAAGAATGGAACATGAAAGAGACCTAGGCAAGCTGGGCGAGCCACTAGGGCTAAGGGAGCCTTCTTAGGAGAACCTAGAGGGGACTCCTCTGGTCCCGCAGTCCTGCCAGGAGGCAAGGCAGTAGTAACAGCTATCAAGTGCCAGCTACCCTTACCTCAGAGGACACTCGACCCCAGGAGGCAGGGACCACTCTGCCTATTTTGCAAATGGGACTGAGGTCCAGGGAAAGGACCCTGAGGCCCCAGAGATAGGGGTGTGGGAATCCTTTAGTCCCATAGTCAAATCGCAGTCCGGTTAGAACAGGACAGGGAAAAGACTGGTTGAGAGGGTATTTTGATCCTGCTCCGTGTTCCTGTGGGAAACCGATGAGGAGAATAGAGCAAGCACCTGGGCTCTAAGGGGCCTGCCTTTCCCCCACCGCCAACCCCGGTGCCTTTACACCCTCTCCTTCCACTGTCTGTGCAGGGCTAAAGGGGACTGGGAAACAGCTGTTTGGGGGCCATCCCTGCTGCCCAAACAGAGCTAATGGGGCCCCTGCAAGAGTGGGCTGGGTGTGGGGAAGCCTTCCTGGAGCCCAAGTAACCACAAAGCATGGCCAATTAAAATGCAAGTGGACAGCCCACGGGCCAGACCAGGCTGCAGGGTCCACCGGGTCGCTCTAACCCGAAGTCCTGCCTGAGAAAACCGAGCCTGCTGTGTGTAAAGAGATAGGGCAAGGGCAGGGGGCTCAGAGGTTCTCCGGGGAGGTAAGAGGGGAAGGGGCCAGTGAAGTTCAGACCAGAACAGTGGGCGACTGGGAGTTGAAGCCGGCCCTTTGGAGGAGAGGGTGATCGTGACAGTGACAGCCCCAGAGAACCAGGCGTCGATCCGTAAGGAACTTGCCAGTTGCTTGGTCTACAGTTAAAAAGAAGCAGACCTCTAGGCCCGGCCCCTGGCCCTCTTCCAGCACTGCCTGTCGCTCCCTCTCATCGCCTTCCCCAAAGCAGTAACCAGCCCTGCTCCTCCCCATGCCCCAGCCCCTCCCTCCCCTCTGCCCATTGATCCCCAGCCCCCAGCACAGGGCACACCGGCTCCTAGAAACATCCTATCTCCCTCACTGTCTCGTGGTGATTGATATCTTGGTCCTACCCCAAGCCAGTAAGTTCTTCACATAGTCTAACTTCCACGCCTTCAGTTACAGCAGATCATTTTCCTTTTTCTGCCAACAGCGAAACTGGAAACCACCCCCAAGTGTAAACAAGCCACCCCACCAAAGGAGCTTCCCTCTCCGTCTCCCCCCTCCCACAGTGTTCTCCCCCTGTAAGCCTTTCTCCTACTTTACAATCCCCATGAATTCAGCAGGCTGAAAGTGAAATCTATTTCGCAAGCCTTACTGTCTCCCCACCCCCATTACTCCTTCTGCCGAGCCCCAGATGGTCCCTTCTCCCCAAGTCCTCCACCCACTCCCTGGTACTTGAAGAGGGACTTCGTTCCGGAGACCCTGAGGCCTCAGCTCCCTCCCCCTGCCTGGAAGGGTGTCAAGGCCCCGCACCTCCTCTCCTACTTTCTCCTCCGCTCCAATGTTTTCCTTTCAGGGGAAAGTCCTTCTCCGAGTCTGACCGTAATCTCTCCTGCTGCACGCCTAAATTCCCTTTCCATCCGTCCCCTGTGTGGCCACCCCCGTTAGGTCCTACGCGAAATCTTCCTCTCGCGCCTGCTGCCTCCTCTTCCGCAGCGACCCTCCGCCCTCCCAGCCAGCCCCTAGTCCCTGCCTCGCTCCGCTTGGAGAAGTTCTTGGTAAGCGCACCTCACACTCCGTGCCCAGAACTCTGAGGATACCTGGATATCCGCCCGGGCTGTCGGCTAGCACAGTGACCCGGCCACGCTCCGGCTGGCTCGCCCGAGGGGCGGTGACCCCCGCAGCCCCGGCGCAGCCACGACGGGGTTAAGGTTCCGGGCAGGGGGAGGGGAGGGGGCCGGGAGGGGCGGCGCGGAGCCAATCGGCGGCCGCAGAGCCCCGGGAGCCGCGAGCCTGGAGCGCCGAGCCGGGAGCCGCGAGCCGAGCGCGCCGGGCTGGGGCCGGGGCCGGAGCGGAGGGAGAGGGAGCGCGCCCGCCCCAGCCCCGAGTCCCGCGCCTTTACTCCGCCGCCGCGGCGCCCCAGCCATGGAGCCGGACAACAGCCCCCGCAAGATTCAGTTCACCGTGCCGCTGCTGGAGCCGCACCTTGACCCCGAGGCCGCCGAGCAGGTGCGGAACAGGGCGGGGCGGCAGGGGACTCGCCCAGCCCAGACGAGTGACCCCTGCCTGGGCTGGTGGAACCTGGGATCCCCGCCTCGTCCTTCCTTGGCGAGGCGCCCTTTCGAGGACGATCGTGCTCAGTTTGGGGGGCTCCTGTCCCCTCCCCCCACCGTCGAAGCTCATCTCCCCATCTGCTTCTTTGAGACTGACCAAAGGACGAGTGCGTCCATGCGATATCTGTCCCCGAGAGGGTCGCTCTCTGCTCCCCAGCTCCGGAAGAGGGGGCCTATCTGAGGACACGACCCCTCCCCCTCGTCAGCAAGCTCGCCTGCTCCACCCTGTCAGCCCCCGCCGAGTTCTGAGCCGGTGGAGGCGCTGAAGGGAGGGCAGGGCGGGGGTCGGTGATGGGGGGAGCCTGGCACTGTGGGAGTTGGAAGAAGAGAATCAGCTCTCCCTGTCCCCTCCCACCTGGGGGCGCACCTTGCCCGGCTCCAAGGAGTGGTGACCAGAAGAGGCTGCGGCCAACCGAGAGCCCTGGGGCGTGGGGAAGAGGGGTGGTGGGGTCTGCAGCCCCGGGGCTCCGTTCCTCTGCAAGTCTGAGCACGTGGATCCCGATTCCCAACTCCTGCCCTCTGGACTGGAGCATAGGCATGGGATCGAGGGAATGACACGGGGGGGGGAGGGGGGGCGGCTGGCGCAGAGGTGGGTGCTGTCCAGGGGCTGGAGTCCAAGCTGAGGATCTGCAAGGTACTGTGAGGGCCTTGGATCGAGAGTGGGAGTCCAGGGCCCTGGCCCAGCCTCCTGGCCTGGCCTATTTTTAGCTCCAAGAAGCCTGGCAGAGGCAGCCGTGTGTGAGAGTGTGTGAGCAGTGTGTGTCTCAGTGAGAGTGAGCGTTGTGGAGAGGGTTACTACCGACTGCCTGTTTGACAAACATTTGCATATTTGCCCATTGCTCCATCTCTTGTTGTATTCTCTGTCTATTCTCCTAGACCTTCCATTCCTACCCAGCACCCAGTTTCCACAAGGTCAGTGCTGGGTACACACACACACACACACACACACACACACACACACACACACCAGCCCTGGGGCTCTGGCTGGGCTTCCACAATTGGAGAACCTGGTAACCTCTTGGGACAGCCAGGAGATTTTGTTGTTGCTCCAGCTGTTTGGCAAATAAGGTCTGGATGTGAAGGGAAAGGGCAGGTGCTCTCTCTGTAACTTTAGCTTCCCAAGGCAGAGGTCGCCCCTGGCCTGGGGTGAGCACCACCTCCGGACCTCTATGGTATGACTACAGGAGGGACTGTGGTCCCTCACAGAGCTCCTATCATGGGGAGTGTTCCTGGAGGTTAGAGGGAGGGCTTCTATGCCCAGAGACAGGGACAGGCTAAGATAACTTCTGACTCCAGCAAAAGGGCCCAAGTGTATGGGCTATGGGAGCTGGGGGATCCAAGGAGAACTGCCACCCGCTGGCACAGGTAGGGCCTGACACCTGCTTCTGTTTGGTGTTGTAGGAGGCAGGTGTAGTAGGTGTGTGTTGGGTGTTGGGAGGAGGACGGTGTAGGCCGGATGCTTTAGGAACAGGGAATTGGGGGAATAAGGAGCCAAGAGCAAAGAACAGCTGGGACTTAGACCTGCTTTTCTCTAATCTTCAGAAATCTGTGTCTTCTCTGCCTGAAATTCTACCTGTAATCTAGCCTCAGCCCTTCCTGCTGTGTTACCAAGTATGTAGGCAAAAAGCTCCAGGCTTGGCAGGAGCTCCTAACCCAGACCCACAGGGGAGGGTGAAAGGACTTGAAGCCCTGCATTATGGAGCACAGAGTGGCAGGGGTAGAGGGATGCCTACCACCACCAGTTCCTTGGCATTGCTGATTTAGAGATAAATCAGAAGTGAAGGCACCATGTGTCCTTGAGAGCTAGAATTTGGGATAGATGCAAAAAAGGAAGAGATTCTCTACTACCAGTTCAGGTGCGTCAGCAAGTCTGACTTCCCTCCCTCCTGCTGTGGGATATCACAGTTCTTGAGGGTTCTGATTGCTTCCAAACCTTGTCTAAGGCAAGGAACCAGATTAAGTAAGAGACCTGTGCAAGATTAGAGCCCTGCTGCCCTCTCAGAGTTCATTTTTGTTACGCTCAGAGTTTCCTTGGGATCCCAGTTCAGATGTTATTCCACCCCCTAATCCCCACTCTACCTAACCCTCTCTTCCACTGTTGTAGGGCCAGTACTCCCCACCAGGGGCAGAAGAGACTGAGGAGGAGTCCTCTCCTCCTAAAGAGATGCCACCACACCCACATGCATGAAGTGTGAGTGCCACACTGCCTGTCCTCCACCCATGTGCACCAGGAATAAATAGCCAGACAACTCACAGTTAATATCTGTGCAGTGTGTGCCTGCGTACACACACACAGGGTGGGCACTGCTGGGAACCTTGAAATGTCACTCAAAATAGATGTCATTGGATTCTCCTGGAACAATGCCCTACCCTCAAATACCCCCGTTCTGTTTTTGCTATGCTATTTTTTCTTTGGGAAGAGCATCCCTCTCTGGCTTAAACAGCCCCTCTTAGTATAGCTGGTATCCACTTTCTAGGCATAGAGAAGGGCAGTGGTTCTCCATTTCCCAGCCTCCCCTGCCAGCAGGGATGACACTGAACAATGCATATGCAGAGATAGAGATGTGATCATTCAGCATCCCCACCCCACTCCTCTCAGCCCTGCATAACTTGAGCCCCTTTCCTGCCCTGGAGGGAGCTGCAGGAGCTCCAACCCCCACTGTTCTATGCTCTTCCACCCCAAGGTTTCCCAAGAAAGAAAAGAACCACTCATCCCAGAAGTCCTTGGACTGACTTCAACAACAGGTCAACTTTATCAGCAGCACAACAAAAGAAGGGGGGGGGGGTCAAAGCCCCTGCAGTGCCTCAGCTGTACATGTTAATCTCTTAGAATGGGACCAGGAGTCCAGGATAAAAATTTTTCAGCTAACCTTTAGGCCCTGGCCAGCGTCCTACCTAAGGCTCTTCCTTGCATTATATTTGCCATGACAAGGATTTCCCAGACAAATTAGAAAGCCAGTGTGTCCAAAGATCAGGAGGACTTTAGGAAGCAGTAGGCACATTCAGACCTTCCTTCCCTGGGCTGGGTGGGCTGGAGAGATGTTCTCTGCAGGTGCTGACCCACAAAGGGTTAATGTCTATGGCGGGGGGGCCTGGGAGGCCAAGGGAAAGCCCTGTACCCTCTCAGGATATTTCTGACCATTGATCCAGGATGGACGGAAGGACAGCAGTCCAGAAATCAATGCATTAGAGCAGATAAAGCCGCTGAGATGAAGAGCTGGGGCAGGAATGGGGGCGGGTGGGAAGAGGAGGGGGACTTGCAGGGAGAGGAGGTGGTCTTCTGAGTCGGCAGGAGTAGCACTCCCCAAAGGAGCAGATGAGCCCAAGGACACCCACCCTAGGATAGCAGGTCCAGTGTAACATGGCATTTTTTTTGAGGTGTGTTAGGTGGGGGGTGGGGATGTAGCTCGGTGGCACTGTGCCTGCCTGGCAAGTGCAAGGTCCTGAGTTTGATTCCCAGGACTGAAAAGAAAAAGTCTCCATGTTAAAGGCTACAACTAAGTGGACTGGCCTGCCTTGTGTAACCAAGGAGCATTGGATGAGACTTTGACAGCTACTTTTACATGTTTTTTACTTCCTCTGCCTCTCCAACCCCACCCCAGATTCGGAGACGCCGCCCCACGCCTGCCACCCTCGTGCTGACCAGTGACCAGTCATCTCCAGGTAACCAAAGGATGGGTCACTGAAAAAAGTGGGAACTACTACAAACAGCAGGGTCCCAGCGAGAGCAGATGAGTGTGAAACTGAAGACAAGAGGTAGATCGAAGGAGTCAAGGATCTCCTCAGTCTCAAAAACAGGGAAGTAGTTAGACAGAGATTTAGCTCAGTGGTGCTGCCGCCTGCCTCACAAGCACAAGGTCCTGAGTTCGATCCTGGCACCAAAAAAAAAAAAAAAAAAACCAGGGAAGTGGCAGCTACCTGAATTAGCTTTTGCTCTTGGGAAAATGGAACAGTGCTAATAAGAGGAGGGGACCAGGTTCCTCAGTCCCTGAGGAATTGGGATGGTCAACTGAGTGCTGGTTGCTGCAGCAACAGCCTTCCAGGTTTCTCCAGCAACTGAGATGCTGCTGCCCCCTCCCTCAGAGGCAGGGACAGCTGTGAGGGGGAGGGACCGCCTCCATCAGCTAGCTTCATGGCCCCCAAGGGAAAGGGAAGGTTAGAAACAGCTCAGGGAGCAGCTGGGATTCTGGTCACCATTGTCCCAATCAGAGTCTAGGAAATGAACAAAGTCTCCGAGAATGTCAAGGGAGCTCGACAGGGACATGGAGGAAAGATGGTCAGGTTAACTAGCTAGACTGGAATTCAGGATGGGTCTCCAGCTTCCCCGCAAATACACCAAATGACTGTACCTGCCTGGACCCTGGCACTGTTCTCCATCAGTGGTCTCTCCTGTGCAGGGCTCAGGCCATGGGATGGGGGAATGGGTGGAAGGAGAAAGAGAAGTGGATACTTCAGAGGGAGAAAGAAAGCAGAAAGACACCGGATTCTGCCTTCAGAGACCTCAAGGAAAGGGGCAAGGATGGAGATACAGATTGGCCAGAGTCCAGGACAGAGGCAGAGGATGAAAGGCCAGCCAGCAGAGCAGGAGGGGAGCAGGAGGGGAGCAGGAGGGAGTGGGCCTGAGGCAGCTGTGAGGGCCAACTTCCTAGAGAGATCAGGAGGCAGGCAGTTGCACAGTCCCCTCCACTTAGGAGGTCAACTCTTTGGGACCCTGGATTTCCTGGCCTTATGGCCTTCTCCTTTCCCTGTTCCCCTCAGAAGTGGATGAAGACCGGATCCCCAACCCACTTCTCAAGGTAAGCTGCCCCCCACTCAGCTCAGCCTGGGGGACCCCCAGGAGCATTGAGGATTTTTCTCAAAACCTTGCCCGCCTGTGTCTGGAGGTATAACTCAATGGTAGTGTGCTTGCCTACCATGCACAAGGCCTGGATTTGATCCCCAGTGCCACATCAAAAACAAAAAACAAAAAAAAAAATCCTATGCCCAACCTGTAGGACTTTTTGACTCCCTCTTTTCTCCTTCCCCAAAAGGTACATAAGTGGGGCCTGTACTCATGCTTATACACATACACACACACACACACACACACACACACACACACACACACACACGGAGTCTCCTTGCCACCACAGTGGAAGTGTCTGGAAAGCAGGAATTTCCTTTGCGCTTCTTTCTGAAGCCCCAATCTCCAATCCAAAAGAGTGGCAAGGCAAAGGAGTGGGGCAGGAACGGCTGACACCATCTGTCTGTCCTCTGTGTCCTCCACAGTCCACTCTGGCAATGTCTCCACACCAACGGAAGAAGATGACAAGGACCACACCCACAATGAAAGGTTGGGCAGACCCTTCCAATGCCTTTTTCCTCTGCAGGCCTGAAGCTGAGATGTAGACCTGATGCCCCTTTGGAAAGGTCATGTGGGTGGTCATTGAAACCCCTTCTATTAGAGTGCAACTGTTGCTAGATGACAGGGCTAAAAGCCCAGCTCTGCCACTAGCAAGCGGCTTTGCAGAAACTACCTACCCCACCCAACCTTGAATACCATCTAGTCATGGCAGATAAATAATATATGTGAACTCATCAGCATACAGCACAGCCACAGAAGGTACTCAAATATTTCCTGAATCTAAATGGAGTCTTTTTTCCTGTCCCCAGGGGAGACCACGTATCCCGGCGAGTCAGGAATATCTTGCAGAGCATTCTTCAGAGTTCTTACCCTATGCCTCCCTTACCTTTGAAAGAACTACTTTGTATAGTCTAGCTTTTGATCCTCTGTTACCCAGCTGATGTCCCCTCCTTGTCCATATCTCAGGGGATGGGAAAGTCACACCTACCCATGTGCCAACCCATGAGTGGCGATTGTTGGAGATTCTGGGCAGTCACGTAGTGCTCCCTCCCTTTCTTTGTGCCCCCAGAGCTCCAGACAATGGTTGAACATCACCTGGGGCAACAGAAGCAAGGAGAGGAGCCTGAGGGAGCTGCCGAGAGCACAGGGACCCAGGAGTCCTGCCCACCTGGGATCTCAGACACAGAAGCAGAGTGCAGGCTGGGCACCCCTGGGACAGCACAGAGTATGTACAGCCTGGAGAGGGCCCCAGACCCTCTGTTCCCAAGCCCAGTAGGAGGCAAGACACCCACTGGGGGAGGGGGTAGTGTTGGGCCTAGGAGAGGTCTTGAAATAGCCAAAAGCCAGCTCAAGGATATGGACATACCTGCATGAATCTGAACCTTCACCTCTTCTTACTGTAGGACACTGAGCCCTCCCAGCTGGGACCCCAGAGATCCCTATTGCAGCTGTATGGGAGAAGCCACCATTATGGGAAAAGCACTCACTCACAGGCTAGGTTCCCGACTCTGCCACTTGCCATTTAGCCAGCTGAGAGGCCTTGAACAACTTAACCTAGGCTTATAAAATGATAATGTGATAATGAGGGTGTTTATTTCATTGGGTTGTCTGTGAATATTAAAATGGGTCTAAAAAACAAAAAAAAAGTTGAGTCTGGTTCTTAGCTCAGGAGCACTGACACAAAGTATGTAATAAATGAAATCTGTGGTGATAGTGATGTTAATCCATGTCTACAATCCCTTATCTCAGATGGGTTGCAGAATTCAGAATGTCTAATTTTATGAAATTTTATATATATCCTATAGTATACTATATATCCTATATATATATCAGAGCACCCTAATAATCAAACATTAATATTTTTACAATCCAATGAATGGTCTCACTGAATGGGTAAAGACTAAAAGTAGCTTCATATCAATTCAGGTCAAGTGTAGCCACACACTGTACCCCAATTTTTTTTCATGTTTTTAGAGGCTTTTCTTTTTCAGTGTCTAAGTGCAGATAAAAAGCCATGAGTCTCGGGCCAGGGATCTAGCTCAGTGGTTCCGCCACCTGCCTCGCAAGAGCAAGGACCCAAGTTCGATCCCCGGTACCAAAAAAAAAAAAGTCGTGAGTCTCTAGTAGTAACTGTGATCAGAGAAAACCCTGTAGCTCCTGCAGCTTTGCTCCCACGTGGGTCTCTCTCAGGGATCACTGGGCATAGGGTGTGGTAAGCAGCAGCAATCCCTTCTTTCCAAGGCTTTCATAAATGCCCTCTCCCTACTACCTCATCTTCCCTCCTCTTCCCTCCCTAGAATCTGCAGGATTCACCCCTAAGACTCAGGAGAGGAGCAGTGAGGAGCCCAGCACAGAGGAACCCTCCATCCATATACCTCCCCTGGACTCCCAGGGAGCCAACTCGGTAAGACCCCAGGGCTGGGCCACCAGGTCTGCCGGGGAGCACTTAGATAAGGACAAGGGGCTAATATTTGCAATCAGAAAAGAGAAACAAAGGACCAGTTCTGCCACTGAAATATTCTTATGGTAAGAGGACTTGCCTCCCTAACAAGCAAACCAAGAGAAATGGGATTAAGCTGCAGCAGGAAGGACTGAAGTTAGACTTTATATAGGACTTCTCGCTCCTGAACAGGGGATAGGAGCAGGCCACGGATTTATTTGGTAAAGGACATTTGGAACCCAAAAGGAGGTCCTCCCCTGCCCAGGATGAGTGGGCAGTAGTCCTGCCTGGAGATGCAGGTCGGATGAGCTGACTCTGAGCTCTGATTTTACAGTCCTCACTCCCTGAGCATAGGCTGGCAAGGGTTGGAGACTGACCCAACACTGGTTGGGCGGGGACACACGAATGAGCCTCTGACCACGCAGTCACCTTCCCCTTCTGTTCTTTCCCCACAACAGGTCTGAGGAGGAAGCATCCTGGCATCGCAACTGCAGTTTGAGAATGCATGTACACTGGATCAGTTTCTTACATCTTCACTTTTGGGGAAAATCTCTTGTTTTTAAACAGTGATAAATTTGGTGTTAGGTCCTTGGCACTTTCCTTCTTTCCAAGCTTGGAGAATCTTCCTGCATCCCCTCCTGTCTGCCCCTTCCTGCCCAGCTGCCTCTAGGAAGGAGGAAATAGGATTGCTGGGCAGAAGCTCCAAAAGGGAGTCTTCCCTGACCTTGCCTTTACTTGCTACAGGAAGAGATGGAGGGGCAGGCAGGTGGGAGGACTGACTTCCAGGGTGCCAAGAAGGAAGGATGGCCCCAGGTTTTCGCTTCTTGCTGAAGAAAGATCTAGCCACAGGGCAGGGGTGCCCTGCAGCTGTTAAAGACTTGGGAGCCCTAGAGCCCGTGCACTACAGCTATGACGATGCTATGTGCGCCATCTGCTGGACAAAAGAGGGAGGTGCACCCTGGCCCTTGGCCCATGGTGAAGGGGTGCGGGGGTCATGTTCCCTCCTCCAGCCTTGAGACCACCTCCCCTTATTCCAATCCATTAGCAAAAACAGACAGAGCACAGAGGTTGAGAAGAGGCCCTTGCTGGGAACTAGTAGGATCATCTTCCCCTTTGTTCCAGGTACTGAGAGACCAGGGTAAGACAAAAACCAAGCACAGGTGAAATGTCCTCTGGTCCCACAGCGAGGGTACTCCTGACACTGACTAATTTTTCCCAAGTGGAGGAAGAGAGGAAAAGAGAGAAGGCAAGTTTCATCTACCTTCCTTGCTGAAGCTGCAGCAGAGCACAGAGAAAAAAGCAGAGCCTGGGGGAAGTGTGAGGCCCTACTCCTGTCTAGCACCTACTGGCACCTCCTCTCAGGAGGCCTCAGCTTGTACACAAGAGTACACCTCACCAGGATTTTATCAGCTTTAGAAAGACAGTAAACGAGAGTTCAATCCCCTGTGCCAAAAAAAAAAAAGGCGGTGGACAAGATCCTCCATCAGCTTCCCTCAGTGAACACCAGACACAGCCAGCCCAGCCTGGTCTCCTTTCTTTATTGATCTCTGGCTATATCAGGGGCCTGGGAGACCAAGGGCAGGAGTGAGTCACATGCGTCTCTGCCCCACTGGGATGGGGACAAGTTTCGGGGTGGCAGGTCTAAGGGGCCATGGATATGAACTTCACAAGAACAGGGCCCACTGTATAGATGCATGGTTGGTATTTACAAGAGAGGAGGAGGCAGTCACCTGGACTTTGGCCTTTTGAGGGCAAGGTAGGAGCAAGGAGGAGCCTGAGGAGAGGAAGGGGCACCAGGCCTGGCTGGGCTCTCTCCAGAGGTCACAACAGCAGAGCCCTGAGCCCCTCCCACACCTGCCTTCCACCCACTGCTGTCCCAGAGAGGGATCGCTTGGTACCAGCAGCTGAGCCAGTTCTGGGAGACCGGAGGGAGAGGAAGGACCCTCTCTGTTAGCAACACAGGGTTATGCAACTGTACCTTACCCTCCCCATACACGGGAGGGTCAGTGGGGAGGGGCCCTTCCCCCAACCCAGCTGGACTCTCCTGCCTGTGCTCATAAAATGCATCCTGAAGGTGCTTGGCTGGAGAGACTACAAAGCACTTTACAGACATTGGTCGGATGGGAGCTCCTCCTAGCTCCAGAGGAGAAGAAAGAGGCAATGGGCTGAGACAGCCAGAGCAGGTGACAAGCCCCAGGGGCCCAGACCAGCCCCGAGTTCTCTAGAACCCCAGGAAAGGCCTCCGCTCAGACCCTGGTCCCAAAGGCTCCTCTCTTCCATTTCAGCATGGGAAAGAGAGAAGATGGCAGGGAGTCAGGCTGGGGATGGGGCCGAAGCAGTGCAAGTCTGGGGTAATGGGGATGCCCACCCCTACCCCATTCTAGAAAAGAGCCATGCCCTGAAGGTACCCCCTCCCCTCCCCACACATAGGGCTTTAAAAACCCCAGCTTTCTACCCAATTCCAGCCCTTCCCAGGGGAGGAGAAAGGGAACCCAGACCTGCCAGCAAAGATCTGGGGTGGGGGGCTGAGGGAACCCCCAAAATGTATTGCTTAGAAACTTGGAGGCAAAAAGGATGGGGGGAGGGCCCGGGGGCTGGCACCTTGGCCCTGGGAAGCCTTAGGAAGCTGCCCTCTCCCAGGCAGCCATCAGGCCAGGAGGGGAGTCCAGGGGCAGGGGGATGGGCACAGTGACCATTGGGAGCCTGAAGTTTCCCAGACTTGCTGCCAGGAAATTAAAGTGCACCCCAATGGGTGTCAGTGGGGAGGGGCCCTTCCCCCAACCCCACAATCTCTGGCATTTGGCCTTCGGGTGGGTTGTCTCTTCCGTGACCTCCATGCTCCCTTGGAGCAGATGGGGGAGCCAGTCCTGATGGATGGTGCTAATGACATCAAATACTTCAGACTCAGTGAGGACCTGGGGAAAGAGAGAGAATCTCAGAGAGCTGATCTTTGTTGTCATCTCCAGCCTGACCTTCCTTCTCTAAGTCCTGCCAGGTCCCTACTCAGCTCCACATACAGTTATAAAAAATGCCCATCAGAAGCTGCCAGGCAAAGGGCATGAGCGGGGCTGAAACGGAAGTTACACTCACCTGGGCCCCCTAAGCCTTGTGCCCTAGTTGTGTGTACTTTCCTGGCACAAGGCCTAGTAAGGTGCCACCTTGCCTGCTGCTGTATATCCTTCCTTCTTGCAGGGTCTGTGGGACCAAAGAGGGAAAAGGATTTCCCTGCTTCCCACCCACACTCCAGCTCAGTGCTTTGCCTTCACTTCCTCCACTTTTCTGCCTGGATAGAAGGCAGGAGAGACCCTCACATCTATCTGCAGCACTCCCTGCTGCCCCACAACCTGCTCACCTGGGCCAGCCCAGGGCTAGTCCAGATTCCCATTCTGGTTGTGTTCATCTTCCGCAGGGGCGGGTGGGGCCTCTTCTTCACAGGGGGACAGCTCATCAATCGACATCTGGTTGGTGATGCCTGGGGAGGGGTACAAGGGAAACTGACGTCAGACCATGGAGTGTTTTCCCCAGGACCACAGAGTATGTAAAGAGCAGTAGGAGATTCTTGTCTATTGCCCTTCCTCTGAGCTGAGCTCCATTCCACCCACCCCCACTAGAAGAGCCTCTCTGACCCTGCAGGAACTCACAAGCCCTACCCGAGGGAAGAGTCAGAACCACCAAGTTACCCAAATTTACAAGGGCACCATGTACCCAGCCCATTGTATCCCACAATGGGTGTAGGATAACCTGTGCCTGTCCCGTGCTCTCTCCGCCCCCGCTCTGGAACAGTCCAGACCGTTAGGTTAGTCAGGCTTTCCTGTGACCTAACTTTAGTCTAACTGGCTCTATTCCCAACTCTAGGGGTCAAAGACCTGCACCGGGGCTTAAGAAAAAAGGAACCCACTACTGTTCTAGTAGCCACCCCCTCAAGGTCCACAGCCCCCCCAATGGCACCCACCACTCGCAGCCCGTTCCTTCCATTTCTGTTTGTTCTCCTGAATGTACTTGGTCCAGGTGGAGCGGAAGCTGACCACATCAGGGTTGGGGTCTCCCACATCCACATCTAGAGAAGGCTGGCGCCACTGGAAGCTAGAAACAGGACCCACCCCCCATTCCAGAGGTGAGACCAGTCCACTCCAGAACAAGCTTCATAGCCCTCTAAGAAGAGACCACGGGAAACCAGAAGATTTAGGAAACCAAGTCCTCCTCTTTTCCAGCTACTAGGTAACCCCCAAGTCCCTGTCCCTCTCCTCCCTGTTCCACCCTCCCTCACCACACCTTCTCTCCTGGTAGAAGGAAAATAAAAACAAGTATATCTGAAAGGCAATAAGACAACTAAAATGGCCAGGTGTGGTGACGTGCCTTTAATCCACACCCTGGGAGGCTGAAGTAGGAGGACTGCTAACTCGAGCTCAGCCTAAGCAACTCAGTGAAATTTTAAAATAAAAAATTTTTAAATAAAAAAGTTTGAAAAGCTAGGGATGTAGCTCAGTGTGAAGGTGGTGGGTTCAATCAGCAGTACAAGAAAGGAAAGAAGGAAAAAAAATGGAAAGAAAGAATGTGTATTGTGTTATAATGGGAAAAGAGGAGGTTTTTGGATTGTTTCTGTAGTGTTGGCGATTGACCCCAGAGCCTTGCACGTGCTAGGCAAAGACTCTACCTGTGAGGTACACCCCCAGCCCAGAGTTGTTTTTCAGGGGTTGGTCATGTGTGAGCACACGCATGTGTACATCTGTGTGTGTCCATGTGTGTGTTGGTTGTGTTTTGTAGAACTGGGGACTGTGCCCAGGGGAATTTTACCACTAAGCTACATCCCCATCCCTTTTTATTTTTTTATTTTGAGACAGTGTCTCACTAAGTTGAACTGGAATTTATGACCCTCCTGCCTCGGTGCTGAGATTACAGGTGTGTGCCACCATGCCTGTAAAATGTGGTGGGGAGCAGTCATGCCCTTCTGGTCCCATCCTTCCACTCTGACTGTGACAAACAGCAAAGGGGCTCCCAAGTTTGGAGCAGCCTGCTGCCCAACACCCCTGCCACAGCTGTACCTTTTCCCCAGGACTGTCCTCTCTGAGTCCAACATTCCTCCCCAGAACCAGGAGACCTGGCTACTCTGCCACCTCACCTGGGCTGGTTTTTGGTCTTGGAGTCCTCATCTGCCAGGGGCTGGACACTCTTCTCTGCCACATCAGTCAGCACAGAGAATGTGGGCTCCACAATGAAGTCAATGAAACCTGCAGAGGAGATGTCTTACATGGAACAGGGACCAGACGAGGAGAGACCTGGCCCAGCCACGACCCCTGGCTGCAGGTAGAATGGGTAGGAAAGTAACCCATGGATGAAGTCTTTGTGAGCCCAGTGAACTGCCACCATTGCAGCCCGGCCTCCCAGTGTAGGACCCCACACTCTACCACCACAGGCTTGCCTCTACAGGAAAAGGGGCCTGTGGGCTTGGAACTTGGAGAAATCCTGGCCCAGGGCCCAGGCAGCATCCTTTCCCCCTCCCCATTCTTCTCCTCCCTGTAGCAAAGGACACTCACCAATCTGGGACTGGGCCACCAGAGTGGAAGTGCGATCGCAGAGCGGAGAAAAGGGCAGGCCAAGCTCTGCCTCCTTGTCACCCTGGAGAGAGAGGACACCTCAGACCCACCAATCAATGGGTTGCTGTGGAAGGAGAGGAGTCTCTGCACCTTT
Source organism: Heterocephalus glaber (assembly GCF_053883595.1). Taxonomy (NCBI): domain Eukaryota; kingdom Metazoa; phylum Chordata; class Mammalia; order Rodentia; family Bathyergidae; genus Heterocephalus; species Heterocephalus glaber. The sequence continues at coordinate 182,339 of NW_028258185.1, forward strand.
GACCAGGAGATGAGTGATACGTAATTGGATGCAGCTATGGACAAGCACAGTTAAGCTTTGAGGACAAATTTGTTTACGTTTTTTGTTTTTTGTTTGTGTTTTGTGGTTTTTCTGTTTGTGTGTGGGGTTGGTTGGTTGTGGTACTGGGGATTAAGCCCAGGGACTTCACACTGAGCTACATCTGCAGCCCCCCAACTTTTTTTTTTTTTTTTTTTTTTGAGACAGGATCTCACTAAGCTGCTGAGTTGCCCAGGCCAGGCTCGAACCTGTGATCTTATTATCCTACAGTGGGCCTGGAGTCAGGTCAGAAGCAAAAGGTAGCTGAATGAAGATATGGAGTAGGAACAGAGGGGAACCTGCAGCGAAAAAGGGGCAAGAAGGCCCCCATGGGCAGGGGGTGGGCAAAAATGCACGCTACCTGGCGGAAGAATTCCTCCATGAGGGCCTTTGTCCAGCGGCTGTGGACCGACCATTGCTTTGTTGGATGGCTGATGTCAGCAGCATGGAGGAGAAGTGACAGGGCCTTGGACTTGTCGATCCTGGTTGGGGCAGGTGGCAAGGAAAGGGAAACTGATCTTTTAGGAGGAAACCTGAGCCATCTTCTAACCTTCCATCACACGCCCTCTCTCAGACCCATACATCCATTAACTTCATCTTTTCACATAACTTCAAACACCCTCCCAGGACACACACACACACACACACACACACACACACACACACACACACACACACACACACACACACACACACACACACACACACACACACACACACACACGTAGGTAGCATAGGTAGCAGCACCCTGGCTCTGAGAATCAAAGGGCACAGGTTTGAATCCCCCCACACCTACCATACACTAACTGTGTGACACTGAACAAGTCACTTAAAATTTCCACATTTCATTTTCTTAAGCCCCAAAATAGAAATAACAACTCTAACACATATTGAATTATTCTGAAATTAAATGATATATAACAAAATAAATATTTAGAAGAGTAGCACATAATAAGGGCTTAGTAGATTATAGTGGCAATACTGATTATACTGATTATAATAATAATCATTATTATTGTTATACCCCCAACAATGCCCTGCCATGGCACTGCACAGACACAGTACAAAAAGATTGTTCAGGTTACACACAAACATAGTCCGTCCTCCCTTATACACATTTATATAGCCCCACCTACTTCTACAAAGCCTTAGATGCAATTATGGCATTTGTTCTGTCCTTTTTTAACCTCATGTGACTCTCCAATAACCCTATTAGAGTAGGAACTACTGGCAAGCAGTTGTGGAAGGAGGCATATCATTTTCACTATTTCACAAATAAGGACACTGAAGTCCAGAAGAGCTGAATGAATTTCCCAATATTCCAGAGTAAGCTTGTCCTAAAGTTGCACTGAGTGACCCCATCTCAGACTCTGAGCCCACGGGGCTCCCCAACTGATGAGCTGCCCAGACTGTACATAAACCCAAGGCCACGTTCACACACACCACACCACTTCCACAGGGATACACTCACACAGATGCCCGGAGCCAGCAGTCTCCACACCCACGGAAAGATCTGGCAACCAGCTACGCAGTACGCACCCAATTCACACACCCCTCCCTCTGGCCTGGCCCCAGCAACACCCTGCCAACACCCCAGCACCTCTCTAGCTGCTGCAAGGCTGTCTTCATGGACTTCACTTGCTGGAAATGGCAGGACATGTCTGTGGCCAACACCATCTCGATGACCAATGCTCGCAGCTCTCTGAAAGGATGGAAAGAGAGAAGCGATCGGTGCTCTCAGCACTGCTGGACAGGGCGTGCAGGAGGTGAGAGAGAGGGCTATGATAAGGGGTCTCTCGGGGATGCCAAGAGCTGGCTCCTGCTCACACAAACTCATCTTTAGTGAGGTTGATGAAAATGTTCATCTCGTCGTCCTGCATCATCCGGAACACAGAGCTGATGTGGTGATTTTCCAGCACGGAACGGTCATTGTATAGGATGGCACATTCTGACCTGCGGTGTCAAAGGTCATCAGGTCCAGCCCCCTGAAAGGGGTGCTCTGACAACCTCCCCCACCTCCGGCTGGTCCCTCCTGCCCCTGCCATGTCCCCACCGCTCACTTGGTCTGGATGTGGAAGCTGTTGGTCGTGCCTGTGTGCTCATAGTCATGGATGGCTGCGGCAAAGATGATGGCCAAGACCTCAATCTCTGACAGGCAGTGCTAGGGGAGAGAGACAGGATGAGAGAAGGCGGATGCCCTGCCAGTCACTGCCTGAAGACTCCCCATACAGGCTCAACCACTTACCCCCTCTTTCATTCTTCAAGGCCAACTCTGGGGTGATCTCAGCTCCTGGAATGTCGAGAGCCCATTCTCCACCCCAACCTACACCAAACCCACTGCATCCCAGGACATGTCCCCAGCACTACTCCTGAATTTTAGCCACACCTGGGATCTCTCTAGAGTGAGTAAATCCAATTTGACTCTAAAGGTTTTGAGATGCCAAAGAAGAAGAACCAGAATGAGGAAAATGGAACTGGAAAGCCAGGCATGATAGTGTACACCTGTAATCCCAGCACTCTAGTGGGCTAAAGCAGGAAGATCTCAAGTTCGAGTCCAGTCTGGACAACTTAGTGACTTAGCAAGATCCTGTCTCAAATATTAAAAAGGGCTGCTGATGTAGCTTGGTGCAAAGGCCCTACGTTCAATCCCCAGTACAGAAGGAAAAGGGAGGAAAGGGGAGGGGGAATTTTTTTTTAAATGGAACTGGGACTATAGCCTAGACGTCCCAGTTCCAAAGCTGTGAACACTGAATCACAGAACAGTAGCCCAGGGGGGACCTACCACCATCCCTGTGCGGAGCAGGAAGCAATGGACTGTCTGAGTAACATCAGCTGCATGGATCTGGTTGTGGTAAGGATTCTTGTACTTCCCATAGCCTGTCTCCAAGGCTTCCAGGAAAGACATCAAAAAAACAGTGGGAATCTGCAGTGGGCAGAAGGAAATCAAGCTATATGGAGCATCTGCCAGAGTGGAAAGAACAGGGCTGAGATCAGGGCTGAGATCAGCGATCCCATTGTCCTGTAGGAGGCAGCATGGCACAGGCAAAGCATGGGCTCTGCACAGGTGGATCTGGGCTCACATCCTAGCTCTGCCAGCTGCTGGCTATGTGGCCTTGAGCAAGTCACATGCCTTCCTGCACCTCAGATACTTAATTGTAGAATGAAGATAATAATACCTACGTGGAATTTAATGAGATAAGAACAAGGCACTTAGCAAGTACTCTCCAAAGAGTAGCTATAATTATTATTTCCCTGGAGACTGTTAAGGAAAGGAAGGAAAGCTTCCTTCCTACATTCCAACCAACCCATCCCATCCCCAAATCCAAAACCATAGAGAAGGGCAGAGGGCTTGGAAGTGGGGGGAAAGAATAAGATGACCTAGAGTGTGGCCCCTTTTGGCAGAAGTGGATCACCCACTCCTCTGAGAAGCCTTCCCTGACCACCTCTCCTCCACATACACTGATACGTGTGCTACCACACACACACACAGGAGCCAGAATTCTATCCAGCCTCTCTCAATTCTGCCTTGTCTGTACATGTACTTGGGCATCTCTGCCTCCTTCAAAAGGCTCCAGGCTCCCAGAGGTCAGGGCTGGTGTCACCTGTCCTTGGACTTCCTGAGACTGGAAAGAGACTGAGGTTCAAGACTTGGGGAAGCTTCTGTAGGGATGAGCTACAGAGTAACAGAGACATAGAAGACGTGCCACTAATCAGACCCTAACATCCCCCATCCCTACCCCTGGAGGGCTGTGCCCCAAATTCAGGGATTTTAAAGGACTGTTTCCATGACAACTGCCCTTGCTTTTTCGTTGCCATGGCATCCCTGGAGGGAAGGGAAGGGAAAGGGAGGAGCAGGGAGGGGCTGGGTACCCAGGAAGAGAATGTGGAGCTAGAGAAGGGTGAGTCCAGCTGGGAAACTATAAGCAACCCCCTCTCTCTGACTGCTAGGAGCCAGCCCAGGGCAGCTACTCTCATACCTGCCAAACCCAAGCCTTCCAGGTAAGAAGGTGGAGTTTGGGAGAAGCTGGCATTTGAAGTACTCCTGAGAACCAGTGTGGGACCCCAGTGTGGGAAGAGGACCCTACTAGTCTCTGTCCTGGAGGACAGTACTGGGAGGAAGATAACAAAACAGCAGAAGGACCGGCCTGAGAAAGTCAGTGAAGAAAATCTCAGCTCAGCACCTTTGGAAAGTTTTGGAAACTCTCTCCAGAATTGGTGGAAAAGGAGGTAGTCAAATATCGTGGAAAGACTCGCGTGGATGAGTAGTCTGTCACAGTGGAATGAGGCAGAGGTGGCTGGAACAACTTTCCAGAGCCCAGCTGGGAGAGAGTCTTTCACCTGACTGCCTCTCTCTTGTGGCCACTAAAAACACGAGTTTCACTCACCTCTAATGTCCACTGCCCTGCCCAAGTGCCAACCAAGCAACCCACTGAACTCTTAAACCCCTTCCCCTGCACTTCTAAATGCAGTTTTTCCACGTGGAAGTGTTTTTTCCTGGCCTTTATTTCCTCCCAAAAGAGGCTCCCTCCTAGTGCAGGATCTGGAGAAGCCTCGACCCAGAGTGCTCTTCCTGGGCAGCCAAGCTGAGGAGCAAATGGAGCTCACACACCCTCCTCCTACACACAGCCCCAGCCCAGCCCTGCCAAGAGCTGGGGCAAAGGCAAGGGAGTGATCAATTTTGTCCCTCTTATCTGTGTTAGGAAACAAGTGGAGACTCTAGTCCCGAAGGGCACTGGCTGACAGCACCTGGACTCTAGGCCTCCAGAGTCCACAAAGGGGAGTGGAAAGAGGAGGTGGACGGAGGTCAGCTGCAGAGGACAAGTCAGGTCAAGGGAGTCAAAGGGGAGGAGTAGAATCCCAAGCTAAACATATTTGTACTAGAATCCTTCCCTAATCAGTAAGGTCAGAGGCTGGGACTGCAACCAGCACCAGGAAGGCTGGACTGGGGTAAATGAGGGGAAGACTGTGAACGCTGAGACTGACTGAGGGGGCCCATGGAATCTACATGTTGGGAATCTTTTAGAACAGGAATGAGAGAAGTGAAGTCTCCTTCCTGGAGGCAGAGGTAGGATGCTGCCCAACCTTGAATCGGCTGATGAGGTTATGTCGAGTCAGCAACTCAAAAACAATGGTCTTCAGGGCGTGGTCATCTGCGGCCCGGTTCAAGGAAAAGACATCAAAGCACCAGAGATCCAGGTTCTGTGGAGAAACAATGGACTAGGGAGGGGAGCTCCCTTTGGGAGCTGAAGTTAGATTTCAAGGACTTTCCCATGATTACAGAGACTGGGGAAACAGGAAAACAAAGAGGTGGTGAAGTAGGCCTCTTTCTGCCCAGGTATCTCTCAGTATGGGAGAGATAAGAAGACAGGGGTCTGCCCTGGGAGTGGGCAAACATTGTCTTGAGGAACACAAGAACACAGTTAAAAGAGAAGGTAAAACTCGCACCATAAACAGAATCTGGATGTCCCAATGGCTATTCCAACCCCAAATTTCACCTCTTTTCCAAAAATCCAAGGATCACCTTGAGACAGTTGTGGACTGCAGTGGAATAGGTGGGGCCCACAGAGGTATATGTTCTCCGGAACATCCTGAGAGAGAGGAATGTAAAGAAGCCAAGTGTAAAGTCCTAGGAAGCAGGATCTGTCCAAATGGAGCAACCGGGATGAGCCACAGGCATGTGGGATCATGAAAGACTAGGGTGTCAGGGAAACAGGGGCACAGGGAGAGGGAGAAGGAGAGGGAGAGGGAGAGGGAGGCTGAGTGTAGGCAAACCTCACCGTTCCACGAAGATCCCAGCCTGCACAGCGTGCACGATGCTTCTGAACTTGGGCTTCTCCTCCGCTCGGCGGCCTTTGGCTCGGGTTTGCTGGGTGAAGGTGGAGGCCAGCCAGTCCCGCACCTCCGAAGGCACAGCATCTGAGCGAAGCTCCTGCAGCTCATCCTCCGTGTCCAAGATTTGGCTGAGGCCCCAGACAGGGAGTCACAAAGGACAGGCACCAAGTGCTTCCACTGCCTCGGGGCCCTGTACCCAGCCACATCCACACTTGCCTAGTGACTCTCATGCCAGCTCTCGGCAGACCCTCCCTTCTCCTTTCTTTTGCTATTTCTTTGTATTTCTGTATCACTATCTAACAACTCCAATAATGAAACAGCTCACTTATATGAGGCAGTAAGCACCCTATGGAAGTGTTCACGCAGGCAAAGAAATATCTGGTATGGATGCTGCAGAGCAGCCTAATAGAAATAACTACCCTTAGTAAGCTACATATATGAAATTTTAAATTTTCTAGTAGCTACATTAAGAAAGGTAAAAAAAAGTTCAAAAATGTGAAATTTGTTTTATAAATTTTATTTAAGCTAATGCCTCCAAAATATTGTTTCAATGTAAATCAATATAAAATATATTCATGACATATTTTACATTCTTTTTTCTAAGACTTTGGAATCCAGCATATAATGTACTTAAACAATTTAACCCATCCTCACCACATTTCCAGCGCTCAAGAGCCATGTGTCTGGTGGCTCCCATACAGGGCAGCACAGGTCTGGGAGGTATTCCACACAGGGCGGGGGAGGCCTACATGAGCTTGAAGGCCAACTCTTCCAACTCTGAAGCCCTACCCAATCTTTCCTTCTCTCTCTTCCTCCCTCCCATTTTCCCTCTCATTTTCTGGTGCTAGGGATTGAACCCAGGGACCCACAAATACTAGGAAAGTGCTCTCCCACCCTCTTTCTTATCACCTATTTGTCTCTATCTCTACATCTCCATTTCTTCTTCTCTTTCTATCTACCCCACCATCTCTCTCGACTCTCTTTGGCACTGCCCCCAGCCTCCGGCTTTCCATCCTGCTTCCTCTCTCTGAACACTGTGCCAATCTGATATCTTTCTTCTTCTGTTTGTAGGTCTCCCTCACCGTGTCTCATCGATGTAGACAGCCTCCAGCAGAGAAGCTGTGTACTCTAGGTTTTTCTTCAGCTCCTCAATGTTTATCTCCCCATTCTCCAACTGCTTCACCATGTAGCGCAGCCTGCAAGGTGTGGATAAGACATCCTGCTTAGACACTGCTACCTTGTCATGGAACCTTCTAATAGGGAGTATTTTACAGCAACAGTCTCAGTCTTCCATAAGTTGTTAATAATTCTAAAGTTAATAATAATAGCAGTTAATGTTATTCATCTTGGGCTATGGCCACTGCCAGTATTAAGCGTATCTACCCCCAACCTTTAACCCCAGACTTTCCTGACTCCACTCCTCCCACCTACCATCTGATCTCTCAACACTGCCCCCCACCCCCTTTGGACAAGATTTTCTGCAAACTCTTATTTAAACTGACTGCCAGCCTGGGCCAACCAGAATTAGGTAAGCATAAGCCCCTGGGGTGATGTTTTTGGGATGATTTCTTTCATATATGAATAACTGAGAGCTGAAACTGCTTATTTCTCCTAGAAAGAGGGCTTTGAGAACAACATAGCCCCCAGGATTCTTTCATTGTCTCTTGGTCAAGACAGAGAAGGAGGGAACATGTATACAGCCCCTCTGTCCCTGGCAGGGATGGCAAACAGCACAGAACAAAGACCAATCTGAATGCTTTTGCCTGGCCTCACTCCATGCAGGCTGAGCTAATGGATTATGATTCCAGAATCCATCAACCAGGACAAAGCTGGGTTAACCCCTCTCTCCCCAGCCACGCGTCAGAGGGAATCGTGGATAGGTCACTACGCCCATCATGGCCCAGCCAAAGCATCTCCCCTGACAAAAGTGATCCAGTAGAGCCAGGGATCTCACTAACTGGATGCTTTGCCTATAGGGATGATGCCCTCCTGTTTGGTTCTTATGAATTCTGGCGTCAGTGACTGAGAAGCTCCTTACAAGTCTGGCAAGTCCAGCCCAGGCAATAACAAAGCAAACAAGGCTCTCTGGCTTTAGATGGTGATTTTAAAGAAAGAAATTAAACATTCCATTCCTTCCTCTCCCTATCCCTGCCCCACCCCACCTAAAACAACACTAGAGTGAAAGGGTAGCCTTTAGAATTCCCACTGAGAGGGGCTTCAGAAACCCAAGGTCACCTTATGAGTCAGAGAGGAGAAGAGCATGAGTCAGGGACCAGAAGCTGAAATCAGCATCAATTCCCAGGGATGCCGGGGAGGGAGGACAATGGCATTGCTGAACAGGAGCAGCTTTAGAATCCTGGGGTCTCAGCAGCTTTGGAATAGGGGAGCCTGAAATAGCCAGCCCCAGGAAGTTTCATAGGCCAACTCTCACCTCAAGACCCAGCAGTCCTGGCAAACATGTCTGACAGCAAATGGGGCAGAAGGGAAAGGGGTAAAAATTGGAGGGAGAGTAAAGGAGTTAGAGGCGGCACGGCAGCCTCTGCCAGTGAGCTATCTTCAAATCTCCCTTGCAGCCTCCCTGCTGTACTGTTTCCATGTGGAAACAGGGGGCTGCTTAATGAGAAGGAAGGCGGGTTTACTAAAGCTCAGCCCCAGCTCCGGCTTCAGTAGGGAGGAGGAATAGAGAGGCTAGACATCATAAAAGGCTTTCCCAGCCAAACTGAGCTAGAAAGGGGCTGCCAGCCAGTACCTTCCAGAATAGACTAGGAATCACAGAACAAAGGGGTATACCCTGCTTGTAGGACCCAGGCACAAGCCAGGGCTTCCCTCTCCTACAGCAGTTATTCCTGATGGACAGAGGCTTGGGAGCTGAGGGCACACAACCCAGGAAGGAAAGCCTCTACTACTGTCTGTGGTCCATCTATCAAGGATTCCCACCGCTACCTTAACCTTGTACTTTACTCAGCCCTTATACAATCAAAAACTCTGTCCCCAGGGGTCATTGTCCACCAAAATTCTCCCAGTTTCCTTCTGGACCCACCTCTTTTTTTGTTGTGTTTTGTTACCAGGGATCGAACTCAGGACCTTGTGCTTGCAAGGTAGGCCGCAGAACCACTAAGCTAAATCCCCGGCCCTAGGACCACCTCTAGATACACACATCCCAGCACTGGCTCCCAAGTGAACAGCCACACCCACGGGTGTTCATTTGCATACATTTGCATAATCACTAACAATGCTGCCAGCTCTACATTTTAAAAAGTGCTTTCTCCTACATTATCTCATTTTATCCTCACAATAGGCCTATGAGAGAGGGAGGTAGAGAAGGAAATGCTAACCTCATTTCCAATGCAAAAACCCCAGCTCCAGAGGCACCTCTGGTAAAGTGTACTGAGTAGCAAAGTCTAGGAGGCTGGAACCCCAAGTTCAAAGCTATCACGTCCCACTGTGACCCTTGGGCAAATCACTAACTCTTGAGAACAATACTCTTGTATATGTGCTGCCAAAGCAAGCACTTTTTTTTTTCTTTTTGGTACTAGGGATCGAACTCGGGTCCTTGCCCTTGTGGGGCAGGTGGCGGAACCACTGAGCTAAATCCCTAGCCCAAGTCTCTAACTCTTAATCAGTATTTATGAAAATGTGGCTTGGAGACTCCTAGAATCAGAAGTGCCTTAGACACATGTTAAACATTAGATTCTAGACCTCCCTGTACTGGACCAGGATTTCTGAGGAGATGGTCCTGAGATATCCACTCTTAAACACCCCAGATGATTTTAATGCATTCTAGAGTTTGAGAGCTTTTACTTTACAGTATCAATTTCCTTATCTGTGAAATGGTGAAGATGATAATAAACCAGCCTCATTAAGCTATTGAGGATTAAATGAAATAATATATGTGAAAGGCCTGACATGTGCAAAAGGTCTCCATAAATATGATCTGAATAGGAAATTGACTAGCATCATACTGATCCCACCCAGCTTACACCATGCTCCCTTCAAACCCAGCCAGCACCTGCCTATTCTATCATTCTAAATACAGGGGGAAATGAGGGAGCCTAGTTTGAAGGCAGGTGATTAGGAAGTGCTCTAATGAAAGAGACAAAAGAATTATAATGACCATGATCTCCCCTCTACAATTTGATTCTCCCATAATCTTAAGAAGGGAGCTAAATGATTTGTCCAAGGTCATACAACTTGTCAATCTTATCAGTCTCAGTCAGCTTGGTCAGGCCTACAGCTCACACTAATGGGATCTACCTACATCCCCAAACAATGAAGGTGTTAGAGCAGACAAGTCCAATCATGTGAAGAAGGGCAGAAAGCACTCCCCACAGCTCCTTCAGCCTCAGCCAGTCGAACCATGTGAGAAGACACAACTGAGGGACCTTGGCCTCCATACACAGACCAATAGTGTATGCTCAGTGAGCATTCATCAGATAAGAAACAGGACAGATTAACCAGGTGGGAGTCCATTTCCCAGAGCTACAACTGAGACTTCTAAGCCAGAGCTTCTGAGACTCTAATGGTGAGCCTGGAAGAAGAGAGGAATCATAGGTGGACTTGGAACACACCACTCCCTCCACTTGAACTCCAAGCTCCTCCTTCTCTTGCCTCGTCCAGGAGCTCTTGTATAGCTTCTGTTGAAACCTGAACCAAACACGATCCTGATGCTAGAAGGAAGAGGGTAAAGAGGAAAGGGAAGATGGAAGAATAAATTTGACAAAGAAAAAGTTCAAGAACAGGAGCTGGACTCAAGCAGCTGAAAGAACACAGATGCTGAACTACACCCTCCTAAAGTCAAATAAACACACACACAATACTTGCTGGCCAGCTAGGCCTCTTATTCCAAAGCCCTTCAGTTAGGATCTCCCCAAACCCAAAGCCCACACCTCACTGTTCCACAGGAAGGCCTTCTCCCCATCCATATCAGTTTTAATCCAGCCCTCTGGCTCAGCCCTCAGGGAACCAGCCATGGGAATGGTCCCTTCCCCAATAGAACAAGATGCCCAGCACAGCCCTCAACCAGCCCCATGGGAAAATGGAAGCTTCTGTTTCCATCCTCACCCTGTCTGACCACTACCACCTCTTTCTGCTTTACTTTGTCCCCGAGCGATGGAAAAGCCTCAGATCTCGACCCCTGGAAGGCCCAAGCCTCTCCTAGCTCTAGGCAGCCAACTGGAAGAGAAGACTCCTGGCAGTAACACCACAGAGGAGCCCAGCTTTCCCACCAGCTCATTTCTTTGCATCACCATGTAGTTGATGTTCTGGTGGTTTCCATAGCCCCTTGTCATTATTTCCAGCACCCATCCCTACTTATTTGACTGTAAGGAGGAGGTTTAGAATAAAACAACCCAAAGTCAGGGGACTTGGAATAAGAAGAGTTGTATTTCTAGTTTGAGTTCTTAAGAAAGATAAAGAAATTTCAAAGGGACATAAATTTCTAAAGATATTGGTGATTAGGAAGGAGAGAAAAAGGAGAACCCCTACTAAGTTACCTACCATACTCAAGAGAAAGTGATAACAGGAAGAGATGGAAATGGAAGCAGAATAAGGTAAATGCAAGGCGGACAGAGTAAAAAGTGCACACACACCATATGGGGACAGTCAAGTCTTCATCCCTTCCCTCCACTAAACTACAGCTGGTAGGTCCACAGCAACCTGTCCTCTCTTCCTCCCTTCTTCTCACCTCCTTCCTGGCACCTACCTGAGAATGGGGCCTTGCAGATGGCTCCTCTGAACAGGAACAGGATTTGCCATGAGAACCAAAGATTTCCACTCCAGAGAATCAAAACACTGGGACCTGGGGCCCCTACAGGGAAACAACTCCCTCTTGAGCCCCCAACCTCCTCCTGCAGGTCCCAGTAGAACTGAGCATCCAACCAGAAAGCGCTTTGGGAAGAACTGGAGGAGCCTGGCTAAAGGAAGAAGTATTGAGGCAGAGACCCAGCCTACAGGAACTGGGTGAGAGGCCACGGGAAAAGTTTCACATCTGAATAAGACTGAAAACAAGAATCTGTTGTCAGAAGAATCCCAGAAAAGACAGAAATAGCACAGGCCAGCCCCTTGCTCTGAGGAGGTGGGGCTCCTCTTTGGGAAGAAGTTAGGACACAGGGACAAGGAAACATCGTGAATCTGTCACAGAGAAACCTGGCTTGCAAGGGGAAGGGGCTCGGCCAAAGTCCTCCCCCACCACCAAAGGCTGAGAAGATTTGCATCCCTCTGAAGCCATTCTTCATCTTTAACCTTCCTGAAAGAATGGAAGGAAAACACGGGGACGAATTTCCTTCCCAAAGAGATTTAGAAACTGTAGGGGAGGTGCTTCTTCAGAGAGGGCTCCACACGGAGGCAAGGGCCCACATCCCTACACAGTGAATACAAGTCAAAAGGACTTGTTCATAAAGACCAAGAAGCTGCGCAAAATACTTCCCAGCCCCAGCTTTCCTCTCCGTAAAATGGTGACTGGTGAGAAACTGTGCGTGAAATAGAAAAAGGTCAATCTAGCCCAGAGGCAGAGAAGTGGTAAGATGCCCCAGGAGGGGCCAAAAGAGGGACCCAGAAAGAACCCGGAGACCAGGACGCCCTCTTCCAGCTCCAGACTTTGCTTCCTTTCTCGGATTGGGGAAAAAAGAAGCCGGTCTCTGCAAGGCGAAGAGGACGTGCGCACACAGCACCAGCAGCCTCTCGATTGGCTGTGAGATGACATCGCTAATACAAGTACATTGGGGCTGCGATTGGTCAACTGAGGGATAGGGCGGGGCTAAGAAGGCGGCAGGGTGAAGCCAATGTATCAGTAAGAGTTCTGGAGGGCAGCAGTTCCTTCAATGGGGGGCGGGGGGGGGGGCGATGGGGAAACGAGGAAAAGTACAGTACTCATGGGGATGTGTATAGCAGGCGAAAGGCAAAAGAGAAGAAACAGGCCAAGAGTTTGGATTTTATAATGGGAAGTCTTCCCCCTCAAAAGCAAAGAGAAATTAAAATACATTGTCACTGGGCCAAATCCTTGAAGGATTTTAAACAAATGAAGTTTAGGAACCTGCTGTTTCTCAGCTCTGCTAGCACTGGGACAAGTGCAAGTGGGCTTCCACAGCAGTGAGAGCTGGGAGGTTAAAGACTTCTGAGCTGTTTTCTACTAAACTGGTGGCTATGAGGGAGGGCTGCTGCAGACTGTGAAAGAAAGGAAACCCAAGGGGCTGGGGATTTAACTCAGTGGTTTCGCCGCCTGCTGCACAAGCGCAAGGACCCGAGTTCGATCCCTGGTACCGAAAAAAAAAAAAATTAAAAAAAGAAAGGAAACCCACTCTCTGTGCCCTATTCCTCCACCCTCTACAACACCAGAAGCTAATTCCTTGTTTTCTGAAAGAAAGGACCAGACCCAGTGTCAGAGATGCAGAACTGCCAGCCAGGGTATGAGGACAAGTCATTTGGCCTGTCGGCAGGACATGCTGCCTGGAGGGGCGGGGGTGGGACTGGACCAGGTGTCAGCCAGTGCACACAACCTGGAGCATCAACCACCGCCAGGCCAACCCAGCTCCCCTGTCTCCCCCGTCCCCTCACTTGAGGCCCTGCTGCTCCAGCCTCAACTATCTTACTGAAAGGTAGGGGTTTCTTAAACTAGAAATGCTTTGCAGAGGGTATCTCGTCCATTCTCTCTCCTCTCCTGCCCAGTAAAGTTGGTTGGAAAATGATTGCCTACCACCTCACCCCAAATACACAGGCCCCATCACTCATTCTAGCCTCTTACTGTTAACTGATCCTAATAAGAAGAAATACTGGTCAGCCACCATTCCTTCCTGGGGAAAACATTTCGCACACTCACCCACACATATATGCACACCCCACACACTACCTGTGTCTGAGCTCAGGAGAGTATCCTAGCTGGAAGGCAGGACTTATATATATGAAGGGCCTGGCAAAGGGTATAATATAAATTTTCCTTTAGCTCTTAAGTGTAGTTTAAAAATAGAAAGGAACCCAACCATAATCCTTCCCTCCCCGTCCATGCCTAGGTTTTCCCATCCTGTACTGAGGAATAGGTTTTGGGACAAGGAACGAAGATGGGAGACTCTGTCTCTGGTCAGAGAAGAGTAGAGGAGCAGCAACAGGGACAGGGAACATGTGCTGGAGAAGGAATTAACTGGCTGAATTCAAGAGTCCAAACTTTCAGAAATTAAAAGGACCAAATTCTAAATCCTATAAGAGGATATCAGTTAGAATCAGGAGACTTCTACCTAAACTTTCTCACTACATGTGACCTTAGGCAAGTCACTTTGAGCCCTAGCTTCCTTATCTAAAGTGGCTAAATAAAATGTGCTTCATAGAATTTTCACAAGGACTTGATGAGATATTGTATGAGAGCACTTTGGCAACTATAAAATAATACATGAATGCAAAGGATTATTATTTAGTCTGGTCCTTCAGTTAGCTCAGCAAATATTCATTGAAAGTCCTGCATAAACAAAGCCCCATGCCCACCCCTGAAAGCAGAATCCATTTCTTCATCCAAACTGCAAACAGTACCTGAACTACTAGAGGAAAACCTCTTGTCTCCCTGCCACCACCACTGAGGATGCCTTGGGCTTCACTCTGGCTTCTTATTCCACAGGGGCCAGGAAGGCAGTGTAAGTAGAGGCCAGGAATTATCCAGAGCCTGGAGCTCCAGAAACCAAGAAAAACCAGCCCTCTACCTCACCCAAGCATTTGTGTTCCCCTCACGCCCCTGGATTCCCATTGCTATATGAGCAGCCCCAGTTCTGGCAGCTGGCTGGGCAGAGTGGCGGGGGTGGCTCCAGAGATAAAAATAGCCCCCCGGTGGCAGAGCTGGGGTGCCATCCTGGAAGGCAGCAGGCCTCAGGTTGACATGGCAGCAGTGGTGAGAAATCTCTAAGGCACTGGACAAAGGAGCTGGGGGGAGACTGGGAAATAGTGGGAGAAGGACAAAACCAGGAGAGTCCAGGGAGGTGACAGAGGGGGTGGGAGTTACTAAGAAGGCAGGGAGGGAAGGTGTTACAGGAGGGGGTCAGGGAAAACACTGAGGGAGGAGGTATAAGGGAGTATGTTTCCACCCTGCCTGTCTGAAGGCAGCTCCCCTTCTGCATCCTAACCAGAAACTGTTTCCAACAGGTGTTCCTAGAAACTGCCCAGCACAGCTCAGATGATGTGAGGAAGAAAGTAATCTAAACAATGTGAGCCTGAGCCCAGACTAGTAAGGATCCTGGTGTCCCAACTCCCAGCCGCGCACACAAACAAGTCACCTACCTCTCCCTCAGACTTCAGCCCTGGAGACAGAGAGGAGTTGAGAAGGGTGGGCAAGAATGTCAGAGGACAGCAGGTAGGAGAGGAGGCTCCCATGACCCAGTTCAAAAGAACTCCTTCTCCAGTTCATCTGTCTATCCTTCTCTCCCTTCCTATGCTATTTAATTCTGTTCATTTACCACCTCCACACGGACCACCCACTGACCCTCCAAACCACATCCCAACAGATGTTCCCAGCAGATGCCCTACTTCCAGGGTGCCTACGGATGTTAAAGGCAGCCTAGGATGGGAAAGTGAATTGGAAACAAGGAATGATGACTGGTATGGTAGGGCAGCAATAGATCATGGATCAGCAGAATTTGAATCTAGTCCCAACACTGCCTCCATCATGCCAACTATCAGTGGGCATCAGTTTCCTTCTCTGTAACCTTTTAGGGCTCTCAAGTTTAGGTCCTGGGGAGGAGGCAGTAGGGGAGTAGGCTGCCTGGGCCATGATTCCCAGATTCCAGAGTTCATCCTTTCTGACTATTTCACTGATTCTCCCAAGTCAGCTCTAACCTCATCTTAAAAGAGGAGGGTAGCTTTCCTCTTTATCAAAGAAAGGTCACATTCTAACATCCAAGAATTTCCCAGGAAGTTCTCCTGCATATCCACCTCTAATCCATTTTGCTGCAATCAAAACAACAGCCAACTTTGTTGGCACTTAAAAGGAGAACAGAAAGGGAGAGAATGGGAGGGACAGACATCTTCGGGTGAGACTACTGCAATTTGATTTATTATGTATCTTTCAAGTTGGAATTTCTAAAGCTCTGTGTTTGGTAGAGAGTCAGTCAGGGTTTAGAGAGCTTGGCAACACAGCTGGCATGTGTGCTTACTCAGCCTAGACCACAAGAAGTTTCCAAACAAGGTGGGCATAGAAGAGAAAACTAAGGAGAAGGTGCCAAGCTACATATGCAAGAGCTGATAAAGAGGGGAGCAGTAAACCAAGGACAGGAGTGACACGGGAAACTTCCTTCCTTTCTTCTTTCCTTCCTTCCTTCCATAGTCCCCAGGTCCTGCCAGGATCCTCCACTCCAGCAAGCCATGCTCCTTTCCTAACCTAAATGGTGCCAATACCAGCTGGCAGCCTAATCACCCCAATGCAGCCTCCACAATTATTTGCAAACCTAACTCCACGTTGCAACTGTAGAATCAACCGCCCTGAGAGGCTGGCTTTAGCCAACATCATCCCCCAAAATGCTCCCTTTCTGACTCTTTTCCCAGCCCCACATCCCTAGGCCTCTCCCTGGCTTTTTTCCCCCACAAATCCTGCCTCTCTACCAAAACCCCAATGCAGCTCCCCCAGTGGATTTCTGCCAGGTCTGGAATGCTAACACAGAATCCTAACCTGCTGTTTGCTTCCCAGATGAGGCTAAGCTCCACAGATGCAGCAGGAGCTGAGGGGACAGGAGCAGCTGCAGGACTCAGGAATATGAGGGCAGTGGGGCAAGCACTGGCACTCAGTGGATAACAGCTCAGTTTTCTCCTTTTCGCTGCTCAGTAGCCTTTCTTTCCTCCTCAAACCCCATCAATGTCCCTTCCCAAGATTCTCTCCCAGACTGCTGGGACCATCCAGTCTTCCTCCCTTAGCAGGGAATCTCATTATCTAACCACTTCCAGTCTCCCTAGTTGTCTCACCTCTACCCCACCTGCTGCCCTGATTCTGTGCCTCTTTCTTTGCTGCTGTCCTGAAGAGAGTTGGAAAATAGCTACTCAACTTCCGAACCTGAGAAAAATCAGCCCCTTGAGATTCAAAGGTAATTACTTGGCTTCCTCCTTGGAGGATCTGGGAAGATGAGGTCACCAGGAAGGCAAAAGAAAGGCCTTGCAGAAGACAGGAGTTGAGGCTGGAGTCCTAAAAAGGCCCCAAAGGGTCCCTGCAGCAAACTTGTCCCATCACCCCAGCAATACCTGGAAGAGGAAGGGCACCCAGGGATTTTCTGGCTCCAGGCCTAGATGGGGCAAGAGTAGGAGACTGAAGGCAAGACTGAGAGGTTAAGTCAAAGGGAATAGAGAGAAGGAGTGCCAAGAAAGAAGACCAAACTGGAGCCTACAAAAGAAAGCCAGAGAGAGACAGGGGCAAAGGAGGGAAAGGGCAGAGGAGGGAATGCAGGAACAATAAAGGAAGACGAAAGGAAACAGTACCGTGGAGATAGAGACAAATCCTTGATGATTTGTCTCAAAAAACAGGCAAAATTTCTTTCTAAGGTTACTTCTTCATCCTAGCCCAAGGGTAAAGTGTAAGAGGGAAAAAAAAAAAAAGGAGGGAACACTTGAGACAAAGTGTATGGATTCCAGAAATGTACTGGCCATGCGGCAAGTGGAAAAGGTCTAGAGATGTCCAGGCTTTGGTCTAAGTCTCTCACTGGCCTCCCACTTCATCCCCAACCTCCTTTGCCTTCCTCAGGCAAAAGTGACAAATGCAACCTCAAATGTGGAACCTTCTGTGCCCTTTTCCACCCTGCCTACTAAGGCTCCTGGACACGCTGCTATTTGAGTTCTGACTTTTAGATATGGTCTAAAATAGGATGTGGCATACCTGATGACCTAACTCCCCAGGCCTAGGGACTTAGGATGAATGCCAAAGAGGAATTCCCCAATGCTCACAGAACCCACTCAGGCTAGGGCTCCCTACCCTCACCATGTCTCAGAACTGCAATTAGTCCATCCACTTGGTTCTACCATTGGGGCAAGATGATAAGGAGTCCTTCTCCTTTCTTTTGACTTCAGGAACATCCTTCATAGATATCCCTCCTCCAGTCCCACCCAGTATCTTACTCCCTAAACTCAGACTCCTCCCTTTACCCTTTTCAGATAAACATTCATCAAAAAGACTCTTCCAAATCATGTCCTAAACATTGGAATTGGAATTTATTGGGTTATTCATCTACAGCCATACCAACCTGAATACACCCAATCTCGTCTGAATTTATTGGGTAATTCATATTCCTGCCTCTTGAATCTTTATCTTTCTACCTCATCACAGCCAAGTTACCATTTCATTCCCATTCTCCTCCTCTTTGTAAGGCAAGCTCTCCCATGCTGACAAATCTCCACTTTCTCATTTAAAAGCCCCTTCATATGGATGATGTCAAACAAAGAAGAGAGAAGCTGAGACTATGATTTCAAGATCACATAGCTAGTAATCAGCAGAGTGAGAATGTGAACTCAAACTCCAGGCTCCTGATTTTCCTTCCCTATTCTTCCCCTGACATTACGCTGCCTCCAGGAGTCCCCCAGTCACCTATTCTGACAAGAAGGTGTGGAGATCTTCCTCTGGTCTGAATCTGATTTCCCATCTCTGTACCTCCTCTTCACCTTACTTTGGGAATTTTCCACCCTTGCCATCCAGAGATGCTACACAGTCTTTAGTCAAGCAAAGCTAATAGAGAAAATAAAGATGGAAAACCCTCATGGGAGAGGGGGTATAAAAATCAGGGAGGAGAGATTCCCTGTGCCATGGTTGGAAATGAAAGAGGAAGGGCTGATTCGTGGAGGACAGCATAAAAAACCATCCCTCTAAGACCTGGGAAAAATGATTCTCCCTTTTCTCCAGGGGTGCAGGGAACCATAGTTTATCCTGCAATCTTCACAGCAGCTCCACAGTTACACACAGAAAAAGAGGAAGGCAAAAGGATTTTCAAAACTGGTAAGAGCCACACCAGACCACCCCATGGGGAATACAAAAAAATGAGTACAAAAGGTGGGGTAAATCAACGAGGCACCCCATCCAGTCCCTCAGTTTTCTCCTCCTGATTTCTGGATTTCCCCCAGGATTATCAAAAAAGTTGAATGTGTCACAAATATATACTCAAGATCACACATATATATTATCCCACTACCTACATACATACACACATAAAAACGCTGTCTCATTCATACCTAGGACAATTTCAGATATTAAGGTAAGTGCATAATTCCCAACACATTTGTTATCATACATGCCCTTTATAAACATAACAACAACAAAAAATCATCATGGAGCTCTGCTTCCGGCACATACATCAACCTTCATCCAGACACATACATACACATGTCAGAAATTCATAATTTCATCCTGACATATCTTGTTCACACAATCCAAACACCATAGCTTTCGTATCCGCTCTGTAACTCCTACAATTCTAAGCTCTGTCCTGAAGTCTCCAAACCCCACATCTTTTTTGCATCACCCACTCATAAAAAAACATCATCTCCCTTTCTTCCACCTCCATTTCTTACCTACTCCCTTTCTGCACAGAGGTATATATGCACCACAGAATCAGAGACAGAAGTAGGCTCCATGACATAGACATAGATAGATAGATAGATAGATAGATAGATAGATAGATAGATAGATAGACAGATAGACAGATAGATAGATAGATAGATAGATAGATAGATAGATAGATAGATAGATAGATAGATATTCATTTGTTCATCCCTTTAACAGTATTATTTAGTACCTGATATATTCAAGGTACCATTCTGATGAAACACAGGTGAGGAAAAAAAAAATCCCCAACTAGATCCTTTCTCCAAAGCTCAGCTGTAATGACCTTGAGGCACAGAATTGAGTCTAGACCTTAGGAGTCCTGAGTGTGAACCAGGTAGGGAGAGAAGAAAAAGGAACTATGTCTACACTGACCCAAAAGGAAGAAGTTCTATCTGCAAAATACAAAATTTTAAGAGAAACTGAAGCAGAGAAATGAGAGTGATGCTTGTACTATCCTGGAAGAAAGAACTCATATCTGTGCTTTTCCTGTATGTGTAACCCCTCAAAGGCAGAAATTCAGAATGATAGAATTTTGCCAATTATAGCGAAGTGAGATAAAGGGTGCCTCCCCCCTCTCCATGCCACTGGATGGAGTTGAACCAGATTCCAAGCATGGGAACACAGGCCATGTCCACTGTCCACCTGTGTAACCTCAGCATCCAGCACATCACCTGGGGCCACAGGAGGCATTCAAGTCACTGTTTGATGAATGAATGAACTGAGGCAATAAACCAATCTCTGTCTGCTCATGGTTTTTCCTGATTTACAAAAGACACAGGAAACTCCATCTACCTCTACTGACCCTCCTCACAATCTCCAAAGCCCTCTGGTCTCAGAAGGTAGGAAAGCCAAGTCAAATCCTTCACCTCAGGGGTAGAGATGCTGAAACCCTTTCTGACCAACCCAATATCTCCAGACTGCCTGTCCTAGTCTCTCTTCTGCTTCAGTTTGTGAGTCTGCTTAGGTAAGAAAATTTTCCTGCTAGCCACAGGTGAAATCTCACAATTATAGACTTTTTCCAGTTCATACACTCTAATTTCTGAAATTATCCTTGACAGATTCCTAGTTTGGGAAACAGAAAGACTGTATGTTCTTCCCAAAAAGAAATTGCCTTGCACAATTATATTAGTGGGGGTCTTTTATCCAGAGGCAAAAACATCACACCTGGCTCCTTAAAGAGAGTCTGGATGTTCTAGATTAGAAATTAAAAGGGGAGGGAGAGAATGGATGTGTTGAGCAGGGGAATCAAGATAGATATAGAGGCAGACAGACATATAGATATTTCATCTATCTTCATTTCCATTTACTACCCAGTCCTGAGATAATCATGTCTACTCCTATTTCCAGACCAAACAACTTCCTCCTACCCTAGCTCTATTTCCACTTAAGGAAATTCCTCCTTTCTCACCTCTTTAGAAACCATGTGACTCAGAGAATTGGCGAACTCCTCCTATCCAGCAAAAATCCTAAATCCTTTCATTTCCTTTCATCTGACTGTCAAAGCCTTCCAATATTCAAACAAGGCCAAATCCAGAAAGCCATAAACTTGGGATCTGTCTTGACATCAAGATCTTTTCTGCTTTGAGAAAATGAGACTGAGAATCTGCTCTGGTGATTAATAATGAGGAGACAAGGGCCAGGGATTTAGCTCAGTGGTTCTGCCACCCGCCTCAAAAGCAGAAGGTCCTTGAAGTTCAATCCCCGGTACCAAAAAAACAAAAACAAAAACAAACAAACAAAAATAATCAGGAGACAGTATTTTTCTAGGTTAATTAGTATATGTAGCCTTTTAAGGACCAGACCACTAAAATGAGTGAAGACCATAACAATGTTATCAATAAGATTAGTGATCCTTGTCCACCATGTAAGGCCATCTCAGCTTAGGCACTCTGGAGGAACAGCTGCCTCTACTGCCCTCTCTCCCCAGATCTCAATACCTCCTTCTAGGGATCCTCTTCCCTCACCATTGAGCATTTCTTACACAAGGAAGAAACACCAATTGATTTTCAGGAACAACTTTTGGTTTAAAAGGTGTGGGAGGTAGTGAAACTGGTAAAACCCCCTCTTCTACAGGGTCCTGCTACCTGGAATGGAGGCAAAGTGAGTATATGATGAGCCACTACTACTGTAAGGAAGACATCCTAAGACACCTTGAATTCTCCCATTCATAGGTCCCTTCTTTGCCTTTCAACCACTTCCTTACCTGCCCCTCTCCTCAGCTCAGTTACCATTAACAGAGCATCATTTTCTATCAAGAATCACTCAATGCTCCTCCTAACAAAAATCAATTCAATCAGTTTCCATTTCTTCATCCCAGAACTCAT
The DNA here is from genome assembly GCF_053883595.1 of Heterocephalus glaber. Classification (NCBI taxonomy): domain Eukaryota; kingdom Metazoa; phylum Chordata; class Mammalia; order Rodentia; family Bathyergidae; genus Heterocephalus; species Heterocephalus glaber. The sequence continues at coordinate 204,095 of NW_028258185.1, forward strand.
TCCATGGCTGCGCTTCATAGAGCCTGGCAAATTGCATTGGCCAGAGGCAGCAAAGGAGGGGGACTGGGGAGCACATTTGGATTCCAAGCCTTGCTGCCCACTATGCTTCTGTTCTCGCTAAGGGCTCTCTAAGCAGTAAGCACATAAATCAGACCCAGCTACCCCAACATAAAGGTGTCAGCAGCACAGATGAAATATTTTTTAAAAATCACAACCATACCCATCTGTCCATCTCCTACCCACCTCTCCCTTTATCAGAACCCAGAAATAGCAAGCTTCAATGCTCCTGACTGAGTGCACCGGGGAGGAATGGAGGCTCAGGGTCTATGTTTACTGTTTCTGCACTAAATATCTGTGCTCTCCTATCAGAGCCTCTTCCCTGGCAGGCATCTCACAGAAAGGGGCCTCTTTCCTCGTTCACTGATTAAGAATCAACAGACTGCAGAGATTACCAATGGCAGCTGACTGAGAGGTCAACATGGTGCATGGCTTGTCTTTGACCCAATCCTCTCCTCTGAGAAGCAGAAAGAAAAGTTGCTTCCTCCCTAACGACTGGTGTATGGGACATATGAGTTCTTCCTTTCCCTATTTATTCCTCCTCATATCCCCCAGGTCCTGCAACAATAAGAAAATATGCCTAAATGTGCTTGGAGATTCTGGGAGAGTCTATATAAACAAAAAGACTTTGATCAAGCCAATTACAGTACCTTGCTCCCGTCAATCAATCTTTCTTCAGTACCACCCACTCTTACAGCTCCCAGGTGGGGGCTCCACCCCCTCCTCCAGATTCCAGGTGTGTTACTAATATGCAGAGTGAGTTCCGAGGCCCCTAGAGAGGTGAGTGGTTCAAGTACGGGGTACCTCCACCCTCAACCCGTCTGCAGGATTCAAGAGGCAGAAACTACCGATTCCAACCAAGATACATCTAACCCACAGGTTGGAACAATTATCCCCATGCACTAGATCTGCAGCTAGCTATGTGGCATCAATCTACACACCTCTGTGATCCATGAACACTCGTGCATACGTATGTGATGTGCACATACCCTGCACATGGATACGTGTGAGTCAGCCTGCCACCTCCTGAACGCTGCCGGTCTGCAGCCCTGCCACACCACACACACTGTGCTGCTTCTCCGCTGTGTGTCACCCGAGGGGTCCAGAGGCACAAGCACATAGTGCTTTGCAACTCTTAAACCCGCTCCAACCAACCGGCTTGTTCTGCACATGTCTTAAACATGTGGCCTGGACACGCGTGTCAGGACTGTTTCCTCGCACCTCCCAACGTGTGCCCAGGACAATTTACCAGCCTGGCTCCAGCTCCCCACCACCATCATTGCGCGCGCGCGCGCGCACACACACACACACACACACACACACACACACACTCCCAGCTCCCTGAGGTCCCTTCCCCCCATTCCCCGGCCTGGGACTCACAGAGACCGAAGCTTAATCCACATCTTCTTGCTGGGGGCTGACTTCAGCTCCAGGGGTGACGGGCAATCCGACTCCAGCATCTCTGGAGGGCTTCGGGGAGACAGCTCCATGCTCAGCCACTATCTAGGGAACAGAGGGAGAGGACAGGACCCCGGCTCAGTTTCAGCCCCTGGCAGAGAGACCCTCGCCCCGCATCCCAGGCCCTTCCCACCTGCGGCTGGCGTGGACCAGCCAGGCCGGTGTCTCTAGGCTCGGCCCAAACTGGCAGGGCTGCAGTTCCTGCGGCTCCTCGTCTCCCGCTGCCCAGCAGAGCTCCGGGCTCCGGGTCCGAGCTCTCCGCGCCGCCGCCGCGCGCTACCAGCGCCGCCTCCTCTCCGCTCTCCTCCTCCGCGGGCCGGGCCCCCTCCCTCTCCCCCCTCCCTCTCCCCTCTCCCTGCTCGCCGGCCTGCCCGCGCGCCTGTCTCTCGCTCCCCGCAACCACTCCTCCCCCTCCCGGAGGAACGATTGGAAGCCGGCGACTCGCGCAGCCCGAAGCGCCCTGGCGAGCGCGCGCACCGGCGCCCGGCACGAGAGGCTGCTGCGTGAGACCCGCGCGAGCGCTGGAGTGCGTGTTTACCCAGAGCGGCGCGGGCGACGGGCGGCGGGCGGACTGCGGTGGGGGCGGCCCCCCCCCCGTGTGTGCTGGAGTTTGTATGTGCAAATGCGGTTTCGTGCATCCACGTGTGCCCCAGCTGCCTGTGTGTCCAGTGTGTGAGGGAGGGGAGGGGAGGAGCCCATTACACGGGTTAGGGAAGCTGCCTACCATTACAGCCCGGCCGGACCAGACTCCACTGGTGCTCCTGTCTTGGAAGGGAAAAGTTCAGGGTCCGCTGCGAGCTGTGCTGGTATCTCACATCTGCCCTCAGCCCCCTCAGCTTTATCTCCCTGATCTGTCTCCGTCCCTGAGGCCTGCCCCCAGGTGCTTCTAACCACTGCCTGGGTGATGACCAGAATTTCTCCCAAGTTTAAAGCAGCAGCCCCACATCTTCCCTGACTACCTAATAACTGCACACAGCCAAGAAATCATTCCTGATAGCTCCCTTCAAGCCTGCCTTCACCATTCCAGTTCATTTCCTCCTAATCTGTCTTCAGAAGGAAATCTAAGGGCTAAAGGCCCAGCACTAAATAGCCTAGCTGCTTAATAAACATTCGTGGAATGAGGGGATGGAACTGGAACACAAGATGGTGACCTAGCAAAACCTCTTCTAACCAAGTGCATCCTACCTGGGGCTCTTTCTCAGTATTGTGCACCCCTTATGACCACCTACATCTGCAGGGTGGAAACTCCCAACTAAACAGAAAGCAGAGATGTATTCACTAATTACTGGATTCAACGTAGGGCTCCTAATCCATGATCTCAAAATGTGAATTTTAATTCTAAGAATTCTGGAAATTGGAAGAAGGGATGAACAGAAGGGGGTTTTTTTGTTTTTGTTTTTGTTTTTCTAAATATCTGGTGGAGTCTCCCTTTTTCTAGGGGAAGGAGGAGAAAATAACAGAAGGGAAATGGTAAACTGGCGAAAAGGATGGAAATCGGGTGGGTAGTGCATGTGCATAATCCCAGCACTCCTGAAAGCTAAAGCAAGAGGATTACAAGTTTGAGCCCAACCTGGGCAATTTAACGACTTAGTGAGACCCAGTGTCAAAATAAAAAGTGCTGGGAATGTAGCTCAATGTGAGGACCCTGGATTCATTCAGGATCAGGGGACCCTCACAACTGACTCTCAACTTTACAAAAGAATTGCTAGTTCAGGTCAGTGCTTTGGATCTGGCAAAAATATCACCAGAAGCAGCTTCCAGGAAGTACAGAGGCAGGAGATGGCAGAGTCAAAGTTGGAGGAAAAGTGAAAAGGCTACTGGGACTTTCCCTTCTGTCCATCTAACTTCAGCACATATCCAGGTTCCCTCCTCACCAGGCCAAGAAATAGCTGCACCTAAGACCCTATCACACTCCTACACAATCCAGTTCTCAAAATTTGGGAGCAATCTCCTTCCTTATCAATTGAAAAGGGAATGAGCTGGAAACTAGAAAAAGATTGCACATTAGGATTTAAGAGTTCTAATTAGGCTGGGTGTGGTGGGGCACACCTGTAGTCTCAGCACTCAGGAGGCTGAGGCAAGAGGATCATTGAGAGTTTGAAGCCAGCCTGGGCTATATAATGAGTTCAAAGCCAGCCTGAACTACATACCAGACTCTGTTTTAAAAAAAAAAAGCTCTAATTAGAGAATTAAGAGTAGAGCTAAGGAGTTTCCCAATGTAGGCAAGTACTGCATTTAAACTAGAAGAGATACACAAGAGACAGGAGACATTTCAAGTGATCTTTCATCATTTCCTGTCAATACAGTGCTCATCTGTCCTCCCAGGCCCCTAAATTCTAAACCATTTTAAGAAAAGGGTCATTTGGACCAGAGATGTAGGTCAGTAGTAGAGCTCTTGCCTAGCATATGTGAGGCTCTGGGTTTGATCTCCAGTGATGGAAAAAAAAAAAAAAAGGCATTTATAAAAGAGAAGTTATGGTCTGTCTAGCCTAGTCTCTTCCACTTAATAAATGATAATACCAAGCCCACAAAAAGTATATAGTCCCACAGACAGTGACAAAGTCTGAGCCTTCTTGTGCCTTTTCTGCTCTGTGGCTCTTTTGCTTTCTTTAATCACCAGTGTTAGTGTTTAGCCTCAACCTGGTTCTCTTGTTGCAAACCAATCCCATTTCTGCTTTACCACACCTCTAAAGAAATAAGAATAGAGTGTACTTGTTCCATTCATAGACTCTTAAAAAGACAGCTATTCTCTCCTTGTCTTTTCCTCTTGTCCCCCACCTCCACCTTTTCCAGACTCCTTCTGCCCAACCTATTTCTCTTCTTTCCAGCTTCTGAAGTGCCCCCTACCTCTTGGAAACCCTGCCTCCTCACTCCCCTAACCCTTTGATTCTTTCTAACAAGCTCTGAATTTGATAGAGACCAAAAATGATGCTTTGGCAGCAGGTGATGGATAGAAGTGATCTGCCTCCTACAGGAATGCTATTTAAAGGGGTAGCCCCACAATCCTCTCCTTCCAAAGTGACAAGAGAAAAGCCTGCTCTTCAATCTCACCAGTGCTGCAAACTCAGCTCAAGTTAACTTCTGACTTCCCCAACCTGCACCCTGGCCTGCTGTTCCTGCTTCCTGTGCAGGTAGGAGGGAGAGTACTTGACAACTCATGAGGTGTGGGGGCTGAGGGGGACTCATTTTCATCTCCTTTGATGACAGGTACTCAGGAGAAGCAGGAGGACCTGTAGGGAGGAGGACTGGAAGAACACTCTTCCCCCAACAACGTGAGTGCATTTCAACCATGTGCCAGCTTCTCAATATCAAACTTTGTTGGAAAAGAACAGATCCTGGCATGAGGACCTAAGGCTAAGGAAGCCTTATCCCTAGCCAGAATCTCCCTCCTTCTTGGGTCCAGCTGCTCAAACCACAATTTTTTTCTTCCTGCAAGGCAAAGTGCCAGAGGGCAAGGTCTCCTTGGCCACACCTCTGACCTTCTGCACCTTGAGGCTGCCTTCCTCACCTGCCCACTAGATCCAACACCATAGCTGAAGCAGCAAGATCTCCCCTGCCCAAGGGAAAGTGAACACCTGGCACACATCTCCTGGACCTGGTGGGAAGGATAATTCCACCTCATTGCTACAAATGAGTTAATGGAGACTTTAATGAAAACACTGCACTAATGAAAATGCTGAGGCTAGAACCTACTGTCTGCCTCCAAGACAAAACAATTAGAATCAGAATTTCTCCTGATTGTTGTTCCTCACTTGTTTTTGAGCCCATGTAAAGCAAGCTGAGGATCTGGGAGCAAAAACCAGCTCACTGACTGTGCTCCAGGTTGTAAAACATCAGAAAGTGGTCAGGGAAACAAATTGCTGAAATCCTGATAGGTTCTGTTATCCTATCTGTCCCTTCACCCCTTGACACTCACCCTTTGTTTCAAGTGGTCCTCTGTGTCCTCACCTCCTCCTACTGGGGATCTGCGCTCTAAGTCTTCCCTTATGAAGCAGCAGTCTGGTCAGGAAAGAAAGCCTAGGACTAACATCAGACTTAGATCCCAATTGTAGTTCTACTGCTAAACATAGGACTTTCATTAAGTCATTTGATGCTGTTGAATTTGTTTCCTGACCTGAAATTAGGAAGCCTCCCTGGCTACCTTGCAGAATTGCTGTAAGGATACAAAAGTGCATTGAAAAAGTACACTTGGTACGTAAATTGGTGTATAATTACATGTTTATAAAGAGATATGGCAAGATGCAAAATTTTAGAAATGGAGAACAACTCTGTTGTACCAGAGGTTGGGCTGGAAAAGGGGGTTACAGGAGGGAAGTGGATGTGATTATAAAATAGCAACATGAAGGATCCCTGTGATGCTCGAACTGCCCAGAGTCTTGACTGTGGTGGCGGATGAACAGACCTACATGTGACAAAGCTCTATAGAGCTAAATACACACACAGAGAGAAACGAGTGTAAGTAAAACTGGGACATCTGAATAAGATCAGTGAATTATATCAATGTCAATATCCTGGTTGTGCTAGTGTACTATAGTTTTGTGAGCTGTTACCATTGAGGAAAACTATATAAAGGTACATTGGCTCTTTCTGTATTATTTCTTACAAGTGCACATGGGTTTACTATCTCAATGAAATTTTTAATTTAAAAAGGGTACTGTGTTTACCCTCCATGCCCTTGCATCAACTTGTCTTGCTGTCCTCTGGGAGAATTCGGGTAGGTAATGCCCCATGAAAATGGGGAAGGGTCTCTATCCATTCAAGCTGAAGAAATGAGCAGAGATATTAAGAACGTAGGATCATTGATTAGATCCTTCTGAGCCTTCTCTTATTCGTCAGTTGCACTCAGTCTCAGTAGGCCTGACACTGAATCACTCCTTAGAATGCAATGTCCTTCCCAATGCCCTTCCAAGGAAGGACAATTAGCTGAGGCATGAAGCAGGATTCTTTGTTGCTTCTTTCCTAAAGAGCAGCAGACAGTTGCTGCTAAGAAAAACTTGTGTGTTGATTATGGGTGCCAAGTAAAGAAAGTATTGACTAAGCCCAGGTCTGGAGAAATAAAAACAAGCACACATAAAACCCAAAGCAGCTATCAAGTAGGTTTAATAAAGGCAGGATGGTTTTACTGACAGCCAACAATTGCTTCCCTTTCATCATAAAAATATGGGCATGATTCTAATTAATCAACTAGACAATTATATTTGCCCATTCCAACCACTCCAGACTGTGACGTACATGATCTGGTGCTCCAGTAGTCTCTGGCAGCAGAGATGGATGGGGCCACTGCTTCCTGCCATGGAGTTCACTAAACCTAGTTTAGTGCTATCTTGAATGCCCCAGGCTCTGTGACACTTGAAATTCTAATTAGTGCAGAAAAGGGCTAAGTTGAAACAACTTGTACTCCCTCAAGGATACGAACTCTCAGGGCCCTACAACCTAATGAGGTCTGTGAAATTTAAGATCTAGAAAAGAAATCCCTGCCTCGAGCAACAACTGTACCTAGGCTGAAAAGAGGATTTGGGGTTAAGTTAGTTCCTCCAAATAGGAGGCAGAATGTCCCCAAATGGATAGGGGAGGGAAAACCCACATGAGTCTGGTCCACTTGGCTGTCACATGACCTAGGATTAACCTGGACTACCCCTCTCCTCTGGGCTGTGGAGGTATCAGAGAAAAAGCAGGCAGGTGAGAGCAGCAGAAAATTTACTCATTATCCACAATGCGGGAGGGACAGTGAAACTCCAACTGGGGCAGTGAGGGTGCTTCCTCCCTATCCCAGTGGGAAAAGCAGGCAAATAGAGGCAAAGGAAGAGGCCCACAGAGAAGAGAGGTCCCTTTTCTACTCCTCTGCAGTAGGAGCATGTCGGATGTTTGCTGAACACATTTGGGAAAGGAAGAGAGGAGATAATCGTCCTAATGAATGTGCAGGAGACAATAGCAGCTCCAGTGGGAGGATTATAAGCTCATTATGGTTTAATATGATGATTGATCATCTCTGCCCGCTAGCGTTATCCTAGAATAGTGATGAAGGTCGGAGGGGCCCATGCCTGTCAGAGCTCAAGCTCTAGTCACTGGAAGATAGGAAATGTACTTATATGTTGCTTGTTTTTTCATGATAAAAATTCACACACGCGGGCCGAGGATTTAGCTCAGTGGTTTTGCCACCTGCTGCGTAAGCGCAAGGACCCGAGTTCGATCCCCAGTACAAAAAAAAAAAAGAAAATTCACACACGTGGCCCCAGTCCTCCAACTGTCCATAAACTGTCCTCCATGCCTCCAGCATGCCCTGCATCTTTCTCTATGACTTCTCAGCCCTAGATTGTTTCTCTATGCACCTGTTCATCAGTTCTGGCTCCTAACCCTCTCCCTAGTGACCCCACCCCACTCCCACCCCTTGAGAAAATGACCACAGCTTCCACTCTGACACGGCTTTTGATGGATGCAAAGGGCCTTTCAGTAGGTATTGGCAGGCACTCGATTCAGGTGGAAGGCCCGGGATACCTCCCGATAGGCATTTCGAAGCAGGACATAAGGGAAACAGGACTCCAGCATGTCCAGAGTCAGGAAGGATGACTCCTCCACCACCTGGAAGAGACAGGTCCAAGAGATGAGCACCTCTGGTAGGATATACATCTGTGACACTGTTCTTCATGTGATTCCCAGACCTTCTGTGGCCTTAGAGTTACAAGTGAACAGGGTTCCAAATCATTTTGCCCTTCCTCTCTCACTTGGTTTGGCTCCAGGAGGGCAGCAATGCCTTCTCAGTTCCCTTAGAATCATCCATATCCCCTTCATCAGAGTAAATATGAAGGGCACAGAAGCAGAAGGGAGGGGGAAAAAAAACTTTTCTAGGGGCAAAAGAGGGAGGGGGAGGGAGGGAGAGAGGGAGAGATGGAGAGAGAGGGAAAGAGGGGGAGAGAGAGACAGAGAGAGAGACAGAGAGAGAGAGAGAAACATTCTCTCCAAGATATTAAATCCTATGTGAGTGGGCAGCACAGATCAGACGCTGGTAAAGATGGATAAAAGTGCTAATTACAAAGCTCTGCAGCAAGAGAAACAATTGTCACTGCAAGCCAAGCAAGAGGGGTCTGGAATCCACATGGGTCCTCTTGTGCTGGGCTTTAGTCTCCTCTCTCTCTTACTACAGTGCTTGGGGAACAGTAAGGATGCTACATAAAGGAGCAGGCATGATTAATTAGTTTAATTACAAGCCTGTGTGCTGTGGTAATCCTAGCAGCCCCCACAGCCAAGCAGGAAGATAGATCAGGATGCCTGGATAAGACTAAGGATGAGGGCAGGGCTGGGGGTGAGCAGAGGGGGATGTTCCACAGAGCAGCACAACCCAACATCAGACTGGAGGGTCTCCATCCCTGGGGGAGAATCAGGTGTATTTCCTTCATTATCCTCCTCATCCAATAGGTTACAGGGACTGAAATCATGCTCTGGTGAGGTGTGTCCCATACCATACAGCTGGTAGACCCCACATATGGCCCCTCCCCAATATATGTGCTATTTCAAGTTCTGAAAATCCACTAAGAAAACCTACCATACCTAAACACGTTCTCTCTCTCTCTTTCTCTTTCCCTTTAAAGTTTTACAATTTGTAAGATTTTGCTGTTCTCAAATACCTGCAATATGTGCAGTACACACAGCAGCCTCAGAAGAGCAGACCCTGCAAGCCAAAGGCAAGAAAATCTGCTGACAAAATTGCAGCCCTGATCCAGGTTGACAGCAGAAAGAATTCCTTGCTTGACAAGATTTCCAAACCTAGACCAAGTAAAAGATGAACCCTCTTCTCCAGATACTGTACTACCCTCAGGTACCTGGAAATGAGTGATGACTTCAAGAAGCATCCACTGGCCCATGACTTCCTAGTCTCCACAAAGCGAAAGAAAATAACAGGGCTCCTAACTGACAGGTGTTTATGGTGGTGGAGGACCAAAAATTTAGTTTCTATTCCCAAATCTGCCCATGTGTTTTAGAGTTTCTTTCTCAGTTTCTTCACCTATGAATTGTAAGAAATGGACTAATTACCAGGATCTGCTCTGGCTCTGACATTGACGATTCCATGATGCTGTATGAGAGAGGCATTGCTTTCTCCCAAGAAATCTATGCCAGGAACAGACTAGCAACACTGGGTGGACACTCCCCAGATTTGATAGCAAACAGAAAGACTCCAGGGAGAGAAGTGCTGGTCAGAATTTAGGGCTACATAAGTAGCCTTTTAACTCAGAATACAGCTCTGTTCCCTCCAGTCATTTCCAATTTCTCTGTCAAAACATTTGCATTTAAATTGCTTTGCAGCATCTAGTCCCTCCAACCTCCACCTCCAGCACAAAAAGAGCCTAGTCCTAGCTCTGCTCCACCATTCTGTCAGCCTTACTGGGAGGACCCAAGAGACAAGCACTTCTCACTCTTTGGGGCAGGGGTTGGAGTAGAGGTCAAGGCAGAGGAGTGGGAATGAGTGGCAACTGTGAATCACCTCCAACCTTATGGAGGTGAAAACCACCAGAAGAAATAAAGAGGGATGCCCAAATCACCCAGAAACAAAAATGAACAGCAGAGAGAGCTACTTCTGTTGTTGGTACTGTGTACTAGGCTCACATATATTATCTCATGAATTCTAACCACTCTGTCATAAGGATTGTTATCCACTTTTTTGCACAAGAAACCATGCTGCTCCAGACATGGTGGTCCACCAAGTCCACATCTAACCTTTGCCCTCCCTCTTCCCTCATTTGCCTCTTCTGCCCCTCTCCCCCAGCACACACATGCAACACACACACACACACACACACACACACACACACACACACACACACACACACACACACACCTTCCTACCCATTCTCTTCTCCATCATAATCCGTAATCAGCCCAGGCCTTTTCGAGATAGAGAAACTGAGACAGAGTTACCTCTTAGGACTTGAATATTTTTTTTAAAGTTTTATTATTCTTGTTTTTGAGACAGAGTCTTGTAATATAGTTCAGGCTGGCCTTGAACTTACAGCAATCCTCCTGCCTAAGCCTCCCAAGTGCTACGATTACAGATGTGCACCACCATGCCCCAAAGCCTGAATATTTAAGGAAGGGACCAGAAAAGAGTCTGCCCCTACATTTGGGGACCCAGGCCAAGAGTACAAATGGAGACCCACACAACAAATGTCTAAGAAGCAAATTAAACTAACAAACTATTATGCTCTTTCAACTTTCACAATATACCTTTGTAATTTCATGGAAATCTGAGCATGAATTAGGAATCCTTAGACTCCTCAGAGTTCTGTCCCAGAACAGGGTTAAAAAAAAGGAGAGGATCAGTTTCTTGCCTCTTCTTCCCAATTTCTCATACCAGTGTGAGGGATTTTATATACACATCGCCTTCCCTGCCTCTATATCTAAACTCCAGCCTCATATTTCTTAGGCACTATGGATATATCCACAGTCTCCCTCAGGAGATGGACTTGAAGAGAAGTTCCACCAAAGGCCCTACACAGGGCTAGAGAATTCTGGGGTCCCAGATACCTTTAGTGTTATTATAGGCAGCTGAGTTAGGTAGAAATATTATAGGCAGTCAGATAGGGCTTAGGCCCTCAGAAGAGTCAGGACAAAGGTGAAACACATCACAACTGTTGCCAGAGACACTTCTGTTGGAGACAGGGCCTCAAGATAAAGACAAAATGACCAGACCTGCATACTTCCTCAAAGGACAAACATTGGGCCTAATGAAATCTAGATAGACATCAACCACCACAGTGGGTGACCAGAGACCTCTGGACCTACCATTTCCTAGGAGAGGTCTTTGTTCTTTCCATCCACACTTGTTTCGTGACTTGTTTCCCAACTGGACCACTATTACCTAAGTGACTGTACTTATAACCTTATTAGTTAATCATGACTGTGGCCCCTTCGTACCTACTTGGGTTTCACTCCATAAAACTCCCCTGTAAAGTGGGGTCCCTGGCTACCCACTCGGGACCCCTCCTCTCAAGAGCTATCCTATCAATAAATATCTTCCTATTCTTAACCTCTGTTGTTCTAGAATTCATTCTTCTATTTTTAGAGAACATGAGATCTGCGTATCAGACAGCTAATAAGTTGGGAGTTATAATATTTCATATTTCATTTCTGATATTTTTCCTGTATCATTTTGAACTTTCAGGTGGGTCACAGGCTTCTAGTGGGAAAATTCTGTCCCCATAGACCAGATGAGGGCCTCTAAAACACAGGCTAGGAGCAGGAGAGCCTCTCCTGTCCATATCTAAGTGTGGAACCAACTTGGAGAATCAGACTTTTAGACCAAAAGAATGAATAAGCATGTTGAAAAGGGTCATGAGGAAAAATATTTTTTTAAATCAACTGAGTCAGAGTTCCCAGAACTTTCTGCCAGAGAAAGGCAAGCCCACAGCTTGGGATACAAGAAGAAGACAAAGCAGAAACTTCCTGATTCATGGCTCACCAGCCTCTCTGCCTCAATAGCTGAAATCCCTTCTCTTGTGGACCCACTCCCAAACCCCTTCAGTTCCACACTCCACTACCCAGTACACTCTTCATAGTACCCTTAAAGACAAGAAATATACTAGTTGGAAGTTATCAACTAAAAACAAATGCATGCTAGACAGGGAGTTTTCAATAAGGAACACTACCCCATGAGGTCAGATTCAGGACCATTGCAGGAAAAAGCATCCAGGCATCGAGAGGCCAAGAAGGCCCTGTCTTGCAGAGGAGTGCTTGAAACTCCACTCTGGGATTATAGGACATCTAGAATATATACTAGAATGTGAGGACAAACCCAGTGGGTCAGGCACAATTTAATTTTATTAATGCTTTTAGGTGATGATAATGGCAGGGACCCAAAGACCCTAAAAAAGGAAGTCTCCCTCCAGCCTTTCCTCTCTTTTCCCAGGCAAGCTTAAACAAGATACATACCAAGCGCATGAGCAGAGAAATGGATTCTCGATTTCTGGTTTTAAGCTTGTCAGTCTCCTGGCCCAGCTGCAAGAGGCTGACAGAGGCCACCTGTAAAGACAGAATTGTAAAGCAGATTTTATGGAGGTCACAGTAGGACAGCCTTAGGCTATAACAAGTTAAGAAAAGATCAAGGGGGAGTTAAGAAGTGCTGGGATGAGTGAAGCTCAGCCGTCCCAGCAACCGGAAGGAAGCTCCCCGCCTCCATCCCAGGCTCCTAGGGCAGTGAAGCTCAGCCAGTCCCAGAACCCTGAAGGAAGCTCCCCCACTGCCATCCCAAGCTCCTAGGGCAGAGAAGGTGAGCTGTGTGGGGGCCAGAAGCAGCCCCGCCCCCCTGCTGTGGAAATGAGAAGACACATAAACAAGCCTCAAAAACAGACTTCCAGATCACCTACAGCAACCCCAAAGGAAAACGAGATGGAACACTCTGATACTCAACCACCTGGACTCTCTGAACTGGCAACAAAAGAGGATCTGGGAAAAATGAAATCAGAAATAATTACTCAGATAACAGCAAAGATTGTGCTCATGGTGCATGACATGATTAATAAATCTAGAGAGGACACAGATAAAAAAATAGAGGATCTGAGGAACATGATGGAATCCCAACATAGGAAACAAATGGAATCCATAAAACAGATACAAACAGATTTCCAAGAGATTAAAAACTCCATCGAAAGTCTGCACAGCAGAATGAACCAATGTGAGGATAGAATTTCACATATAGAAGATAAGATTGCAATTAGTGAGGAAGAAAAGAAAAATTGCTTTAAAATTGTAAGGGAACATGAGAAATCAATCCAGCAGCTGCTAGACGATGCAAAGAAGAATAACATAAGACTGATTGGAGTCAAGGAAGAAAGAGGAGAGAGTGCAGATGACATAAAAAAACTCTTCACAGAAGTGATGGCAGAAAACTTCCCAAGCATGGGGAAAGAACTCGACATACAGATAAGTGAGGCATATACGACTCCAGCTAGCCTTAATCAAAAAAAATCTAGACATAGGCATATAATAGTTAGAATTCCAGAAATCCAACAGAAGAATAAATTTCTACAAGCAATGAGAGAAAAGAAACAAATCACATACAAAGGAAAGCCCATCAGAATCACAGCAGACTTCTCAATGCAAACCCTCAAGGCAAGAAGAGCTTGGAGTGATGTATTTCAAGCCCTAAAGGAAAACAGCCTCCAACCCAGATTGATGTACCCTGCAAAACTATCTTTCAAAATTGATGGAGAAATAAGATACTTTCATGATAAAGAGCACCTCAGGAACTTCATGAATACCAAACCGGCACTCCAAAAACTTTTAGACAATACCCTAGGAAAAGACAATGAGGATCACAACCCCAGGAAACCCAGCAGAATGAATCCATTGGGCGTGACAAATTAAACGCAAAGGGGGAGAATCCAACAAAAAGAAAAAGTCATGACAAGGCTTTTAAAATTTTGACTTCATCTCCCTAATGAGTGTATAATTCAATCTTATTATTGTACTGATTAGTATTTTTCTGATTCTAGAATTCCACACCATTCCTTGTGCTATACTGGCTCTTTATCATCTTCTTATGTCTACATTTTAATTGGGTTATCTATTAATGAGCTCTAAGAATTCTTTATATATTCTGCTCATAGGTTATATGCATTGTAAATATGATCTGTTTAAGGACTACTTTTCATTTTAATGATGTCATTTAAAGTTCTAAATTTTGATGGAATCTCATTTATCAATTTTTTTTTCTTTTATACATCATGGTTTTTGTATCCTAAGTAGTTCTTGCCTACCCTGAATTCATAAATATTTTCCTTTATAATTTCTTCTTAAAGTTTCATACTTTTAGGCTTTCTTATTTAGGTTCATAGATCCCTTCAAGTTATTTTCATGTATGGAAAAAAAGGGTTGAGGTTCATTTTTTATATATGGATACCAGGTGTTCTAGTGCCATTTGCTGAAGACACTATCTCTTCCTCGGCTCTTGAATTGAGTTTATATTCTATAAAATGCTAATGTTAAATAATCTTTCAAAACTCAGTGGACCATATATGTGTGGTTCTATTTCTAGATTCTCTGTTTTATTCAAATGAGCTATATGTCTTTCCTTACACCAACACTGCCTTGATTACTGTAGCTTTAGAAGAAGTCTTAAAATTGGGTGCTAAATGTCTTCCAACACTGTTTTTGTTTTTGTTTTTGGCTTTTCTGGGTCCTTTGTACTCCTACATAACTTTTAAATTTCAATATCCAGTTCTTCATTTATAGCAAGTATACACAGACCTGAATTTTTATATATACCTTGGTGTTTTCTAATCCTGCTAAATCCAAGTACAAGTTCTAGGGGCTCCTAGAGATTTCTTAGTATTTTCTCTGTAGATGATCATTTCATCTACATATAAAGATTTTGCTTCTGCAATGCCAATCCTATCCTAGTTGTGTCATTTTACTGCCAGACTATTTTGGTTTAGACCTTTGTTTCAAAGTCTAATGGACAGATGAGGAGTAGGCATATATGCCCTTGTTCCCCAGTTTAGAGAGAAAGCATTGTATCATCCCCATTCATAGAAGGAGTTTTTGTTGGAAGTATGGAGTACATGTCTTTGATCTGTTGAGAAGGTTCTGTTCTACTTCTAGTCTCCTGATAGCTTTTACCATGAACAGCTGTAGAATTTAGTCCAATACTCTTTCTCCAACTACTGACAGGATCATATGGCTTTCTCCTTTCCTCTGTTAAAATGATTACTTTTGGGGGTGGATCTTCCAATGCTGAACCAACACTGCCATCCCTATAAAAAAATCACTTTCTACATACTGCCAGATCTGACTTCTAAGAGTTTGTTTTGTTAAAGAAATTTCTATCTATGTTCATACTTTTTTTTTCTATTATCTTTATCCAGTTTTAGGATGAGCACAGTGTTGAGTTCCTAAAATGAGGGGAGAAGTGTTCCTTCTTTTTTCTGCTTTAATTGTTTGATATAATTTATCAGTTAAAATGTTTATGAGCCTGCTGTTGTCATATAGGCAGGTTTTCAAGCTAGGAATATACTTTAATAGGTGGTATTCAAATTTTATATTTCCTCCAGAGTTAGTTTCATTAATTTGTCTTCTAAGTTACTTCTTAGAAGTTGTCAAATTTATTTCAAAAAAGATTTTTGTAATATGCTTTCTATATCCTTTTAAATTCTGTAAAATCTGTGGTAATGTCTCCTAGATCTTGATATTGTAATTTTAAAAATGTATAACTGATATTGTGTAACAGGAAGAAAAGATCTAAAAGAGCAGGGGAATTGGGAGGGGTAGGGGAAGGGAAAAAAGGGAAAGGAAAAAATATGAGAAGAGGAAAAAAATGGAAACAAGGTCTTTGCAAATAGGGAAGGTGGAGGGGGTGAAGGGAGGGGCGGGGGGGGGGAATAAGAACCAAGAGACTCATGTAATGGTACAAGATCCCAATGATGAATGTCACTGTATTTTATACCTAAAATGTACCAATAAAGTTAAGGGGGGGGGGAGTGCTGGGATGTCCTGAGGGCTCAGGGTGGAAGAGTGGCAAGTCCCCTAGGTTTCAGAGGCACAAGTGGCCTATAAAACAGCCTGGATTCCCTTGGCCTGCCTGTGAAGACAGCAGGAGCTTGCTGAGGGGGCTGGAGGTAATGGGGCAAAGGCAAGTGAAGAACCTAGAATAAAGGCTGATGTTGCTGTGTGCCCAGAGATTAATGTCTCTTCCAAGGCAGGCTCCAGACACCTCTGTCATCAGGCTGTTTACAGCTGAGCCAGAGCAGAGCCTCTGATTCAGACCCAGTGCTCTTGGTATTCTCCTCCCGTCAACTCCCAAGTGGCTGTCATCTCCATTTACCTCCAGGCCCCCAACAGATCAAAGAGGGAGGAAGAACTGAGTCACATCCCAGGCCCAGGCTACCTGCATTTAGCAAACAAATAGGTGAAAAGGGAAAAGGAGGGGAGAAAATTCCCTTCTCTTCCCATCTTGGAGATCTGATATGAATCCTCTTTACATGTAAGATGCTCAGAGCCCATTTTGTCTGGTTGGCTGTCCCAGCTTAAACAAAGACCCTCTAACCAATCTAGGGCCTCTGACATGTACTTCTCAGGACAAAGACATAATTCCTGAAAGAACAATGAGGTCACTATTTCCTTCTGGAAAGAGAAAAGTGCACCACTAGTTCTGAAATTAAGACTATGCATAGGCCAGGGATTTAGCTCAGTGGTTCTACCACCTGCCTCACAAGCACAAGGTCCTGAGTTCGATCCCCGAAACCCCCCCAAAAAAAGACCATGTGTGGTGAAAGAAGCTCCCTATTACTGAGAATGCTCAAGCAAGCAAGCAGACAATGAACCATATATCAGAAGTGTGTGGATAGGAATCCTCTAAGGAAGATTTAGCATGAGAAACTCTAGAGTCTCTTTCAACTAAGGAAGGAGATTATTTATTTTGTGTTTTTCCAGAGGCAAAACTAAGATCAATAGTGATAGTTACAGGGAGTCAAACTTTGGCTAAAAACATTTCTTAAGCAGTTTTTCAAACAAACTGAACATGACCTACCGTAGAATTCACTGCCTGACTGTAAACTCCAATCCCTAGAAATCTAGAACAATGGTTCTCAAAGTAAGAACCCAAAACAAAGAACAGCAACATTAGCCAGGGAAAATGTAAAGAAATGCAAATTCTTCAGGTGATTCTGACTTACAATAAAGTCTGAAAACCAGTCATTGATAGCTTGTCAGTACAGAGTTAGAAAGGGACGTATAGACTATAAAATAGCATTTCTACAACTTTAATGTGCATTTGATCTCATGGAAATCAAATCAGCAACACAGATGCCTGGCCTCAACCTAGAATGTTCCAATTCAGTAGTTCTGGGGTAAAGATCAGAAACCTTTATTTTAACAAGCGCCCAAGGATGTCCTTATGGACCAAGGTACTGGGTCATAGGTTCAGTATAATCTCCCTGATTTATAGGTAAGAAAACTAAGACTCCACAAGTGTTGGTCTTTAGAAGTCACACAACTTTGTAGTGGTAGAATTCAGATTATCTTACTCTGTCCAGAAATCTTTCCTAGTATCCTCCACCTGTTGGGGGAATTTAGAACAAACTCCTGCCTTTTCAATAGTAGCCTTTCACTATTTCCTGAATGAATCAGGTAGGAAGTTAGACTCGAAAGCCTGTTTACCAATAACTATCTATGAACTTCAAACAAATTCTACCCCTTGATAATCTCCCATTCCTTACAACCTAGAACTACTTACCACCAGAAACTCCTTGAGGTGAGTTTCAATGTTCTTGTTGTAGAGCGTGAAAAGAGCAGCAGACACCTGGATGATGGCCTTGGTCAAGCAGTGGATGTTGTTGTTATAACCTAGGTTATTATGGATAGAGAGGCAGTGACACAAAGGAAATGACAAAGTGAGCCACCCCAGCCTGACCTCAAGTGGTAATTTCTCATATTTTCAATCTGGGCCTCTCCTATATGACACCAAAAGGACTAAAAGACAGTTGGGGGTTAGAGGAAGGATAGTCTGACATTTATTTGACTAGAATAAAATTTCATTGTTCACTCCTGAGTGCTTTTTGTTTTTTGTGTTGTTGTTTGAGACAGAGTCTGTTAAATAACCCAGGATGGCCTCAAATTCATGATTCTTCTGCCTCAGCCTCTAGAGTGCTGGGATTACAGGCATGTGCAGACACCCCCAGCTCAGGTGCTTTTTGTTTTTTGTTTTTGGTACCAGGGATCGAACTCACACACTTAATTCAAAAAGAAACTCATAGACTGAAAATCAAAGGGTGGAAAACAATACTCCATGCAACAGGAACCTGAAAAAAAAGCAGGAGTAGTTATACTATTTGCTGACAAGCTGGATTTCAAACCAGACTAATTAAGAGAGATAATGAAGGTCACTACATCTTTCAAAAGAGAACAACCTAAGAGGAAGAGATGACAATCAAAAATATATAGGGAGACCTTGCGCTTGCGAGGCAGGTGGTAGAACCACTGAGCTAAATCCCTAGCCCGCTCAGGTGCTTTTTGAAACAGAAATTTACACCTGAATCAGAACTCTGTATATTTCAGGTAAGTGTCTGTGTCTCATTTGTCTCAACTCCACTCCAGGACACTAACTTAGACAGCACTGGTCCTCAAAGCTCCTCCTTACTTACCGTCTTTCTCAATGCTATAGAAAGAAGAAGGGTCAGTGGCAAGGAGAGGGAGGGAAACAGCAAGAAAGATCAAGAGCAGACAGGCCAGCTTGTATTCCTCTTCAGGGGATGAGTTATCTGGTGAGAGGGAAAAAAGAGAAGTGACAAAGGTCAGCAAACAGGTTGTCTTCGCAGGAATCCCATTGTACAGAATTATGTTCACACGAGAAAATATTGATGGACACACTTTATCAAGCACTGCAGGCAAATTATTATTACTGAAGGAGACAAGACTGGCATCCACATATAGGGACAGCCTGAGTCTTGGAGGCCTCCCTTGCGAAAGGCAGGACTCTTAGCCAAGGGCTCTAAGACATCTGTCAGAGGCCTGAAGGGCTAGAGAAGCAAAAAGGTGAGCAAAGAGTCTCACCAACCAAGACAGAAGGAAAGGGGTGTGTCTTGTAATTTTGAAAGGGCTTAATGCCAGTCCCTCAGTTGTATTCTCTTCTGGGTATGTTAAGTACGAACATGCTAATCATAGGAACTGTGTCATGGGAAATATAAGAGACAAGCACGAGATCAGAGAAGGAGTGGATAGTGTCAAAGTGATTATGTGGGAGGGAAGAGCACAAGATCACCGTGGGGAACTTAGATACTATACCACACAACTTAGCATGAAATCATATACTATTTTGAAGTGTTCTCTCATTGATTCATTTGGATTAATATCATCTCCCCAGCCCAATTATATATACCTTTGAGAACTTGCTGAGCATCAAACAGACTCACTGAGAACTATTTAGCTGACTGGTAGATCAACTGGTTGGAACCTGAGGAGGGACCTCAGTCGTCTATGTAAGTATTTTCTGGAGGTTAGGGTCTATACTTTAAATCTTTCCTACCTCCCAGCTTATATCCTCCAAATTCATAATTACATTGACATTTCCCACCCAAAAGTAGGGCACAAGCCCTCCTTACTCCCTTGCCCCTGTCTTACCAGCTTTCAGATTGGCAATGGCAGCCACCAGAGCTGGGTCAATGTCACAGCCCACCCCTGCAGCAGATGCCAGCTCAAAGACACTCAGGGTTACCTGGCAGAAAAGGAAACAGCATTCTTGAGAGGAATCCCAGGAGAAAAGTGCTTACCAGAAGCTATAAGCAGCAGGATTCAAGGATCACCAAAATTTTTCCCCCAATACTGGGGATTAAACCCAGATTCTTCACAGTGAGCTATATTCCCAACCCCCTTTTTAAATTTTTATTTTGAGGTAGGGTCTTGCTAAGTCTCTTAAGTTCCCCAGGCTGGGTTCAAACTTGCAAACCTCCTGCCTCAGCCTCCCAGAATGCTGGTATTGTAGGCATTTGCCTCTATATGCAATTTTTGGATCAAAAATTTTAAACTTTTGGTGTGTTATCAATTTTTCTAGATATTCCTTTTATAGCTCTTCCTAGCCTGCAGGAGGAAAAAACAAAAAACCACATTCTTTAGAATGGCATTCAGGACATGCCACAGTACAAATTTACTTTTCAACCTTATTTCTCTAAGTGCTTTATTCAGTCAATGCAGCCAGGGTAATTTATCTACTGTCCCTAAATACAACTTTCTTTCTTTCATACTTCAGTTCATCCATCCCTTGCTGTACTATCCCTTCCTTTCCTCTACTTATACCTGCATGAGACAGCAGCCCTTTTCCTTAACCCAAATTTCATCTCATCTGTGAAGTGCTCTCTGGCTGCTTAGGCCTGAACCCTTCTATTCCAACCCAAATTGGTACTACTGACCTAGCATGAGTCACACACAGCACCTGGTATTTGTTATCTCTTCAGAGAGAAGGGGACACACATGACTTATCTCACCAAATGGACTAAAATGCTTAAACTCCCGGCATAGTAAAAAGTGAAGGCAGATTGGTAGAGAGGGAGAGATCTGGGCTCAAATCTTAGCAATACTGCTTACTAAAAATGTAACTTTAGGGCTGGGGATTTAGCTTAGTGGCACCATGCCTCCCTCACAAGCACAAGGTCTTGAGTTTGATCCCCGATATAAAAAAAAAAAAAAAAAGAAAAACAAAGGTTTGGCTAAAAGTTACTCAACCACTTTGAGCCTCAGTTTTCTCATCCATAAAACCGGAATACTACTACTTACCTCACAGAATTGTTGTGAAGATTAAATTAGACCATGGGAGTAAAGCACCTGGCCTAGTGACTAACAGCACACATGACACCTTTTCCTCCTCTTCCTTTACCTTAGAGCCAGGAACTGTGCTTTTTCTTTAACCTCTCTAGCAGTTCAACACCGTGTTAAGCACATAGAAGGCATTAAATAAAGATTGATTGATTGATACCTGAATCATTCATTGTACTTAGAATCAAGTTCCCAAGACACAGGACCCACCCCCTACTCCCACACCAAGTACTTAAACTCCTTTTGGGGTTTAAGAAAAAAATACTTTTAAAGTGTCCTGAAATAACCAGAATAATTGTTTCAATAGTGGACAACTATGTAACACATCTTTATGCCAAAATCCCCACAGACATTATAATATACACACACTTTGCCCACAGAACTGACACTGAAGCCAAATCTCAGCCATCTTCTGCTCTGCCCTTTATTTAAATCCCCTATGACCCAGATGACCCTGTTTGTCACAGCCATGGTCAAGCAGATCAGTGATCTGTGGTTTCCTAGAGGAAGAAAAGAATGTTGACTGGGGTCTCATTTTTCTCTTCTAATCTTATCAGGCCTCTGAAGCTGTAACAGAAGCCCTGATGGACGGGTAATCCCCTTCTCTGCCCCTACCTGCTGATTTTCACAGGCAAGCAGAGCCTAAAGGTCCGAGCTGCCAAACAGATGCCAGGTAGACAAGCTCTTGACAGCTGGAGCAGTCAGCCCCAACAGCAGCAGCTGCCAGAAACCCAGGCTCAGTGCAAAAGCAAAGAGCATTCAGGAGGAGCAGCCTAGCGGTGAGGCATTGCCCCTCGCTGCCCTCATGGCCAGGTGACCCCCAGGTGATTTCAGAAAGACAGAGGGGAAAGTTCATAACTTTTCTGATCCCAAAGTAAGTACATTTTTCTTAACATCCAATTTTAATTCTTCCTGCTCACCAGTTCCCTTGTATCTGAACTCTTTCCTTTAAAAGGATCAATTATAAGAGAAGTAGCCTCTTCTTTGTGTTGGAAGGACATTGTCCCCAGGCTTCAACTGCATTTCCTGCATGACACATTCATTTACTCTAGATGACTCAAAAGACAGGCTGACTGGGACAGGGTGGAATAGGGTGGGGAATGGACATTTAATTCATGTGTCTAAAGAAGCCCTTCTTCCTCTGTTGGGGGGGACCTGAGACAGGTGACACAGACATGGGGCAGGGAGTGGGGAGAAAGTTTAAGAACTGGGAGGGAAAAAAGGCCAGGAAAAAAAAAGAAAACTCTGAAGGCAGGGAGGGCAGATATGAATCAAAGAACCAAATCTTACAAATTGTCCAAGCTCGGTATCTAATCTGCATATTGCTCATTTCAAGTGAAAACTTATCCTAGATCCACCATCCTAGATCTCACCCCTTTCCCTTCAGAATATTTCTCTGATTCCCACAGGGCTCCCACTTCTTTCTGCACCCCCAGGTCTCCCCAACTCTGCCCTGTCTCTCCCCTAAAAAGCACTCCCAACTAGTTTTCCTGTTTGAATCCAGGCCCTTATCCCTGCAGTGTTCTTTAGACTACTCTCTCCCTTACAAGATCCCAGCTACATCCTCTCCCCACAGCAAAAGCCTCCTGGCTGGGTTCCACTGTTCACCCCTACCTTGATGTCTGTGTCTGGAGTGACAAACTCCTTCAGGCACTCAATGGGACTCATGAGAAACGGGCAGTGAGAGGAGAAAACCTGGAAGAAAAGAAGATGAGTGAACAGGACACAGCACAGAAGCCAACATCTCTAAAAACAGGTGGAAACAAACAGGAAAGGGGTCTTGACTTAGAGAAGAGCCTAGCCAGCTTTCTAAGCTGTCCTCCTTATGCATCTGGTTTCCTAAGCTCATCTCTCCACAAGGATTTTTCCAGGACCCCTGCCAAGCTAAGTGGCTTATATTCAGTGCTCACCAACCCCTTCCACAAACTTCTCTCACAAATCCTACCACAGAGGTGACTGTGATTCTCTAGCAGTTCCCTCCTACTCACCTCTCGAAGTCCATCTTGGGCCATGGCCCTAAAACTGAGGATCACTCCAATGATGGTCATCCGCTTCAGCACATTCTCAGCCCCTGAGGAGAAAGAAGGTTGTTAGAGAAGAGAACCTATGAGAATAGCGAAGGTTTGAACCCCCAGATCCCTGAAAAACCCTGCTGTTCACAATGCTGTTCCCATAGTCCTTCCTGACTGAGGAGAAGATGTTTACCTGTCAGCTGGGGCAGCAGAGACGCCATCAAGTCTGGCTTGCTAAAGTTGGATCTGATCTGAACAAGTGTATCCATGTTTTCCACTACCAGTTTCTGCAGCTCAGGAACACAGAGACATTAAGTAGGAAAAAAGGGGCCAAATGTTCTTTCTTCCCCTCAGTCTCCTTCACCTACCCCTGTCCCCAAGGCAGGATGATTTTTTTTTTTTGAGGGGGCGGGGTCCACAGTACCTTCAGCTCCACAATCTGAGAGGTCACATGCCACATCAGGTTTTCACTCAGGAACTTCATGCCATAGGGACCCAGGAGTTCAGCCAAGGCCCGCATCTCTGGAATAGAGTTTCAGAGGTCCCAGGTGAGACTCAGAGCATACTGGAGCATTTGTACCACAGCTTGAGGATAATTTGAACATTTAAAATGTCCAGCCAGGCATGGTAGCTCATGCCTAGAATCCCAGCACTATGGGAGGCTGAGGCAGGAAGATTACAAATTTCAAGCTCAGCTGGGAAAATTAGCAACTTAATAAGACCCTGTCTCAGAATTTTAAAAAACAGGCCAAGGATTTAGCTCAGTGGTTTCACCACCTGCTGCACAAGTCCAAGGACCCAAGTTCGATCCCTGGTACCAATAAATAAATAAATAAATAAATAAATAAATAAATAAAACAGAAGGAGTTCAGAATTTTTAAAAAAAAGAATTTTTAAAAAATATTATTTAAAGGGCTGGGGATGTAGCTCAGTGTGAAGGCCCTGGGTTCAATCCCAGTATCAATCAGTCCATCAATCAATCAACAAAATGTTGTCCACCAAGGAAAGGAAGTGGAAAGTCAAGGAGCAAAAAATGGTCTAAAATCCTATATTCAGATGACAGGTCTGGCCTGTCCATGGGATGACCTACCTCTTCCCACCAGAACTCAAACCAAGACTTAACCATAAACGATAACTATTAGTTTTCTTATAAGAATTTGTAGCTCCTGCTTGCTCCTCTTGCTGTCCTACCTGTACTTCCCTTGTTAGGCCGTCAACCTCAAACAAGTCACTGAACCTCCCTGAGCCTGCTTCTAAATGAAGAAATTAGTATCTTCCATGAGCTCCTCATAAAACTGATGTGAGAGTTAGATACATTATAAAAACCTTAGAAAACTATAAGGATGTATATGAATAAGGGATTCTTATTATGATGGCTGTCAGTAGCCATCTGCTTGGGGAACTGGCATTTCATCATGGTTTCACAGACTAGGTCACTTAATCACATTGGGGTCCAGAAAGCCAATGCAATGCCTTCCTGTCTCTGCACTGCAAAGCCCGTCTCTGCAGAGACAACTCCTTCCCTATCTAGGGCCTGGAATTTGGTATGCCTCCCTTATTTAACACCTTATTATCCAACTTTTCCTCTTCTTGAGCTAACTTTTCTGTTTTCATAATCAACACATGTCTCCAGAGCCTTGGTTTTTTTTCCTCTAAACTATTTTTTCCTCTAAATTTAGTGTTCCTCAATGCCTTATCCCTTCCCACTCACCCTGCTCTTACCTTGGTGAATTAAATAAAACGTGCTTGTAGAAATTTCATGTGGGAAATGCTAGTGACCAATTCAGATAGGAGGGAGCTGTAGCTATGATCTTTGCCTATGGGCCATCCTAGCAGGGGAAAACATAAAAGACCAGAAGTAACAATGACGAAAGACCAGTAGAAAAAAGACAAGTTGAATATCATTCATCAGAGTACATAAAGAAAAGAAAGCCAAGGCTCCACACTCAGGTATCTGAAGGCAGGACCAGTCGACCTTCACCTCCACCAACGACACAGGAAGCGGACCTCGTCACAGCAGCTGACACAGAGCTTTGCCCAAAGGAGACACTACACATTTTCAGAGTTGTCTATCTTCAACAGAAAAAACTGAGCTGAGAATTATAGTAGGGTTTCCTAGCTGGTCAATTTAGATAACACTAAGATGGCTGACAGAGGGGAAGAGGGGCGGAATTGCCTTCTCTGGGGCTGACGGAGAGAAGGCACACTGATCTGCTGGTGTGGATCTGCAGAACCTCCCTACTCCAGTGTTCTCTACTCCCAGCTAGTAACCCTGGGCATCCTTCTCTTTTTATCTTTCTATTTTTACCGTAGCATTGCCCCATCACCATGGCAATCAAGGGAAATTGGGGTGGGGGTGGTGAAAGGGGGAACAAGCATTACCTCCTGCTGCTTGTCACTTGTCAGCAAGACCTAAAGTGGATTTTAGAGGCTGCCTACAGCTTGTGGGTAGAGTTGATGAGAAAGGGACATCTAAAACCTCCATGGTAGATAGGTGACCACTTACTGATGGGGTCAAAGTGACAGAAAAGAAGCCGAACTGGAAAACAGAACCTAACCATTGCATTTGATTTGGTTCTCATCGAATTCCGTTTGCAACCAGAATTGTGGAAAGAATTAAGTGTGTAAACCGAGTTACTACTATTCTCTGGCTTTCTTAACATCTCCAAATAAGGAGGAAAATGGAAAGAGGGTCACTAGAACATCTTCTATCTGTCCCAGATACCATGCACAACCCATGAATTAAACGGAGGTGAGAGAGAAAAGGAAGAAGTAGAACAGTTCATGAATTACTCAGTTGGTAGTAGTAATTACTCAGTTGGTGGTAGGCTGAGGCAGACAGACCACAAGTTAGAAGCTAGACTGGGCAATGTAGTGAGACTATCTCAAAATTTATAAATAAATAAGGACTGGGGATGTAGCTTAGCACTCCCTGGGTTCAATTCCCAGTGCTGTTTTTAAAAACATGGATTTGTATGATTTCAGGCTCTATTTAAAAAGGAAACAGCTTCCCAACTCATTCACTACATACCTTTTACCTGCATCCCCTCAACACAAAAGCACTTCTATATACTGGGAGGCAGCCCTGCACTGTTCTGGAGTTTGTCTGTCTTGAGTCAAAAATCTCAGTTCTACCATTTATAAATACATCAACCTAGGCAAGCACCTTAACTTTGCCATATTTAGTGTCATCTTCTGAAAAATGAGAATAATAAGAATATCTAGAGCCAGGTGTGGTGATACCTGCCTGTAATCCCAGCATTCAGGAGGCAGGAGGATTGCAAATTTGAGACCAGCCTGGGCTACATGACGAGATCCTGTCTCAAAAAACAAAGTATCTACCTCAAGGCTGTTGGGAGGATTAAGTGAATTAATATGTGTAAGCCTTTAAAACTTGGCTCACAGTGAATGTCATTCATTATCTCATCATCGTTGTTACTACAGCATTAAACATCAGCAATCTAAAATATTGGCTAAGGCTCTAAAATTCATCCCCAAGGAAGAAAATGCCATAACATCCACTGTTCAGTCATTCCAAGCAAGAGATGTCCTCCTTACACTTTATCCTTTACCTATAACTATATATACTTCACCTTTCTTCTTAGTTGAAAAGGAGAAAATCATTTTCCACTCTTTGAAAAATACATTCCCTCAGTAACTTGAGTGTCACTGCCTAACTCCTAAACTCCTCTTTTTTTCCCTATTCATCTCCATCCCCTAGGCCACTCTTCAATTCTGGACCTTGCTTAGAATCTCTTTCTATTGTCCACAAAGTCTAGCAGACTCTTGCAGAGATGCTGAAGAGAATAAATCATGGTCCTCTGGGGAAGCAGGATAACTGAGATAAGATTTACAGGTATTGTTTGAGGGGAAAGGCCCAGTTCCTTGACAAGGAGACCAGGCCCTAAACTCACCAGAGACGTCTGAGAACTCCTCTGCACTGAAGTTCTGCTCACCCTCTCTGGGGAGGCTGACGAAGGCCTGCATGGCTGGGGAGAGGACAATGGTCCCACTGCTCGCCTGCCTGAGCAGACTCTCCAAGTACCTACAAGGTTGGCCAAGAAAGCATAGATTAGCATCCACTCTGTTCTTCCTGCCACTGCTCCCTACACCACCACTGGGCTTGGGAAGAGAAACTCCACTAAAGACCAAGGTTGAAGAAAAGACTCAAGATAATACAGAGATCTAATTAACACCATAAAGAGTTGGATCAAAAACAACCACCAGTGGCCAGGGATTTAGCTCAGTGCTTTCGCTGCCTGCTGCACAAGCGCAAGGACCTGAGTTCAATCCCCAGTACCAAAAAAAAAAAAAACCCACCAGTAATACAGTTTCACTTTGCCTCTAATCTGCTGTCAAATGCAATGGTGTGTGCTTCTTATGCCTTTCCCTCAGCCCCTGCTCTTTTCCAACAATTCCATTCCCTCATGCTTACCCTCTGGTGGTAAGACAGGACCAACATGGGATTAAAAAAATACTACTGGGAGCTAAGAGTGTACACCTCGGTGGCAGAGCACCTGCTTAGCATGCACAAGGCTCTGAATTCAATCCCTAGCAGAAACAAACAAACAAAAATAACTTACTAATTGGAGCTCCTCTGAAAAATACTTAGCCCTAACTTCTCCAATGAAAATGCTGTACTGAAGATCCAGACTCCTGGAAGCCAGTGTCATGTCAAACTTCCTGAGCAGAGAAGCCCCTGAAAAATGGCCATCTGGTCTCCAAACATTCCCTCCTAATTTCTCAGCAATGTTGGAAGGGCTGGGCTCTGGCTAGTGGCAGTAGAGGAGAGTTTGATGAATTCCTGCCACTCAGGGACCAGCTTCACTCTATATTTTACTGAGATTACAAGCTAACCACCAGTGGACCAACCTGAGCAGCCAAACATATTTTTGTCTTTTTAAATTAGTTGTAAAATTTTTGAAACAGAGATTTTACATAAAACAATAAGAATTTCATGGGGCAACATTGGCATGGTGCTAGGTGGTGGCTGTACCCTTTAGAGAGGGACAGTCCCTCTCCAACCTCTCAAAGTCCTCATTAGCATACAACATCTTTATGGTACCTGCCTGATTCTGGTTGGCATTTGAATTTGCAAACTTTGCTCCTCTTTACTGGGGATGAGGGCAGGGAGCACGGGGAGGGAGGGTGGGGTTCCTCTTTGAAACATCTCTTGCAAAGCAGATATTAGATTAAGGGTGCCACCCAGTGGCTTGGGGAGGCAGGAATCTGGCTCTCCATTCCTTATAAATTTCAAAGGAAACTTTTTCAGTTGTAGGGAGGAGGTCCCTTCCCTGTCAGGAACAATCTAGTATACCCGACACGGCCATGGGTAGGGATGAGGAGACAGTGTTCTGGAGACAACGGAATA
The DNA here is from genome assembly GCF_053883595.1 of Heterocephalus glaber. Classification (NCBI taxonomy): domain Eukaryota; kingdom Metazoa; phylum Chordata; class Mammalia; order Rodentia; family Bathyergidae; genus Heterocephalus; species Heterocephalus glaber. The sequence goes on from NW_028258185.1 coordinate 232,283, forward strand.
GAAAGAATGGTTCTCAAAGGGAGAAGCTAGGGCAAAAAGAGAAATAAGATGGAAAGAAGTAAGGTCATTTGAAATTAAAACAGTAAGAATCCAGAAAAGGAAGGTTAAGAACTGGAGATCAAGAGGAAAAAAGTTAAGCAGCTGCAGGATAGGTTTATGGGTGTCATACTGAAGTTTAGAAGGAAACCTCTCAGTGGACAGAAGGAGGTCTGGACTTGCCTCCTGCTTACTATTCCAATCCTCAAATAGAAACAAGCCTTTGGAGGTCCATGATCTGGAGGCTTAAATGCCTGGGCCCTGATGTCCTCCTACATAAAGAGAAAACTGCTGACACAGAGGGAGGGACAAGCAGCACTGACCAGTTTGTGTAGAGCGTGGTGATGGTCTGCTCCCCACAAGAGTCCAGGGGCTGGGTCTGCTGCAGAAGAGCATTGCGGATGACTCTGCACACATCTGCACCCAAAAATTGGGCCATTGATTGTATGAACCCAATGTATGCTTTGACACCTGCCAACAGCTCGGAAGGCCTTAGGATCTCCTGAGTCGTGGTATTGTAGCCAGCCAGCCACACAATGGCTCTAAGTGATAAAAATCATAATTACAATCACAGTGATAAACACAGTAGCAATTGTTGAGTGTATCCTGTGTTCCAGGTACTGAGCTATGATTTTGTGACACATAGTATTTAAGCTAAACTTTATAGCAAATCAATAATGTAGGAACAATATTATCCCCATTTTATGGGTAACAAAACTAAGACATATAAATACTAAATTATTTGCTGAAGACTGCATAGCTAGCAAGTGGCAGAACTAGGACTTGAATCGAATAACATTTAATCTCTAACCACTATGTTCTTCTGCCTCCTCTGGAGAAATTAAGTCAGTTGGTAAAAGACCTGAGCTCCCAAATTTCATTTGACTTTATGGGCGCACACCACCTGTGTTCTCAGTGCCAATAATTGCCTTTTCTCCTTGGGATGCATTAGTTCCAACTACTGTCAGAAATGGAAAACTAATCTTAGAAAACCTTGGAAGGGCAGTAGGGTCCCCAGTGACCATGGGTGCCGTGGATGGACAGAGCACGCATGGCTGGCAAGCAGCCACCTCAGGGTGGAACACCAGAAAGAGCCTCCCCACCAGCCCCCAACTCCTTCCAGAATACCTTCCTCAGGTACCTGAGATTTCACAATTAGAGTTAGTCAACTGACTTAAGGCTTTCTTCCTTATAAAAAGGTAAACCCGAAGAAAAGAGGACCATCTCACTTTCAGCCTTTATCAGTCACTTGCACTTCAGTATAAATGAGTTTCTCAGATTCTTTGGAAACCACAAGGTATTTAGGAATGTTTTGTTTTTGTTTGACATTTTTGGCAAAATGTTCGTGGAGGAAGGATAGTCTTCTCCCCACATGAAAGAAAAAGATCTTTCCAGTACCACTTGACAGGGCAAACTAAGGGCAAGCCCAGGGTATTTTAAAGTTTTCACTGAGGCCAAACACCTAGGTCAGCCTTATGCCTTTTGGAACAATGATGTCTATGAAGCAAAAATCAGAGGTATTCAGAGAAAATCAGATGATCACATCTACATCTCCAGAGCCTGGAAACCGCCACAGCTTCTCCAGGTGTGCCCATGGGCATTACCATGCTGTCATCTTCTCGACACTGTGTATGAAAATGAGACACTTCCTCTGCTATAGCTAATGTGTATGCAATGAAAACAAACTAATTTTACTGCACTCAAGTAAAAGCCTAATTGAAAAATAAGTCTGCATCTCCCAGAATCAAAACTCAAGACTCATAACTGGTCTCCTTGCTTCTAGAAGTCCTTGTTCCTGCTAATACAGCCAGACCAAAATATGGAGGCAAATCTTATTACACTGGGCTCAAAACTAGCCAAGGCTCCCAGCTCAAATAAAAAGCCCAGGTCCTTACAGGCCCAGGCCCCTCCTCTGCCCCTTCAAACTTCAGGTTCTCCCCCCTCTCACAGGCCTTCTGCGGCAGCCTCACTGGCCACCTCCACATCCCTCAAATATACCATGAATATTCCTACCTCAGAGCAGTGGAGCAAGCTATTTCCACCACCAAGAATGCTTGTTGCATGCCTGGCTTCTTTAATTCCTTCAGGGGTTTCCTCAAATGCTACTTTCTCAAAGACACTTTCCTTGGCCACTCTATCTAAAACTGTAGCACTCTCCCCTACACAAACACAATACTTCCATTTCCTTTTCCTGTTTTATCTTTCTAATCACTAGCATTTATCACTACATAATCTAACACCTATTCTGCTTTCTTGTTTGTCTATCTCCCCCCCTAGAAGCTAAATTTCATGGGGCAGGGATTTTTATCTATTTTGTATACTGAAGTATATCAACCGCTTCTAGAATATTCCTGGCACATAGTAGATGTTCAATAAATACTTGTTGAATAAATGCATGAATTTACTACATATTCCAAGACAAAACACAGAAGACTAAGGGATTATTCACAATTATTTCCTAATTGATGACTACAGTACCCAATTCCAATATAAGGGGTTCTCCTCCTGCTTTAGGGAACAAGGGAATGAGCAGCCTGTTATATGTGAGGAACTTTACACTCATTATTATTTTTAATTATCTACCAATTCTCAATTACAGGTAATTTATAATTATCTAGAAAGTAAATATCATTATTCTTACTTTGTACAAAAGAAAACTGGCCCAGATAAGCTAGATATTCTGGCTCCAATGTCATCTCTCATGCTCTGGATGTCAACACAGTTCTATTGACTGTTAATTTCTACTCACTCTACTAAATCAGGGGTGGTTAATTCTGGCTGTACATCAAAACCACCTACAGCAACCAGGGGTTCTTTTCATTTGCTTTTCATAGAGGTACTTGGGACCCATGCCAGACAGACTACATCAGAATCTCCAGCATGTGGCATGACCACCAGAACGGACCAAATGGAGCCCAATGTTGCAGACTACTGTACTGTACCAAAATAGACAAGGAAAGAGGGATACCTGCTGAGTCTGGCCTCCAGGTGACCGCTGAGATACTCAGAAGGGAAGATAGTGTGTTCAAACACAGAGAAACTATGTATGTGATTCATGGCCAATGCCAGTTCCATCAGATGTTGATGTAGCTTGTCCATGCTAGAAAGAAAAATGAGGATTAATTAGGGGTCTGGCACTATCTGTGGGTACCTGGGTGGGATGTGTCAGTCATGGCCTTTGGACCCCTTTCATCTTCTAGGGATACTCAGCCTATATCAATGCTGACTTCAAAAGCAAATAGACTTTCCCATGTAAGTGCTTTTCCATATCCACCATTTCTCACCATCACTTCTACATTTTTTTCCCTGTATCACTTCCCTCTTCCACTTTCTCCCTTCTTTGATGCAGCACTCCCTTGGCCCGAGACCCCATCCTCACTTGGTGACAAGGCTTCGGTTCTTCCGGCGACTCTCAGCTCCCGGCTTGTCCCTCTCTGGCTCTCCTTTCCTGGGAGTCTGCCTCTGTTTCATGGTCTTCTTATTCTTGGCCTTGCTGATGGTTGTGGCACAGTGCTTAGGTAGAAGCTTTGGAAACAAACATGAGAAAATGGGATTTGCTGCTAAAACTGCCACCGAGTAGCTCATCTAACAGTTGTAAGGTCTCTCCATTATGGTCTGCTCTTTTATCTTTCTGCTTCTCTTGCTCTGATGGGGCCCTATTTGGAGCATGCTCACCTTTGTCGGTTTTTATATATCTCTCCCCATGTACACCCAGCCTCAAAGTTTCAAGGCAGCAGAATCTACTGAGATTCAGAACGGCACTCCCCACCCCATCCTAAGAGTCTTTCCTAATGGAAAATTTCAAGCAAAAAGAATAAGGTCTAAGAACTCCTCCCAGCTGTTCTGTCTATAGTCTTCCAGCCTTAGGAAAACAGTTGTTTTTTTGTTAGATGGAACAATCATCTCACTTGCTACATTTCTTTATATTCTTTCTCATGAAAACAGTTACCTACACCCCCACAGCTCTCCAAAACTCAGAGTTCACAATGTGGCCAACATTCTCTTCCCACTCCTTTTGTTGAAATATATTTCTTTCCAGTTCACTTAAACATCAGTTTGGCATCTCTTCTCATCTCTAGTTAGCCATAGAGAAAACAGAAGATAAAACCAGATATGCAGGTATCATCATTAAGGAATCACCTTGGAATTGCCTCCATTGATTCCAGTGTTAACGCACATGAAGAGCATGTCTGGAAACTCCTCAGCAAGAATTACTTTTTTTTTTTTTTTTGGTACCAGGGATCGAACGCGGGTCCCGGCGCTTGCGCAGCAGGCAGCGAAAACACTGAGCTACATCCCCGGCCCAAGAATTACTTTTAGATCAACAGAAGAACTACACAAGAAAACTAGTTTTGTTACTTTATATTCGCACTTTTTCTTTTTTGGTACCTAATCTAGGGCCTTCCATCAGCCTATATCCCTAGCACTGTCTTTGGGTTTGTTTATATTATTTTTTGTTTTGTTGTTTTTTTGTTTTGATAGGGTCTCACTAAGCCCCTAAATTGCCCAGGCTGGGCTCAAACTTGCAATCCTCCCTTTTCAGCCTCCCAAAGTGCCAGGATTCACACTTCCTTTCTTTAAATCCAAACTCTGGACTATTCCCAAGAAATCAAGTCCATCTTGAAGAACAAAGGCGTATTAGCCCTGAGATAATGCAAAAATGTCTGTGGTAAATTCTGAAAGCAGTCTCCCAAAATGTCACTGTATTAGTAATAGTGATATCACTAATGATTTACCCAAAATGTTGTTTCCAGAGGGCCAATACTCATTTGGTTGTGAAAGTTCTGATGTTGTGAAAATAATTACTCACATCATGGTTTAATCATTCCTGATACACACTGAGAAGATCTCTTTATCCGTGCCCCTTGCATATGGTCAATATTCAGTTTCTTTTAACTTTAAAAATAATTTATTAGTACATATGTACAATACATAATGAATGCATTCATTGCGGGTAGTTGGTACATGTACATATTGCATCTTAATCCTTTTGGTCAATATTCTTGACTGATGAATATACTGTAAGTATATTCATTTGCATATCTTCCTTGTAGTAATTACTTACATGTCTTTCAAACATGCATTTATATTTCCTTTTCCCTTAAACTGGAACATTCCCCAGCACAAGGATGGTTCTCACGCCAAACATCTAGCACAAGGGTATTTGAACAAACAAACAAACAAAAAAGAGCTAACATGTATTGAGTGCAGTATACCAAATATTCCATACACTCTAATTTAATCTTTATGATACCCCTGTGAAGAAAGTATTCTTGTCCTCACTTTATGTGAGGAAATGAAAGGTTAAGTAATTATGTAACTGTGTTATCTGCACACATGCAGATACACACACACACACACACACACACACACACACACACACACCAGCTCCCTTTCTACCACATTTGATACAAAGCCTGACTCAAACCCAGGAAGGGTGGGAAGTCTGGGAAATCTAAGACTCCAGGGCAACAGCAAAACTACTTCCTCATTTTCAAGTTGTCTGAAATTTAGGTTGAGCTAATCATGACCAGGTGCTGTGACTCAGTCAAGGGAGGGAAGTGGGAAAAACCAGAAGGCAAAGACAAAAAAGCAGTCATGAGGATAAACACAAAAGAGGGGCCTGAGGATATTCAGATAGTGCAGCTTAGGGTGCAGACGAACAGAAAGATGAGACAAGACAGTTGATCTGGGGCCACTGCCCTAAGCATGTGTACACAGGCAGACAGGAGGAGAGTAAATTGGAAAATTAATCCATCTCCCGGAACTCCTCAAATGGGACACCAATTACGCTGGAGTGCAGCTGTTCAAATAGGAGTATTTTTAGACAACTCTATCTGGTCCTAAGGGAGTAAGGGTGGAAGAGACTACTCTAAGAAAGGAATCTAGCCATAAGTGCAAGTACACAAAAGCCCTCATCACCCTGCTGGAGGAAGAGGTAGAAAACTTGACAGCTGAGAGGAAAACAAAGATGGAGAGAGAGGGCACTGGGAGCAGGAGACCGAAAGATCAGACTGAGCCCACCTGGTTGCTCAGCTTTCGCTGTTCAGCACAGATCTCCAGGACACAGTTGCTGGTCTGCTTGGCCAGCTCTTCCAGGAAGGAATTGCAGTGATGAAGACTGTGGTTCTTCAGATGAGGGTACTAAGAGGAAGACCAAGGGAGCAGCTGTCATCACCAGGACAACCATTGCTTCCTCATCATACTGCTCGACTCCCCTTGCCTGAGCTACTCAATCCCAGAGAAGGAACTGAGGTCCAGGGAGGGAAGATAACTCGACATCAACTGAGATCTTAAAATGCTCATGTCACACACCTATGCTTATATTCCTTTTAGGACCAAAACCTGCCCCTGGGGTTTTGTTTTAGATAATGAGGATCAGAGATGGCTAAAAAGATACCAGGGCTTGGAGTTCGGGACACCCACCTCCTCTGGGCACATCTCATGAGTGCAGTGGACAAAATGGGCACAAATGAGGGGGAAAGCAATGGCATAACGCAACATGGTGGGTTCCTCCAGGGTCATAGCAAACATCTTCTCAAAGGTGCGGAGATGAAAGCTGCAGAGAAAGAGGAAGAGACTTAAAGCCAAGATGTAGGAGCTAGGCCCTTTGAAGTGGAGATAATATTCATTCTTTCAACAAATATTTATTAATATTCACTACTCCCCCTAATTTCCCTACCCATGAGAGAGAAGGGAACCACAGAAACTTAACCCTTTCAGACTTTTACAATAAACCCCAGGGAAGTTTAGTAATAATCTTCTTCCTTTTCCCTGCATAAAATTTGCTATGCCCTCAAAACTGTTGCATGATTTGGGCCATTTTTCCTAATTTAGAAGTCCTAAATTCAGCACTGGGTAAATACTCAGTAATACAACACTTGTCTACCACGTGTGAGGCCCAGGGTTCAATCCTCAGCACACACACACAAAAAAATCTGGCTGGGCATGGTAGTGCACACCTGTAATCCCAGCACTCAGGAGGCTGAGACAGGAGGATTGCCATGAGTTCGAGGCCAGCCTGGACTACACAGTGAGTTCAAGGCCAGCCTGAGCTACATAGTAAGACCCTTTCTCAAAGAGAAAAAAAAATCCTAAATTCACATTTCTCCCAAAGTTTGACACACAGGCTCCAATAAACCTCCCTAAATTAATTCCATGAGACTGATTTTTCCTCAATCCTCTATCCTCTCAATTTCATATACTCTCTTTTCATTTTCTTACATTTATAACCGTTAAGTTGATGTTCTTTTAACATGTGGGTATTGTACCTCCCCATTTATATTGATTTCAGAGAACAGAAACATCGTATTTTGTTTGTTTTTGTTGTGCAATCCTTGAAATAATACAATTATACAAAAAAGTAGCTACCTAATAACTGTTGGGTGTCACCTATGGAAGACCAAGTAAATGTTTATTTTCCAAAGGTCCTATTCTCCAGCCTAAACTTCCAAGTTTTTTATGCTTCTTTTAAATGAAAGTCCCAAGAGCTTATAAAAAAAAAAAAAGTTGAAGAAGTTTCCAAAGAAAACAATGAAGATGAGAAAAGACTAGAAGACATATGGATGAAAAAGCCTAAAGAAGGGAAGGTTCTGTAAAGTCCAAAAGGCTTTCTTTCTTTTTTTTTTTTTTAAACCAGGTATCAAAACTCAGGACCTTGCACTTGCCAGGCAGGTGTGGTACCACTGAGCTAAATCCCCAGTCCAAGCAGCTTTCCTCACAAGGACAAATATGGCACAATCCTCAACCCCATCCCTGAGGATTATTGGTAGAAGCTGCCATGGGTGAGCTGTGGCATTGAGTATCTGCTTTAAGAAGGTAAAGAAACAAGATTTCTAGGGGAATTACGATAGACCACAAAGGCCAGGAAAAAGATCGCATAAATTGATAAAGATGCCCAGACCAGGACATACCAGAAAGTAGACAGGTCAGAAGTCTCCACCAGCACTTTGTCTACTGAGTCCAGCATTTGAGAGTGAAAGACAATGAGATTCATCACCTTGGCCAGGTCAGGGTTCTCGTGCAGGTGCAGGGGGGCCTTGGCTACGCTGGTGTATGCCTGACAGTGACAGGGAAGAAGGTGGGGAAGACAAGGTGAATGAATCGGCACCCCTGCCTTAACACTGGGGTTTAGCCTGGGTGTGTCCCATCTAGTCATCAGTTCTCAAGGTTCACTCATCATAAAGCAGAGCTCAGGAAAAAAAAGGGGGGGGGGACATAGGAAAGGAAAGAAGAATCTGAGGACAGGGCAACTAACAGAAACAGACCATTACCTGAAGACGGAACCAGTCTAGCCTCAATCCAGAGAATTCAAATTTCTCTCCACTATCAACTGCAAGAAAAACAGAAGCAAGTGTGAAAGGAAACAGTAAAACAGCATCCTAGAGTCTAACTGTGTAGAATGGTAGGTCCTCTTCAAAGTCATCTTGTCCTATTCCCTGGCTCAAAGACCAGTATCTTCAGAAAAAAATATTGACCCTTCATATATGCCCTGACTCCCCCACCTCCCTACAGTTACCTTGTTTGAGATTCAGCGAGGAGAGGGTACTGACAAATGAGGACATGATGACAGACTCCTCCTCTGGACACACAGACAGGTTCTAAAGAGAGGTTGGAGTTGCTGTCAGTGGGCACAGGTTCTACCAAGACAGAAACTAGGACTGCAGCTCAGTAAGTGTATAAAGGTAGGAAGAAATACTAGGTGCCAAAAGCAGGAGCCAAGGATGAGACAGAGGGAAATTCCTGGGATCCCTCCCATGTTAATATTCAAATTGTCTTTATTTTTCTCGCCTATGTTTATGTAGTATCACTTAGCGGGGAAAAAAGACTACTGAAATTACCCATGTTTTATTTTTTTAACAAATATAAGGAAGAAATAAGTCTTTTTGGTACCCAGTCTACAAAGCATGAGATTCAGCCAGCATGGCTTTGAGAAGAAAATGACCAGAGGTCACCTAGAAATTTCCAAAGTATAATCAACTAAACACACCTGAATAATGTCACTGAGCACAAGAACATCAAATCTGGCCAAGTACTGAAGGTGGTATTGCTGTATCACTTTGATGTGTCTTCGCACGAGAGCCCTGATCTCCTCCAGTAAGAAAAGTAGCTCTGCAATGCTCCTGTAAAGGTGAGGATGAGAACAGAAGAGGCATGAGACTAGAAATATGAATGAGACAGTCAATGATTACAAGGCACAAATTGAGACCTCCTGAGGACACTTGACCCTTTTTCCCAGTCCATCTATGGGTAAGGTTTTTCACTATGTCAAGTACTAACGAGTCAGCATAGTCTTCAGGTGTCTTTGTCTTGGTGACATTTTCTGTATGGCGAACCAGCCAGGTGACTTCATCACGAATGAAGGACAAGGCCATGAAAGCAAAAAGGGCCTAAGGAGAAGACAAGGATTATTAGAACATTCAACTTTATCAATGAACTTCAAAGCATAGAGGAAACTACTAGGATAATCTGCACATGGACACAGTCATGTAGTCTTATCAACAGTGTCCAGTGATAAACACACATACCCACAAAACACCTCAAGCATGCGACACAGAATCAGACGTGCACATGTGTTGACACTCATTCATAGTCAGTACCCTCCTTGCCCCCACCAAATTAAATTTTAGAAATATTTACTCAGCATTTATATGGTTTAAAATAAAAAAGCAAGCTCTGTCATCAATTAGTTCACTCTGAAACAGAAGATAGGACAAATGCACAAATAGCTACATTACACGACATACTATAATATTGCCAAATAAACAGATATACAATGAGTACTCCAAGATTCAAGAAATCAGCATAAACCCATACAAATAGACCACATGACTCAAAATCTAGAGAAGGCCAAGTCCCTCCCTCACTGAGTCCCTTATCATTGGTCACAATCCCTCCTAACATTTCTGTCTTGCCTTAGGACCCAGTAGTCCTGGTTCATCCGTTAACACGGTCTCCAGCTCCTTCACAGTCATCCGCAGAAACTGCCGCCGTTGACAGTGAAACTGCCCACTGAGGAAGGCAAGTGGAAAGTAATGAATATTGCCTGCCTCTTCTTTTTATATCTTCCACATGCAGACCAGAAGAGAGCTGTGTTTAGGAAGGGGTAGCAGGCTGGAATATGGTTCAAGGCCAATGTTAGCTTTAGAGAGAAAATGCAAGAATCTGTGGGACAGCAGTGGTTCTGAGGTTGAAGAAATAGGTCTGTAGGGAAACTCACAGTGGCTTGGGTAAGAGCAAGTCAGAAGAGATTCCTAGTCCATCCCTTCTCCCAGAGCCCATTCCCCACATTTACCTGTTTGCAATCATATGTTCCTTGCTCTCCTTGATATCTGCCACACGCTTGCCATACCTGAAGATTGACAAGCACATCAGGGTTGACAACAATGCCAGCTAGGGCTTTGTTCTCATCCTCAAAGATTCCAGCCTACTGGCTAGGGAGGCACAGGCACCCCTCAGCAGCAGGACCTTTTCACACATACTTCTCCCCCAGGTTCATTAATAAAGGACTTACAGAACTTCATTTATATATAGATCATTCTGTTCTATCTTTTTATTCTGTAGATAAAGAAAATAGGGGCCAGGGATTTATCTCAGTGGCACAGTGCCTGCCTTGCAAGCACAAGGTCCCAAGTTCGATCCCCGATACCAAAAAAATAATAATAACTAGCAAACTGCCCAAAAAAATAACTGCCCAAGATCACATAGGGATCTAATGGCAAAGCTGAGCTACACTTCTCTTCTTTTTCTTTTTTTGGTACTGGGGATCAAACTCAGGACATTGCACTTACTTGCAAGCCAGGCAGCTGCACCACTGAGCTAAATCCCTGGCCCCACTACACTTCTCTTCTTGTCCTCTGTTCCTACCTTCACACCTTCAAGTCAAGGCCCTCTTCCAGGTTTGAGTGGGATCAAAGAAGCACTGCACAAATATCACACAAACCCAGCTCTGGGTCCCATTCCCACCCACTTCCTCTTGAAATTTAACTTCACTGGTTATCCCTTTACCGCTTTAATCTCTTCCTCTCTGTTAACTTATTCTCTTCTCCCAACACATAAGTTCAAAGATTCCCTCCTAAAAATCCTCTCACTTAACCCTGACAATCCCCTGAACTTTTGCCCACTCTCCCATGCCACCAAACTCCTCCAAAGAAACTCCCTTTTGCCCTCTTCCCCTCTCAGTGACCTTTGAATCCCACAAGGCCTTTGACACTTAACAAATTGCTCTCTTGGAGGTCAGTATGAACTTTTGAATCACCAAATTAAAGACTTTTCATCATTTGTGGTTTGTTTGTTGGTAATATTTGGCCATATCTCTTTCTTTCTACTAGTGAGCTATGCTTGGATTCCCAGGAGTACCAGAGACTCTGCTCTGTGTTCTATATCAATGCCTTTGAATCACTTTTGCCACCACATTAATGGGACTTCAAAACTTCTCATGTCCCCTCTCCAAACCGCTCCCTTACTGAATTTAGGACAAATCACAGGAAGTTTAGAGTTCAAATTATCTTAATTAAATCAGAACTCAACTCTATATTGTTCCTGATGGCTAATTATTTCAAACTTTACATAATACAAAGGAAGGAGACAGGATATTAAGGGTAAAAAAAATCCATAATTCCACCTCTTATTAACTGAGAGACATTGAGACTGAGCCTCTCATTTTCTCATTAACAAAAAAATATGTATTATTACTTATATGTGAGTTATAAAGATCAAAATAGATCATTTATGTCAAAGAACTCCCTAAACTATAAATCATATGTATTAGTTTCTGATCTTAGTGACAGGGAACTACACAGTCTTCAAATATTTCTTCCATTCCTTAGAAGTAGTAATCAAGGCACTGCACCTTGTAGCTCAGTGGCACCGCACCTGCCTGGCAAGCAAAAGGTCCTGAGTTTGATCTCCAGTACCAGAAAAAAAAAGTGGTAATCAAAAAGAAAGTGGTAATCATTAGAAAATTTTTTTCACATATACCCAAATCCACCCCCTGTGATTTTTAATTATTAATCTTAGATTTACTGGCTCTTAACTCTAGCAATGATTTTTTTTCTTTTGCAATACTGGGAATTGAACCCAAGGACTTTGCACTGAACTATATCCCCAGACCTTTTTTTTATTTTTTGAGACAAGGTCTTGCTAAGTCACTAAGTTGTCCAGGCTGACCTTGAACTTGTGATCATATGCCTCAGCCTCCCAGAGTGCTGGGATTAAAGGTATGCACCACTAATGTGGCTTGGCAATTATTTTTTTAACTTTATTTTTGTTATTTCTTTGTTCTTTTATATTTTTATATTTTTTCTCTTTATTTTTTTCCTCTTTAGGTAATTTTTTCTAATAATAATACTATATAGTTATGGAGGAATCAGTATTCACATAGACTGTTTCCTTTTTTTTTTTTTGGTACCAGGGATTCAACTCAGGACTTTGTGCTTGCGAGGCAGGTGGCAGAACCACCAAGCTATATCCCCAGCTAGACTGTTGAAAATACAATTTGTTTGGAGGGCAATTTTATAAAAGCTATTAAAATTTGACATGTGTATAACCTTTACCCTAGCAATTCCACATCTGAGAATTTACCCTATAGACACATTCACATAGGTTCATGAAGATATATGTCTAAGGGGCTGAGGATTTAGCTCAGTGGTGCTGTGCCTGCCTTGCAGGCACAAGGTCCTGAGTTCAATCCTCAGTACAAAAAAAAAAAAATTTTATATATACATATATATGTCTAAGGTTTTTTGTTATAATATTTGTTTACAATGATTTTTTAAAAGGGAAACAGTTCAAATATCCGTCAATGGGATTGGGCAAATAAATTATGTTACAACCACAAAATGGAATATTTTTCAACTACTAGAAAGAATAAATCTTTATAGACTGATATTCAAAGATATCCAAAATGCAGTAAGAAAAATAAGTGAACTCTAGGCATAAATAGAATGTAGACCCATTGCTTTTTAAAAATTACTCATTTAATGGAATTCTGCTCAGCCATCAAAAATGAGAAATTAGAGACATTTATTGCTAAATGGATGCACATTGAGGTGATACTCTTAAGTGAAATAAACAGGACACCCATGTGTAAATACCGAATAGTTTCTCTAGTGTGAGAAACTGGAAGTATAAATAAGGACTAAAAGGTGTAATAGATAATGTGAAATAGGAAGAAAAGGGGTGAAGGGGAAGGGGAAGTGGGAGGGGTAGGGGAAAGGAAAGAAGGGAATGGAATTAATATGAGAAAATGAAAAAATGGGAACAAAGTCTTTGTAAATAGGGAGGGATGGAGGGGTTGAAGGGAGGGCAGGGGAAGGGGGAAAAATAAGAACCAAGAGAGTATGTAAAGATGCATATCTCCAATGATGAATGTCATTATATTGTATACCTAAAATGTACCAATAAAAGGAAAAAAAATAAAATTAAATTAATGAAGGAAATTTTTTTAAATTTATCTTCTTAAAAAAATAAATAAAATTACTCATTAAGGTTGAAAATATATGCACATTTTTGTATGTTTATATATGAGCCTGCATACATGCATACACATATACACAAGCATCTGGAGGATGGACATCAAACTATTCAGGGAAGTGAGATTGTAGCCAATTTTTAGTTTGTGTTTTTCTCATTCCTGGACGTTATCTTTGCCACTAAAAATAATATAGGTAATTGGACCCCTTTCCTTAACCCCACACCTCCTCCTCATTATAGCTCTCTCTTCTCTTCACAGTCTTATTGAATTCCTTAGCTCCCATTTGCTCCTAAATCCACTGCAACCCTTCCTTGAACCTCACTACTCTATGGAAGTTGTTCATAAGAAGAGCACTAAGATGATCTGTATAGCCAAATCCAATGAACTTTTTCAATCCTCATTTTATTTGCTCTCTTAACATCATCTAATATGGATAACCAGTCCTTCCTTCCTGGAATATGTTCTTCCCTGGGCTTCTGTTTTCCCTTTTTTTTTCTCATTGTCCCTTGTTGGTCTTTTTGTCTCTCCCTGGCCCTTAAATAGCAATGTGTCCAGAGGTTTGTTGCTTGTTCTCACTCCACATGTTCTCCATGAGCAGTCAACACACTGAACCACATGAGAGTCTTAGCATTTGCCATGCATGTTCTCCCTGGCCTCAAAAATCTTGATAGTTTCTCTGCCTAGAATACCTTTCTCTGCTTTAGGCAACTCCCCTGGCTTTCTCCCCATCACACATGTACTTTTCAATGGTTTAACTCAGGTCTACCTGTCTCTGGGTTTTTCTGGATCCTGCTAGATCCAGTTTAAGTGTCCTAAATGCTTCCATAGCACTTTGTGTTTATATACCAGAATCTCCTACTCTATAACAACGGTTTGCCTATTTTCCAACAATTTGTAAACTCCTCAGAAACAGAGATTCTGCCTTTTATTTAACAAGCACAGTACACTTAATGTACCAGGCTCTTTTCTACATGTTTCACAAATAACTCTTTCATTCTTTATAACCCTGTGAGGTCAGTCATAGGGGAGGCACTACTATCCCACATTTTACAGGTAAGGAAATTGACCCAATGCACAGAGAAATTAAGTAACTTGCCTAAAGACACACAGCTAGTAAATGGTAGTGCTTGAGTTCAAACCTAGACAGTCTGGTTTCAGAGTCCAAGCTTTTAACTTCTATGTTATCTTATCAACTATTGAATCCCTAAAATTGTAGGTATTTGATAACTATTTTAGCAAAGAGTGAAGCGCATAGTAAATAGAAAGTATTTCTTCAACAGTTAGAATTAACTCTTACCACCCATACTTGAAACACAGAGACCAAAAATGGCTGTTGGGAGGGGCTAAGAGCCCCCAAAAGATCAGTTTGGTTCTCATGCCTCTCACCCTTTCAAACCACTAAACAGGTCCTCGGTGACCTTGTGCACCTGCAGTACATCTTCCCGGATGAGGGTGATGTACAGGGAGCCCTGCAGACACAGCTTCCACAGCTTCTGGCACTGGCTGTTGGAGTTGAGGCACCCATGACAGAGAAGAAATCCAACTGCAGGTGGGTAGAGAGTGCAGAGGAAGGCTGTTAGAATTTGGTCCCCATGTAAGATGCTGCTACACCTATCCCCACCTAATCCCACAAACTCACTTATAATCCAGCGCTCCATCACTTCCACAGACAGATACTCACAAGCCATCTGTGAGAAGAGAGGCAGAAGTGGTCATGCGGTTGTTTAACCTAGTCTTCTCCTGAAGAAGAAAATTCAATCTAGAAGCTGAGTATCAACTTTTGGGCCTAGGGACATAGCTCAAGTATCGAGGACCTGCCGAGCATATGCAAGGCCTTTGAGTCAATCCACAGCACCAACACACACACGCATACACGCATGCACACACACACGAACATATGCTGTTTTAACACACCAGGTTAGGACTCATGGATAAACCAATAGCAGGGAATCCTGTCATTAATGGAAGGGAGGCCCTTGAAGCAGACTAAGGGAAAAAAGGACAGTTGAAAAAAGGAAAAGGAGCTGAGACTGAAAGTCAGCACAAAACAAAAGGTTTAACCTCTCTTCAACAGTTAAGATACTTTCTTTTTTGGTATTGGGGATCAAACTCACGACCATGTACTTGCAAGGCTGATGCAGTGCCACTGAGCTAAATCCCCAGCCCAGTTCAGATATTTTTAATAACAAGAGAACAAGATTCAAAACCTTCCTGTGATTTCTTCCTCCTTTAGATTCTCTTACCTTATAAACTGTAAATCATAAACATAAATTATTCATTTGGTGCTTATCAATAATCTTATACCATCAGTTGTGTTTTTATGACATCTTCTCTACTAGACTAAGCTTTGTTTTGTTTTTTTGTTTTTTGTTTGGTACCAGGGATCAAACTCAGGACCTTGCACTTGCAAGGCAGGCAGCAGAACCACTGAGCTAAATCCTTCGCCCTTGTTTTGTTTTATATTTTTGAGATAGGGTCTCACATGTAGTTCAGGCTGGCCTCGAACTCACAGCAGTCCTCCTGCCTCAGCCTCCCGAGAGCTGGGATTACAGGCACGTGCCACTACACCCAATTTAGACTACAAGTTCTTTGAGGGAAGGACTTTGGGCCCGTAGTAGTTGAGTAAAAACATTTTAAATGATTGCTAAACTCAAGTTCCTACTAGTGCTTAATGATTGAGTTTCATCCATTTGTTCATTCATCCTACACATATCTATTGAATTCCTTTTATGACCAGGCACACATTAATCCTGGTCCAAGCAGAGGCTGCAACCCAATCATGACGTTTTGCTATAAGAAGTGATCGACCTAGAGGCATGTTCTATGAGAGGGCTAGATTCTTAGGGCTGACATTTTCTGAAAGAGGTACCTTCTGTGGAGATGGCCTTGGTAAATAGAAGGAAAAGGGAACTTACTGTGTCCGAGTGAGCAGGGTTAATCATGGCTGGGGGAGTGCTGATGAGACTGAGAAGCTGGGCACTGCGCCACTGCTCAGCCCCCTGGTTCCTCCGGACAAAGAGGAAATGCAAAGAGAGAAGGGCTCCACTCACTGCCTGTGGGAAAAGGCAAATGAATCCTTAATGCAAAAAATGGGAACAAATACTTCCGCCTGCAGAATTCTCCACTCTCTCAGTGAGCTTGCCTTTGTGTGAGGGCCAAACTCTTCTGTCAGCTTCTTCAGAGGGTGGTCATATTCTAAAACCATCTGACCCAAACGAGCAAAACTGGAGTCACTAGAAGAAAGCAGAGCAGAGAGGAGTTATCGGCCTTGACCCTGATGTAAATGCATGTGTTTGTATAAAGGACAAAGATGTTTGCATACACTGGCATTCCCCACCAGCTCCAAAGACAGACACACTAAACTGTGAATTACATATACTGGTACCCACTCCCCATGCATGTATACTAAGCTATGGTTAAACAGAATCATACAATTTGAGGTGGGCCCATGAAAGTTTCTTTCTTTTAAGCAAAACAGGGTTGGATACATAATAAGTACTTGATAAATTTGTGTCAGTTACTTAGAAATCAAGCAATATGCCTGGACCTAAATATGCATCCAACTCAAAAGGGTACATAAATATTCGAAGCTAACGGGAAAGGCATGTGCTGAGGTACCCACGTAGATACACAGGAATGTGCATCACACATACAATGACCTGCCACATCCCACTCTAATTCCTCTGGTCTTCATTTTTCAGCCAATAATACTTATATTTGAACTAATGAAGGAGGAACAAAATTGCAGATAATCCAAAATTCATTTATATTTGTCTTCAAATGTATTATCATACATACTTATTTCCAAACGTGTGGCCTAATATTTCTACTAATACTAAAAAGAATTGTCTTTCCCTTTTCTAATAACCTGAAAAGCAGATTAGAAGCCAATCTAGGATTAAAAATTGATCAGAGATAATACAAAATGAATAATCCACTGACAAATATTCAAGAGTTAACTATATATAAAAATATACCTTATCTTGCCTGGGTCATCATGTAGATTGCATGTTCTCATATGAGACACCATGACATCTATTTCTTCTGTACCTACCCCTACTTTACAGCACCATGTAACCTCTTAACTCACCTGTGGCCATGCAGCATTTCATGGGCACAGTTGTACATGCCAATGAGTACCCGTCGATCCTCAATTCGCGACAGAAGCAAAATAACTGAGGTATAAGTCACAATCAAGTCCAAGTAACTTCGAGTGAAGTCAAAGTTGAGATTCTAAAGGAAAATACAAGGTCCAAGGACAGCATGACCATGTAGTCTGGATCTCCTTATTTCCTCAATCATTCCAGAAAGTACTAAAATAGACTCTGAATGGGTCCACATACAAGTAGGGACTAACAAGGTTAAAAATTCAGAAGAAGAAAAATAGAAACAAGATTCAAGTGCTAAATATGAGTTTAAGATACAAGAAGGCCAGGAACTGAGGTAGCATTTGGGGGTTGGAGGAGACACAGTAAAAGATTTTTAATTTTTGTATTAATTAAGTCACACTGCTTATCTCCTTCACATGTAAGTGCATTGTAACTTCAGAACTTTACAAAAGAATCATGGTTCTGAGAAGGAACAAATGAAATGGCCATTCTTCTAGTCTCATCCCACCCCACCCCACACTGCCCCAACATAGAGCTGGCCTTTTCTTAATTCTATTCTACGGTAGAAAAAAATTGCAAAGGACCTTACAATATCAAAATGGCACTGGCAGGCATCAATGGTGTTGAGAAGTTCATATACATGATCCTGGAAGTAGAATTTAAGATGAGTGTAAATAAAGAATAAAAAGAAAGTGACATATACTATTAGAATTTGAAGGAAAGGGCCCACTCCCTTAGGGAGGCATTGTTTAAAAAAGAAGAAAGTTTCTCCCCTGTTAAGTCTCTGTTAAGTCATTAGTGGTCTCTGTCAGATTACCCTGCCAAATGCCCGTGTGTCCACGGCACAAGTCACTACTATATTACACACACTCTTTGATCTTATCATTCCTGTGTCCCATTCCTTGCAGAGTAAAATAGACATTTTTGAAAAAAATTTGGCAGCTTCTTATAAAATTAAACATTCTCTTTTATAAAGAACTAGAAGAGAGGAGTTCAAATGTTTCCAGCACAAAGAAATGATGGAAATATTAATTATCCTGATTTGATCACTAAAACTGTATGCATGTATCAAATTATCACACTGTATCCCATAAATATGTACAATTATGACAATCTAAGAAGAGAAAAAACAAAACAGTTAAACATACTCATCATATGATTCAGCAGTTCAATTTCTAGATGATTTATCCAAGTGAAATGAAAAATAAGTCCCCACAAACATTTGTACTTGAATGTTTCTAGCAACTTATTCATAATGGCCCAAAACTGGAAACAACTCAAATCTCTATCAACAGGTAAGGAGATCAACAAATTGTATTAATACAATGGAATAGTTCTCAGCAAAAGTAAAATATCACCCATATAATATTGCTACCAAAAACTTTTAACAAGACAAATCCAAATTCAGGGATTCTTGTGTGTGTGTGTGCCAGGGATCAAACTCAGGACCTTGTGCTTTTGAGGCAAGCATGGTGCCACTGAGCTAAATCCCCAGCCCTCAGGGATGTTTTGAAAAATGACTACCATGGACTCTTCAAAAAAGGTCAGCGTCATAAAAGACAAACAAAAGCTGTAGTTCTAGATTCTAAATTTAAAAGAATCTAACTAAACTAAAAAGAAATAACTAAATCCAAAATACAATCCTTGAGACAACTGGAGAATTGTAAAATGGGCTACGTATTAGCCAATAACATTGTAGCCGTGTTATATTCCCACAGTACAATAATTGCATTAAGATTATGTAAGAAAATATTCTTGTCCTTAGCAGATGTATGCTAAAATATTTTGGGAAGAAAATGTCATGACATCAGCAACTAAGTAAAAAAAAAAAAAGTAATAAGCAAATATGTCAAAATACTAACAATTAGGAAACTCAGGAGAAGAGTAGAACAATGTTCTTTTACAGGTTGAGCATCCCTTATCCAAAATGCTTGGAACCAAAAGTCTTTCATATTTCATATTTTTTCAGGTTTGAAAATATTTGCATGTACATATATCTTGAAAATAGGTCCCAGATCAAAAAACAAAATTCATTTTTTTTCATATATACCTTATACATACAGCCTAAAGGTAACTTTATACAATATTTTTAGTGTGCCTATGTTTTGATTACTACAACGTAGTAGTAGAATGAGGTCAAACAAGGTCAGATGTGGAATTTTCACTTGTGATGTCATGTCAGTGCTCAAGACTTCAGATTTCAGAGTTTCAGATTAGAAAAGATCAACCTCTATGACTCATAAAATTTTTAGTAGGTTTGTAATAAAATGTTGAGGCAAATACTTTTAAATTTTTACACTGGGGAGGAGAGGAAAGGGAGAAGTAGGTACTGGGGATGAAAACAATTAAAATGTGCTATGTACAGAGCCAGCGATTTAGCTCAGTGGTTTTGCCGCCTGCTGCGCAAGCGCAAGGACCCAAGTTCGATCCCCGGTACAAAAAAAAAAAAAAAATTACCTTTAACCAGTCATCCTAGGACCCAAAAAAACTTTGGCCGGGGATTTAGCTCAGTGTATTCGCTGCCTGCTGTGCAAGCACAAGGACCCGAGTTCAATCCCCAGTAACAAAAAAAAAAAAAAAAGTGCTATGTGCTTATACCAATATACCAAAATGAATCATGTTATTCTGTATTACAAAGCCACACAATAAAAATTTGTTTTAATTCAACTAATGCAAAAATGTTGAGTTTTAGGAGTTTTCTATATAAACTATACAACAACAACAAAATCAATTAAAAAATAGTCAAAGGACCTGAAATAGATATTTCTCCAAAGAAATTTAAGTGGCCAGCAAGAACATGAAAACATGCTTGACTCACTACTTATTAAGGAAATGAAATCAGTCTAAAACAAGCCTGCAGATGTTGCTCAGTGGTAATACTCTTGCCTAATAAATGTAAGGTCCCCAGCACATGCCACATACACACACACACACACACACACACACACACACACACAGAAAGTTGACAAGAATACAGAGAAACTGTATACCTTGTGCACTGTTGCTGGAATATAATATGGTACGACCCCTATGCCAGTTCCTCAAAAGGTTAAAGACAGTTAAAGACTACATAATCTAGCAATCCCATGTCTTTACTATATCCCCAAAAGAATTAAAAACCAAAGTATTAAAGAGATAGTTGAACAACCAATGTCCATAGCAGCATTATTCAAACAGCTAAAATGTAGAAGCTACCCAGATCATTGACAGATAAACAGATCAGCAAAAGTAGCATATCCATACAAAGGAAGATTATTCAACCTTAAAAAGGAAGGAAAGTCTTCCAAGGATAAGCCAATACATATCAGTTATGCCCATTAATGTCAATGGTTTCAATTCACCAATCAAAAAAAATAGACTGGCAGAATGAATCAAGAAGCAAGATCCAGGGGCTGGGGATTTAGCTCAGTGGTTCCGCTGCTTGCCTTGCAAGTGCAACGTCCCAAGTTCAATCCCTGGTACCAAAAAAGATGAAAGAAAAAAAAAAAAAAGAAGCAGCAAGATCCAACAATATGCTGCATACAAGAAACACACTTAATTCAGAAAAAAATTCAAAGACTGAAAGTCAAAGGATGGAAAACAATATTCCATGTGACAGGAACCTGGAAAAAAAGCAGAAGTAGCTATTCTATTTGCAGACAAAGTGGATTTCAAGCCAAGACTAATTAAGAGAGACAAAGAAGATCACTACATCCTAATAAAAGGAACAATCCAAGAGAAAGAGATGACAATCATAAATATGCACCAAATACCAGTCCATCCAACTATATAAAACAAATAATAACAGACATGAAAAAGCAAATAAGCACTAGTAGAATTGTGATGCAGGACTTCAATACTGCACTGTCACAAATAGATCAACTAGACAAAAAATCAACAATGAAATATTACAACTGAACCAAACTCTTGAACAAATGGACTTAATAGATGTCTACAGAGTGTTCCACCTCACAACATCAGAATATACATTCTCAGTTGCACAAAGGATGTCCTCCGAAATAGACCACATGCTAGCTCATAGAACATGCTTAAGTAGATGCAAAACAATTTAAGTTATCCCATTCATGTTATCAGATCATATTGCAAAGAAATTAGAAATCAATAGCAAAAGAAACCACAAGAACTTCATAAACACATGGAAATTAAATAACACCCTCCAGAACAACCCATGGGTCACAGATGAAATTTGCACAGATGAAATTAAAGAAGAAATCAGACAGTTTCTACAATTAAATGATAATGCCAATAGAACATACCGGAATTTATGGGACACAATGAAAGCAGTCCTACAAGGAAAATTCATAGCAGTGAATGCCCATACTAAGGAAACAGAGCAAGCTCAAATAAACAACCTAATGTTGAACTTCAAGCTTCTAGAAAAAGATGAGCAAGACAAACCCAAAGCCATACAAAAGAGGAAATTATAAAGATCAGAGTAGAAATCAATGCAATGGAGACTAGGAGAATGATACAAAAATAAATAAATAAGTGAATCCAAGAGTTGGCTCTGTGAAAGATTAAATAAAATTGACAAACCTTTAGCCAACCTTATCAAAAAAAAAGAAAAAGTGGGCCGGGGATTTAGCTCAGTGTTCCTCTGCCTGCCTTGCAAGCGCAAGGTCCTGAGTTCAATCCCTGGTACCAAAAAAAAAAAAAGAATGAAAATGGTGAAATTACAACAGATTCTGCAGAAATCCAGAGGATCATCAATACCTACTTCGAGAACCTGTATTCTAATAAGAAAGAAAACAAGAAATGAACAGTTTCCTAAATACATATGCATTACCAAAGCTGAACCAAAAAGATATACAAATTCTAAATAACCCAATATCAGTCAGTGAAATTGAAAATGTAATTAAAAACTTACCAACAAAGAAAATCCCAGGTTCTGATGGCTTCACTGCTGAATTCTACAAAAAATTTAGAGAAGACCTAATTCTACTACTCCTCAAACTCTTTAATGAAATTGAAAGGGAAGCAAAGCTCCCAAATTCATTCCTGGAAGCAAACATTACCTTGATTCCAAAAGCAGAGAAGGACCCAGCCAGAAAAAGAGGACTACAGGCCATTTCCCTAATGAATGTAGATGAAAAAACCCTCAATAAGATACTGGCAAACAGAATGCAGATGATTGTCAAGAAGATCATACACCCTGACCAAGTGGGATTCATCTCAGGGATGCAGGGATGATTCAACATACATAAATCAATAAATGTAATACACTATATTAACAGAGCCAAGGACAAAAACCATATAATCATCTCAACAGATGCAGAAAAAGCATTTGACAAAGTCTAACATCCATTCGTGACAAAAACCCTACAGAAAATCAGAATAGATGGTTTTATTTCAATCTGATAACAGCCATCTATGACAAACCCACAGCCAACATCATACTAAGGCAAAAACTGATATCTTTCATGCTAAAATCAGGAAGACAAGGATGTCCACTATCACCACTCTGTTTCAATGCAGTTCTAGAAACATTAGCCAGAGTAATTAGACAAGAGAAAGAAATAAGAGAAATAAGGATAGGAAAGGAAGAAGTTAAATTGTCATTATTTGCAGATGACATGATACTCTATATAGAAGACCCCAAAAACTCCACCAAGAGACTTGTAGACTTAATTACCAAATTCTGTAAAGTAGCTCCATACAAGGTCAACACTCAAAAATCAATAGCCTTCCTGTACACAAATAACAGACTCAATGAGAGAGGAATTAGGGAAACAACATCTTTTACAGTAGCATTCCCAAAAATGAAATACCTAGGAATCAATCTAACAAAGGAAGTAAAAGACTTCTATTTTGAAAACAACAGTACTCTGAAAAAAGAGATCTAAGAGAATATCAGAAAATGGAAAGACATCCTTTGTTCTTGGGTAAGAAGAACCGATATAGTGAAAAATGGCCACATTCCCAAAACAGTTAAGTAGTTTTAATGCAATCCTGATCAAAATTCCAACAGCGTATCTCACAGAATTAGAGAAAACAATCCTAAAATTCATTTGGAACCAGAAGAGACCTACAATAGCAAAGGTAATTCTGGGCAACAAAAGCAAGGCAGGGGGCATCACAATCCCTGACCTAAAATTATACCACAAAGCTACTGTGACAAAAACACCATGGTACTGGCAAAAGAACAGACCTAAGGATCCGTGGAACAGATTGGAAGATGCAGAAACAACTCCAGACATACTCTGCCACCTAATCTTTGACAAAGGAGCCAAACACCTTCACTGGAAGAAAGATAGCCTCTTTAATAAATGGTGCTGGAAGGAGCCAGGGATTTAGCTCATTGGCACCATGACTGCCTGGCAAGCACAAGGTCTTGAGTTCAATCCCTGGTACCGGAAAAAAAAAAATTAATAAATGGTGCTGGAAAAACTGGGTTTCAACTTGCTGAAGATTAATACTAGACCCACATCTATCATCATGCACTAAACTAAAATTGAAATAGATCAAAGATGTAAATATCAAAACAGAAACACTAAATCTGCTGGAAGATAGGTTAGGTAGAACTCTTTTTTTTTTTTTTTTTTTTTTTTTTGGTACCGGGGATCAAACTTGGGACCTTGCACTTGCAAGGCAGGCGGCGGAACCACTGAGCTAAATCCCCAAATCCCCAGCCCTTTGGTTAGGTAGAACTCTTTTTTTTTTTTTTTTTTTTGGTAGAGCTCTTGAAGATATTGGCATAGGAGCAGACTTTATGAACAAAACCTTGGTCACATGTTAACTATCACAAAGAACAACAACTGGGATCTCATGTTACTAAAAAGCTTTTGCACAGCAAAAGAAAACACCAACAGAGTGTAGAGACAACCCAGAGTGGAAAAAATTTTTAACAGCTCGTTTTCAAAACAGCTACTATCTACTATCTAGACTATATAAAGAACTCTAAATCAGACCCCCCAAATTTAAAGACCCAATCCAAAAATGGGCATCTGAAATGAATAGACACCTCTCAGGTAAAGAAGTAGAAACAGTAAATAAATATATGAAAAAAATGTTCAACATCACTGGTCATTCAAGAGATCCAAATTAAAACAACACTGAGATTCCATCTCTCTCCAGAAAGAATGGCTGTTATCAAAAAATCAACCAATAACAAATACTGGCAGGGCTGTGGAGAAAAAGGAACCCTTCTCCACTGTTGGCAGGAGTATAGATTGTTGCAACCACTGCGGAAATGGGTGTAGAGATTCTTCAAAAAACTAAAACTTGAGGTTAAATGGAGTACTACTCTGCCATAAAGAAGGACAAGCTTGAGACATTTTTAGCTAAATAGACGCACTTTGAGACCATACTCTTTTGTTTGTTTGTTTTCTTGTTTTGGTACCGGGGATCGAACTCAGATCCTTCCACTTGCAAGGCAGGCACCTGAACCACTTAGCTAAATCCCCGGCCATGAGACCACACTCTTAAGTGAAATAAATCAGACATACATGTTTAAATACTGTATTGTTTCTCTGGTATGAGAAAACGAAAGTGTAAGATAAGGACCAAAATGTATATAAGATATTGGGAAATGGAAAGAAAATATGCAAATGAGGAGGGGAACAAGGAAAGGGGAAGGGGGAAGGAAAGAAGACACAAGAAAGAAAAAGAGAATAGAAGTAAAAAATGGAAACAAAGCTTTTGTAAATAAGGAGGGGAGGTGGGGTTGAAGGGAAGGGAGGGGAATTGGAAAAAAAGAAAAAAGATATACTGTACCATGTACAGATACAAATTCTCTATGATGAATGTTATCATTATGAATATCTTAAATGTACTGATGAAAAGAAAAAAAATCAAACTGTGAGCCAGGCACACTGGCACATTTCTATAATCCCAGCTCCTTGAGAGACTGAGGCAGGAGGATTGTAAGTTGAAGAAGAGCTGGACAACTTAATGAGACTTTGTCTCAAAATAAAATAAAATGGGCTAGGGTGTAGCTCAGTGGTAGAGCCTAGCATGTAAGAGTTCCTGGGCTCATTACAGCACCAAATTAAAAAAAAATATGTTGTATCACATGTTATTCTGCAAATTGCTTTTACTACAACTTAGATATCTTTCCACTGGGTCCACCTCTCTTATTTTTTCAAGAATCTGTATTAAGATGTTCATATAAATGAACATATACTAAAGAAAGAATCACTTCTGAAAGACTACACTATGTTGGGAACTTGGGCTAGAAACAGCTCACCCGAAATTCCATAACATCCACAAATGACTGGTAGTAGTTGGTGAGGAATCTGATTATCTCAGCTTTTTCTCGATGTACAGGTCCTAAATGTTGCTGAAACACAAAACAAAACAAAAAATGCTAAATAAAAAGACAATTAATCAAAGTAACTCAAGAATAGGGATAATACCAAAACATTCTTAGAGGATTGAAATAAACTGACAGAGGAGCTACAACCTCTCCAATATTTTCTTTAAACTGAGTCTCTATGTAGCAATATGGTGCCTGGTGATTTTGACTAGACAGAGAAGGCTAAAATAGAGAAAATTTCAAGGCCCGTTTCAGCTGAAGAGGCTTATTATTTATATCAAAGTAAAAAGAAGCAGGCCGGGGAATGTAGCTCAGTGGTTCAGCCACCTGCCTCAAAAGCACAAGGTCCCAAGTTCAATCCCCAGTATCAAAAAAAAAAAAAAAGGAAAGAAATCTAGGGCTACCATTTAGTAAGGAAAAAGTAAGGGATATCCTAGTAGATACATAATTCTAAGACACGTAGTGAGGAAACACTGAGTAGGAAACAGGAAGGACAATAAAATATTTTCATGCTGCTGGGTTGGTTAGCTATCTTCCTCTACAAGCACAGTGCTCTCATGAATCTTGCAATGGAGAAAGGGGTAATGCTTTACTCTAGCTTACCTTGAGAGACTGCCATCTTATCTCAGAGTTCTCAAGACCTAAATCTACATTCCTACCTGAAACCCTGTGATTGAGTCTAGGAAAACTGAAAGAAGGCTACTCCATACCCCACTAAGATAGAACAGTAGTTAGAGGTCAGAATGTGAGCCATTCAAGCATAGAGTTATTTCAGAAATAAGAAAAAAGAAGGACTGAATTCTCACCGTGCTGTTTCGGACATCTACGTTGGGAAATTTCTTGTTGATGTACTTGACAGATGATTCCATGGACTTTTCCAGTAAGAAAGATGGCTTGGACTTGGTGTCTGAACAAGTCTGCATAGAAAATCATACTATATCTCAATCCTTTCTCCTGCCCCTCAGAAATATACTTCTTCCTGCATCGTTCTTTCTCAGTCTCTTTTAGGAAAGGCAATCTGGGAATTAATTATAACTGCATGAGAGTAGGTCAGGAACAAGTTCCAGGACATTAAGACAACGAAGAGCTAATTAACCACCTGGAAATCTTGTCTTGCTGGGTAAAGCTTAACATCTGCTTGGCCCTAGCACAAAGAGGAAGCAGTTTCCCTGTCCCTCAACTGAAGCCGGAAGTAGTGAGAAAGCGGCTGCTCAGAAGTTAGAATTTGTTTAAGACACTGTCCATTATATAAATATCTTATCCCAAAGGGCATTTATTGGAGACATGGGGACAGAAAATCTATGTTCCTTGTGATTTGTTTTATTACAAAACGCACAGAAGTTCTCTCCCCCCAAGTCTCTTATTTTCTGTTCCAGGAACGTCCCACAATTACCCGTCTTTATCTCTTTACTTCCTGTGACTTGCCCAGCCCCTGGCCCACCTCTTGCCACCAGCTTCTCCCAGTTTCACAGTTTCCATCCTAAACAACATACACAGAGCATGAGTTCCCTAAGATAAAGTGCCTCAAAAGGCACCTACCTTTTAAAAATCTAAATATCTTTTACCTTTAAGGAAACTGCTCCCGTGAAAGTTTTTGCAGAAACTCAACTTTAGATTTCCTCGAGTGTGGAGGATCTACAATATTTAAGACCCAGAATTCTAAACCTTTCTCCAAATAACTCAGAATTACTCTCCCTGCCACCCCCACCCCTAACTATCAGCCCCAGCAGAAAGCAATTGCTCTCCCTGGAATGAGAATCAGACCTAGAAAAGGGAGCCCCTAAAAAGAAGATTCCGCCCTGTCTCTTAAACTGCCCGGCCTACACAATCTGAGCAACTAAAGGCCAGTAGGAGCAGTGGAAAAGTGGAGGGAGTCCAACTTCTGGACCTGCCAGTCTTGGGCTTCCCTGCCCTACTGACAGTGGAATGATTAGTACCGGTCCCATTGCTCCTACTTACCTTCTTGATGTTGTACATACGGATGAGAACCCCCTGACCTCGATCATTCAGGATAGTGAGCTTCTCTGCTAATTTATGCTGGTAAGCAGAGGTCAAAGACATGGTGCCACCAAGAGAGAGGAGCGTCTGAACAGCAATGCCTGATCTCTCCAAACACTCTCAGCTTGGGTGGTGACACCGTCTGGGCGGAGGAACCCAGCCTGGTTGGTGCGCTAGTCTTCCTGTTGCCTCTGCAATTGGCTCCTGGGTGAAAGCAGTCATTGTGGCTCACAGGCCCTTTTGGCCTCCTTGTGCTTCCTCTTGCACACTAAGCAGAGGAGACTTCCTCTTTCTGGGCCTTTTGGTAAAGCTGTGAGTTGGGTGTGGCGGGGTAAGGGACAGGCTTTCAAGGCTCTTTATAGTGTGACACCAATCTTTTTGGCCTTACCCCTCCACAACTGTCCTGGACAAAGTTCTATACCAGACCAACAAATTATCTACCACCCCACCCTCTTACATTCTACACTTTCCCTCTTTTATGTCCCCATCAAGAACTTGTTTGATTGTCTACTGAACCTTAGGCCTCACCATCTTTTAGAACTCAGATCAAATCCCATCCACCCCATCCAATGTCAAATATTATATTGTAAATTGCCAAAATATACACATATGTGTGTGTTAGTTCTTATATTTTTTAGGTAGATGTCTTATTCAAGTACCACATATGCTCCTAATGACAGGAATTGTTCTTAATATTTATATCCTTCACAAGGCTCTGGTACAGTGATTCTCAAAGTGTGATCAAGCAGCATCATATCACCTGGAAATGTGTTAGGCATGAAAATTCTCTGGCCCAGACCAGACCCTACTGAATCCAGAATTCTGAGCTGGGTCCACACACTACTAACAAGCCCTCCAGGTAATTCCAATGCACCTCCAGTTTGAGAAAAACTGCTCTAGTATAATGGTACTTTAGGTGCTTAAAAACTGAGATCAATCCCTGTCCTCTGAGATTCAGATAGGTAGCTCTATAGAGGGCCCAGAAATCTGCATTTATAAGTACCATCAGAGGTTTTGTTACAAATGCTCCAGGGGACATATGTTGAAAAACACCGATCTAGAACAATACCTCTTGAATACAGCTGCCACTCAATAAATACACTGGCTTATTTGTTGAGTTATTATTATGATTAAATTGAGAAATAAGTTCCATGAAAAAGAACCAAATAATCAAGATTAATAAGAAGAAATTAATAATGACCCTTAAATCTTAGAGGACTGAATAAATTTCACACTAAACTATTCTTGCCATTTGAGCCAAACCTTAACCCTGAACTCAAGAAAAGCTTCAACTCATTTTAAGTTTCTTTTACAACACATACAAAAAAAAAAGGGCCATAGGAAAAATTCTAAATAAGAGTCATCTTTGCAGCCACATCTTTTCGAAAACCTTTTATCTGCTTTTCAGTTATTTCCATTTCTCCATATCCAGACCTCTCACATGTCCTGATAAATCCTGGTGATTAGGGAAATAGGGAAAGAGAGCCAGAACTGATCAGCATTATTTAAGGAACGTGTTTGCTCCCAAGAGAATGTTGTTTTTTTTGAAACTCAAGATGCCAATGCTTAAAATGTTACATTTCAAACATCTCTAAGGGAGACTTTGGATTTTTGAAAAGAGAATCTATCTTCCAATTTATTTTCTGGATTGTGTCCCTAAAAAGCTATGACCCTGGAATAATGTGATTGGTTCTGAAGATCTGAATCACCTGCTGTTATCAAAGAATCCTGGGATCTACTAAAGAGATTTATGTGATTTCTATTGGTCTTTTACCTTGATAGAGGAGAATAAAGAGAAGGCTGTGAGAGGTCAACATTTAGGAAGCTGAGCAGCAAAACAGCACCAACCTTCTCAGAGTGAGTACTGTTTTCTTGGTGTTTTTGAACTTGTATTCCTTATTCTTATCCTAGCATTTGATTGATGAGTCTCCATCCCAAGCCAGTCTTGTCTTCTGCAGTCCCCTAATATGGACTTCCCAACCTAGTTGGGACTGTGTACTCTATCTGTGAATGTGCTGTGCTCCTTTCTACCTTCACGCATGTATGTTTCTCTCTGACTGACACAAATCCTATTTAGTCTTCAAGATCTAGCTCAATACTCATATGAGTCCAGCCCTTGCTGAACTCTCACAGCACTTGGTTTATATCACATATTTTACCTTTCAATCATATTTGCTCTTTAATTGCCCATTTCATTATTATACTCTCTTGCCTACCGAAGTGAAAGATTGCTGCAGCCTGGAAATACTTATTCTCCTGTACTTGGTATACAGGGGAAGTTTACACTTTGGTATCGGTCAGGATTGGCCTCAAACATAGTTGAGTACAGTGAAGTGAGCCTTATAACTTGGAGGCTAAGAGCCCAGGTTCTAGAGTCAGGTAGTTTGAGTTCACATTCTGCCTCTATGACTTACCAGCTGACCGAATTTCCCTGCCTGTAAAATGGAGATGATATTAATAATAACTCCTATCTGGGAGTTACTATAGAGCTATTCTGTGTATTAAATAGATTAGTACACACAAAACAATAACGTAGTTATTTACTATATACCAGGTATTTCAGTGCTTTATGTGTATTACCTCAAACAATATTAATATTATTCAAACACATTTTAGCTTTGCAACTTTAGGCTATCCATCATCATGAATTGGTTGCCTAATCTATGTATGTTGATAATCCCTCATATAATAGCGGAAGTGATAAAAATAATTGGGCAAATGTAAACATTTGGCTCAAGGCCTAGTACATTAGGTTAGGAATGTATGCAGTGAGCTTTTAATGTCACTTTTTGTGGAATTCTATTTGGTACTCTGTAAATTTAAAAGGCCAGGTTTAAAGATGGGACTAATCATGCCAACTGGTAGTCTTCAGAGAAACCTTATTGGAAAGACTATGTGGCAGCTCCTCTTGTGAACTAGAGGAGCCCTCCTAAAGGTATTTAATTTACCTAGAGCAAAACCCATTTGCAAATCACAATCCCCTGGAGCCTTTTTAAAGTCATACTCAGCCTGACTACACCCTTGAGATTCCAATCCAATCATTCTAGAGTGACACCAAAGCATCTGTCACTTTAAAACTATTCAGTGAGGGCTGGGGATTTAGCTCAGTGGTTCTGCTGCCTGCCTTGCAAGCGCAAGGACCCGAGTTCAATCCCTGGCACCAAAAAAACAAAAACAAAAAACTATTCAGTGATTCTTAATGCACAATGAGACTGAGAATCACTTCCCTAAGACTTCAAACCTCATCAAAACCTTCCAAATCTCTGAGAAACTATAGAAGCAATGATGGGAGGAAAGGAATTAACAGAAAGCTTGAACAGCATGTTGATTCCCATCATTGCCTGAAAGATCCTGTGGTTTCTCTCACCTCAAATACCTCATCTGTTCCCTTTGTTTGCCACACAGAAGGACTGTATTCCTCTTCCAGGGACACTTCCCTCAGGAATCTTGAGAGACACTACTTTGAGATAAGGAGGTCTCAAGATCGTTTAGGCTAGGCTTACATGTCAAGGTGGCATCAAGTTTGGAATAGTCTTGCCAAAACTAACCTGTGT
Source organism: Heterocephalus glaber (assembly GCF_053883595.1). Lineage (NCBI taxonomy): Eukaryota > Metazoa > Chordata > Mammalia > Rodentia > Bathyergidae > Heterocephalus > Heterocephalus glaber. The sequence goes on from NW_028258185.1 coordinate 263,708, forward strand.
TAAAACACATGGCCTCCATCACAGTCTCGGCCTCCCTACATTGGGATATTCATCTATCAATAATTAGGTGAATCTGGGTGTGATGGTGTGCACCTGTAATCTCAGCTACCTAGGAGGCTGAAAAGGGAGAATTGTAAATTTAAGGGCAGCCTGGGAAATTTAGCTAGACCCCATCTCAAAATCATCATCATCATAATTAGGTGAACAATCCAATGTCACCAGTTGTCACTGCCTATTCTGAAGCACTTTTTGTTAAGACTAGCCTTATTAAGACAGACTGGTCAAGACTCATATTTTTCTAGGCTGTTGACTAAAATAAGGATTTGGGGTTCTGAAAACTATATTTGGGTATTATAGCACCTTTCTCATTATCTTTAAGAACCTAAGAATAACTGTATACAATATTGGATTATATTGAGACCTTTATTTTCCCCCCCAAAAAAGCCAATTCATTTTATAATAAGTGTTCATGGCTCTAATCTAATCATTCATATGCAGTGAAAGCTTTAAAGAACTACCCTGGCTTGTGTTCCTAAAAACTACCTGAGTTTAATCCCTGGATTTAATCCCCAAAATGCCCTCAGGGAAATCTGACACTTAACAGTCTAGCTTTGTGCCCTTTGTCTATGCCCTAGGCATGGTACAAAGCAGAATTGAAATGGGATATTCTAGGGCACCTTTCTAGCCTTCCTACTTATGCCAGTCTGCCTTGATCTCCTCCCCACCCCACCTCCATCAAACTATACATCCCTCCTTTGCAGAAATCTCAGCTGCAGCTGTTGCCTGGAAACTTGGAAGTCCTTGAAATTAATGTCTGCTAGGATTCCTAAAGACATCTAGTTATAGGAAAAAGTAGACCTCCTATTGGCAGTAAAATGTAGCAAATTTGAGATGTTGTATTTTTAGTTCACTTCTATGAGTCTCTATATATTAACATGTACAACCTTTGAGATTTTGGGCTGATGTTCTCAAGTAACTATAAAGTAGCCTGAACTTGAACATTGTACTGTTCGTTCTCCTCCAAAGGTGGCTATGTTGACCTATATGACAATTAGCATCTCTCCCTGCCAAAGAGCTTAATTTAGCTAAGCTGGAGAAGGAAGGGAAGGGACCAATGGTGAGCAGTAAAGGAACCTGCTACACCAGCCTTGCTTTCTCCAACATTCAGGCTTACAGTGTTAAGTACTGTATTTCATCCCAGGTCTGTGAGTTTCCCAAGGAGTCCTCCCTGTTTAGTACTCTATTTAAGAGCCACACAACTGTTTAAAACAACCTATAAGACATGTACAAATATTAAACTTTGGTCTTTCAAGGTATGGAAGAAGTGAATATCCTCTATTGTCTAACTGGCTAGGCTATTGCTTTAGTAATTCAAAATTTCATAGGTAAAACTTGAGATAACTATATATTTCATTCCACTTTTCTTTCAAAAATAGAAAATAGGCCTATGTCAAGACTACCTAATCTCAAATGTCAATCTTTACCAACCCATGGTTTCTGCTCTTTAGGCATCATGGAGCCAGAAGCCTTAAAAATATGTCCTTATAACCCAACTCACAGGATGCCAGCCAGCAGGTTACAGTACCACCTGGCATCATGCAAAAAGGTTAGTTTTCTGATAAGAACTATAAATCCCTAGAGGAAAAAAAAAAAGCTCAAAAAAAAAGCTTCTGACCATATGTAGCACCTGGAAGTTCTTAATGCTGAAATATGATATTTCTTCAGCATTTCCAGAAATGAGTTGAGGGTGGAATACAAGCAAAATCTAACAAGAACTTTTTCTTTCTAGAAAAATCCAAACATAGCTAAAAAGATGGCTAACTGCAAATATAATGCTTGTCATGTGGTTCCAATCAAAAGGCTCGAGGAACATGAGGCTAACTGTGTCTACAGAAGTGCTACAGATGATGGTAAGTTTTTCATTTTGGTGGCAGGTAAGCAGCATTAAGTTCTATTGTTCCCTGTACCACATCTCATAACTATGGAAGCCTTAACAGAGGAGTAATATACAAAAGAAACTTCTACTCCTATAACTCCTGGTCTTTTATTTCAGAACCAGTTAATCTTCCCAAGTTTATTTCTCCAAGTTTGGAGTTAACTGAAAAACTTTCTAGTGCTACCAATCAGATACCTGATGCAGTTGTCTGGAATGTAGGTGAGCAAGGGTGAAACAGTGAGCATAATCATGAATGAAGGCCTGATTTCTGTGCCCTTTATAGCTACTAACACAACCCTGGATAATTAAATCTTGATACTTTTCCCACAAAATCCTTCACTAAGCAATCCAATTAGTAAATCTAAGAATTCCACCTGACTCTGGAGAGTTAGCCCAGTAAAAAGAAGCCTAGCTAAACTTTAAATTCTCTTATAAGTTAAAAGATTCTGCAGTTCAGCTGAATGTGGAGGCACACACCTGTGATCCCAGCACTCTGGGAGGCTGAGGTAGGAGGATCACAAGCTCAAGCCCAGCCTGGGTAACTCCGTGACTTAGGAAGACCCTGTATCTCAATTTTAAAAGCCTGGGGAACTAGCTGAGTATAAATGCTCTGGGTTTAATCTGCAGTAGAGTTGAAGAAAAAGATTCTGATCTTACCCACATCTGGAACTTGAAATTTTGGGATTTATCACTTATCTCGAGCAATATCCTGTCTCTATGATGCAGCATGTTACAATGGAGACATTGCTGGCTTTCAGTCATATCTAGGTTCAACAATCTGCTCTCACTTTAAGTGAAGTTACTTCTCAAATGCATCTTCATCTATAAAAGACTGCCTCACAGTCAGTCTTAATATTAAATCAGAACTAGAGTGTCGCTCAGAGCTCTTGCCTTGCATGCATGACCCCTAGGTTCAACCTCCAGCACCACAAAATAAAGATATGTATGCGTTACATATCTGCTAGCTCCTATAATCTATAACCTCCAAACCATGTTAATATGGTGGCTTAACACAACAGAAGTTTTCTTGTGTAAATCCCAGTTCAAGTATTGGATGAGTGATAGTGGTTCAAGGACAGTCTTTTTTCATCTTGCTGTCACCTTCTACATTTAACTTTCAAAGGTGCCACAAAAGGAGAATGAAGAAAGCGCCTCAGCCTAGAAGAGAATACTTTCATTCCTCTTCCATTGGCAAAACTAGTCACATCATCACACCTAAACATGAGAGAAGTGAGAAAGTAGTCCCTGGCAGAACAGCCACTTCCCAGTGACAGCTTCAGAAGGAAGGCTCAAACACCTGCTGCCAGCTAGTCTCTGCAATGATATAAAAATGCTTAGTACTTGTGTCACCTACTCCTCCTCTCCTTTCTAGATAACACGGATCACTCTTCATTCATTCTTAAAACTTTTACTCCAAAAATGCTGGTTTGTGAAAGGTAAGATAAGCTGTATTTTAGGGGCCAGGGATTTAGCTCAGTGGTTCCAGTGCCTGCCTTGCAAGCGCAAGGTCCTGAGTTCGATCCCTGGTACCAAAAAAAAAAAGATAAGCTATATTTTATTGTCAGATTAGAACAATACTTTTAAAGCTGGGCTTTAAAAGTGAGATGGGCACTGGGTCATAGGCATGGCAGATACCTAAGCTTCAAATACTACAGATCTATGAGGCAGGTTCTGAGTGCTTCCCATTGCTTCTCAATGGCTCCACTTGGGATTATATTTCCATAAAGAGCTTGTATACATAATATTCTTGATCCTGTGTAAGATTTTCAAAGAAAAAAGACCAATTCCTTAATATATGAAAGAAAAAGAACCAGGTCAGGATCTCCAACGAAACAAGCTTGAAAGGAACTTTCAAGAGTTCTAAGAGCCATTAATTGAATTTCCCAGGGAGAAGGCATAAATATACTGTACAAAACAAATTAGAAAAAAAAAAGATTCCTTTTATGACACTTACTAATATCAAGTATGTTTGACAAAATAATTTAACCTCCTATAACTGGTTATCTAGACTAATTCTCCAGTCATTGTTTTCAACTAATTTTCCTCTTATGATCCCCTCCTACAGTGACTCAAGAGACCTAAAAAAAGAGGCTATGGCTGATAAGCATCCTAACAACAATAAAAAGTAGAAAAAAGGTAAAATAACTTTTTTAAACTAGCACAGCTGGGCATGGTAGCATACACCTGTAATCCCAGCGCTTTGAGAGGCGGAGACAAGAAGATCACAAGTTTGAGCCCAGCCTGGGAAATTTAGTGACTTAACAAGACCTGGGGAACTGGATGTGGTGGTGCATCCCTGTGATCCCAGCACTCAGGAGGCTGAGGCAGGAGGATTACTTAGAATTTGAGGCCAGCCTTGGCTACACAGTGAGTTCAAGGCCAGACTGAACTACATAGTGATACCCTGTCTCAAAAAAATAAGACCTGGGCATATAGGTCAGTGTGAAGGCCATGGGTTCAACCCCAAGTACTACAAGAAAAAAAAAAAAAACTAATATAATTTAAACAAAATTTTTTAAAGAAAATTAAACAAATCCTATTCTAAGTCCTTCCTCTGTTCACAATAGACACAGGGGAAATGGAAACAAAGCTTTTGTACATAGGGAGGGGAGGAGGGTTTGGGGGGGAATGGGATAAAATAAAATTTAGTAGGAAACAAACACAATAGAGACAGGGGAAGTCCTGATAGCTTCAAATTAGAGTTGGGAGAAAAGGCTATCTAGGGCTGTATTTGAAATGCTCTGAACACACCTCAAGCTTAGGTCCTTCATAAAAACATTCATATCAAAATGACACCACCTCAAAAAAAAAAAAAAAATGACACCACCTCAATCTTTCTCTCTACAGGCAGAAAAACTGATGGTGGGCCAGGGATTTAGCTCAGTGGTTCCACCACCTGCCTCGAAAGTGGAAGGTCCTAAGTTCGATTCCTGATACCAAAAAAAAAAAAAAAGAAAAGAAAAACTGATGGCGAAGTGTGGATTAAAGAACCAACAGACTGAAAATTTATTTTCCAGTCTTTTTTAAGCTTTAGGGAAATCTTAACTGTGGGGCAGGAAATGTGATTCAGTTGCAGAGTGCTGGCCTTGCATGCAGGAGGCCCTGGTTTCAATCCCCAACACAGTAAAAGAAAAATCTTAACTGTCAAGTTTTAGGTAACAACTCTTGCATTGGTGTCTTAATATGTTTTTATTTGTTTAAATAAAGATTATTTTTCCTATGACAAGCTTCATTTAGTTTCTTATTGTTTCTTATTTTCACATTCTCATTTGTCAACCAAAAGGCTAAAGAACTTATTTGCCTGTTTCCCTTATTAGTAGAGGAAATAGCCTGTGGTTGATGCTTGCATAATTAGGTTCTTCATTCTTTAAAGTTTTTCTCCAAATCATTTACTATCTGACCATCAGATCAACCTTCTTCAGTTTTCACTACAAATCTTCCATGCTTAAAGACATAGTTTTTGTGACAAGCTGAAGTTGAAACACGGCTTCGAATCTACTTTCCTAACTCTCTAAAGGCAATGTACTCCCTTTTTTTTTTTTTTTTTTTTGGTACCTGGGATGGAACTTAGGACCTTGTGCTTTTGAGGCAGGAGGCAACACCACTGAGCTAAATCTCCAGCCCACTCCCATTTTAATATGCTTTCATCTTCGTCATGCTGGGGTTTTTTATTTGTTTTGTCTTCTTTGGTAATTTTGGGGATGGAACCCAGGACCTTCACACTGAGCTACATCCCGCTGATCTCCCTTTTTCTAAATTTTGAGATAGGGTCTCCCTAGGTCACTAAATTGCCCAGGCTGGGCTGGAACTTGCAGTCCTCCAGCCTCAGCCTCCCAGAGTGCTGGAATGATAGGCATGTGCTACCACACCTGACTAACAGGTTGTTTATGTCTCCATGGGACTTTTCATTCTGTTTTGTTTTGTTGAAGCAAAATATTTATTGGTACATTTTAGATATACATGACAACATTCTTCATAGGGAATTTGTGCCTGTACATGATATGTCTTGCTTCTTTTTTTTCCCATTCCCCTCCTTCTTCCACAGACCCCTCTTCCCCTCCTTACATACAAAAGTTTGTTTCCATTTTTTCCTTATATTTTCTTTCTTCCCTGTCCCTTCATTTCTTCCCCCTTCCCTTGTTCCCTTTCTCACTTGAACATCTTATTCCCATTTGCCAATATCTATTATACATTTTAGACCTTATTTACATTTTTGGTTTCTCACACAGAGAAACAGTGTGGTATTTAAACATCTGTGTCTGATTTATTTCACTTAAAAGTATGTCTTAAGGCTGCATCCATTTAGCTATAAATGTCTCCAGTTCATCCTTCTTAATGGCAGAGTAGCCGGGGATTTAGCTCAGTGGTGCCACCGCCTGCCTCACAAGCACAAGGTCCTGAGTTCGATCTCTGGTATCAAAAAAAAAGGATATGCCTTAATGGCAGAGTGGTACTCCACTGGATTAAAAATATATATCTTCCCAGGGGCTCGGGATTTAGCTCAGTGGTTATGCCGCCTGTCTTGCAAGCACAAGGACCTGAGTTCGATCCCTGGTACCAACAACAACAACAACAAAAACCCTCCCATAAAAATAAATAAATAATATATATATATATATATATATATATATATATATATCTTCTTTATCCATTCATCAGTTGATAGGCATTTGGGCTGTTTCCAAGATTTAACTATTACAAACTGTGCTGCTGTAAACATGGGTGTGCAGGGCTGGGGATTTAGTTCAGTGGTTTCGCCTCCTGCTGCGCAAGCGAAAGGATCCGAGTTTGATCCCCAGTACCAAAAAAAAAAATGGGTGTGCATATATCGCTGTAGTATGATGCTTTTAATTCTTTCAGGAAGATACCAAGAAGGGGAATAGCTGGGTCAAATGGAGCCTCTAGTTTTAGTTTTTTGAGGAATCTCCACACTGATTTCCTCAGTGGTTGCAACAGTCTACACTCCTGCCAACAGTGGAGAAAGGTTCCTTTTTCCCCACAGCCCTGCCAGCATTTGTTATTGGTTGATTTTGGGGCGGAGGGTACCGGGGATCAAACTTGGGACCTTGCACCTGCGAGGCAGGAGGCAAATCCCTGGCCCTGGTTGATTTCTTGATAGCAGCCATTCTTTCTGGAATGAGATGGAATCTCAGCATTGTTTTTAATTTGCATCTCTCGAATGACCAGTGATGGTGAACATTTTTTCATGTATTTATTTTCCATGTCTACTTCTTCATCTGAGAAATTTCCACTCATTTCAGATGCCCATTTTTAGATTGAGTCTTTAAATTTGGGAGGTCTGATATTTTTTGAGTTCTTTATATATTCTAGATAGTATAGAATTTGAAGAACTGAAGAATATTTTCCCCACAGTGAGTTGTCTCTTCACTCTGTTGATTTCATTTGCTGTGCAAAAGTTTTTAATGAGATCCCAGTTGTTAATTCTTTATGATATTTCCTGAGTGACCAGGGTTTTATTCATAAAATCTTATCCTACACCAATGTCTTTGAGAGTTCTACCTATTCTATCTTCCAGCAGTTTTAGTGTTTCTGTTTTAATATGTAGATCTTTGATGCACTTTGAAATCAAGTGCATAGTGAAAGATATGAGTCTAGTTTTAATCTTCGGCATGTGGAAAGCCAGTTTTTCCAGCACCATTTATTAAAGAGGCTATCTTTCTTCCAGTGGAGGTGTTTGACTCCTTTGTCAAAGATTTGGTGGCAGAGTATGTCTGGAGTTGCTTCTGCATCTTCTAATCTGTTCCATGTATCCTCAGGTCTGTTCTTTTGCCTGTGCCATGCTGTTTTTATCACAGTAGCTTTGTAGTATAATTTTAGGTCAGGGATTGTGATGCCCCCTGCCTTGCCTTTGTTGCCCAGAATTACCTTTGCTATTGTAGGTCTCTTCTGGTTCCAAATTAATTTTAGGATTGTTTTCTCTAATTCTGTGAGATATACTGTTTTTGGAATTTTGATCAGGATTGCATTAAATCTGTATAACAATTTTGTAAATATGGCCATTTTCATATTCTTCTTCCTACCCAAGAACAAGGGATATCTTTCCATTTTCTGATATCCTTTTCGGTCTTCTTTTTCAGGGTACTATAGTTTTCTATGTAAAGGTCTTTCACTTCCTTCATTAGATTGATTCCTAGGTACTTCATTTCTTTAGATGCTATTATGAAAGGTGTTGTTTCCCTAATTTCTCTCTCAGTGAGTGTGTTACTCATGTACAGGAAAGCTACTGATTTTCATTCTGCTTTATTATTGTTAAGCTATAAGATGCTTTGGGATAGGCATGATCTTGACTGTGTACTAGGCCCGTACTCAGAGTCAAGTTTGCTGAATGTAGAGAATCTATACTTGAAAGCCTTGCTTAGGTAAAATGAGATTCAATATTCTGGGCTAAATATTTCTATCAGAATTAATCAACCTTTCCAAAATCATGGTAATGGGTTTTCCTTCTCCAGAAAGTCCTATTAAGGCAAGTTAGGCCTTTCCAGGTATAAAATTTCTTCCCTAAAATCAGGTTTTAAGGTTTCAACTCTTCTATTCACAGTACAAACCGTGGGGGGAAAAATCTGCTAAGCCCCTAAGTCAAGTCCCAAATATGTACCAAAACGTACCTCATTGGCTCCACATCTTTATCTGCCCCATATTGGTCCAGACTTTCTGGGCCTTTTAGTGCAGGCTTTCCAAGCAGCTGTAGTACAAAAAAAGGTAAAATCTCTACTATTTTAGTCTCTTCTTCCCACATACTCTTTTATAAAACAGATGGATGTCTTAGTTTACAGCACTTGACAAAATATACCTGTGTTCTTCAGTCAAATAATCAAGTATCTGTGATATTTTCAACACTATTTAAGAAGTATTATAGTAGCATGGGGGAAGTGGGGAGATATTGGTCAAAGCCTACAAGTACAGTGGACCCCTGACTTATGAAGTCAATCAGTTCCCAAGGGCTGGTTGTAATTCAAGTTGGTTGTAAGTCAACACAGCTGAGATCTGGGTACATGTTATAGCTAACAAGAAGCAGATGAATCTTCCATTAACCTAATTAATCCAAGTTGTTCCTATGTCAGGCCGGTCGTAACTTGAGGATCCACTGTACTCACCTATGAGATCAATAAATTCTAGAGAATTAATACACATCATGGATATTACAGTTAATAACAATGTATTTGTAAGCCAGGCATAGTAATCCCTGCACTAGGGAGGCTGAGGCAGGAGAATCACTTCAAGTTTGAGGCCAGCCTGGGCTACACAGTGAGTTCAAGATCAGCCTGAACTACATAGAGAGTCTGTCTCAAAAAACTAAACAATGTATTGTATACCAGAAATTTGCTAAATAGATCTTAAGCATTCTTAACACACACAAATAAAAGATAACTATGTCCCAGTTTTGCTAATTAGCTTCACTATGGGAATCATTACACAAGGTGTACTTATATCAAAACATCATAATGTAAACCTTAAATATACACAATTTATTTGTCAATCACACCTCAGTTTAAAAAACCAAACTATAGTGGCATGGTCCATTATGACGGAACAATGTTAACAATTATAGTATAAGGCAATGGTTTTCAAACTTAGTGGATAACACAATCACATGGAAGGTTTGTTTAAAAAAACAAAAACAGGGCCGGGGATTTAGCTCAGTGGTTCTGCTGCCTGCCTCACAAGCACAAGGTCCCGAGTTCAATCCCCAGTACAAAAAACAAAAAACAAAAAAAAAAAAAACAACATTGTAGGGTCTCTCACCTTCCAGAGTTTCTGATTCAGTAGGCCTTACTAGGGCCCAAGAATCTGCATTTCTTCAAGTCTCCAGATGCCGATGCTATCAATACGGGGAGCACACTTTCAGAACCACTGGTACAAGGCACTATAAAAGTGCTAGGAAAGGGGAAAGTAAATGGTAGTTCCAAAACCAAAACAAGACAAAAAGTAAGGATTTAATCCCAAGAAGTTACAAGAAGGTCACAGAGAGAACGAGCCATATATATATATATATATATATATTTTTTTTTTTTTTTTTTTTTTTTTTTTTGTACCGGGGATCGAACTCGGATCCTTCCGCTTGCAAGGCAGGCGGCGGAACCACTGAGCTAAATCACCGGCCCCAGTGAGTCTTATATTTAAACATTTGACATTCCTTAAAATAGAAAATCCAAAGAATGGTAGCATTAAAAGGGGCAAAGGGGAAGGGGAAGTGAGAAGGGTAGGGGAAAGGAAAGAAGGGAATGGAATTAATGAGAAAATGAAAAAATGGAAACAAAGTCTTTGTAAATAGGGAGGGATGCAGGGGTTGAAGGGAGGGCAGGGGAAGGGGGAAAAAATAAGAACCAAGAGAGTATGTATGTAAAGGTGCATATCTCCAATGATGAATGTCATTATATTGTACACCTAAAATGTACCAATAAAAGGATATACAAAAAAAAAAGGAATGGTAGTAATGGAGTTTTAGAACTGTTCTGTGCAACAGTAGCCTTTTACATAATTGTTAGCAGATAATGTTTCTTTGGCATAATTTTGCCATGCTGCCTTCTTTTCAACAATCTTCAAAAAGTTCCCAACCTAGGCCTGGTGGCACTTGCCTGTAATCCCAGCACTTAGTAGACTGAGGCAGGAGCACCACAGAGAGTTCAAAGCCAGCCTGGACTACAGAGCAAGACCCTGTCTCAAGAAAACTAAAAAAGAATGTTTCCATTTCTTTACCTATCTGTTTGATACTAGGACAATTTACAAAATTTGGCTTAAATTTACATGTTAAATGCCAGCACCAGAAAGTGTGTGAGAAGCTATATTTTCTTGAATTCTGAGGAAAAGAACTGCCTATACATCAGGGGAAAACACAGAATGGATTTCTTAAGTACCACATACTGGTAATTATTACAGACAGTGTAGATTACAGAGATATGCAACATTTACATATTAGTTCAAACAAAATATCATCTGTTTTTTCCCCTGCTTATCCTGTATCTTTAGCTTTCTGGAGTTAAATGTTGGCTATTCTTTGGCATGCTGTCATTAGCAACTCTTTTCTGAACATAAATTTATTTTCATTAGTTTCTACCATCTCTCCCTGCTACTATGCCTGAACAACTCTATATAACTCCAACTTTTCTCTCTTCTGTACAATATTTTCCAATAATTGTATATCCTCACCAATAAGAATACCTATCACAGGGGCTGGAGATTTAGCTCAGTGGCACTGCACCTACCTTGCGAGTGCAAGGTCCTGAGTTTGACTCCTGCTACGGCAAAAAAATAAATAAATAAAAAATAAGAGTACCTATCACATTTCCCCATAGCCCTTTATTTTGATTTCCAAATGTTTATAGAATAATTTTTCTATTTTTAATTATACACTTAACTACCAATCAGAAATCATAATTAAATGAAAGGACTAGGACTTAGTTGATAAAATTCAAGTCAGAAACAAAGAAAGTCAGTATTTTAGTTTTTTGATGGGCAAAAATTTATTTTATTAGGCTTTCTGAAACACTGAAACTTTCTGATGTATCTCAAGTACTACTGGAATTTCTTCAATTCAAAGGACTAAAAATACTCATTTTCTGACAAATGTTTTTGTTGTTTGTTTTACAGCATTGGCAACTGAACCTAGGGCTTGAGTATGATGTGCTAGCACTCTACCACTGAGCTACATCTTCAGCTTTTCTTTTTTTGGTACGGGGGATTGAACTCGGGTCCTTGCATATGCGCAGCAAAGCAGTCAGCGAAACCACTGAGCTAAATCCCCGGCCCAACTTTTTTTTTTTTTTTTTTTTAAATAAAAGTCTCACTAAATTGTCCAGGCTGGCCTTGAACTTTTGGTCTCCTGCCTCACCCTCCTGAGCAGCTGGGATTACAAAAGTGTGCACCACCATACCCCGCCTAACAAAGGTTTTTCAATCACTAAAGTATAAATTTGTCTTTTTTTTTTGGTACCAGGGATTGAACTCGGGTCCTTGCACTTGCAGAGCAGGCAGTGAAACCACTGAGCTAACTCCCCAGCCTTAGATTTGTCTTTTTAATCATTAATCCATAAACTTTATATTTTTTAAATTAATAATTAGTAAAAAAATCTATAAGGATAAATGCTAGAATATGAACAGATAAAACCAGAAATTATCAGAATTCAATTTGGTGTATTTATCTCCACTACGTCCTAGAATGGTGTTTGTTCAAAAGAGTTGGTCTCTTGTTCTTTTCCTTTTCAAATATGATCAACCTGGCTGGAAAACCACTCTGAAAGCAAACTCAGCAAGGATCTCAGATAAAGCAGAATGTTTTGGGGTTGAAAAGAATAAATGTGTGGTGCATTTTTATTTCAAAATCACCACTGAAAGGCAGGTTTGAATTCTGTCTGTAAGTCAGCAGTCTTGCTCACTGGTGCAAAATGGAACAGCTTTATCAGTTGAAGATCCTGTCACCTGAACAAGGCACTTCTGAATGCACCAAAGCCTGATTTTGGATTCTGGTTTAGGACTCAATCTTATTCCTCTCAAGCTCTTAGCTCTTTCTTCCTCAGAAATTTCAATTTACAGGTATCTGAATTTAAAAATACTTATACATCATGGGAGTAGTGACAACACTTGCACCAGATTGCTGCCATTTGAAATCTGAAAATTCACATTTCGGTTCAACTCACTGTGGCCCTACTAATTCAACATGAATGATGTGATAAAGTCAGAGGTTAGGATTTCATTAAAATTATTTTAAACTATTTCCTAACAATCTGAAACTGACTTGCCAAAACAACAGCGGTTTCTAAAATGCTTTGTGCTAAGCTTGCAATGAAGCTTTCATTCTTAGCAATTATCTTTGAAAAAGCACTTAAACAGTGTGTTCCTTCCTCATATGAACCATCCACTCCATTCAGATGAAAGAACAGCTTTTGTAAATTCCGAACAGTGCTTAGGTCAGTGGTTCTCAACCCTGGCTGCACATTAGACTCATCTGGATAGGTTTTTAAAAAATAACTATTCCTGGCTCTTTCTGGTTAATTGGTCTGGAATGAGAACTCAGCCTAGTATGTCTTAAGAGCTTCTTAGGTGATTCTAATGAGCAGACATGATTAAGAATCACTAAGGCCAGGGATTTAGCTCAGTGGTTCCCCCACCTGGCTCGAAAGTGGAGGGTCCCAAGTTTGATCCCCGCTACCAAAAAAAAAAAAAGAAGAATCACTAAACCAGCCAGCCATGGTGGGGCATGCCTGTAATCCTAGCACTCTTCAAGGGTGAGGGATGAAGATCTCAAGTTCAAGTCCAGCCTGGGCAACTTAGCGATTGAGTGGGACTCAGTCTCAAAATAAAAAATTTTAAAAGGCAGCTAGGGAAGTAGCTCAGTGTGAAGGCCCCAGGTTCAATATCCATCCAGTACTACAACACAATCACACACACACACACACACACACACACACACACACACACACACACACGGACATGGACACACCCATGCACAAAGCCTGCAAGAATGGCTTGAACCTGTCTTCCATCAATACCTATTTCTTTTTAGGGTCTTAATCTGAACTGAAAGCTATAGAGCACTCTCCTCAACTTAAGTACTGCAGCACTGCTCATGGTGGGGGGGGGGCTGTAATTTTTACAAATTATTTGTGTAAAAATAAAATGTCCACTCCCAAGATCCTTTTCACTAAAGCTATTGTTTTTGCTATCAAGATAGGTTCCCCTAGGTCATATTTAGGCTTTAACCTTTAGAAATATCCTAGAAATCCCAATATTTCAGCACCCAGCTTAACTTCCCAGACTGCCTCTTATAATCTGGAGAACACAATTTTTTTGTCTTATCACATATTTACACCTTGGTTTTTAAAAATACTATCATCCCTTTTACCTGTATCATCAACAGCTTCCTTTTTTCTGTTCAGCCCCTTCAAAGTTCACAAATCCCTTTTCTCCATAATGCTTTTCCAGATAATTTCAGGCTTCACTGATTCCTTCCTTACAGGATTTTAAAGTCTCTACCACTTTTTAAGGTATATGTTTTACAGCCATTTATCCATTCATCTGGGTGTGGTGGCGCACGCGCCTGTGATCTCAGCACTTGAGAGGATGAGGCAGGAGGATCGACACAAGTTCAAGGCCAGCCTGAACTACATGTCGAGACCTTGTCTCAAGAAAACGAGAAGGGGGGGGCGGGGGGGAGCAGTCAGGATGAACACCATTCATCCTTGGTATGTTTTCTTGATGAGCTTTGGGAACAAAATCTGCTTATACTGTCTGGGTGTGCACACCAGTTTTCAGAACAAAGGGCCAGTATTTGGTTTTCTACAGTGAAGTTGTAACTTTGTGACCCACTTGTCCTCTTCAACCTAAAACTCATTTTAACGCCACTAGCTCATCTATCATTCTATCAACCATTCTCAGGTACTACTAGTGCCCTCTCGAATTTTGAGATTCTCTGTTAAGACACAAAATTCCTGCCCTTGGTTTTTGGCTTTTTCACTGTTCTGCCCTATCTCCTTCATAATTCCTCTTCTGTTCCCTCAAAATCTAAATTATATTTCTATTAACAAAAATTCCACAAATAAGGCTCCTTTCTAGACAGCACAAGACTTCTACCTGGTCTCCTAAACTCTCATTCCCTTTTCTAAAATGGCCGCCACAAAGCCCAGGGAAGGACGCTGAAGTTCCACCCACGCACGCCCACTACCGTCTTGGGGTACTGAAGAGAACCAGCCGAAGAAGGGAGCCAAGGAGTAGTAATGACTGTAGAACTGGGGCCAAGTAGGGAACGGGTAGACGAAGAAGATTCCACCGGCCCTCAACTGAGGGCCTCTTGGCCCAACGCTGAGCCAGAATTCGCCTGCACGTCACAGGAAGTGGGAGGCCCCACCCCTGGTGCTAGGGACCGGAAGTGAGCGTTGACCAGGCGTGGCTGTGGGGCGGCGAAGCGGCTGTGGGGCGTGTGGCGCCGCTGGGATAGGAAAGGGCCCCGAGTCCGGATCCTCCAAAACAATTCACCTGTAAGGTACTGAGTTACGGACACCATTTAACATCACTTTTGCCCTTTTCCACTTGTTCTTTTCAGCCCTAGGACTCTGAACTAAAGTTCATTTGGCTGTAGACTGGTTGTGAGCCATTGACCACTCGAAGGCCTCCCTAGCACCTTTTTAGACCTTCTTTTTAAGTTAACTATCTTCCTCACCTTCTCTTTAGTCCCATTGCTTCAAACTGTTCAGATTTCGGTCTGGGTTTTTTGTTTAAAGGAAGAAAATGATTATTTTACCTCAAACTCTGCCAAGTTGAAACAACAGCTTCCCACTATACCCAATTCCCAAATTTAACTGTTTCACATTTTTTCCCAATCACTGGTCTAGTACTAAGGAAAAGGATCACCTGTTAATAATTTGATGTGGAAGATATTTAAAGGGATACAGTTGAGTGATGATACTAATAATTCCAGTGCCCTTAATTTACTGTAGGCTTTTTGCAGGAAAGAATAGATTGGTTCCCTACGTGTTGCTGAATCTAGCAGTTATCACACCTTTATATGCTTTAAAATCAAGAATACTTGGTTCTTTCTTCCAAACCTCTTTTTATTTTTAATGAAAAAGTGTAAAATAACTATGTATAAAAAGGATCCGAATTTCTTAATCCAAACATGAAAAATATATTTTTAGATAGTTTAATGATTGTCATTAACAAATGGGCTTTGCCAGCTGATCACTTGTATTTCCTAACATAAGTTCTACAGCTGCTTATGTCATAGAATGGGGGGAAGGGTATGGAATTGTATGAGAGGCCAAAGGAGAGCTTCCCTAGAAACAACAGCTGAAAATATAACCAATTTTCAGAAGCTTCCTATGGGAGTAGTTTTACATAGAATTAGTTTTTTCCCATAATGTTTTATTTAATTATAGTGCTCAATAGAGATTCTAGTAGAAGAGCATTAAAACTATGAAACAATTTCTCTCTTAATCTTTCACATTTCTGTTGAATTTTTTTCTTTTTTTTTTTCTTTTCTTTTGGTACCAGAGATCAAACTCGGGTCCTTGCACTTTCAATAATTTTTTTCATTTATGACTGTGTTATCCATAATATACAGTAGGTAGCTCTTGAGTCCTAACGTTCTCAAGGACTTTAGTAATAACAAACGAGGTTTAAATCAACAAGTTTTGCCATATTAGCAGAGACTGGGAGAGGAAGGCAAAATTAACCATCACTAGAAAAGGGAAACATCAGTTGTGGCACTTCCTGATCATGTTTAAGAAAAGTCATAAAAATTGTAATCTAGAATGTCTGAGCATTTTGAATGAGTTAAGGATACACTGTCCAACATAGATGTCCATCATTCCCAGATCCTAGAAAGGGACAAGACTGGTAGATTGCCTATACTGTAATTTTTAGAAACTTAAGAGGAGAGCTTTAAAATAGTACCCTAATCCAGGTGTGGTGGTACATGCCTGTAATCCCAGCACTCACACTCAGGAGACTGAGGCAAGAGGATCCCTGCAAGTTTAAGGCTAGCATGGGCTGTATAGTGAATTTGAGGCCAGCCTGGAATACGTAGCAAGACCTTGTCTCAAAAAATAAATACCCTATCCTGTGTTTGTCTAGATTTTAAATATAAGTGTTTTTAGGGTCTTAACTTGTGCCCTCTAGTGTTAACAGATAAACTGCTAATAGCAGGTAAACAGTAATAGCCTATTTGAGGGCCCTAGAATTTATTCCAAGAATGTAGATTAGGCAATGATGTTAAATGTTTCATAGGAGTCAGGTGTAAATCGTGCATGCTTTTTATCCCAGCTATTCAAGAGGCTGAGGCAGAAGGATTGCAAATTCAAACCCAGGCTGAGACAGCTGTGTAGCTATCTCAAAAAATAAAAAGGGCTAGTGCTTGAGCCGGGATTTAGCTTGGTGGTTCCGCCACCTGCCTCAAAAGTGCAAGGTCCCAAGTTCAATCCCTGGTACCAAAAATAATAATAATAGCAGTGCTTGCCTACCGTGTGTAAGTGCCTGGGTCCAAACACCAGTGCTGCAAGGGGGAGAAAAAACTTCTGAGGAGGAATGAAAGCTTTTAAAGAGAGAAAATGTTTAGGGAAGAGGGCACATGCTAAGGATTTCTTATATTGAACTTGGGTAGCTTCAAGAAGTAGTGGTTTCACTTCTTAGGTTTGCCTTTAGTACATTTCATTTCTGATGCCCTGATTCATGCTTTTTCCCCCCCAGCACTTGAAATCAGCTCCTTCGTTTTCAGTATGGAAGACACTTACAGTATGTACTTCTTATTGCTTTTAGAAAATAAGTTATATACATATAGTTTTATATCTGACTAGACTTTTAGTGTGTTGTGAAAAATTCAAATTTCTCCCTGCGCTACTGAGAAAGAAAGGTCTGTGTGGTATTGATGTACAGAAGAGCTCCAAATTTGAAATAAGACACTAAAAACCTAAGTAAAAAGGTATGAGAAATCATACAACTTTGAAAAGACAGTAATTAGGACATCTGTCTGAAACTGTATATTTCCTTTGGTATTTTTGAAGCTTGGGTTGAACCCAAGCCTTGCACATGCTAAGTATGGGCTCTATAAACTGTATTTTAAATAAGTGATGCACTTTTAACTCCTTAGAACTCTAGCCTCTTGTATATTTGACACAGAAATAGTAACTTCTGCTTTCTATTTTGAGGAGTAATATAGTATACATAATATTGCTATACATTGAGTTTTTAGGTTAAGAAATTCTGGGAAGTAGCTCAGTGGTTCCGCCGCCTGCCTCAAAAGCACAAGGACCCGAGTTCAATCCCCAGTACCAAAAAAAAAAAAAGAAGAAGAAAGAAATTCTGGGAAGGTTTCTTACTTCCCAAGTGATCCAGAAAACTTAGAACGCTCAAGAAATCAAAGCCAGCACCTGGAATCATACAAGTTAGGATCAAAAGGGACCTGAAAATCACTTACTTCATTCCAGTGAAAAAATAATAGAGCCTAGGGCCGGAGATCTAGCTCAGTGGTTCTGGTGCCTGCCTCTCACAAGCGCAAGGTCCCAAGTTCGATCCCCATACCAAAAAAAAAAGAGCCTAGATTAATTGATTTGCCCAACATTACCTGTTAGTTTAGGACAAATAGGACCAGAATCTTCTATGTTTATACTTAGTACTATATTCGATACCACAGGCACTAGAATCTTTAGTCCCTGACCAAATTTGAGGAGCGTCAGAGTTGGTGCCTGGGGATAAAACAAGTCAACAGGGCCTGCTTTGTTTCCTACTTTGTTGCCTTATTCAGAATCTCATTATAATTAGTAGTAAAACTAACAGGTAGGTTAGCTTCATTATGCCTTCTGAAAAGTCTAGTGCAGATCTTCATCACCAAAATATAGATACTAAACTGGGCATGGTGGCACACTCCTGTAATCCTGCCTAGCACTCGGAGCCTGAGAAAGAAGGGTCACAGATTCAACCCCAGCCTGGGCAATTAACGAGGCTCTGTCTGAAAATTAAAAAGGGCTGAGGATATAGCTCATGTGAAGGCCCTGGGTTCAAACCCAAGTGCCACAAAAACATAAAAAATAAATAAATAAAAAGTGGGCTGGGAATGTAGCTCAGTGCAAAGGCTCTAGGTTCAATCCTCAGTACCACCACTTCCCCCAAGGCTGGGGGAGGAAAACACAAAAAAATACACACACACACACACACACACACACACACACACTACATACAGATAGTTGTTTGAGTCTTTGTTACATATCTGCAACACAGTGGTTCTCAAACTTCAACATGCAGCAAAATCACCTTGGGGCTTGTTATTAAAACATAGGTGTCCCACCTTAGAGTTTCTGATTCAGAACATGTGGGGTCTGAGAATGTGCATTTCTGACAAATTCCCAGATGATGCTGATGGATTTGCTCTGAGAATACACTTTGAGAATCATTGATCTAAAAGGCTGATTCTCTTTGATCTTCATTAGGGCTCTCCTTACAATTTTTCTTACAAAAAAAAAATTCAAGGAGCTTTCTAGATTTTTTTTTTTCAGTACCGGGTATTGAACTCAGGACCCTGTGCTTGCCAGGCAGGTGCGGCACCACTGAGCCACATCCCCAGCCCTAAGGAGCTTTCTAGAAATGCACAGTGTCAGGGCTTATCCCAAACCTACTGAATCAGAATCTGTATTTTAAATAATCCCCAAATAACACCTGGGAATGATATGGAGTTTGAGAAACACTGTGTTAGAATATACTTGATCTGTTTAGCAAATTGTCCTAGAATTCCAACCTTAATCTGATAAGAGTTCTGAAGATCTCCATCTTCTGTCTTTGGGCTGCACCTCAATGATACATTTATCAGGTCTAGTTTCTTATTCCCATGAAGTTTCTTCCATTTCTTACTGTGAGTTCCAGGCCTCATTCAAATTTGAAGAGCAGTCAATGCTTTTGGAGCAAGCTTGTCAACAGGACCTACTTTGTTTTCCAAAGCAAGTTATAGTCCCAGGAAGCCAGACAAAATTGTTACAGAGATGTTTGATAGTATTTATTATAACTTCAAATGCACCTACACATCGCTGCAGCATGCTTAGGTATCTTCCCAACAGAAATATTCATATAGTGCACAAAGTATAAACTAGATTGTAAGTCACAGTATTGTATACAGTAGTAAAAAACTGGAAACAAATGCCCACCAACAAGGGAACTGATTAAGAATCTGTGGTACATCTGTACACAGCATTGATGTATTCCTTATACATACTGACGAGGAAGGAACTCCAAAAAAACATGAAGAGCTAGGGATACACCTCAGTGGTAGAGCACTTACCTAGCATGCACAATGCTCTGGGTTCAGTCTCCATAACCAAAATGAAAAAAGTAAAAGAAGGGCCTGGGATGTGACTCAGTGGTACCATGCCTGCCTGGCAAGCACAAGGTCCTGAGTTTGATTCCCGGTACCAAAAAAGAAAAAGAAAACATTTAGTAAAAAGAAAAAAAGCAAATTTCAAAATAGGAAATGCAGGAAATTCTATCACATGCTATAACATGGATGAACTCTTGAGTATTATGTTAAATGACATAATCTAATTACAGAAAAAACAAATGATACATGATTTCACTTCTGTGAAATATCTAAAATATGTAGAATGATGATTTCCAGGGCCTGGGGAGAATGAGATGTGGGGAATTGATGTTTAATAGATATAATTTGTGAGACAACAAACTTCTGGAGATTGTGCAACAATGTGAATATACTTAGCACTATGTACACTTAAAATAATTAAAATGGTACATTTTATATGTATTACAATTTTAAATTTTTTAATTAAAAATAAAATAATTTTTTTTAAATACAGAAAACCAGATTAGAACTGACCTAATTGCCAGACACCAAGAAGTAAAGCATGGTAGGAAGCTCTCATTATCAACTCTGGCATATGGTACTATTTGGGCAGTATAATATGTATAAATCATAAGGAACATCCAGTCTGTCAGCTGCTGACATGGCCTAACATTTTCAAGTGATGGAATGGATTAAATGAAGGGAAACTAATAAGAATTTCATCTCTAAATGCTCCCTGAGTGTCCTGAAGCTTCAGAAATAGGAAAAGATTGCTGGTCAAGAAGAGCTTGGTTGGCATAGTAAGTTTGTCTGTCCTCTAAGAATTTTCCTGGCTGTTTATTCTGTCCTTCAAGTCACCCTTCTGGCTCATTTGTATCATGATCATGGTTAGCCGTTCCATGTTTACTGCTCTTCCAGTGAAACTGTGTATTAATCCCCCACTGGCTTCTGATTTTCACTACAGCCTCCTGGTTTGTAAGCTTCTTACCAAATGTGAATTGTTTATCTTATTTCACTTTTAAAATTACCTCTAGGGGTGGAAAGAGCATTTGCCTCTTCAAAGAATACTCTTATCCATTTAATTTCCCTTTCTTAGCAACAGTTGTTAAAATTTGGGGCTCAGCCAGGGCATCTTGTATATCCTGAGGGAAGTTTTAAATAGTATGATCTAGATTAGGGGTTTTTCTTCCACACAGAAGTTCCATATGTCTGCAGTTGTCTTAACCCCAGGAAGTTTTGTTTTTGCAAATTGTTTTTTTTTTTTTAATCTGGCTAGTTTGGCAGTCACTAGATTAAGAATTATTTGGGGTTTTTCCTCCTCCTGTGTTCCAAAATAGAGAAAGTGAAACCACCTGTCTGTTAAAGGTAATGGCGTCGTTTAAGAGGTAATTAGATTACAGCGTGTACAGGTACAAGCACCCAAGGATAAATGTAAACGTATTGTATACCTAAAATGTACCAATAAAAGAATTTAAGCAAAAAAAAAGAGGTAGAGTCACAATGATCAAGAACTACTTATAGGAGTAAATTAAAACAGATAAAAAAAACTACCCACTGATATTTCTCAAGCTTCTATAAAATAGCATAACTAAAATAGACCAGTGCTTACCAACTTTATGTCACAGATACCAGTATAAACAAAGATGCTAATGAAAGGGATTGACTGTCCTCAACTTGCCCTAAGACCATTTGTATGAAGATTAAGTGGTGGGGTGATTTACAAGTGCAGTGGGCCACAATGGATGATATATTGGCATACCTGCAATCTACTCCAGCTTTAGCAGACTGGTTGGGAAGCTCTGGTTGGATTAGCTAGAGAATAAAAGTAAGTCTAAATTAGAACTTTTAGAAAAGGAAAAGAGAATATCACTTCATTTAACTTTTTTTGTTTTTGTTTTATGGTAAGGATAACCAACAAAGAAAACAATTTTTTAAATTAATACATGTTGGCAGTATAAAATGATTAAATTTGTTATGAGGAGTTGGTACATATACATAACATATCTTAATTCATCCTCTTCCCCTCCCTCCATCTCTAGGATCCCTTCCTTTTTTTTGGTACCGGGGATCGAACCCAGGTCCTTGCACTTGCCCACCAGGCAGCGAAACCACTGAGCTAAATCCCCGGCCCATCTTTCCCTTTTTTTAATGAAAATAATATTTAAAATATGAACTGATTCCTCACCCCTTGACTGCTGATTCTTCTGGATTTATTAACATTCAGTGGTGCCAGGCAGGGTGGCACACACCTGTGATCCCAGCAATTAGGAGGCTGAGGGAAGAGGATCACCACAAGTGTGAGGTTAGCCTGGGCTACATAGTGAGTTCCAGGCCAGCCTATGCTACAAAGCAAGGTACTGTCTCAAAAAAAAAAAAAAAAAATCAGTGGTAACAGTTATATTCTCAGTTACATTTTATTTTTTTAGTTTAGTCAGCCTTTTTGAAGCTAATTTTTTTCCCGGTACCAGGGATCGAACTCAGGAGCTTGAACTTGCCAGGCAGGCACAGTACCACTGAGCTACATCCCCAGCAAAAGCTAATTTTTCTTTAGACTGACTTTTTTTCTATTATCTATCTTAAAGATTCTGTTAAAAAAGAAAAAAAAAGAGAAAAGAAAAAAGCCAATGTGCCTGAAATGCGGTTGTTTTACAAAGGTCTGTTATATTTCATACTTGAAGGTATTTTTCTCTTTCAGTTGACTCCTTGGACCCTGAAAAGCTATTACAGTGTCCCTATGATAAAAACCACCAGATCAGGGCCTGCAGGTTTCCTTATCATCTTATCAAGTGCAGAAAGGTAAGATATTATTTTTATAATTTGCCCTCTTGAGTTCTTTCAAAAAGCCAGATTTTCTAAACATCAGGTAGTTTTAGCATAAATGTTTTAGTTGAATTCCAGAATTGTTTTGAGAATTTCCCTGTGTTAAATACCAACATTTACAGAAAATTTATTTATTCCTTGGCATACATAAATTTCTTTCCTTCAAGTAGTGGTAAAGCACCCTTTACAAATAGCATGTCTGGATCTTACTCTTTGTAAAGAAAAGGAAACATTAATTTTTGTTAGCAATGAGAAATCCCTCTTATAAATTTGGTATGTTCATTGTCCTGAAAGAACTGGGTGCTTCATTACATTTCTTTCTGATTTTTTTGTTGTTTAGAAATTTTAAGAGGTTGAACAGCTAGAGGTTAGTCCAAGAAAATAATTATTCCTAAAAACAGCCAGGCATGGTGCCACGTGCCTATAATCTCAGCACTCAGGAAGCTGAGGCAGGAGGATCACCATGAGTTTGAGGCCAGCCTGGGCTACATAATGAGTTCAGCCTAAATTACAGTGCAAGACCTTCTCTCAAAAACCAAAAAATTAAAAATAAAAATAACTTTCCCCAAGTTCCAGCATCTTTAAAAAAATTCTCTCTGGTCACTCTTTTATAGACATAAATATAAACTACTTTAGTGCTATATTAATTAAGAGACGATGACAAGAGTGCTAGAATGCAGATCTCAGATACAGAGACCAAAATTTAGTCAGAATTTAACCTTGGAAAACAACTTTAGTATTTAATCCAAACTTACAATTCAGATTTAGCATCCTTTACAGAATGTTTCTCTTTTTTTTTTTTTTTTTGGTACCAGGGATCGAACTCGGGTCCTTGCACTTGGGCAGCAGGCGGCAAAACCACTGAGCTAAATCCCTGGCTCAAGAATGTTTCTCTTAGCTGGGGGTATAACTCAGTGGTGAAACGTGAGTTTAGCAGACACAAGAACCCTGGGTTCAATCCACAGCACACTCACAAAAAAAAAAGTTTCTCTTAAAACCTGGAAACATAATGTGCCTTGCTAATTATTTCTCTCTCTTTTTTTTTTTTTTTTTTTTTTTGTACCAGGGATTGAACTCAGGTCCTTGCACTTGCAAGGCAGGTGGCGGAACCACTGAGCTAAATCCCCGGCCCTCTCTTAACTCTTTTTAGTTTCTGGAAAAAGGACCACTTTAAACCTGAACAATATGAATCAGCAAATGTTGCTACATCTTCCTCAAGTGATACACAGGCACTATTATAACTCCTCTATTTTCTGATGTCCTTGAGTTTTATCCATAAAATCTTTGCATGAAATGCCTGATACTCCTTATGAAAAATAATGAAGATTCCTACCCTCACAAGTTTCTTAATCCTATAAGTTTTTCCAGCATCCTGCCTGTGTCACATTTTTTTTTTTTTTTTTTTTTTGAGACAGGGTCTCACTATGTAGCCCATTCTGGCTTCAACTCATACCAGTCCTCCTGCCTCAGGCTCCCAATGCTGGGATCACAGGCATGTGCCACCACGCATGGCTGCCAATAAATTTCTTAACTGTTGTATTTACCATAGGATTTGAGTGATAATGAACTTTTTTTTCCTTTAAAACAAGTAACTCAGTCAACAAAGCAGTCTCTATGTTTTGGGTTTTTCTGTAGTGAAATAGCTGAAGTAAAGGTCAAATTGTTCAGAGCCTCATTTCAGGCATCATTACTTCAAATAAGTGTCCTGTGTTAATCTGGAAAATCATTGGTTTGTCTCTTCTGCAGCTCCTTTAAAACAGATATTTTCCAGACTACTGTATTGCAATAGAAGGGCACTACTGCAATGCAGACTGAGTATCTTTAGTGTTATTATTTATCCTGAATATCAGCTTTCAGAGAGCTCTACCATTACAGGCTGTGCCACCTGAATCTTGTGACTGGGAAATAAACAGAGAAAAGAAATGGTTCATTTTTACTGTTTAGCTCTGTGTAAGGCACTTAAATTCTAGTATCTACATCGTCTGTCTGTATAATTGTAACAAATAGGTGTACCTTTAATGGTTTTGAAGTAACGTCTGAATGACCTATAAATCATTCCCTCTAAATTTTCTATGAAATTTGCCTACCATAGTTAGGTTTATTGAGGAATTTTAGGGAAACCATTTATAGAATAAGGCTGAGCCACTCCCCTTGGATTTAGAGTTCCAAAGAACTGACAAGTCCCTTAATTTTGGTTTCACAGAATCATCCTGATGTCGCAAACAAATTGGCTACTTGTCCCTTCAATGCTCGCCACCAGGTTCCTCGGGCGGAAATCAGTCGCCATATCTCAAGCTGTGATGACAAGAGTTGCATTGAGCAGGACGTGGGTAAGCCTGACTAGTAAAATGTTTCAATAATATAGGTTAGCTCATTCAGATTTGTGTTATGCTACATTGTCAACTTGATTTTTGGCTTTCATCATTTCAGAAGAAAAGTTTTTTTTCTGCTTTTCAGATTTTTGTTTCATAGCAGCAAAAGGTTGCCTAGTTGTTTATGTGTCAGACTGTCTCTTCTGAACAGCCTGATGCATTTTACTAATCTAAAAATAAAATCTTACTGCCAGAAACATGGTAAATGTCTTTGTTTTCTGTTTCTTATTTTCTGTCAGCAAAGATAAGACCCCTCTGTTTAGCTTTCATACTAGCCATGTTTTAGAAACAAAGACCAATTAGGCTATCCTGCAACCTCCTTTTAAATTACTAACTCCTTTTTTTTTGGTCTCACTATGTAGTTCAGGCTGTCCTTGAATTCACTATGTAGCCCAGGCTGGCTTCAAACCCACAGCAGTCTTCCTGCTTTAGCCTCGCAAGTACTGGGATTACAGGCATGCACCTCTACACCCTGCACTCCTGACTTCTTTAAACACAATAACTTGGCAGTATCTCATTCTTATGTCGAATCTGTATTGTCTTGCAGTCAACCAGTCCAGAAACCTTGGACAAGACACTCTGGCTGAGAGCACATGGCAGTGTCCCCCTTGCGATGAAGATTGGGACAAAGGTGGGACACTTTTCTCTTCACCGTGTCTAAATCTCAAGTCATTTGCTTAAAACAGAAGAAAGATTTTCCTTTTTTATGAACATACCGTGTTGTTCGAATGCATTATTATTTTTATTGGGCTCCAAAATGAGCACATTTGTATCACTGTGCAGACATGTAGAACAGACTTTCCTTCTTAATTGGAAAAGGCACTTCTTTACATCTGTTTTTTTCCCATGAATTGTGTTGTACCATCTGTGTTTGATTGTTACTAGGTACGTTTATTATTATTTATGTAGCTTGTGTTTTTATTCTTCAATTAAATTCCTGTTTCTGTGTCACTTAGGGAAAGTACTTGATTGATTTTTACTTTCATCTCCTAACTTTGGTGTATTAATTTCCATCTTGCAAATTCGACTAGCATGAACTGGTATCTTATCTAGTAGTATCACAAACTATGTTTTGCTTCCTTTGGTAGATTTGTGGGAACAAACTAGCACCCCATTTGTCTGGGGCACATCCAGCTTCTGTGGCAACAACAGGTAAATAAAATGGACTCATTCTCAGCACTCCCTCCCCAAATCATAGTGTTCTGTTACCAAGAGTAAAAAAGCCACTGTCTTTCCTTGATGGTGTTCTTTGGTGATTGCTTATCCTTGTTTGGGTGGAGTTTTTCCTTATTCCTCGATTCATAGAAAGGGCATGTGCTTTGTGCTAATCACTGGGAATATAAAAATACTTCCTTAGAGTCTTAACAAGAAGACAGTGGTCCCAGACATTCCTGTGTATTAATTGGATTTTTTTTGCTAAGTTTACATTATTTTAATACTTTGAAAATTTTTTCCAAGGCTGGGTGTAGTGGTGCACACCTGTAATCCCAGCACTCGGGAGGCTGAGGCAAGAGGATTGTTACATGTTCAAGGCCATCCTGGCCTACACAGTGAGTTCAAGGCCAGCCTGAACTACATAGCAACACCTTGTCTCAAAAGAAATTAATGCAAAAAAAATTTTTTTTATTTGACATTAGAAAATCCAGAGTTACCCATTGGGTAGGGAAAAAAATTATCTCTTCCCACTAATTTTTGTATCGAATTTAAAACTATAAAATTCCTCATTACTAACACTCAGATCTTAGAAGATCAAGTTTAAAATCCAGATGAGATTATTTCCGTATTAGAAAATGAATACGATGTAGACTTCATTATTTCCCCAGATAGAGTGCATATTGATTTGTATATATTAGTCTCTTAAGATCAGTTAATAATTTTAAGTACACACTATTTTATGTGCGTTTTAAGACAAAAACTTAAAGATTATTCCATTGGTTACAATTTTAATTTTACCTCAGTGTTTTGAGATTTCCTGCCTTTGGTTAGAATGAATGGCATTTTAGTTTATCTCTTACATTTACTAAGTGAGTTGATGAGGTGTCATACTATTGAACTGTAGATGGGATTGCTGTTTATCTCAATTTCTGGAAAATGAAAATGGTTAGACTCATCTTAATCCCTGTATAAAACAGAACTTTCTAGAGAAGTGGTAATCATTCTAATTACAAGAATGTTTTGAGGGAAATGTGTTTACGTTTCTTTCACATGAATGTATATTTTTGTTTTCACTCAAATTACAAAAAACATTTTGATTAAAAAATATATTTTTATTTTCTCACATGTACCTGCCCGAAGAATACAGATAATGCTGACATAGTTAATTTCTTTTTTTGCAGTCCTGCTAGCAACATAGTTATGGAACATAAGAGCAACCTGGCTTCAACCATGCGAGTTCCCAAGTCTCTGCCCTATATTCTGCCATGGAAAAACAGTAAGTGAAATAGGGCCGGGGACTTAGCTCAGTGGTTTCACCATCTGCTGTGCGAGCGCAAGGACCAGAGTTTGATCCCCGGTACCAAAAAAAAAAAAAAAAAACATAGTAATAGTAAGTGAAATAGAGGCAAAAATGCTTTTTTTTATTCCCTTCATTGTGGAAAAAAAAAAAAGTTGCACTTGATTATTCTGATGTGTTCTCTCTGAACACCTTGCAATTACATTACCATGAAGGTAAATACTTTCTTAAATTTTACATCTTAGGTGTCTCACTTCTCTCTATATCTGACCCTGGTTAGAAACAAAAAATTATGAACACTAAAGTACAAGAGCAAAGGAACTAGGAGAATATTTTCAAGATGAGATAACCACTGATATTATCAAGTACCAAGAATAAATTTGGGGACCAATAAAAAGTCTTTTAGGGCCGGGGATTTAGCTCAGTGGTTCTGCTGCCTGCCTTGCAAGAGCAAGGTCCCGAGTTCAATCCCCAGTACCAAAAAAAAAAAAAAGGCTATTAATTTGGGCTGAGATGAAGTCGTCCCTCATTTTTCAGGCATAATATCAAAAGGGAATTGGGATCACCAATTGTATTGCAGGGGCCTAAAAGGAAATGAATAAAGAGAAAAAATATAATGAGTCATAAGAACCAGCGTAAGAATTGTATTCAGTTGTCTTCCCTAGACATCCTAGGCCATGCTGAATATACAGCTACTAAATTCATATCAAAATACAGGATACTTTGGTTCACAAACTTAATTCTTTCCACAATCCTGGTTGCCAGACAAATTGGATGAGAACTGAATCAAATTCAATGGTTAGGTTCAATGTTGACCTTGTGGGGAAATTTGATACCCTGATAAAGGAACTCCCACATTCAAAGATGATGTAATTTTTATTTAATACAAGTTTACAAGGGTCAGGGATTTAGCTGAGTCGTTCCAGCGCCTGCCTCGCAAGCGCAAGGTCCCGAGTTCGATCCCCCGTACCAAAAAAAAAAAAAAAAAAAAGCAAACAAGTTTACATTTTCTAAAGTTGCTCCTATATTCAGATTCCCTTGATTTCATCCTTTGCTACTATTTGAAATAATTTTTAAGTGGCCAGAGGTTCCTTTTAAAATATCTCCCTTTGGATACTTGCATTTCCCCCCAAAAAAGGAGATTACCAAAATGTATACCAAAAGGCTAAAGGACTGTTCTTTTCCTATGCTCTTAAATGGAATCTGATTGCCAATTTAAATTCTTCTACTTTTATATTATTATTCAGTATATCTCAGGAATAAGTTATTTATGTTTAGTAAACATAGAGGATGGAGTAGATTTCAGTTGACATGGTGTATTTATTTTGAAATATTTTTACTCATAGATGGAAATGCACAGTAACTGAGTATCTTAAGTAAGTATTTCAGTTTTATATCACTATATCTTCAGATGATTACAAGATTTAACTGGACACAAAGCAATTTGAGTCTAATTTTCTTTCAGATTATGGTACCAAATTAAAGCTTTGTGTGTGCATGTGTTTTTTAAGAATGTAGCCTCTGTTACAGCTTTGCACACTAATGAATAGGCATTTACTGGTTAAATTAGAATTCTGTTAACATGCTAAGTTGTTTTCCCTAACATTAGTACACATTGCCATTTTTTTTCAAAGTTGCATTCTAGATCTATCATGCCTCTTTTAATGGCCTGAGATTAATCAGACAGCTGTGCTTCACTGCTCTGCAATTCATTCCCTGTGCAGTATAGTTTAATCCTCATCAAAAAATTTGTACTCTCTTTAATGAGCACTTAAAAGTTTTGGGTCTCTAAGAGTCTTGCATTGTTCATCTCATCTGAGTTAGCAGAACCTCACAAAAGCCTATGTGAAGAGACCAAAATCTTTTACTTTTCACAGATGAACCCTTTTTTAAGTTCCCTTATATACCCCTGGCAGAGCCAAGTTTGATAGTTCAGATGCTTCCTCAGGTGAGGTTGCCCAGCCACATTGCTCTTGGTAAAGGGAGTGTTAACAAAGGCAAGCAATGTCATTACATCCCAACTGTCTTGCCGATAGTAGGCCTTAGTGACTGTGTTTAATGGAACTTTGTTTGGTTAGTTGGTTGGTTGTTTGAGACAGGGTCTCACTATTGTAGTTCAGGTTGGCCTTGAATTTTACTCTGTAGCCCAGGCTGCCAAGTGTGATGGTACATGCCTGATATCCCAACATTTGGGAGGCTGAAGCAGATAGATCACTCTGAGTTTAAGGCCAGCCTGGACTACATAGTGGGTTCAAGGCCAGCCTGAACTATATATATAGCAAGACCCTATCTCAAGCAAAAACCAAAAAACTATGTAGCCCAGGCTGCCCTTGAATGCAGTATGATCCTCCTGCCTCAGCCTGAAAATAAATAACTGGCCTGTTCCTTTCCAGTCTCACTTTTTCTGGACAGTGAAGCAGATGAATTTATTAGGCTTCATTTTGTACCTAAAACTAATGTTTCTTTTGCTGAGAAGTGTGAATGAGATGCCAAAAGCATGAGCCGAATGTGGTGGCACACATCTATAATCCCAGCACGCGGGAGGCTGAGGGAGTAGGATTGCCATAGGTTTGATGTCAGCCTGGGCCACATAGTGAGCTCAAGATGAGAGAGAGAGGAGAGAGAGAGATTGACTTTGAGTTCCTCTGCTAGCTAGTAAAAATAGTAACTTTTAAGATTAAAACCTTGGAGAGACTTTTGTCTCTATAACTCTTAAGACCAGACATGTCTAGAGCTGGAACAGCAGTTACTGCTGATTCCTCACTAGTTCATCTAGCCATCACTCAGGGAGAGCTGCTGTATAAGGCTTCTCTGCTCAGATGGGTGGGTGCAAGCCTCCCCTCGGCCTGTTTAATCCTCAGTCCACTGCAAGGCTGTGCCCCACCCTGAGGCTGAGGAACCTGTAGACCCCAGGAGTGAGGGGAAGACATGGAATGGTGGCCACAGGGAGGAAGCAGTCTAGAAGTTCTGTACCCTCACTGGAGACAGAGAAGGGCTGACAGTTCCCCAGAAAGAGCTTGCTTGCTTCAAGTGCGGCCATCCTGTGCCACATGGGGGTGAGGCTGGGAGCCACCTGTGACCCACCAACAAGGCTTTAATCCTTCACCTGGTCCTTGCTGCCTTTGTGCACACATCTTGTTGGTGTGTCTGTCTCAACCATCAGACCAGGGCTCCTCCATCCAGAGCCACTCCACACACCAGGAGCTCAGAATGTGTGTTTGGTAACGCGATCTGTGTTGTCTAGACAGTAGGGAACCGAGAACCTAAAAACCCATTGGAGCCTCATCAGTCACCTGTAGAACCCCTCCTGAAATGGTAGGCTGGAGCAGAAGGTGACATGCATGGGCTTCTTGACCTGTTAAATCTGTGAAATGAAACAGGTTTGACTTTCTTATCATGACAAATACAATGCCTTATTATGTAAATTGAACTGTATGTGTAAAGTTACAGTTTTATATGACTGAAAATAGGAAAGTACTAAGTATGTCTGAATTTAATTACCCATGCATGTCTGGGTGTTTTGTTGAGGGTGGTGATGTTCAGATAAATAAGACATGATTTATTATTTATTTATTGAGTAAAATGTATGATTGTCTTCATTTTAGCAAGATCATTAATTGTCATAATCAAGATTTTCTTATTTGTGGTGATATAAAGGATTGAAAATAAAGTGCAATTTAAAAGTTAAAAAAAAAAAAAAGACCAGACATATCTAAAATTTTAACTCTTCACTGTTTACTTTCACACTGAAAATTTATTTTTCTGTGTAGCCCTTGAGGAATCAGAAAAAGAAAATTATCCTAAGTTAGATAAGAATCCTTAAACAGCCACAGACCTTTTTATCCTCAATAAAAATGATGCATCATTTTTGAATTCCTATTACAGAATTCTCTAGCTTCTTTGGAGGGATACAGAAGAAATAGAAGACATGATTCATTCCCATAAGGAATTTATGAGTGTAGTTTGTTTTGTTTTGTTTTGTTTTTTGGTACAGGGGATTGAACTCGGGACCCTGTGCTTTTGAGGCAGGCAGTGGAACCACTGAGCTAAATCCCTGCCCCATGAGTGTAGTTTTTTAAGTATACATACAGTATACAAGAATGCTTTGTTCCCTTAGTACTTAATGCACTTTATCCCATTTGTTTTTGTTTTTGTGTTTTGGTTCTGGGGATCAAACTCAGGACCTTGCGCTTTTGAGGCCAGTGTGGTCCCACTGAGCTAAATCCCCGGCACAATAACTCTTTTTAATAGACAAGTGCCACAGAAACAAGTCAAACTATATTAATTTTTATTCTCTAACGTTCATTGTAACACCTCAAAAATATTGTATTAATGAGTAAATAGAGTAAAAAAGAGGAGAAAAAGATCAGTGTAGGGCCGGGGATTTAGCTCAGTGGTTTCAATGCCTGCTACGCAAGCGCAAGGACCCGAGTTCGATCCCCGGTACCAAAAAAAAAAAAAGATCAGTGTAAGTTAATTGGAATTAATCCAGAATTATCTGAAGGAGCCACTTTCCTAGAGAGTCAGTTCTGCTGTTCTCCTCAGTTGTGAAACTGTTGACATAGAAGTGTACATGAATGTCTTTAATACAATTAGCAAGTTTCTCTGTGCACAGTGGTACTAAAGCTAAGGATCAGAAAGTCCACACTTGCTATTCTGCTGTTAATACCAGATGCCTCCTGCAAATCAAGAGAATTTAATTAGATTATAGTTGTATGGCCTATTGTCAAATGTAGTTGATGCTTTTGTCATTGAAAGGCACTAAGAACTGTCTCTTTTCCCCTTATTTCTTTGCAGATGCCAGACTCTCAAAGACTCTTGCTTCTTTCTGCTACCCAAGAGTTCATTTTTTTCTCCTTATCTAATTAGAGAATGATAAAAACTGTGACTTTCAAACTGACACGTGCCTTTTTTCCCCCCTCCACTCTTTGGGTCCTCACTAAATTGAACCCTCATACTCAGAAGAACATCTTCTGAATACTCTGTTTTTGTTCAGAATCCTGTGGACCTCTTGCTGCCTAAATATTTCCAACATAAGTTAGATTTGTTTTATATTTATCTCCCTACATTCCAGCTATAAAATTTACTAGCTGTCAAACTAGGTGTAGACTTTGTAGGGCTAAAGATTGGAATAAAGAGGAAGAACAAATGTACACATACAGAAAGAGACAAGCTTTCCACCTGTGTGAAATCTGATTAAACTTCAAAGTTTAAATATATGAAGGCATTGGTGACTGCCCTGGGATGTGTGTAACAGTTTAGATTTCTCAAATACCGAAGGCTCTGACTAACCTAGCACCTTGTGATCCCTTAAAGGAGACTTCATAATCTCCCCAGACCAACATTTATGGGAGTTTCTTGTTTTGGTTTTTTTGTTGTTGTGTTTTTATCCTCTGGTGCTAGGCATTAAACCCAGGGCTTTGTGCATATTAAGCACATGCTATACCATTGAGCTCCACCTCTAGCCTTTCAAGACCATTTTTGGTTGTTTTCAGCTTTAGTTTGGTTTGATTTTAAAACTCTGTGGCAGGGAAAAAGATTTTGAATCTGGCATAGATAAGGACTTGGATAAAGTATACTGACAAATATTTCAAAAAATATCCTCTCTAGTGTTGTTTGCATGTGACAGATAAGAAAGGGGAGTGGGGGCTGGGGATTTAGCTCAGTGGCACCGCGCCTGCCTCCCAAGAGCAAGGTCCTGATTTCAATCCCCAGTACCAAAAGGGGAATGGGCTTCTGAAGAATGTCTCTTTCCAGGAGTTTTACACAAAACAAGATACTGTCCTGATAAAGCAGAGCTGTCTTGTTTATTTAGTTCCAAACTAAAAACAGTTCCAAGATAAGTCCCAGTACAATATTTTTTCTGTTTGTAGCTGTGTGGTCTTAAGCAAATCACTAGACCATTTCTTCTGTAGAGGTATAATGCACTGGGGGGAAAATAAACACTATATGCCCCCAGTTCTAACCATTTACGTGTGCATTAATCAACATGTCACAATAACTGAACTTTCTTTTAAAATAATCATATTGCTAGAAAATACAAAACACTTGATTTTGTTTGTTTTGGTAATGACAACACAGCTATCCATATTATACTTGTAATCAGGATATCCTAACTACTTTAGGAAAAACCAAGTTAGAAGTGTGACTGTTAATGCAATACAATTCAATAAAGAAATCAAATAGAAAACAGTTACCTTGTGTTTTTTGTTTGTTTGTTTGTTTTGTTTTTGGTTTTGTTTTTTTGGTTTTTTTGGTACCGGGGATCAAACTTGGGTCCTTGCACTTGAGCAGCAGGCAGCAAAACCTTGTGTTTTTTAAATATCTAAAAGATCAAGGTAATATCTATCATTCATGAAAAATCGTGTTATTTTGGGAAGATATCTCTTTGCTTATGACTACTAGAACTTAGTCACAAAACATTTAGGAGTTGACTAACCCTAAATAGGAGAGTGCCTGCCTGTTTTAATTTTGGTAGCTCACAAAATAGTCCTGTTGTTTCTTTAGTTTCTTTTAGCTGCTGGTCTGATTCACAAACTTTAAGAGACTGCTTAGGATTTTTATTGAGCCTTGGATTCACTAGCCTAGATTTAGTTTGCCAGAAATATTTGAAGATTCCCAAAAGCTAGTACAAAAAAATGGCTCTTTATCTCTACCACTTCTGTCAGAAATTGGAACAAGCAGCTTATCTTTGGGACCTTTTTCAGAGGATCCCCCTTCCTTTAGGGTATGAAGAGTGGAAAGTAAGTAGTTGAATATTCTGCCTCAGTTTCGGATAGTCGCATGGTTAAAGGTGGAACCGAGTGTGTTTGAAAAGCTTAGCCTAAAAGAGGTAAGGTCTGCATTTGGTCTTATCCAGGGCTTCCATATTCCACCTCAAGGAAAGGATTTACTTTTTAGGGAATTGCCTTTCTCTGTAAGGGTTCTAGAAGTGCCATTGTGATTTGCAAATATTCTCACCAGGAGTAAAGAAATACAGATGATAAGTGATGTTTAACTCTCCTGGTAGCTGTACCTGTGTTAAAAAGGTAGAATATTTGGATTTAATTTCAAATAATGCACTGTAGTACTCTTTCACTGATGAGGCAGAATAATAGCTGCTTGGGGCTGGGGATTTAGCTCAGTGGTTTCGCTACCTGCTGCACAAGCGCAAGGACCGGAGTTCAATCCCTGGTGCAAAAAGAAAAAGAATAATAGCTGCTTGTGTTGGTCTCTTAAAGTATATACTATGCTGGCATTCTTGGAGTCCTTTGCTTGTTCTTTTCACAATTCATATGAAGCTCCAGAATAGGAAAAAAGTAAGAAAATAACATTTTACTTTTTTAAAGAGACAGATTAGGGTGGCTCACACCGGTAATCCCAGAACTCAGGAGGCAGAGACAAGAGGATGAGTGCAAGTTCGAGGCTAGCCTGGGCTACACAGTGAGACCCTGTCTAATAAAAAACCTGAAAAGGCCAAGTTATTAAAATCAAGCCAATTTATCTGGGTATGGTGGTGCATTCCTCTAATCCTAACACTCTGCGAAATTGAGGGAAGAAGATTATAAATTCCAGCCCAGCCTGGCCAATTTAGCAACTTAAGGAGACCCTATCTGAAAAAAGGGCTGAGGGCGTAGCTCAGTACAAAGGCCCTGAGTTCAGTCCCAGATACTGCATACACACACGTACACACACACACACACACAGGCAATTCGCATACTATGTATTTTGGGATTTGATGGTGTTTTTGTTTTCTTATTATTTGTTTTGGAGCTAGATACTGAACCCTGGGCTTCACACATGCAAGCCAGTCATTGTACCACTGAGCTACACTCCTATTTGTGTATCCTATATTTTAAATTATCAAAGCTAGTCTGGCCTTAGGAAGAGATCTTTAAGAATGTAAAATTTTATGTGCCAATTCAATGGGTAGAATAAGGAGGGAAAATACCTAAATTCCATGAGAAAAATACTGTAGCGACAATACTTATTTTCTTGATCAATGTCTTCCTGATACTGTTAAGGTTCAGATGTATTCACACCCTACATAGTGAGACCTTATCTCAAAACCCAACAGACCAGCCAGGGGATGGTGAGGACCTTGGCCTCATGGAGCCAGGAACCTTCCTCGCTCCCCGCCCACTAGCTACCAGCTACCACCTTAGCACCTGCAGCCCCTTCCCCTGCCCCCTACCTGGTTCCACACTACAGAGGCACAGGGGGTCATAAAGGCCATTGTCCTGAGCTCCAGAAGATAGAGCAGAAGTGAACTACAGAAAGAGGGTCTAGATGAAAACTGAAGCCCACTGGAAAAGTGAAGAGAATCTCTGCAATAAAAGCATACCAGGGCTGGGGATTTAGTTCAGTGGTTTTGCCGCCTGCTGTGCAAGTGCAAGGACCCAAGTTCGATCCCCAGTACCAAAAAAAAGCAAACCAGACCACCGTACATGGTAAGTTGGAAAGATCATCACCTCCCATCAGAACCTGGACTATCTTCAGGGGTAGGGCAGGTGGAACCTGCCGTAGAACCTTGCAGAGTTCAACCCTGCTGGAGGACAGGGAACTCAACTTGGGACTTGAAGCCAGAAATCTGCCTGCATCTCACAGGTCTGCTACTGGCTTGCTGAGACTCATTGTCATATCTGCACATTGCTGCCCCACGTTTTCTACTGTGGATAGCAGAGACCTATCCTGAAGGAGGCCCTTCATTTTTATTTTCTATTAGTTACTTTCAAAAAAATTTTTTTGCTCTTATTTTTAAATTTTTTTTCAACTCCTTCAAATTTTTATTTTTCTCTTCTTTTTTTCTTTATTTTCTCTTTTCTTTCTCTCTCTCTCTCTCACTTATTCTCTCACTGTCCCATATTGTTCTTCATCTCCCATTTTGTTCCTGTTCTGCCCTAGTTCAGATTTCTTCTTTATTTTTCTTTTCTTTTTTTCCTTCTCTCAATAGTCATTAGTTTTAAAGGAAAGTAAATAGTTTCTAGCCTCCCTATGGCTGTTAGGTTGTTCTCTTCTCATCTTTGTTCTTTCAGTCTGTCTTTTCCTCCTGTCTTCAGTTTCTTAGAGTTTGTGTAATCTTCCTGTGTCCTCTCGCCTCACTGCTAACCTTTCCCTATCCTTCTACCTATCTATCCCTCCCTCCCCAACTTTTTCTAACTCCCCATCCCAAAGGGTAAAATTCTATATTGAAGGGTTTATTCACTATAAACATATGTTGGGCTGGTCCTCGATTTTGATTTAATTCACACAGGTAAAGGTGATAGATTAATAACTACCATAAATTGTCATTTTCTAAGCTGTGCTTGATGCTATGGTGTTGCTGATTGTATCCCTTGTGCTAAGGTGTTGTGATTTATCTAATCAGTTGTCCTTCCTGGTGTAATGAAAATGAGATAGCCTCAGAGCCATTAGAGACTCAAAACCTAAAGACCAGCTATATCTGGAAGACACCTCTGAGAAGCAGTCATTCCATAAGAGTTCTAGATACAAGCAACAAAGATACTTACAATAAGCAATTTTGAAGTATCAACCCAGGAATTAAACCAAGGACTATACCAAAAACAAAAATGAGAAGACATTTAAGCAAGGCACAAACTCAGACTTCCACCCCAGCAAAGGCAAATTCTGGGGAAAATGAGGTGGAAAAGTCTGATAATCAACCACCTGGACACCCTGAACTGATAGGACCGGAAGTAACAAAACAGATGAATGAGGCTCTAGAAAAATTCAAAACAGAAATAATTTCCCAGATAACTACAGAGATGGTGAGCAGTGTGAAAGACATGATTAGAGGCTCTAGAACAGAAACAGATTTTAAAAAATAGATGAGCTCAGAAACATGCTGGAAGCCATGAATGCCCAGCATAAGAAAGAAATGGAAACCATGATCACCCAACGTAAGAAAGAAATGGAATCCATGAAACAGATTCAAACAGATATCCAGGACATTAAAAACTCCATTGAAAGTATGCACAGCAGATTAAGGGTATGTGAAGATAGAATATCAGATATAGAAGGATTATGGTTCATGACCATGAAAACAGATTTCTTAAAAATAGTAAGGGACCATGAGAAATCAATCCAGCAACTGCTAAATGATACAAAGAAAAAGCATAAGACTAATAGGAGTCCACAAAAAAGCAGGAGAAAGTACAATTGACATAAAAAAAACTGTTCATGGAAGTAATGGTAGAAAACTTCCCAGACAGAGGTAGAGAATTGGACATACAGATAAGCAAGGCATATAGAACTCCAACTAGCCACGATCAAAAAAAAATCTACACCTAGACATATAATAGTCAAGATCCCAGAAACCCAACAGAAGAACAAAATCCTACAAGCAGTTAGAGAAAAGAAACAAATTACCTACAAAGGAAAGCCCATCAGAATCAACACAAACGCTCAAGTCAAGGAGAGCCTGGAGTGAAGTATTTCAAGCCCTAAAAAAAATAACTTCCAACCTAGACTGTTGTATCCTGCAAAATTATCTTTCAAAATCGATGGGGAAATTAGATAGTTCCACGACAAAGAACACCTGAGAAATTTCATGAACACCAAACCACCACTCCAAACAATTCTAAACAATATCCTAGAAAAAGACAATGAAGGTCACAACTCCATGAGGCCCAACAGAGGGAAGCCACCAGGCAAGGCAAGAAACTAAAGGAAGGGGGGAAAAATAAAAAATTTTAAAAAGAGCCAACAACAGTAAAACATCATGACAAGGATGAATCAATATCAATTATAACCATCAATGTTAATGGCCTCAATTCACCAATCAAAAGAAATAAACTGGCAGAATGGATCAAGAAGCAAAATCCAACAATATGCTGTATACAAGAAACACACCTAACTCAAAAGGAAATTCATAGAAGCTGGGGATTTAGCTCAGTGGTTCCACCGCCTGCCTCACAAGCACAAGGTCCTGAGTTCGATCCCCGGTACCAAAAAAAAAAACAAACAAAAAAAGGAAAATCATAGACTGAAAGTAAAAGGATGGAAAACAGTTCTCCACATGACAGGAACCTAGAAAAAAGGTAGCAATCTTATTTGAAGACAAAGTAGATTTCAAGTCAAAACTAAGAGAAACAAAGATGGTCACTACATCCTTGTGAAGGGAACAATCCAAGAGGAAGAGAACACAATCATAAATATATATGCACCAAATACAAACACCCCCAACTATACAAGACAAATATTAATGGACATGAAAAGCCAAATAAGCACTAATACAATTGTAGTGGGGGACCTCAATATCCCACTATCACAAATAGATCATCTAGAAGACAACGCAATTCTAGAACTGAACCAGGCTATTGAACAAATGGACTTAATAGATGTTTACAGAGTGTTCCACCCCACAAAATCAGAACACACATTCTTTTTGGCTGCACATGGGTCATCCTCCAAAATAGACCACATGCTAGTTCATAGGACATGTTTAAGTAAGTGTAAAAGAATTGAAGTTACCCCCTGTATATTATCCGACCATAGTGCAATAAAGTTGGGGATCACTAGCATAAGAAACTGCAAAACTCCCACAAACATGGAAATTGAATAACACTTTCCTGAACAACCAGTGGGCCACAGAGGAAATTGAAGAAATTAGATAGTTTCTACAAGTAAATGATAATGCCAGTACAACATACAGGAATCTGTGGGACACAGTGAAAGCAGTTCTACGCGGAA
This sequence comes from Heterocephalus glaber, assembly GCF_053883595.1. Classification (NCBI taxonomy): domain Eukaryota; kingdom Metazoa; phylum Chordata; class Mammalia; order Rodentia; family Bathyergidae; genus Heterocephalus; species Heterocephalus glaber. Next base: position 302,748 of record NW_028258185.1, read on the forward strand.
AATTCATAGCAGTGAAAGCCCATATTAGGAAAATAGAAAGAGCTCAAATAACCTAATGCTGAACCTCAAGTTCCTAGAAAAAGAAGAGCATGACAAACCCAAAGCTCGTACAAGAGAGGAAATTATAAAGATCAGAGCAGAAATCAATGCAATGGAGACTAGGAAAACAAAAAAAATCAATGAATCAAAGAGGTGGTTTTTCAAAAGAATAAATAAAATCAATAAACCTTTAGCCAACCTTGTCAAAAAGAAAAGGCTCAAATCCATGCAATTAAGAATGAAAAAGGTGAAGTCACAACAGATCCAGCAGAAATCCAGGTGATCATCAGTACCTACTTCAAGAACCTGTATTCTAATAAAATGGAAAACACGGAAGAAATGGACAGATTCCTAGATACATATGAATTGCCAAAGTTAAATGAAGAAGATATAGAAATTCTAGGGCCGGGGATTTAGCCCAGTGGTTCTGTCACCTGCCTCGCAAGCACAAGGACCCAAGTTCGATCCCTGGTACCAAAAAAAAAAAAAATTCTAAACACCCCAATTACAATGAGTGAACTTGAAAACGTAATTTAAAATTTATGAACAAAGAAAAGCCCAGGTCCTGATGGCTTTACTGCTGAATTCTACAAGACATTTAATGAAGAACTATCGCCATTACTCTTTAAACTCATCAAGGAAATTGAAAGGGAAGCAAGGCTTCCAAATTCATTCCTGGAAGCAAGTGTTATTTTGATTCCAAAACCAGGGAAAGACCCAACCCAAAAAGAGAACTACCAGGCCAGTCTCCCTAATGAACATAGAAGCAAAAATCCTCAACAAGATACTGGCAAACAGAATACAGAGGGTCATCAAGAAGATCATACACCCTGACCAAGTCAGATTTATCCCAGGGATGCAGGGATGGTTCAACATACATAAATCAATAAATGTAATACACTATATTAACAGAGCCAAGGGCAAAAACCAGATGATGATCTCAATCGATGCAGAAAAAGCATTCAACAAAATCCAACACCCATTCATGATTTTTAAAAAAACCTGCAGAAAATTGGAATAGAAGGTCTTTATCTTAACCTGATTAAGGTTGTCTATGAAAAACCAACAGCCAACATCATACTAAATGGTCAAAAACTGAAAACTTTCATGCTAAAATCAGGAACAAGGAGCCGAGGATTTAGCTCAGTGGTTTCGCCACCTGCTGCACAGGCACAAGGACCCGAGTTCAATCCCTGGTACCAAAAAAAAAACAAAAAACCAAATAAATAAAAGCAGGAACAAGACAAGGATGCCCATTATCACCACTCCTGTTCAATATAGTTCTGGAAACATTAGCCACAGCAATTAGAAAAGAGAAAGAAAAGGAATAAAGATAGGAAAGGAAGAAGTTAAACTGTCATTATTTGCTGATGGTATGATACTTTACATAGAAGACCCAAAAAACTCTGCCAGGGCTGCGGATTTAGCTCAGTGGTTTCGCCGCCTGCTGTGCAAGCGCAAGGACCGGAGTTCGATCCCTGGTACCAAAAAAAAAAAAAAAAACTCTGCCGAAAGACTTCTAGACTTAATTGACAGATTCAGTAGAGTACCTGGATAAAAGGCCAACACTCAAAAACAATAGCCTTCTTGTACACAAATAACAGACTCACTGAGAAAGAAATTAGGGAAACAATTCCTTTTACAATAGCATCCAAAAAACTAAATATCTAGGCATCAATCTAACAAAAGAAGCAAAAGACCTCTATTTTGAAAACTACAGCACTCTGAAAAACGAGATCGAAGAGACATAAGAAAATGGAAAGACATCCCTTGTACCTGGGTAAGAAGAACCAATATAGTGAAAATGGCCATACTTCCAAAACTGCTATATAGATTTAATGCAATGCCGATTGAAATTCCAACAATATACTTCACAGAACTAGAGAAAACAATCCAAAAATTCATTTGGAACCAGAAGAGACCTAGAATAGCAAAAGCAATTCTAGGCAACAGAGACATGGCAGAGGGTATCACAATCCCCAACTTGAAACTATACTACAAAGCTACTGTGATAAAAAACAGTATGGTGGGCCAGGGATTTAGCTAAGTGGTTCTGCCCCCTGCCTCCCAAGTGCAAGGACCCAAGTTCGATCCCCAGGACCAAAAAATCAAACAAACAAAACAGTATGGTACTGGCAAAGAAACAGACTCAAGGATCAGTGAAATAGATTAAAAGATGCAGAAACAACTCCAGACATACTCAGCCACCTCATCTTTGACAAAGGAGCCAACCACCCTCACTAGAGGAAAGATAGCCTCTTTAATAAATGGTATTGGAAAAACTGGATTTCTACCTGCCAAAGATTAAAACTAGACCCTTATCTATCACCATGCACTAAACTAAGATTGAAGTAGATTAAAGATCTAAATATCAAAACAGAAACACTAAACTTGCTAGAAGATAAGTTAGGTAGAATTTTTTTTTTTTGGTACCAGGGATCGAACTCAGGTCCTTGCATTTGTGCAGCAGGCGGTGAAACCACTGAGCTAAACCCCTGGCCCTTAGGTAGAATTCTCGAAGACACTGGCATAGGAAAAGACTTCATGAACAAAATCTCAGTAGCACGGGAACCAGCACAAAGAATCAACAAATGGGTTCTCATCTTATTAAAAAGCTTCTGCACTGCAAGAGAAATGACCAACAGAGCTAAGAGACAACCTACAATGTGGGAAAAAAAATTTTAGCAGCTCTACCTCAAAGGACTACTACCTAGAATATATAAAGAACTTAAAAAAATCAGAGCCCCCCCAAATTTAAAGACCCAATTCAAAAATGGGCATCTGAAATGAACAGACATTTCTCAGACAAAGAAGTAAAAGCAGCAAGTAAACATATGAAAAAATGCTCAACATCACTTGTCATTTGAGAGATACAGATGAAAACAACACTGAGATTCCATCTCACCCCAGAAAGAATGGCTGCTATCAAGAAATCAACCAATAACAAATGCTGGCGGAGGTGTGAGGAGAAAGGAACCCTTCTCCATTGCTGGTGGGAGTGCAGACTGGTGCAGCCACTGTGGAAATCAGTATGGAGATACCTCAAAGAAGTAGGACTAGAGGTCCCATTTGACCTAGCTATTCCCCTGCTGAGTATCTTCCCAAAAGAATTAAAAGAATCATACCACAGTGATATATGTGCACCCATGTTTATAACAGCATGGTTTGTAATAGCTAGAGCTTGGAAACAGTCCAAGTGCCCATTAACTGGAGACTGGATAAAGAAGATGTGGGGGTTTTTTTGTAAAATGGAGTACTACTCAGCCATAAAGAACGAGAAACTAGAGACATTTATAGCTAAATGGATGCATATTGAAGCCATAATCTTAAGTGAAATAAATAGGACACAAGTGTAAATACTGAATAGTTTCTCTGGTGTGAGAAACTGAAAGTGTAAACAAGGATTAAAATGATTAAAACGAATAATTGGGCCAGGGGTTTGGCTCAGTGGTTCAGCCACCTGCCTTGCAAGCACAGGGTCCTGAGTTCAATCCCCCCGGTACCAAAAAAAACAAATAATTGATAATTTGAAATAGGAAGAAAAGGTCCAAAGTGGTACAGGAAGTGGGAGGGGAAGGGGAAAGGAAAGAAAGGAAAGGAAAAATTATGAGAAAAGGGAAAAAAGAAAACAAAGTCTTTGTAAATAGGGAAGGGAGGAGGTGGTGAAGGGAGGATGGGGAATAGGGAAAATATAACCAAGATACATCATGTACAGGTACAAATACCCAATGATAAATGTAAACATATTGTATACCTAAAATATACTAATAAAAGAATTTAAGCAAAAAAAAAAAGAAACCAACAACAGAAAGATAGTTTTACAACAGCTGTGGCAGTACACATCTGTAATCTCAGCTATTCAGAAAGCTGAGGCAATAGAATCACAAGTTTGAAGCCAGCCTGACAAATTTTCCAAGAGCCTGACTCAAAGAAATGAAAAGGACTGGGGATGTAACTCAGTGAGAAAACCCTGGGTTCAATCTCAGTGCCACAAAAATAGTGTTTCACATGAAACTAAAATAGTGTAAGAGACTTTAAGGAAACATGGAGAAGAAAATTTACATACATATATATGCATATACATGATATGAAATAAATCCAGGTTGTATGAAAAACTTCTGCTTATGAGCCCAACAATGTCTCTTAATCTTCATTAAAATACTTGTCACTGGGGCCAGGGATTTAGCTCAGTGGTTCCACCGCCTGCTCCACAAACCCAAGGACCCGAGTTCGATCCCTGCTACCAAAAAAAAAAAATACTTGTCACTGAAATAAGTATACTTTTTCAAGTTCATCTGTTTCAATTCTATTTCCTCAGACTAGGGTTTGAGGTTTTTATTGGACAGCTCCTTGTGTCACTTTTCTCTAGAGCAAATCTTTGTAGCAGAAGTACAAATTGAAAGTGATGGAGGGCTGGGGATTTAGCTCAATGGTTTCAATGCCTGTCTCCCAAGCACAAGGTCCCAAGTTTGATCCCCGGTACAAAAAAAAGTGATGGAAACTCTTGATGTTGAAATTAGAAGCTCCATTGAGATACTCTTTTGTTAAATTGGAGATTTCAACAGAAGAGTCAGTAGTTTAGCTTTATGAAACCCTTGAAAAATAAGTTTTGACATAGTTCTACTAGGTATGTAACTTTGGTGTTCACCTGTCATTTATGGAATTGAAATGAAGTTTGAAAAACACTAATACAAAGCTTTATCTTACATATGAAGAAACAGATACGATATATGACTTTTGGGGGGGTTTTTTTGATACTGGGAATTGAACGCAGGACCTTGTACTTACAGGGCAGGTGGCAGCACCACTGAGCTAAGTCCCCAGCTCCATGTTTTCTTGGGGATTTTTTGGTTTTTTTTTTTTTTGGTACTGGAGATCAAACTCAGGTCCTTGTGCTTGCGCAGCAGGCGGTGAAACCACTGAGCTAAATCCCCGGCCCTGTTTCTAGTTTCGTTTTGTTTTGTTTTGTTTTTGATATATGACTTTTCTAAAGGAAAGAGAATGCTAAACACAATTTTTTTTTTTTTTTTTGAACCAGGGAGCAAACTCCGGACTTTGTGCTTGCAAGGCAGGCAGCAGCACCACTGAGCTAAATCCCCAGCCCAACACAAAGTTTGAGATAGAGATTATCTCTAAGGAAGAAGCCAGAGTGATGGGATCAGGAAAAAACACAAGATAGTAGTCTGATAAGTTAGATGGTGTGTTTCTTGGTATTTATTATGCTTCATATGTAAGTATAAATGATATATAATTTTAAAACACTTAAGAATAATTGTTAAAATAGTTGGGCCGGGGATTTAGCTCAGTGGTTCTGCCGCCTGCCTTGCAAGCGGAAGGACCCGAGTTCGATCCCTGGTACCAAAAAAAAAAAAAAAAAAAAAAAAATAGTTGCAGAGTGTTTACCAAAAGGAAGTCTCCATTTTTACTTAGCATTTTACATATTTTAACAGGGTTAGGGGGAGCAGGCCCTGAAAAAAATCTCATCCTTGTAAGGATAGTCACCTTGTTAGTAATGAGCCATGACCATAACCTGAGATCTCTGGGGTTTTTTATTTTGTCCTTTTAGCTTCTATACCATCCTGCTTCCCTACACATTGATTCTGCACTCAATCTCTTTTGTTTGGTTTTTTTTTGCACTCAATCTCATTCTCCCAGGCTGCAAGTTTTCTCCTTGGACTCCATGATCAGTTAACTTCAGTGTTCTGAACCAACACCCTGAATTCCCTTCATACTTTTGTTCTTACACTGTTCTCTGTTTCACCAATTTCAAAGTCAAATGAAATCCACCATCTTTTAATCTCTGAGACCACTTGACTCCATTGCAGTTGTGTGATTTCTAAACTCGGGCACTCATTTCTGTTTAGCTTGTTGACGTATACCTGGTTAGTGTTACAACCCTTTTGCTATTCTCCTCAGCTTTATAGTCTCTACTTCCCATCCCCACTTTCAGCAGATGACTTTGCTTCTGACTTTCTTAAGAAAATACTGGTATGCACGCCTATGATCCTAATTAGGAGGCTTAGGCAGGAGAATCAAGTTTGAAGCCAATTTAGTAAGACTGCCTCAAAAAAAAAGTAAATTTACCTTACCCTTTAACTCATTATCTCTTTTTCTTAATCTCAAAAACACACTTTCTGCTGGGTGTGGTGCTGCAAGCCTATAATCTCAGCACTTAGGAGTCTTATCCAGGAGGATTGCCATGAGTTTGAGGCCAACCTGAACTACATAGTGAGACCCTGTTTCAAAAAAAACAACAAAAAAATGGGGATTTAGCTCAGTGTTTCCAGTGCCTGCTTCATAAGCTCAAGGTCCCAAGTTCAATCTCCAGTACCCCCCCCAAAAAAAGTATATATATTATATACTTGTATAATAAATGCAGTTATTTATATTTATAAAATGTATGTATAATTTATATATGTATACTTAATATATAAATCTTTTATATATAATTATATATAACATATATAAAACACACTTTCTTTCCAGGACTTACTTCATCTGTGTAGCTTTTACTATATCCCATTGTCTTAGTTATCTATTGTTGTATAACAAATTTGCCCAGAACAAAGTGGATTAAAAAAATAATAAACACTTATTTCTGGGGGTGAGGAATTTAGCAGCAGTTTATTTGAGTCATCCTGGCTTGGGGTCTTTCTTGAGGTTGTTAGGAAAGATTCAGCCAGGGTAGCAGTTTTCTGAAGATGTGACAAACAGGATTTGCTTCTAAAATGGCACATTTACATGTCTGGCAAGTCAGTTTTGCTTGTTAGCCGAAGACGTAAGTTCCAACCTACATGAGAATCTCTGCAGCCTGTTTGTCCTCACAACAAGTCAAACAGACATGGGCTTTTAAAAAAAAAAAAAAAACAGGGTCTCACTGTGTAGTTTGGGCTGGCCTTGAACATACTATGTAGCCCAGGCTGGCCTTGAACCCACTGCAGTCCTCTTTCCTCCGCCTTGGAGTGCTGTGATTACAAGAGTCCACTACCACCCCAACCAGAGTGGGAAATTTAAGAGGAATTCTTTTGTGACTTCACTTCAAAAGTCATCTGCCACTGACTCAATATCCTTTTGTTTACACTGGGTGAGCCCTTTGTCAGAGGGCGTTTCACAGGAGTCCCAGGAGACTTCGAAGCAATATCAGGAGACAAGAATCACTGTAGACAATGTTGAAGGCAGGCTACCATACTCAGCTTCTCCCATCCTTCAGTTTCTTCCATAAGTTGGTTTCTCTCTTCTCTTTACCCTAACTCTATTAACTCAACTACAAAAATATGAATTATATTCATTATTTTTTAAAAAGATATACTCGGGCTAGGGATTTAACTCAGTGGCATTGCGCCTGCCTTGAAAGCAAAAGGTCCTGAGTTTGATCCCCAGTACCGAAAAAAATAAATAAAAAATAAAAAAAGATGTACTCTGTTGCCCCATGTTGATCAGGGCTTGGTTGCAGAGAATATAACCTGTTCTAGCTAGTTTAAGCAGTAAGGGACTTGTTATTGGGCACTAAATGAGTCACAGAATTTTTGGGAAAATTGAAGAAATTATTCCTACGGACAGTTAAGGGACCTGCCACTGCTTCCCTACAATTAGGAAGCTACAGTTAGGAGCCTGTCACTGCCTCTGCCAGTTCAAAAGGTACATTTTCCATGCCACTGTCAGCTTCCCTAAATGCACGCCCTGCGCCCTGTCCTAATTCCTGCTGGCTCCAGAATCCAAATGATACACAAATGCATCTGATTGCCAGAATGTAATTCACATCTGGTATAATCTAGCTAGCTAGGGACTGGGGAAGTAACACAGTGGTGGAGCATTTCCCTAGCATGTGTGAGTCCATGGGTTGTGATCCCCAGCACTACAAAATAAATTAGCTAAATACTAGGAAATGTGGGAAATACTATCTTTAGCTTTCAGCCTATGAACACTAGAAGAATACACTTGCTGAGCCAACCATGCATAGGACCTGCCACCACATTTCCTCTCAAGTAGTGCTCACTTCCTTCCTTCAGTGCCAAGTTTCTTGAAACAGTTGTCTGTGCTTGCTCCTTTTTATTTTTTTTAAAGACCAGAGTCTCTCTAAATTGCCCAGGCTGGACTCAAACTTGTGATCCTCCTGACTCAATCTCCTGAGTGCTGGGGTTACAGGCATGTGCCACCATACCATACTGTTGTTAGTTTTTTATTGTTGTTGTTGTTTTTACAGTGCTGGGGATCAAACCCATGACCTTGCACAAACTAGGCAAGCGCTGTACCACTAAATTACACTCCCAGTCCATTCTCACCTCTTAACCCACCATAATCTGCCCACTCTTTTCTCACAGCTCCACAGGACCTCCTGATTTGCAGGATCAGTGGTCCGTTTCAGTTACACTGGACGTTCAAGTAACAGATTGTTTCTTGTGATGCTTGTGGTGGGACCCATATCAATGTTATGCACAAAAGAATTACTTAAAGTCTCTTTCCTCAAAGGGCCTTGGGCTTAGCAGCACACTTCACCTCTCACCTGATCACCTTATTGATGTTACTGTCCATCTAGTCTTTTCAGAATTCCTTCACATTCAGTCACCAAATCCTGACATTTCAATAGAGAGATAACTTCTATAGCTAACCAGTTCTTTGTATCTCCACTACCTAGACTACTATAGCAAGCTCCTAACTAATCTTTTAGCTGATGGGTCTTCCCCATTTCTTTTTATCTTCTACCTACCTTAGCACAACTTTCAAGATATTTAATAACCTGGCCCCAATTTACCTAGTAATAATAATGGCAAAGGCTTTTTGAGCATTTAGTATGTACCAAGCACTGTACAAAGTACTTTATCTGCATATCACCTTTAATTCCACATCAGCCAAATAAGTAGCTCCTATCAGGTCCCCACTTGGTAGATAAGACAACTGAGGGTTATAGAATTCACAAGATTTGATCCAAGTTGCTTGGCGACTGTGGAAGCGGGATTAGAGTCATGTCTGCTACCTCAAGAACTAGTACTCTTAGCCCCACTGCATTTCACAGTTGCCACAGCTTTATCTGTTCACGGTCTGATAATGGTCAGTGACCATCCCACCATACATCTCATTTCTTAAAATGTCCTTACCCCCTCCCAGCACTTTTCTGCTTAGCAAATTTCTATCCCATCTTCAAGTTCTAACTCAAATGTTGCCTCCTTAGCTACCCTTTTCAAGCTCTCCATTCTGTACTCTTACTCTTCTCTGGGTGGTGGTGGTGGTGGTGGTTGTTGTTGTTTTGGTACCAGGGATTGAACTCAGGACCTCACACTTGCCAGGTAGGTGCAGTGCCAGTGAGCTAAATCCCGGGCCCCTACTCTTCTCAGTTCATACTTTTTAATAGTATTTATTGAGCTGTAATATAATTATCTCTTTTTTTTTCCAGTACCAGGAATCAAACTCAGGACCTTGCGCTTGCCAGGCAGGTGCAGCACCACTGAGCCACATCCCTGGCCCTATAATTATCTTCTAAATGTATGTATCAGTCAGGATTTAGAGAGAAACAGATACCACATAATACTTTAAGCAGAAAGAAAATATTACATAGAGTTATGTGTTTACAAAATCAAAGGGCCAGGGATTTAGCTCAGTGGTGCCACTGCCTGCTTCACAAACCACAAGGTCTGGAGTTCGATCCCCTGTACCAAAAAAAAAAGATGAAAAAAAAATCATACAGGAAGAGGGGTTGAAGGGAGGGTAGGAGAATGGGGGGGAAATCAAGATGTGTCATGAGGGGCCAGTGATTTAGCTCAGTGGTTTCGCCACCTGCCTCACAAGCACAACATCCTGAGTTCAACTCCCGGTACAAAAAAACAAAGATGTGTCATGTACAGATACAAATTCCCTATGATGAATGTGATCATTATTATACCTAAAATGTACCAAGAAACTTAATTTAAAGAAAAACAATATGAATAGCTGGAAGAGCTGGCTGTAAGTGGAGCCTCTAGGAATGATTCCCAGAAAACTACTGAATTAACCCAAGGGCCTCAGCCTCTGATGGCCACTAGAATACTGAGTTTGAGAAGGCAGCACCGTGCTACAATCCCACAGGATACAATGTCAGACTTTTTATAGAGCTACTGACAAATGTAAGCTTCTGAGTATGATCGGCTGAGAAGGGAAAAAGGAAACTGGGTAATCAGCACCTGGAACTTTGAGAATTTACTCTATAGCATGTTGGGCTCTTTGAAAGTTTGCTTTTCTAATAGAGAGAGAGAGAGAGAGTGTGTGTGTGTGTTACTGGAGATTGAACCCAGAGTCTTCTCACTGAGCTCCACACCCAGCTAAATTGCCCAGGATGCCCTCAAACTTGGGATCCTCCTGCATCATCTTCCAGGGTTTCTGGGATTACTGCAGGAATGTGCCCCTGCACCCAGTTGTTTTTGTTTTTCTTTTTGCTTTTAAGGAAATCAATTTTTTTTGTATTAAATTCTTTTATTGGTACATTGTAGGTATACAACACAATTACATTTCTCATTAGGAATTGTACCTTTACATAATGCATCTTGGTTCTTATTTTTTCCCCATTCCTAGCCCTCCCTTCACGCCCTCCCCCTTCCCTATTTACAAAGACTTTATTTCCATTTTTTCCATTTCTCATCATTTTTCCTTTCCCTTCTTTCCTTTCCCCTGCCCCTCCCACTACCCCTACCCCTTTGGACCTTTTCTTCCTATTTTACATTATTGATTATTCATTCTAATCATTGTTACATTTTAGGTATACAATATAATGACATTCATCATTGGAAATTTGCACCTTTACATAGTCTCTCTTAGTTCTTATTTTTCACCCTTGCCCAGCCCTCCCTTCAACCCCTCCAGTCCTCCCTATTTACAAAGATTTTGTTCCTATTTTTCCATTTTCTCATATTAATCCCATTCCCTTCTATCCTTTCCCCTAGCCCTCCCACTTCCTTCCCCTTTGCCCCTTTTCTTCCTATTTCACATTACCTATTATACATTTAGTCCTTATTTACACTTTCAGTTTCTCACACCAGAGAAACTATTCGGTAGGAAATCAATTATTTTAAAGCTCAGAGGATAAGGTGCCATATGCCAATCCCCCCCGCCCAAAAAAAGAAAACTACTTTGTCATGATAGTACTTGAATACAAAGTGGGCAGGCAAAAACTACTTGAGAAAAATGCCGGCATGGTGGCGCCTGCCTGTAGTCACAACACTTGGGAGGCCGAGGAAGGAGGATCACAAGTTCAAGGCCAGCCTGGGCTGTATAGTGAGACCCTGACTCAAGGGGGAAAAAAGGGAAAAGAAAAGAGGTTATGAAAGCAGTTGAAAGGTTACACTGAAGTAAGAGGCAGTACAGATTTAATCTTCAATCTAAGACTAGCCTAAGGGCCTTGGAAATGTCAGTTAAATTTTCTATGCCTCAATCCTCTCTTCTGTGAAGACAGGGACTAGAACTAGACAATGTTCCAACCCTACAGTTTTGGTTGTTGTCATTGTACAACTAAAAAAATATTTCTTTGTTTTGTTTTTGAGACAGTCTCACTGGGTAAGCCAGGCTGGTCTTGAATTCACTATGTAGCCCAGGCTGGCCTCGAACTCAAAGCAGTTCTCCTGCCTCAGCCTCCTGAGTGCTGACATTACAGACATGTGTCACTAGGCCCAGTGAAAAAAAGTATTTTAAAGTAGGGGATTATGCAACCATTTCTGGAGCTTTTGCTCGTTCTGTAGAATTTTCTTGTCAACCTTAAAATATTCTCTGAGGATGTCCAGGCAAGGCGAGAAAAGCAGTGGGAGGAGAAAGTAACCTAGAAAGTGAGAGGTTTTGTCCTCACCATGTGGAACCAAATAGTCTTTTTTAACATACACAGCAATTTCCATGTTCCCTAATTTCTCAATTTGAGGTTTTGGTTAATTCGTCCCTAGGAGTTAAGGGGGGGGGGGTGTTATTCTTCAAAGAACCATCACTGATTCAAGAAGAAGCACATTGAAAGCACCCTCCAGGCTATGTTAGCTGGGCCAGAGATTAAACAGAGCTTTCTGCTAGGTCCCTGCAGCCTCCTTTAGGCTATTTGAGATGCTCACTGGTTTTTTTGGCCTATTTTTTTCCTTCAAGAATTGTCTTTCATTCTCCTGCTTCTCTGATGTAAAACACTTTTCAGAACACCATTTTCAGACAAGCCTTCAGATGTTACTGAGGGTCAGTTTGCCAGACTGGTTTTGTTGTTTCCCTCAAAATAGGAGACACCCAGCAGTGGCAGCGGCTAGCGCTGACCCCAGGGAGTGCTGCGATGCTCAGGGCCCATGCACAGGCCTCCATCTCTGATGTGCCTGCTTATTTTGCCTCAAAGCTTGCTTACCAACTCCAACTTGGTCCCTGGGCTCTCTTCCCTCACCCTGCCCCTGCATTGTGCATTTCAAAAGGTGGGAAAAATAACAGCTTCTTCCTGGCCTTCTTCAAACTGCAGAATCACCAGGGCCAATAGTCAGATCATGCACCCTTCACCAAACCTTCATACAGGTTTCAGCTCAGGGTAAAACAAAAAGCTGCTTAACACATAACTCAGTTTCTTTTCTAATAGAGCCCCAGGGCTGCCTCTCCTTGATGCAGGAATAAAACTGAAGTAGCAGAGTTCCTCAGTCAAAAACAATACAAATCCCAATGTGTTACACATCTATTGCTAGATGGAGCCAAATTAAATGTGATATACACATGAAGATTTGTTTTAGTTACAGCCCTACCCTCAGCCCATTTATAGTCAAAGACTCTGTTTCTCAAAGCATAGTCCAACTACTATCACCTACATCAGAATTACTTTGAATGCTTATTTTAAAATGCAGATTCCTGGGCTTTGGTCCAGATTTATTGAATCCGAATATGTAGAAACAGCATATGAGACTCTGTAGTTCACAATATACCTCATATTTACTCCCATGCACAATAAAATTCCTAAAACCACATATTACTTTAATAAGAGGGCCGGAGATTTAACTCAGTGGTTCTGCTGCCTGCCTCGAAAGCACAAGGACCCAAGTTTGATCCCTGGTACCAAAAAAAACAACTTTAATAAGAGCTTTTTAGGAATTTACAAGGACAATAATTACACTATTTGACTCTTTAAGGACCCTGGTCCTTAGTCCACACACTAATCACAAAGTCAAGAGTATAACAGTATTGATTAACAACATGAGGATAACAAAGGTACAGTACTCATAAGATCATTTAATGGAGCCAGGTGTGGTGGCACACACCTGTAATTACAGCACTTGGGATGCTGACACAGGAGGATTGCCAGGAGTTCAAGGCCAGCCTGGGCTACATAGTGAGATCAAGGCCAGCCTGAATTATATTGTGAAACCCTGTCTCAAAAACAATAAAGATCAAGGAAAGGTATAAGAACACATGGCATTGGGGCTGGGGATTTAGCTCAGTGGTTCCACCACCTGCCTCACAAGCACAAGGTCCTGAGTTCAATTCCCGGTACCAAACAAAAAAAACATGGCATTAAGGTTTTTCAGAGTTTTAACAGTAAATACTACATTTTAGCTGTAATGAATAAACTGAAAATATACATAAATGACATGAAGTGCATCTGATAGAAGATTAGCATCAACATTGTCTTAATTCCTTGTTGACTCTTTCCTTTTAAAACAAAAATTTGGGCATTTGGGCCAGGGATTTACCTCAGTGGTGCTGCCACCTGCCTCACAAGCGCAAGGTCCTGAGTTCAATCCCCAGTATCAAAAAAATAAAAGTTTAAAATAAAAAATAAAACAAAAATTTGCAGCCCATCAGACAATTCTGATGTCTGCTGAAATTTGAGAACCGCTATTCTCATTCTTCTAACTCATTTCTGCCTCAGGACCTTTGAACTTTCTAGACCCTTGGCCTGGTGCACTCAAGGCTCTTACCTCATCAACGTTGTCAGCTGAAATGCTATCACAGAGCTAGCCCTTCACAGACCTTCCCATTAAAGTTAGCCTCCCTATTCCACATCCCAGTGTATGGCATTATCTTCTGAATTTCTCCATAGAATTATCAGAAGTGACCTTGTTCATTTATTTACTTGTTCTTTTATTATCTGACTGCCCCATTTGAATGATGGCAAATACCTCCTGTCTTCTAGAACACTCACCCCAGTACCTGGAATGTGCCCAGCACATAGTAGGCTCTTAATAAAAAGTTTCTCAAATAAAATAAAATAAAAATTTGAAAGACATTTAAAAGGCCTATTTCAAGTCAAAACAAGGCATCCAAAAAAGAAAAATGACTGCTTTTTAGCCCAAATTAACCCATTGTAGATTATGATGTTAGCTGGGGAAGGAGAGTAGATATGTGAATCTGATATAACTTATTTTCCTAGCTTGGCATGGTCACGCACACCTGTGATCCCAGCACTTGGAAGGCTGAGCCAGGAGAAGTGCTTCAAGTTTGAGTCCAGCCTGGGGTACATAGTGAGCTCAAGGCCAGCCTGATGTGCATACCAAGACCCTGTCTCAAAAAACCAAGTAAATAAATATCCTACCCCAGGGCCGGGGATTTAGCTCAGTGGTTTTGCCACCTGCTGTGCAAGTGCAAGGACCCAAGTTCGATCCCCTGTACCAAAAAAAAAAAAAAAAAAAAAATCCTACCCCAATAAATTCCATGGATTGATATTGTGCAACCTGGTCAGTTTTGAAGATGTTACCAACATTGTTCACATTTTACTAATACAGGGTTGGAGAGGTGTCACTAATAAATTAGGTTTACTTCTGAAGATGTAACAAAGACTTTAGAGTACAGCTGGCCCATGGTTTCAACAAGGACTGAAAAATTGTGAATGGGTTCTAGTGGTATTATCTTTGCTAGTGGGCAAGGGAAGAGGAGAACTGCTGGTGGATATAAAAAGAACAGTATTCAGCCATGGTGGTGCACACCTGTAATCCCAGGACTCTGGGAGGCTGAAGCACAAGGATCACAAGTTTGAGCCCAGCCTGGGCAGCTTAAACTACTTAGTGAGACCCTGTCTCGAAAGAGGGCTGGGGCTTTAACTGAGTGCAAGGGCCCTGGGTTCAAACCCCAGTACCATGGGGCCAGAGATTTAGCTCAGTGGAGCCGAGCCTGCCTCACAAGCACAAGGTCCTGAGTTCAATCCCTGGTACCAGGAAAAAAAAGAAAAGCAGTACCATGGGAGGGAGGGAGGGAAGGAAACAGTAGAGGATACCCCCAGTGTAGGGGACTGAGAGATGAGTAAAGGCAATTCTTTATATAGAATTTCTTTCTTCCTTCCTTCCCTAAGACTAATGACCCCACCTATCTGCTGCTTTCTGTCTAAGGGTTTAGGAGGGTATACTATATATATAGCACTTGTATTTTTCATCTGTGGTTCCCAGCTCACAACTTCCTCCCCAAGGCAGGCCATAAAAACTACTTTTTCTTCTCTATGGACAGGTCATACAACATCTAATCTTTCCCCGCCTTTCTGTCTGGGAGTTGGCCATAAAGAAATTCTCTGACCTCCCTTGTCATAGTAGGTGGGAAGACCCTCCTCATTCCAGAAGGGCTCTGTCTTGTACCCTGGAGGGAAAGATGATGCAGAGAGGCCAAGAAGACTCCTGAGGTAGACAGACTTAGCTCATTTTCCTCAGCCGGTGTATTAGTATTAGAAGTCTCCATAAAAAACCCAAAAGGACAGGGTTCAGAGAGCTCCCACATAGTTAAAAAGGAGGTTTCTGGAGGATGGTGCCCCGAGAGAGCTTGGAAACTGCCCCTTCTACATGCCTCGCCTTATGCATCTCCTCAACTGCATCCCTTGTAATACTCATTATAATAAACTGGTAAACATAAGTTAGTGTTTCTAGGGCCGGGGATTTAGCGCAGTGGTTCCACCGCCTGCCTCGCAAGCACAAGAGCCTGAGTTCGATCCCCAGTACCAAAAAAAAGGAAATAAGTTAGTGTTTCTCTGAGTCCTATGAACCACTCAAGAGGAATAATTAAACCCAAGGTGAGGGTTATGGAATCCTCATTTATAGCCACGTGGTCAGAAGCACCAGGGGCTTGTGATTGGCATCTGAAGGAGGAGTAGAATGGCAATCTTGGGGACAGAGCTCTCAACCTGTGGGATCAGATACTACCCCCAGATAGTGTCAGAACTGAATTGGAGGACAGCCAGCTGTTGTTTGTGGTATGTGGGGAAACCACACACGCGTCTAGTGTCAGAAGTAAGCTGTGTGGAGCTAGGGCAGTGGCTCAGTGGTAGAGTGCTTGGCTAGCAAGTGTAAGGCCCTGGGTTCCATCCCTAGCTCAGGATGGATGGTCTGTGTTGTAAGAGTAGAGTAGGAGAAACTGGGTTTGAGCCTGAGTTTGTTTTCACAAGTAGAATAGAGTTTGCCCTATGGAAACTGAAGCAAGGAAGTAAGGCTCTGTAGCCTCTGATTTTTTTTTTCTTTGATAGGGAAAGGACACCATATGGGGAAATTGTACCCAGTGCTTCCAAGGAGAAAACTGTAGTCTTATCAGATTCTGAGAGGAAGGGACAAAGGTGTATTGGTGAAGTTTTAGCCTCTAAACTGTAGAACTACTGTATAGTTCTAAAGAGAAAGCTGCGCCAGGGTTGTTGTTCTTGGTGTCCAGCAGGTGGTGTCACAGTCGAAGGCTGCCTGGGACTACAGCGGAAACTGTAGGACAATAGGTAGCTTCCAGAGTCTTCTGACCCCTGAGGGAGAGAACAAGCAGGTGCTTTTGCTACTGTCCAGTCCACTAATCTTAATCCACACCCACCTCCTTTCTCTTCCTGCTTTTCTTAGAAACTTTAGCCCGAGACATATCACCTGTTACCTTCTGGTATCCAGCTAGGGAGGAGCCAGGGATTTAGCTCCATGGTTCCGCTGCCTGCCTCGCAAGCACAAGGACCTGAGTTCGATCCCCGGTACCAAAAAAAAAAAATCCTGAGTGAGATCCAGCGAGGGAGGAGTGACACTAAGAACTGTGCTCAGGGAAAGTTGGAAAGAGAAAAATCCCAGAGAAATTTGAAGCACTTTCCCAAAGTCCAAGTTCTACCATACATTCTGTCCATCATACATTCTAAATTGGCAGTGCAGTGAGATGTCCTCCTTCCTGCCAATCTGAAAATGCCAATGTCTTACACTCATGGAGGAACCTCCACCCTCCTAAAACTCCCACACATACACAGATCTAATAGTGACACAAACCAGGAACAGCAGAGCAGGCAAAATGCAGTTTAGTTATCAGCCAGCTGTCTGGCTCTGTGGACAACAGGCATCAAATTAATACATGGGTGGGCACCTTGCCATCAATGGGCAAGGCCATGATCACCATTTAGGAACAATCAGCCTGCCAAGGTGGGGGGCAGCCCATGGCATTTTGCCCATCAGCTTCCCTGCCACAAACTGAATGAACAGAACTACTGAATGCCTCCCTGCCTGTGAAGAAATAGACTCACTTAAAGCAGCAAGGGAAAGAGAGCAGAGGAAAGGGGCAGTGCTCTACCTAAAAACATTTCCAAAGCTTCTCTATCTTAGCTTTTTTGGGGGGAGAGGGGGTCCTGGAATCCAAAACTAGAAGTTTGGAATCAGTAGTATAAAATGGTATATGTGGATCCAAGGACATAGCTCAGGGGTAGAACACTCACCTAGTTATATGGAAAGCCCTGGGTTCAAGTGCCAGCACATACACACACACACACACACACACACACACACACACACACACACCCCAAATTAAGGGTAGAATAGAACATACAATGGAAGTAGAATGAAGGCAAATGTGGCAAGGTAGAAAGAGCTTAGATTAAGAACACCTGGATTCTAGCTCACATTAATGTGTGACCTTGGGCAAGTCATTTCCTCTCTCTGGGCCTCACTTTTCATAACTGAGATGAGGGCATTTGGCTAAGATGACATCTAGTATATTTTCCTCCTCTAACATCTGCTCTTCAAATGAGAAGTGCTGATCTTCCCTTGTTGAAGGTGAGCAGTCTAGCACCTATAGAACCCCAGGTACAAACTACATCTGAGCTAAGGGAGCCAGGTACCACAGAAGTGGGGAAAATCAGGCAAGGCATGGTGGTGCATGCTTGTAATCCCAGCACTTGGGAAGCTGAGGCAGGAGGATTGCTGTGAGTTTGAGGCCAGCCTGGGCTACATAACAAAACTCTATCTCAAAAACAAACAAAAATAAGAAGTAGGGGAAATAAAAGTTCTGACTTCGAAATGTCTCCACTCCCCAAATCACTATTAACCAATAGGCACCCACTATAGGGACTTGAAAATACGAGATCAAATTTCATGATCCTCTGTATATTGAAAAGAACAGAAGCTCAAGCCAGCCTTATAACTAAGAAAACTTTTTTAAAAATTTTTTTGCTTGCTTGCTTGTCATTTAGTTTTTTTGAGACAGGTTGTTGCTTTGTAATTCAGGCTGGTCTTGAACTATATAGCAGGATGGGCTACATAGCAGTCCTCCTGCCTCATAATAATCCTCCTGCCTCAGCCTCCCAGAGTGCTGGATTACAGGCATGTGCCACCACACCCCACTCCAAACTGAATATTTATCAGTACAGTAGATATTAACCAGATGAGCATCACTTTCTGTTTGAAACAGTTTTAAAGTGCTCACTTTGGCAGCACATAGACTAAAATTGAAACAGTTTTCGAGCTGGGTATGGTGGCCCATGGTCATAATTCCAGCATTCCAGAGGTTGAGGGGAGGATCTCTGTAAGTTCAAGACCAGCCTGAACTACAAAGTGAGACCCTGTCTCAAACAACAAACAAACATTGGCCGGGGATTTAGCTCAGTGGTTCTGCCACCTGCCTCCCAAGCACAAGGACCCGAGTTCAATCCCCAGTACCAAAAAAAAACAAAGAAACAAAAAAATTGAGTTTGGATCTAACACAAGTCTGTCTCTGATCTCTGCTCCAATGACCCTCCCCCCACAGAGCCACCTTTCCTCTCAGAAGTTTCTTCCTGCCCATTCCTAGTCACAGTAGGCTGTTCTAGCTGCCTGTTCGTTGTTCACCTGGTCTCTGGGAAGGGACCTGTGCCCAAAGGTGCCCTGTGAAGAAAGGCATCACTTCACATCCCCCCAGGCAGTGTTTCACTTCCTGCGCCCAGGTGAGTTTCCTTAGGATACTGGAAACTTCCCATTCACTAGAACTTTCCGGTACACCCAGGCTTAAGAAAATGCGTACTGAGAACAGAGAGAGAGATTCCAGTATGACAAGCAACAGCACTCAGATCTGAGTTTATCTGTTGTCCACACTATCGTGGGAAATCTTAACCCTCAGGGAAGAAAGAATGGTCAGATTAGCAAAAGTAGTATCTTTCTTTCATCCAATTGCATTATGCTGAATTTCAAAAAGAATGTCACGTCTCATCTTCCACAAGATATGTAGTATGGGGGGGCTGAATCCTACTTTCAAGGAATTCACAGTGTGTACTATCTATTGATATATAGTTACCCGTAAAATATAGTTTAAAACAATTCTCTCTGGTTTTTTTGGGGGGGTGGTTTTTTTGAGACAGGGTCCTGCTGTATAGTTCGGACTGGCCTTGGACTCGCTATGCAGCCCAGGCTGGCCTTGAACTCATGGCAATCTTCCTGCCTCAGTCTCCCAAGTGCTGGTATTACAGGCCTGTGCCACCACACCTAGCTTTTTTCCTTCTTTCTTTTTTTTTTTTTTTTTTGGTACGGGGGATCGAACTCGGGTCTTTGGGCTTACAAGGCAGACAGCAGAACCACTGAGCTAAATCCCCAGCCCCCTTCTTTCTTTTTTAATACTGCAGATTGAACCTAGGTCCTTCTCACTGAGCTGTGTCCTCAGTCATTTTATTTATTTCAAGATAAGATTTCACTAAGTAGCTGAGTTGCCCAGACTGGGCTCAAACTTGCAATCCTCCTGCCTCAGCCTCCCAGAGTGCCCAGCCTCGAGCATCTTAGCTAGGTAGCCCTGACTCAGTGCCTGTCAGGGAGCTGTAGTCAACATGTCAACTAGGGCTGCAGTTATCTGAAGGTTTGTCTGGGGCTGCCCACCCTGTAGTACAAGGTGGCTCGCTCGCATGGCTGGCAAGTTCGTGCAGGCTTTTCGTAGAAGGCCTCAGTTCCTCCTAACACTGGCCTCTCCTTGAGCTTCTCATAAGACAAGAGCTAGCTTCCCTCAGGGAAAGTGATCCAAGAGAGAAGCCGAGTTGGAAACTGCATTGTCAATGATGACTGAGCATTGGTAGTTATACGTGTCCCTTCCACAGTCCTGGGTTGGCCATACAGGCCATCCACTGTCCAGTGTAAGAAGGAAATGCAGAAAGGGGATGAATACCAAGAGATGTAGGTCATCAGGGCTGTCTTGGAGGATGACTACAACATAGTCCAACCGGGGTTTCAAAGTTCTCATAATAAAACAGCTAGTATATTTATAAACCTACAAGAATGAATGTTTCAATTTTTCACAAAATGCCATTAAGTAAAATAGACTTCAGGAGACTCTTTTTCATAAACATTTAGGGCACTTGGAATGTTGGGGGATGGTTTTGGTTTTGGTTTCCAGTACTGGGAATTCAATCCAGGGAGCACTGAGCTACATTCCTAGCTCATTTGTTTGTCTTTTTTTTGTTTTGTTTTGAGACAAGATCTTGCTATGTAGTTCAGGCTGGCCTTGAACTCACTATGTAGTGCAGGCTTACATTGAGCTCATGACGATTCTCCTGCCTCAGCCTACTAAGGGCTGGAATTACAGGCAAGTGCCACCATGCCTGGTTGATCTTGATCTACAAGTTGTGTGGTTTTTTGTTGTTGTTTTTTGTTTTTGTTTTTGTTTTGGTACCAGGGATCAAACTCAGGACCTTGTGCTTGGAAGGCAGGCACGGTCCACTGAGCTAAAGCCCCAGCCCCTTCTTGATCTTTACACAATGTAGCCATAACAGACCCACAAATAGATCTGTCCTCTTCAAATGAAGTGGTATTCCAGAGGTAAATGGAGAAGATGGTCCTCAGCGGGTGGAGAAGGTGTGTGACTCCCCATCCAGGATGGCTGCTTATGTCACCGTATCCTAGTAAGATGAAGGAAGAAAGAAGAAGCAGAGAATAACTAGTTTCTCTTTTTTAAGGCCCTGGCCTAGAAGCTACATGTATTCCTCACATTCATATTACTAGAAAAAGGAAGAGGAGAGCGGCTGCTACCAATCAGTGGTCTCTCCCACACTTATAAAACACCCTTCTGTGAGGAAGGGTGAAGAGACCAAGGTTAACAAGTAGTTGGACCACATCTCCACATCCATGTCAAGAATTAGGTGCACATTAAAAACATGGTAGTGGCCCCGTATGGTGGTACACACCTGTAATCCCAGCACTCTGGGAAGCTGAGGCAGGAGGATCACAGGTTTAAGACCAGCTTGGGCAATTTAGCAAGAACCTGTCTCAAAAAATTTTAGGCCAGTCATAGTGGTGCATGCCTATAATCCTAGCACTCGGAGACCGAGGCAGCAGGATCACTGTGAGTTCGAGGCCAACATAGGCTACATAGTGAGTTCAAGGCCAGCCTAAACTGCATAGTGTCTCTGTCTCAAAAAAAAAAAAAAAAAAGACTAGGGATGTGGCTCAGTGTGTGAAGGCTCTGGTTTCAATCTTCAGTACTGGGAAAAAAATTAAAAGATAGGGAGAAATACTATTTTTCAAGAATACTAATGTTTTTATGTATAAGTATCACATATAGTCAGAAAATATATATTAAGGATGTATTTGTCATACAATTTTGTAATGTCGCTGTGTTATTTTGTATTACTTTTTCTTAAAGCCTAGTTTATTCAACTAATATTTACTGATCCAGGCAGTGTACTAAGCTGTGAAAAAAAAAGAAGTAAATAAGATCCTTACCTTACAGAATTCAGTCTAGTAGGAGATACAGTGGTACCTTGGTTCACGAACTTAGTTCTTTCCACAATTCTGGTCTCAAACCAAATTGGGTAAGAATGGAATCAAATTCAGTGGTTAGGTTCAATGTTAACCTTATGGGAAAATTTGATTTGGTTCACGACCAATTCAGTTTGTGACCAGAATCATGAAAAGAATTAAGTTCATGAACTGAGGTACCACTGTATAGACAGGAAGATATAGTACGATGAAGTAAGTGCTGTAACTAGTGAAATCTGAGGTACTGGAGAGGGAATAAGGAAAACTTCAAGGAAGAAATGATTATCTGCACTAAGAACTGACCTATAAAAGGCAAAGTACATTATCTTACATTGAGAGAGCACATTAGACTTTTAATAGATTTCAGATTGAATGACACTTTATATTTGCAGTCAAAGCCAGGAATGGTTGTACACACCTGTAATCCCAACTACATAGGAGTGTGAGGCAGGAGGACCAAGAATTTGTGGCCAGCCTGGGTGTCTTAGTTACTTTTCTCGTTGCTGAGACAAAATACCCAACACCTAAAGTTAAAAGAGGAAAGGTTTATTTTGGCACACAGTTTGTAGAGGTTTTAGTCCATAATCTATGGGCTCCAAGGCAGGGTGGTGTGGCAGAGGGACAATCACAGAGCAGGCAGGAGGCAGCAGAAGACAAGCAGCAGCAACAGAAGCAGCAGCAGCAAGCTATGGCAGCAGCCCTCTTTCTGCCCCTTATATTTTATCCAGGCTACCCACTCACTCACATACATGGTGGGGCCCTCTTCATCCCAGCATCACTTTTTTTTTTTTTTTTTCCAGCCTATAATCCCAGCACTCTGGCAGGCTGAAGTAGGAGGATTGCAAGTTTGTTTGTTTACTTTTTTAAAAAATTTTTATTTTCTTCTTCAAAAATACAAATGCATGTATTTTTATCAATACAACCTAGTGCACTAATTTTTTTCTTTTTATTTTATCCCATTCCCCCAAGTCCCCTCCCCTCCCCATGTACAAAAGCTTTGTTTCCATTTTTTCCTTCTATTTTCACTTTTTTTCTTGTCCCTTCCTTCCTTTCTCCCTCCCTCCTCCCTTGTTCCCCTTTCCCATTTGAACACTTTCTTCCCATTTCCCAGCATCCATTATACATCTCTGTCCTTATGTCAACATTCAGTTTCTCACACCAGAGAAACAATGCACTATTTAAACATATGTGTCCAATTTATTTCACTTAAGAGTATGGTCTCAAGGTCCATCCATATAGGGCTGGGGATTTAGCTCAGTGGTGCCACCACCTGCCTCACAAGCAAAAGGTCCCAAGTTTGATCCCCAGTACCAAAAAGAAAAAAAAAGTCCATCCACTTAGCTAATAAATGTCTGAAGCTCATCCTTCTTTATGGCAGAGTAGTACTCCATTGCATTAAAAAAAAACACATCTTCTTTATCCACTGGTCAGTTGATGGGCATTTGGGCTGTTTCCAAGATTTAGCTATTACAAACTGTGCGCCTATAAACATGAGTATGCATATATCACTGTGGCATAATCCTTTTAATTCTTTCAGGAAGATCAAGAAGAGGTGTAGCTGGGTCAAATGGAACCTCTAGTTTTAGTTTAGTTTTTTGAGGAATCTCCACACTGATTTCCACAGTGGTTGCAGCAGTCTACACTCCGACCAACAGTGGAGAAGGGTTCTTTTTTCCCCACAGCCCCACCAGCATTTGTTATTGGTTGATTTCTTGATAGCAGCCATTCTTTCTAGAGTGAGATGGAATCTCAGTATTGTTTTAATTTGCATCTCTCAAATGGCCAGAGATGTTGAATTTTTTTTCATGTATTTATTTGCCATCTCTAATTCTTCATCTGAGAAATGTCTTTTCATTTCAGATCCGCATTTTTGGATTGGGTCTTTAAATTTGGGGGGTCTGATTTTTTTGAGTTCTTTATATATTCTAGATAATAGTCCTTTATCTGAATACCTGGTAAAAAATTTTCCCACATTGTGGGTTGTCTCTTTGCTCTGTTGGTGGTTTCTCTTGCTGTGCAAAGATTTTTAATAAGATGAGGTCCCAGTAGTTGATTCTTTGTAGTATTTCTCATGCAGTCTGTGTTTTGTTTATGAAGTCTTTGCCCACTCCTATGTCTTCAAGCATTCTACCTATTCTCTCTTCCACCAGGTTTAGTGTTTCTGTTTTAATATTTAATCCATTTCTTTTTATTTTATTTTATTTTTTTCTCCTGGGGATCAAACTTCGGACCTTGCCCTTGCAAGGCAGGTGGCAGAACCACTGAGCTAAATCCCCTGCCTGATCCATTTCTATTTGAGGTTAGTGCATGGTGAAAGATATGGGTCTAGTTTCAATCTTCAACATGTGGAAAACCAGTTTTTCCAGCACCATTTATTAAAGAGGCTCTCTTTCTTCCAGTGAAGGTGTTTGCCTCCTTTGTCAAAGATAAGGTGGCTGAGTGTGTCTGGAATTGTTTCTGCATCCTCTAATCTGTTCCATTGATCCTCAGGTCTGTTCTTTTGCCAGTACCACACTGTTTTTAACACCATAGCTTTGTAGTATAATTTAAAGTCAGGGATTGTGAGGCCCCATTATCTCACATGCTGGATCCAGCCACCTCCAAAAAGCCCCCCCTATGACCTCATGAGGCTGTGGGGAGACATCTAGACACAAGCCATAACACTGGGCAACTTAGCGAAGACCACATCTCAAAAAAATAGTTTATAGCTGAGCACTCTAATTATGCAAATAGTATATCAGTTTAATTCTCTCCACAAAATTTATGAAAAAGTTATTATCTCTCTGTTACAGAGGAAGATGAGGCTCTAGGAAGTTAAATAACCTGGCACCATCATGTATCTGCTAAGTGAGGGAGGCCACATTCTAACTCAAATCTTCTTTCCAGACACCAGACATGTTTCCTGTGTGAAATAAAAGCACATTAACAAAAAGCAAATGTCAACATTAAAAATTCTATGCAACATTCTTTCATAAAATATTTATAACTGCTTCTATCATGTGTACATCCAAATGTATCCAATTTCTAATTAGCACAGAAACTGTATAAATGCCCTGGATAATCAAGTGTGGGACTGTGCAGGACTTCAGCGGAACAGGCAATGAGCTGAGGAAACTTGTGCAGGGCTTGAGTGGGCTCTGATAGATGATACAAAGGACAGCGCATGCCAGATCCTGGAATCGCAGCAGCAAGGCTAAAGATAACTGGGCACATTCGAGTGAAAATCCTGAGACACTGAGACCCAAATAACTGGAGTAGAAGGTATGTTGGGAAGCTCTCCTGTTCCCCCATAAACAGGGCATGTACGTGGAGGAGGGAGAAGAAGTGGAGAGGCCCCAGTGTCTGTTTTCCTCTAAATAGTCCTGGTAGCTGTGCCCTGCCCCCTTATCGAGGAAAAAGACATATTCAAAACATTCCCAAGATCTCTCCTCTCAGTACAAATTGTCACCTTGCAGATCAAGAGACATATATCCCTGTGCTAATGCTTCTCTGGAAGCTGTAGCAACTGACAGACACACAAATCTTATTCTACATTATAGCTTCCAGAGTAGGCACACACCTAAAGTGCCAGCACTCAGGAGGCTGAGGCAGGAGGATTCTCATGAGTTCGAGGCTACCTAGTGAATTCAAGGCCAGCCTGAACTACAAAGCAAGAACCTGTCTCAAAAGACTATAATTTAGGGCGGGGGATTTAGCTCAGTGGTTCTGCCGCCTGCCTCACAAGTGCAAGGACCTGAGATCTCCAGTACCAAAAAAAAAAAAAAGACTATAATTTAAATTTTTAAAAAAATAAAGCTTCCAGCCTAAGGGGATGCAAGCACACAATTCAGATGACAGAACGGGGCAAACTGAACCTAAACTGAAAGCATTGTGTTTGCTCTAAGATGTCAAAGTGCTTATAGTTATACCATACAGGGGCCATGACAAACCATGAGAGGAGGATGCTAGGCATGGGAGCAGGTATCCCAGGTTGGTTAAGCTTACTTACACCCCTGAATCCCTGAAGTCAACCCAGAAGAGTCCCCTAGAAAAGTGCCGATGATAAGCATGCCTTTCTTTCCTCCAGAGAAACCCTGCCTCTCCTCACTCCCCTCAAATGAACAGTGGGTGGGGAGGTAACCAAGGGAGAGACAGGAGGGGCTGTTGGGTCAGACAGGATCCAGTAGACTGGACCCAAGCAAGCGGAAAAGGCCATTGTCTGAGTTGCTTTCTGAATTTCCTGCCTTCAAATACCTACTTCCCCCAGCATGTGCACTCAGTCCCATATCTCCTGCTCTGGCAACCCCCGCAGCTGGGGTGAGGAAGCACTGCCCACCAAGAGCACAATAAACCTCCAAGTTTCTCCAAAAGTGAGAAGGAAAGTCATCCAGACCCACCCACCGAGGGGAAGAGCAAAAGAAATGACAAAGCACAAGCCTTTTAGATCACTCGAGGAGGATGTTTCTGGATCTTAATAAAGATCCAGGATCCTCTTATCTCTCCTAAGTCTCACTCATTTCTAGCTCTGCTCACCCAGAAGATCTGGAGTTTTTTGGCAGAAGTGAGTAACAGCTGTATGGAAGAGAAATGGGGGTATGTCCATATAGGACCCTGTGCTTCTAGAGAAGTCCCCGGAGGAGAATTCAGGGTACTCAGGGTGTTGCCGAGACTGTGTCCCCACTGGGCCAACAAATCTAAAACCCACTTCAGTTGAGGTCCCTGCACTCACTGCCCTATCAGCCCTGACCCTGCTCCTGTTTCACGGCCCTGAGGAGACCAGCTTCCCGCTCCCGCCTGAGTCCCTTTCCAGATCCCCCTCTTCCAGCTCCCAGGCCCCTCCCCCTCCGCAAACTCACTCGCTCTGGCAGCCTAGCTGGGCTTTTGGCTGGGAACTGAGCTTAGAGCGGAAACGGGCAGTTGGGAGGTGTGATTTATGTCTCTGACTTCACCCCAGGCTGGAGCCCAAAAACACTGACCCTCCTCCAAATGCCCTTTTGGCAAATTTTCTCCTTTCCTTCAAAAAAAGGCTTTCTCACTGGTCAGAGGTGACCGGCCTCTTTCTCACCTGCAGGCTCCTCTCCAGCCCAACACCCCTCACACCTCCTCCTCCGGCCCACTAGAGACTGAAGAATGCAGGGACTTTAAGGTCCCCTACAGGAGGTGAGCATCTCCTATCAGCCCCAAACAACAGGGAAACTCTGTATATCTAACTTCCTTCTCTCCTGCCATTGGATTAGTAGTTGATGAAACAAAGCAGAGCTAGCTTGCTCAGAATTCTGCCTCTGGTCTCTCAAAGTCTCCATGGAAATTTAAGAGAATCCCCAACCCTATGACTGTTTCTTTTGTTTATTTGTTTGTTTTGGTTTTTCTTGTTATTGTTGTTATTTGGGGTTTTATTGATTTTGTTGTGGGGGTGGGGGTGGGGGTGGTACTGAGGATCGAACTTGTGCTTATGAGGCAGGAGGCAGCACCACTGAGCTAAATCCCCGGCCCTGTTTTGTTTTTTGAGACAGGGTCCCACTCTGTAGGTCAGGCTGGACTTGGACTCACCATGTAGTCCAGGCTGGGCTCAAACCCACTGCCATCCTCCTGTTTCAACCTCCAGAGTGCTGAGATTACAGGCATGGGCCACCACAGGTGGCCCACTGTGATTGTTTCTATCTCTAAAGACATTTCAGAAATATTCTCAAAGATATCAAGGTGTCATTTTCTCACTCCTAATCAATAGCCTGTGATATAGACGCATATCTTTACCTCCCATTTGTCTAGGGCTGGAAAGAATATTCTACCCTACACCAGTCCCAGTCCAGAGCCAGAAGAGATTTTCCTATAATGCAGGAGTCCTCCAACTCCTTCCAGCGGCTCCCACCTTTGTCCGTTAGAAAGTTCTACCAGAAACTAATTTCATCTTTTCTTGCTCTTAAGGATTCTTTATTAGTCAAATGTCCTTGTTAACATTAGAGAGTTGTTAGGAAGATTTAATGAGAATATCAATTTGAAAGATATAAAATACTGCCTCAAGATGATTTTGAGGTTAAATGAGGTAATACATGTAAAATGCTTATATCCACAGGTGGTATTTGATAACTACAGCTGCTTTTTTCTCACAGTACCTCAAATATTGCAGAGGGACCGGGGAATTTTCCCTTCCTGGATATCTAGAGCTCATATTCTCATTACAGCTTCTTTGGATGGGAGGCTCAGATTCCTAGTTTTTCATTTCTGAAGATACACGGTACAATGAATGAACAACTACATCCTCCGTGCACTTTCTGGAGTCTGGCCTTGCCTGGCCTGGCTTCCCTCCCATCACCCCCTACAGAGTCTTCCCCCAGGGCCCTGAGCTCATCCTGGTTACCAGTTATTTGTTTATTCCTGGCCCCACACACGGTCTCCAGCTTCCACCCTGGTTTTCCCCTGAGTTTCTCTATAGGAATCTGAATGTGTTTGAGTAAGATGGAACCTCAAAGATCATCTAATGCAGTTCCTTTGGTTTGGGAATGATAAACTTGAGAGCCAAAGAAGGGAGGAGTCTTGCTCAAGTTGGAACTTCCAAGACGAATCTCTGGATCCAGACTGGAAGGTCCCTGTGTGCTTTCAGGGCTAAAAGAATTCTCATCCCCTTCTTTTTCCTTCTCAGTAGGTAGAATAAATCACTATTCTAATCCCTGCCCGGAACATAAGAAATGCTGGAGGGGGCTCCAGGAAGTCCCTTCACTTGCAGCCTCGTAGGTTTCCTCATTTTCCCAGGTCTTCTTTTGGTAACTTCTTTCTGCCCTTTCTTCCATTCTTCTCCTCCCACAACCCACCTCTAGTTAAACTTATTTACCTTCTGTACTAGCCTGCATGTCATTAGCATGTTATTCAACAATAGAATTTTCTAAATGAATTTGTTAAAAAGGAAGGAAAAGGGAAGGAAGGAAGAAAGGGAGGGAGGGAGGGAGGGAGGGAGAGAGAAGGGAGGCAGGAAGGGTCGACTCTCTTTGGCAGTGTTTAATCTGAATCCATCCAAACACCCAAGGGTTGAAATGGGTTAGTAT
Organism: Heterocephalus glaber; assembly: GCF_053883595.1. Lineage (NCBI taxonomy): Eukaryota > Metazoa > Chordata > Mammalia > Rodentia > Bathyergidae > Heterocephalus > Heterocephalus glaber. The sequence continues at coordinate 331,681 of NW_028258185.1, forward strand.
TTCCTAAATGAGGCTTGATTGCTTGAGTTTGAATCCCAGCTTTTCCAATCACCTTGGGCAAGTTAATTAACTTCTGTGTGCCTCGGTTTCTTCATCTTGTGGAATAGGTCAATAGAACTCTCTCATGGAGAGGCAGTGCCAACTAAATAAATTAATACATATAAAACTCTTCTAATACATAGTATTGCCATAAAGCACAAGCTATTATTACTATAGGAGACACAATAACTCCAGGAAGCTGTGTAGCCCTCCTCATCCCCCTAACATCCACTCACTGTATACCTGGGCCATGTGGCCTCATTCCTCTATGTTCCTCAGATCACATTACCCCTCTCCAAACCTGCCCATCTGGCCCCTTTGCAGTCTTACCCTTACCCCACCCCCTTTCTGCTCACAACCTGGGTGTGGGGGAGGGAAGAAGTAAGAGGGAAAACTTGGCCATTTTAGGGCAGAGGAGCTGTTGGAGGGGAGAGGGAGGGGGCAGCAAGGGAGGAGACCCAGAGTTAGGAGGCTCCTTATTGGGAAAGGGCCCTGTCTGATTCTGAGAGACAGAGGCCAGGCCTGGGCACTCTGCCAGGTCCAAAGAGTGGGCTCCCAGCCCTGGTCTTGGCCCCAAAGCCAGTACGGGTGAAGGGACTAGATGCTCAGATGCTTTGGACCCTTCTCCAGACAATCACGGTATGCAGCCCCCTACTCCAGTATCCACCCCTTCAGACAAAACCTCCATGGCTTTTAAAGAAGTTAGAACCAGGACTGCAACCTCCCTGTGTGTACATGAATGTGTTGCAGGGAAGGAGGGACTCCTGCTTCTGGGCCATAATAAGATCAAACCACTGTTCCAAAAGTGGCCGTCTCTAAGACCCAGCCCACCATCCACAACCCCCACGCTCCCCCCATGACCAACGGTCAGCTGTGAGCTCCTCCTACAGGAATTCAGCCAGTTCCGGGGAGATGGCTGGTGAAGGGGGGCCCAAGGGTGAGTAACAGTTCCCACGAGGATTGGGGTACCCATGACTAATCAATGAGAGCGTGAGAGGAAACCTACATTCCTTGACTTGTAGGGCAGTGGATGGAGGTGGGAGGTGGGGCAGGGGCAGACTGAGGCAAGGACAGCCAAGTAGGGACACAAAGAGGTAGGCTAGGCTGGGGTGGAGTGGATGTGTTTCCGGCCTTGCTTTTACCACACCTAGGCGAAGGAGAGGCAGGCCCCAGGTAACTACACACCTAGATCCTTACCTCCTATCCCCTGGCAAATGAGCCCCTCCCCCAACCCATGCCGGCCAGGGCTACGGACTTGGGGTTGAGTAAGAGCCAGCTCATTGGCACCTCAGCCCCTAGCTCACCCACCTAGAGGTCCCCTTGCCCAGAAGACACAGTTTGGAAAAACGCTCTGTGCAATGCTGAGGAGAATCGTGCTAGGGGCAGAAGAGAGGAAATGAGCTGGGAGCCAAGGGGCTGAGGGGAGGAAGGAAGCCAGACTACTGCCACAAAGGAGTCAGGAAAGAGGGGGAACAAACAGCCAAGCGCTTCCTGACTGCCCCCTTCCTGACCTCCCCACCAACCTTCTCCAGTCTGTCCAGACATCTCAGGCACTAGCAAAAGGAAAGAAGGGCATGGATGCAGAGACCACACCAGACACCCTCTGAAGCTTCCAGCTCAGCAGCCTTCCTGGCAGGGGCTGGGGGCTACACTCCCAGCAGCCCTGCACCTATTGCTAGATGGTCACCTGATCCCAGCCAGCCCCAGAAGCCCTCTTGCCCAAATTTATTCCCCTAAAGTGACCATTCGTCTGTTTCAGGGCTCATTCTCCCTGGCCTTCCAGCTATATGTGGTGGAAAAAGAAGGCTATGAGTTAGGGGTGGGGCGAGGTGGCAGGGAGAAGTGGATGAGTTGTGAGAATGGGTAGCTGTCATCCCAAACCTTCTGTCCCGCCTCCCACTGGAGTGGGAAGAGAGCAGAGGTCCTCATACCCTCAACAGCACCTCAGCTTTGGCCTGTGGACACCCAGGACACAGATGCCTCAGCCAAGCATACACCTCAACACAGGCATGTTCGAGAGCTCGGCGGACCACACACACATGTGCACACATACACATTCACATCACATGGCCCCTTTGTCCTCCTGGCCAGCACAGATGGCCAACATTCATGCGGAAGGATAAAGAAACTGGACCAACTTGGGCCCCAAATCTCTCCCAGCTTTGGCTCTTCTCCGGGCCTGTTTCTCCTATCCACCTCCACCACACTGTCCCCTACAGAAGACAGCAGAAGGTGGAGAGGAAGCACCTGAGGCTTCTCCAGCACCAAGCCTACTTGTGAAACTCCATTAGCTGTCTGAGCCTCTGGAACCCAGCCCCCTCCCTGAGGTGATCACATGGAAAATGTCCAGCTGTGCTTGCTTGGAGAAACAGCTCAGTCAGTTTGAGTGGGGCTGGGGGCCTGAAGTTAGCGTCAGACTTTCCACCTCGGACTGTCCCCTCCTCCCATTCCCAAATACCACCCCAGGGATTCAGGAGCAGGAACAGGGCCAAAGGGACCTCTGACGAAAGTGTCTCGGCCTTGGGCTGGTTTGGAGGGGGAGGGGGCACTGGGCAGTGAGCAGACCAGAGCTGGATACGCCTCCAGTCTGTTACACACCTGCCCACTCATTTCAAGGAAATAAACCCAGAGAAGAGGAACCAAAGGAGACATGGGAGGCTCCCCTGCAGGGTGATAGCTGCAAGGAGCTTAACTTCAGAAATCTGTACCCAAGAAGTGAGGTGGAGGGGGCAGGGGACCCAAGAAAGAATAGTTAATTCAAGGACTTGAACATGACAAAGGACATAGAAAGGTCAGTCCTTAGTTTTTTCGTTTTTTGGTCCTGGGATGAACTCAGGACCTTGCGCTTACAAAGCAAGGGGCAGAACCACTGAGCTAAATCTCTGGCCCATGTCTTTAGTTTTTTGTGTTCTTTGTGTTTCTTTGTGGGGGTTTTGGGGGGGGGGTTGATAGAAAGGTCAGTCCTAGATGGGAAGGAAAGGTAGCAGGTGAGATGGTCCACTTCCTGCCCACTCTGAACTCCCTGTCATTGGCCAGTGGAGAGCTACTGATCAAGCAGGAGAAAAGCACTAGCCCTTCCATCCAAAGTCTATCTACCTACCACTGCCATGAGTGCACACCTGTCCCACCTCTTCCACATTCCTCTCCCCTCTTCTTTTCTCTCCCTTTCCCCTTCCTTTCTCTGCCCTCTCTCCCATCTTTCAAGACCTTCTTTCCTGGTTCCTCTATCCCTTTCTCTTCATGCTGGACTCAACACTCCTGGCTGTCCCTCCCTAGTCACCCTTCCTCATCTCTCTCCCAGCCCTCTACATCTCACTCTTTGTCTTTACTTATGTCTCCAACCTAGCCCAGTTTCCCTTCCCCTGCCCTCTTTATTCCCCTACCATAGCCCACAGAGTTTTGGACATAGTAAACACTCAAGAAAGTGCAGAAGTAGATGAGAGGGCTCGTCTATGTCCCTTGCACATTTCTAGACACTTTCGAACAGATCGAGATCTCTATTGGTTCAAAGGTTAGAGCCATGGAAGGTTTTGAGCTGAGAAGTAACTTCATCAAAACCTTGGTTTAGAAGGATCCAGTTGCTCACAATGAGTAGGATGAATTGTAGGAAAAATGAGACCCTCCTTTTCATTTTCTCTCATTCTCCAGCTATTTTCTTTTTCTCTGATCGTAAGTCTCTACACAGGGCTTCCTCACCTGATAATAACTTCCTCTTTCATTCCATATACCTCCCTCCCCTTCCTCTGCTTTTCCTTCCCTGCACCCCCATTCTGGCATTCCTCCTTTCAATGCCTGCCGTTTGTGATTGGCTGGGGGGGGGGGGGGCAGATCTCTTCCCAGCCAGGTGTGTGAGTAGAAGGGTATAGCCTCAAAGGAGGGTTGGTCTCCCTGAGGTGGAAGCTTCCAGCTCCATCTTACCTTTCCCTCCCCCAGCCACCCAGCTCTCCAGCCCCCGCAACTTTCCCTCTTCCCAGCTCAAGTTCTATTGCACATCCTTCTGTGTTAGAGATCTAGAGGCCCTAGGCCTATTATCCAGCCCCAGAGTTCTGTCATCTGGAACTGGCTAACCAAATGTTAATCAGAGACCAGGCCAAGGAGACCTCTGATGCCCAGCCTCTAAGATGCTGGACAGCTGTTGAAAATGATCCAAGTGGTCAGGGAACTCCTCCTCTTGACTTTCTCCCTGGGACTCTAAAGTCCAATCAAGGATTGAAGGGAGGGTGCTCAAAAGGCAGGTGCGTAGCTCCCTGTCTCATTAAGAAAAACAAAATGCGCAAATGCAAGAACCCGAGTTCGATCCCTGGCACCAAAAAAAAAAAAAGAAAGCTGCTGCAGCCTGCCTCACAACCACAAGGTTCTGAGTTCAATCCCCAGTACCAAACATAAAAAGCTGGTCATGGTGATACACACCTGTAATCCCAGCACTCAGAAGGCTGAGGCAGAATTCTCAAGAGTTCAAGGCCAGCCTGGGCTACATAGTGAGTGCAAGCCCAGCCTGAAGTACAGAGTGAGGCCCTGTCTCAAAAGACAAAAACAAAAACAAAGAAACTCTTGGCTGTCAGCCCCTATAAAAATCAAACAGAAAAGGAGAAACACTGCTGAAATACAACGACACGAGGTCTACACTGCCATTTCCAAAAGGAGAAATGAGGTAGCGAGGAATGGGACCCAAAGCAAGACTGAGACCCAGCAGGGAAAATGTGAACCCCGATAGTTCCCCGCCCAGCACGTGAGACAAGTTGGGACAGGACATGAGCACCAAAAGGCTTAGGCGGTCCTGACCCGGGTCCATGCACCTGCGAGAATGCCAGCTGCAGCCCTCGCTGCCTCTGTTGGACCAGCTTTGCTCACTGTCTGTGGTCTCCCTCAGCAGACATTTCACATTCCTGGCTTGTCCAACTTCCTGGGGCGTCCAATGCACTTTCGGCTTAACTTTCACAGCCTCACACCCTACCCTCTCAGGGGCACACTGCCTGGCCTCCCAGGCCTTTCTTTAAAGTCTGGATGGAAGCCTCTCTGACCTCACAACTCCTGCATTCTGCATGCCTATAAAACCAGCACCACAGGGATGACACCAAGGTCTACTGGCAGCTCAAGCAGTAGTCAGGCCCCCTCAGACCACAGTTGCAGCAGCCTCTGACTGTCTGAATAGCTGAGCACTGTGAAATGAGTCCTGAAGAATCAATGCAGCAGGGGGCTCTGGGGCTTTCTTCTCAAAGCAAAGGCTTTTACTTTCCACCCTTAAACCTGGGAAGAGTGGGGTCTTGCTGATTCTTGAGATGTCCTCAAGATGTCCTGATGCAAAGTACTTAGTGGTTTCTTCCTCCTCCTCCCTCTTCTCTTTCTCTTTCTCCTCCTTCCCTTTCTCTTCCTCCTCCTCTTCTTCCTCTTCCTCTTCTTCTCCTCCTCCTCCTCCACCTTCTCCTCCTCCTCCTCCTTCTTTTTCTTCTTAAGACATGGTCTCACTATATAGTTCAGGATGACCTTGAACTCACTATGTAGCCCAGGCTGGCCTCATGATGATCCTCCTGCCTCAGCCTCCTAAGTGCTATTATAGGCATGTGCCACCACGCCCTGTCTTCTATTTTGTTTTGTTTGTTTGTTTTTTGTTTTATTTTTGTTTTCAGACAGGGTCTTGCTATTTAGTTCAGGCTGGCCTCAAACTCGTGGCGATCCTCCTCCCTCAGCCTCCCGAGTGTTGGGATCACAGGTGTGCACCACCACACCTGGCTGTCTTCTTTTTAATGCTAATCTTTTCAACAACCATGCTCACCTGTGCCCCAATTTTGCAGGCACTTCCTTTCTGGTGAAACTGAAAACTTTTTTTTTTTTTTTTTTTTTTGGAATTGACAATTGAACTCAGGCCCTTTCCCTTGTGAAGCAGGTGGCGGCACCACTGAGCTAAATCCCCAGCCCAAACTGAAAACTTTTTAAATGGGTTTTTTGTTCCTGATTTTCATTGTTGATCTGACTAAAAGCCACCAACAGTACCATGCCACAGCCAACACTGGGCTACTTTGAAATTTCCTCCACCAGATTAATTAGCCCACCACCTTTAATCTCTCTCAGTCTCTTACAAAGTCTCAGGACAGGAGAAAAATGTAGAAAAATTTTCTGCCAGAGTGTAACACATGTGGTCTCAAGTCCAACTGACAATGGAATACTTGTTCCCAACTGAAACCTTCCTGAGCATTTTTGCATTTCTGAGGATTCTGGTCTTCTGAGATCTGACCAGAATCTCCCATCAAGCTCATCTTACAGCATTCTATGGCTTCTTTTACCAATATCTCCAAACCTTTCCAGACTTTTCCCATAAACCAGTTCCAAAGGCTTCTCAACCACAGTTGGGTAACAGTCACAGTAGTGACCCCACTCCTGGTACCAAAATCTGCCTTAGTCACTTTTCCATCGCTAAGACACAATACCCAACACTCACAACGTAAGAAGAGATTTATTTTGGCTCACAGTTTCAAAAGTTTCAGTCCATGATTGGAAGGCTCAGATACAGAAACTACATAGTGGGGCCAGGGATTTAGCTCAGTGGTTTTGCTGCCTGCTGTGCAAGCGTAAGGACCCGAGTTCGATCCCCAGTACCAAAAAAAAAAAGAAAAAGAAACTACATAGTGGAAGGTACTAGTGGAGAAAAGCTGCTCACATCATGGTGGCCAAGAATCAGAGAGAGGAGAGGAGCCAAGGGAGGGAGATATATCCTGTTATATATAGATATACAATCCCCAGTGACCTACCTCCAGCCAGACCCCTCCACCTAACAGCAAGTCAGCTATGGAGCTCCCATGTCTAATCACCTTCCAAAAGCCCCACCTCTGAACACATGGGGCTTGGCGGGGGGGTGGGGGAGTAATATACCTCAGTTCATGAACTTAATTTGCTCCATGATTCTGGGTTTTTGGGGGGTTTTTTTGGTACTGGGGATTGAACTCAGGTCCTTGTGCTTGCAAGGCAGGCAGCTGAACTGCTGAGCTAAATCCCTGGCCCTGCTCCACGATTCTGGAACAGATGGCCACATTCACATTGGTGTGGGAAAGATGGCTGCAGTTGTGTTCATCACCCAATGCAGAATTCACAAACAAAACCAAAAATGTTCCATATGTTTCTATTTGCAAACCAAATTGTTCACAAACAAAAGTGCTTGTGAACTAGGGCCGGGGATTTAGCTCAGTGGTTCTGTCACCTGCCTTGCAAGCACAAGGACCCGAGTTTGATCCCCGGTACCGAAAAAAACGTGCTTGTGAACTGAGGTACCACTGTATATATATATGTGTGTGTGTGTGTGTGTGTGTATATATATATATATATATATATAATATAAATATAAGTATTTATTTATAAATATATTTTAAATATATATATATATATATAGTGTTAGAGGGTGTAGTTTAGCTTAGTGGTGTACCCTAGATTTGATCTTCAGCACCACACACACACGCACACACACACATCCTTCTAAGATACTACTATACTCCAGCAATCCCACTGCTGAATACATATCCAAAATAAATGAAATCAGTGAATCAGTGTGTTGAAGAGTTGTCTGTACTCCCATGTTCATTGCAGCACTATTCACAACAGCCAAGATAAGTGTTAACGTCAATCAACAAATGAACAGAGAAAATGTGGTACATATACACAATGGAATACTATTTAACTATAAAAAATAATGAAATGCTGCTATTAGCAACAACATGGATGAAACTGAAGGACATTAATGTTAAATAAAATAAGTCAGACAGCAGGGGATTTAGCTCAGTGGTTCTGGCACCTGCCACACAAACCCAAGGTCCCAAGTTCGATCCCCGGTACAAAGAAAAAAAAGCAGATAGACAAATACCACATGATCTCATTCATATATGTTTTGTCAACTTTTAAAAATTAAAAATTTTGGGGCCAGGAATGTAGCTCAGCAGCACTGTGCTTGCCTAGCAAGCACAAAGTCCTGAGTCCCATTCCCAGTACCAGAAAAAAATGGGAAAAAAATTAAAAGTTTTTAGGCATTCCAAAAAAAATTTTTTTTAGATAGGTATGGAGGTGGATGCTTGTAATCCCAGGACTCAGGAGCCTGAGGCAGGTGGATCATGGCAAGTTCAAGGCCAGCCTGGGCTACACAGTGAGACCCTGTCTCAAAAAACCAAAAGAGGGTCAGGAATTTAGCTCAGTGGCACCACACCTGCCTTGCAAGCACAAGGTCCTGAGTTGGATCCCTGGTACCAAAAAAAAAAAATTTAAATTTAAAAGAATCTTCTGTGATAGCGCAAACTATAATCCTGCACTCTCAGAAACAGAGGCAGGAGGATCACAAGTTATAGCCCAGACAGGGCAATTTATCAATTTAGCAAGACCCTGTCTCAAAATAAAAACTTTAAAGGGTGGGGGGGACTTGGGACAAGTCAGTGCCACCAAAAAAAAAGAAAAAAATCATCTTTTTTTTTTTTTTAAATCATCTTTTAAGGCTTGATTTCTCCTCAAGCTATTGTTCTGGACGAAAGGGAGGGGCCTACTCCCCAGGAGTGCTCCGCATCACTGGGCTCATGAAGTTCAGTCCCAGAGAGACTCAAAGTTCCTGGGGACACTTGGCACCTTTCAGGGACTGCTGTAATCCATATCTCATAGCTCAGCAGTCCCCAACAGGTTAGATCTTCCTGAGGGAAGGGCAGAGAGATTCACCTATTCTTAGACTTGTAAGTGATCCCTGGAGAACAAATGTGCTCACTGGGAGGTAATGATGGACAGGGAGGAATTTGCAGCCAAGAAAGAAGTGTGTCTATGTGTTTGGGGATGGAGAGGTGAGGAGTGCCAGGGGTCCAGGGAACTCTTGGGGAGTACTTAGGCCTGTTCATGAAAAGCAAGGAGGGGGTCATGCTGGGCCCCATTTAACTCCTCTTCATGCCATTGTGTGCCTGACAAAGGGCATACTTTGGCTCTGATGCCTATCTGATCAGAGATGCCTATCTGATCTGAGATGCTATCATCTTTACAGAGCCAGAAAGAGCCCAAGCTAGTGAAACAGAATATCTGGATTTGGGATGCCTTGCCCTCTTCCCTGGCCTTTTCTAATGCCCGGACTTCCTGTCTGAATTGATAATCCTTCTCCAGAGAGGGCTAGAAATGGCAGGCAGACTTGTGCGAGTAGGAGGGAACTCCTGGCTCATCCAGTCCCTTGCATACCCAATCGGATGTGCACTGGGAATCCTGGTGCTCCAGGTCCCTCCCTGATGGGCTCCAGATGTGCTTACATCTGGGAAGGCCATCCCAGGAAGCTGACGCTCCAGCCTGCAGCTCCCACCCCAGATGGGTCTCTCTTCCAGCTCCCAGGCCCTTGAACTAAGATACTTCAGGCACCTCTTTCCTCTCCAGAGGTGGGGACATGGCAGCAGAGCTGGGAACAAGGAAGAAAAGTAATGGGGGTGGGGCAAGGAGCAAATAAAACGAGGTCAATGTTTAGGACACCCCAGAGGATCTTATTTTCCTTTTAACTTCCTATCTGGGGTTGTTAAATTTTGCTGTAGAATTCTGGTGCCTCCAAAAATGCTGAAAAAATAAAATAGAAAAACCAAAGAAAGTTTGCAAGAGAAAAAAGTACCTGGAATAGGGAAATTCTTCCCATTCATCTGCTTGCACTGGACTCTTTGAATGTTGTATTTTTTACCCGAGTGTCCCCTTGGCTCTACCCTTCTTGGGTCAGTGCCCTTTCCTTAATCTTTTTCCCTCTGCCCCTCCCCAGCCTAACCCTGTCTCAATAGCTAGGTTCATAGTACTACAGCCCCAGGAGGACCTAAGGGTCTTATCCCCCAAAACTGTTTTCTGTCTTGTTTTCTTGGTTTGGTTTGGTTTTGAAACAGGGTCTTGCTGTGTATTCCAAGCTGGTCTTCAAGTCACTATGTAGCCCAGGCTGGCCTCAAACTCTCTGTGATCCTCCTGCCTCAGCCTCCCAAGTGCTAGGATTACAGTCAGGCACCACCACAACTGGCTCCAGAACTGTTCTTGTCACCATAGCAAATATCTCTCATCCACCCCTCCCATACTCAGGGCAAAGTCGGGGTGGGAAGGGGAGAGGAATCTGGGTTTATTTTAAATCTGAGAATGACAGAGGGGTTTCTCCCAGGTGGGAGAGTGGTGGGTGGTGACCGGGCGTGGTGGGTGGTGACTCACAGTTTGTGGGAGTGGTGGGTGGTGACACAGTTGATAGGGCCATCAATTCCCTCTATGCAGAGACCTGAGTCAGGGCTCCAGCAGCGCCTGAGGGTTCAGATGGTCACTTCCCTCAGACACAGGCATAGAGCAACACCCCAATTTCAGCAGGTTCTGGATCTAGACTCCTGCTATAACCAGGCTCCTGCTCTTCTGGAGATCCTCCACCCCTGCAACTCCACAATCTTCACTAATGTCCTCCTTCCTTCCTTCTGTGAAGTCCAACTCCTGTGCATCACCTCACCACAGGGCAGTAGGGATGGGGGCCAAGACCAAATGTAGGAGACACAAACCAGCAGGCTCCTCTGGCCCCTTTTTCATCCAACTCTTCCCAGTCTTTTTTGCCCCCTTGCATGTTGAGAACATTATATCTGTGCAATCCCCTGAAGTAAGCAAGAGAGGCTGCTCTGACAGGAAGCCACTAGCTTGACATTTCTGATAGTCCCATATCTTTCCAAGCTTCAAGGACTGAAGGGATCACTCTGTTTTAACACAACCTTAATCCATTTGTGTTTGCATCAACACACCTGTTAGGAGGTTTTATTTTATAGAGATCTCAGCCCACCTCTATCAACCGAGGTTTTTTATGGGCCCAACAGGCCTGAGTATATTAAAATCAAAGCACCTGGCCTTAGTGCTCTCAGTTTGGAGGGGGAGTGTTAGCATTTTTCGGGATGCTGAGGTCTCTTGGATGTGGTTACTAGGTTCTTTCTGTCCTGAGCAAAGAATTGCTCAACACAAGCACAAACGGTAGCAAAGTTTTATTAAAGGCAGGAAAAGAAACAGGCTCTGTAGAGCAAGTTTGGCCCAAGTAAAAGTAGGAAAAGAAGTACACCCTGGGCTGGGGATTTAGCTCAGTGGTTCCGACACCTGCATCCCAAGCACAGGGTTCCAAGTTCCATCCTCAGTACCAAAAGAAAAAAAAAAAAGGTACACCCTACAGCGTGAAGGCAGACCACCAGCATGAAGAGCAAACACAGTGGGAAAAACTCCATGTGGACTGTCCTTTTTGTATCACCCAAACCTCAGGCTGGGGTCAGGTCTAGGCCATCCTATCTCCTATCTCGAATCCTGTCCTGCTCGAGTTCTCAGGAGAAGTCCACGTGCAGATCTGCTCTGCCCATGGGTTCTGGAATCTTGTAATTAACAGGTCACCTCTACTTTCCCAGCCAGTTTTGCCATGCCCTAATCTCCTGTCTCAGGAGAATGGCAACTGAACTCAACCCTTTGTAGATCCTCTACCCAGCTGCCTGGGAGCACCTTGTACCTCCACTGTTGAATCCCAGTTCCAGTTGGCCAACACTTAGGGACCTGGCGACCAGGAAAGTAAGGAGAAATCCCAGGCATTTGAGAATCTGAAAGAAGCCACTGAATCTTGGCCTAAAGAAATCACATATATGTACCCAAAAACTTCCATCCAGCTGGGCATGGTGGCCCATGCCTGTAGTCCTAGCACTCAGAGGCTGAGGCAGGAGGATTACCATGTGTTCGAGGCCATCCTGGACCACATAGTGAGCTCAAGACCAGCCTGAACTACTGAACTACACAGTGAGACCCTGTCTCAATCAATCAATCAATCAATCAATCCAAAAACTTCCACCCAGTTTCAGAAGACCAATGAATTGTACTTACAGTCTTCCATAGGGCCAGGGATTTAGCTCAGTGGTTCCGCCGCCTGCCTCACAAGCGAAAGGTCCCGAGTTTGATCCCCAGTACCAAAAAAAATAAAAGTTATACAATCTTTTCCCCTATCCTACTCCCAAGGACAACAGCTAACAATGAGGAAAGCAATGGCTTTGGAATCACTGGGATTGGCTTTGGATCACTCCTCTCTCCTTTCTTTCTGTTGACATTGTTAGTCCTCTGGGCCTCAGGTTCCTGACAGTAAAATGAGGATCACAATACCTACCTACCTTGCTGGATAGTTGAGACCATTAAATGGGATAAGGCAGGTTAAAGGTCAAGCTCAGAGCCAGACATATGTTAATTAAACCATTATTAAAACTTCTCGTCCCCCTCCCATGCTGCTGAAACTCAGCATGACTCCATGCTTTAGAATTTATGTCTGTATCCTAAATTCCTCTGTGGAAATTCATTCTTCTGGTTCTACAGCTGCAGCCTCTGGACAGGCAGGCTGATGACAGCAGTAGCCTGGTGAGTGTCCTGGCCTTGTCCTTCACCCCCTATGCCTCCATCGTGGAGCAGACTGTGATTAATAATAATCAGTCATCACGAAAAATCATTCCTACTGAGCGATGAAGGGACAGAGAGTACCAGAGAGGTCAGATCTGAGAGAAAAAAATCACAGACTTAGAGGTACTCGTTGAGCGATAACAAGACAGAAAAAAAGCTGAGAGGAGACAGAGGATGTAGAAGGGCAGTGGGCTTAGAGGAGAGGGCGTTGGATTTGGAATCAAAACACTTAAATTCTTTGGTACTGGGGATTGAACTCAGGAACTTGCAGCTTTCGAGGTAGGCAGCAGCACCACTGAGCTAAATCCCCAGCCTAAAACACTTAAATTCTTGATTCACCACAACTGGTTTAGCCACATGACCTTGGGCAAGCCACTTCATCTCCCAAACCCATTTTCTCTCCTGAAGAAGACTGAATAGATGGCCTTTAGGAGATTCCCTCCTAGCTAGCTTTTCTAGGTCAACTTCCAGGCCGAGAGGGCTTGCTGAAGCAGTTCCAGCTAGCCCAAATTCAGGCCCAACCAGGGGCATAGAGAGGGAAGGCAGGCATGGCCCAGAAGAGGCAGGAGGTGTTGGGGCCACTGGAGAGGACTTATAAGGGCAGAGAGAGCCAAGAGAGGAGGGCTAGTGAGGAGAGTAGAAAAGTCAGCCAGGGAATGACTAAGGGGCTCCCGGTATAAACAGAAGCAGAGAATGGACAGGGAGGGGGCCAGTTTGAGTTGGCCAAGGCTGGGGGAAGGGCGGGGGGGGGGCTGGGGCAGTACAATGTGTCCCCTGTCCCCCATGAAGACTCATGGGAGGAGCTGAGTCACACACCTCCCTCCCTGCACCCCTCCCCACCCCCACCTCAAGCTCCCAAATCCTGGGAAAATTCAGAGTGCCTAGACCAAAAGGAGAGAGCTTGATTTACAGACACATACTGTGCTGGGTTCTGCAGCAAGTGGGCCTTCAGATCTTCTCCTCCAAATGGGAGCTCCCGGGCCGTGTTAGAGTTTCCATTAGAGGTTTACCTTTGGGCACTGCTGTGTCCGAGATCCTGACCCAGAGAGTACTTGGGTTCCGCGCCTGAGAAAGGTTCAGGACCTGCACATGTGAGAGTAGGACAGAGGCCAGCAGCGACCCACTGCCTGCCCAGGCCCTCTCTCGCCTCTCCCTGGGACTGCAGCTGGCTCTGGAGAGGGGCTTTTAAAAACCAGCTGGGTGAAACGGACAGGAAGTAGAGTAACAGAAAGAGGGAAAGCTCTTGGCAGGGAAAAACCGTGTTGACTCCAGGAGTTTCATTCTGAGAGCCCCCAGACCACAGTGGGGCAGAAGACAGGGGAAGAGGGGTGCAGGGTTTGACTCTGGGAAGGGTATTATTGGGGGGGGCGGAAAGGGGGTTAGGAGAGAACATAGCCCCCTTGGTTTCCCTCCTCCAGGCTAAGATAAAGACTAGAGTCCTGAAAGGTGATCTCATCGCACAGAGCCAGAGCCGGGGGAAGGAATGGGCAGGGGGTCACTGCCTTCCCTTACCACAGTCCCTGCCGCTACTTCCACCGGGATCTGGAGAGTGGAGTCCTGGGTTCCAGCTCCCGGAGTTTAGAGCCAACAAAAGCTGTAGTCTGGGCCCCTTTGCAAGGCACCTCCGCCGCCCACCACCTCCATCACTCCCACCCCTCCCAATTCTCCAGGCTTGTGGGACCAGTGTGATCGAGTACTGAGGCGGCCACCACTTCCAGGCTCTTGGTCAACTGCCAGACCCAAGGAAGGTTTAAAAGAGGTTTCCATACCCTACGACCAAGGAGAGGAAGAACGGGCGGGGGGGAGGGCGGCAGGGGAGCTCAAGGAGCCCGTGTAGATCCACTATCAGTCTGCCTGGGAGCGCCCTATGCCTCGACTGGTTCCAAATCCAGCTGGCCCGGAACCCAGGAACCCAGTGGCCCCGGAAGGCAAAGGGGAATCCCAGTTGGCCAGAAGCCAGAGGAGTCTCCTGTCTCTTTAGACCCCAAAGTCTTCTCCTGAAGAAATGAGAGAGACCCCACACACCATACAAGGGCTCCCTCTGCCCTCCTCCAGAGGTTATTCCTTTCCTCATTAGGAAATCCTCTGCTCCCTTTTTCCGACTCCTTTTCCGAGCGTTTACGTTGTACATCTGGAAAGGCGGGGGAGGAAGGAGGGGAAGTGGAGAGGAGGGGGAAGAGCCCGAGCCCGCCCAGTCTGACCCAGGCCAGACAAACGGCCTCCAGCTGGGGCTGGGGAAAGGGGGTGGAGAGGTGTGCCCCCCCACGCCCCTTTGGGGTGGGGGGCGCGGGTTCTGCGCTCCGAGGACCCCGGAATGCCCCCCCGCCAGCCCGCTCGGCCGGCGGGGGGAGGGCTCAGTCGGGAGTTCTGCAAACTCCTCCCCGCGTTGAGTCATTCGCCTCTGGGAGGTTTAGGAAGCGGCTCCGGGTCGGTGGCCCCAGGACAGGGTAGAGCGGGCGCTATGGGGAGCCGGACGCCAGCGTCCCCTCTCCGCGCAGTGCAGCCGCGCTGGGGCGCCCGGCGCCGACCCGCGCTCCCTGGGCTGCTGCCGCTGTTCTTGCTGCTCCTGCCGCCGCCGCCCGGAGTCGGGGGCTTCAACTTAGACGCGGAGGCCCCAGCAGTGCTCTCAGGGCCCCCAGGTTCCTTCTTTGGCTACTCGGTGGAGTTTTACCGGCCAGGGACCGTCGGGTGAGTGGCGAGGGTCCGCGGCGCGATGGGGGCTGGGGCAGCCCAGAGCCTGGGGACGCGGCCGGGGTCCGGAGGGCCGGGGGCTGGAGGTGGGAGGGCGGAGTCTGCAAGAACCCGGGCTGCAGAGTTGCGGGCCCGCGCTGGAGTGGGGGACTGGACCGTGGCCGGCGTGGAAAGGGGCCTGGCATGCGAGGGCGATCAGGGGCGAGACCTGTGTCGAGTGAGGAGAGGACACGAAGCTAGAAGTCTGGGCAGGAGTTTCGGGGCCAAGGAGTGGAGAGCGCATGAATGGAGAGCGGAGGGTCTCGGGCTGAGATCTGTGGGCTGTCGGGAGAACTGAGGCTGGTGGGGACGCTGAGGGGCATGGAGTCCAGGAAGGGCTCGAGGGACTACTGGGGGACCTCGGGATCCAGGAAGCCATTGTGCAGAGAGGAAACAGGTCCATGCTGGACGAGCTATGAGAGTAAGAGAGACAGATTGAGGGGATCGGAAGGTTGAATGGGGACCAGCCTCTTCCTCCCCTCCCCCCTCAACTCAGACTGGGGAGAGACCCGGGAGGGGAACGGGGGCTCCCTCCCGATTCTCCTCAGTCTTCAGCTCCGCCGTCCACCCCTAATGTGTTCAGACTAGGCGACCTAAGAACTTGGGGAGAATCCCAGCACCCTGGAACTGGGGGCGCTGGAGCTGGGGGTTGGCTCAGCCAAGGGCCGCGCACGGATGTGTCGGGAGGTGTGTGTGCGCGCGCGCTCGCGTGGTGGTGGTGGGGTAGTTTCCTTCTTCCTCCTGCTCTGGGGAGGAAGAGAAAAGCTGATTTCCTGTAGCTGGAGCTGAACTGAGACGGAGAGTTCTGGGGCCAGGTCGGGTCAGAAGCTGGGGAGTCTCCAGGTCGCCTGGCCCAAGAGCATCAGAAGGAAGGAACCAAGGATCTTGAAAGTCTCAAAGGAGGATCCTTATTCCCCGCTCAGCAGCTCAAGCAAACTCTAACCCTGATCACCTGGAAAGTGGGGTACCCACAGGGGCCACATTAGAACAAGGGTGTTTATTTAAGTGTGCAAGGGGTTGAGAAGTTAGAAAGGAAGGTGACTGCTCCTGGGCTGGGGCAGGGACCCCCAGAAGCCAGATTCCTGAGCCAGCTGGATGACTGGAGTAATACCTTCTTGGGAGTGGGAGCGCTGAGCTTCCTTCCCACTATCCCCTGCACTCTAGCACCTCAAGGTTTGGTAGGACCTGTCAGAGGTGAGCTGTTTTTACACATGAAAGTTAACTGCTGTCTACTCACTTCAATTTTTCGAGAAAAGAGGTTAATCTAGTTAATTCATTTGGGGAGGGGGACAAATGTCTACTTTGTCCAAGGGACTTGGAGATGGGGAAAAAAGGATAGTTAGGCCCCAGCTGTTGGATCTGGGCTTTTCAAGGTCCCCACCCAACCCCCACTCCACCCCCCTGGCCTCTTGCCCAAACCCCATTGCATCAGTCTGGCCTGGAGCCTCTGCCAGGGCTTGTCTCCCCCAGGGCCCCTCAAACTGGTAACCACAACCCTAATGGAGTAGAGAGGAGAAAGGGAGGAGATGGGGGTCTCCCCCCATCAGCATATCCAGCTATCTGGCTTTTAACCTTCTCCTCCCTCTCCTCAATGTGTCGCTTCCCTTCGAAAACACGCCCCTGAAACATGTGGACTCTCACACACTCCCTTTCCCCTAGGTATCTGTCTACCCCCTGGCCTGATCCTACCATCCCTGAACCCCTCTTCTAAAATAGTACCCCGTGTTCTCATCCTGTCCTATCCTCCTTTCTCCTCTCCCTTCCCAGGAGAATCCAGGTGTCCTGCTTGCACACACCTCACTCTTCTTTCCTCCGTGCAACATTGTCCTAGAGCAGCACTCCCAGCATTCTGCCCCCACACACACTTGAAAGAGCATAGCTTCTCAGGGGCCACAAGGGCAGATTCTTGGTCTGCCCTGCATCACCTTTCTGCTGAAGAGCGAAGCTGCCCCAGAGGATGTAAGAGCCAGCATGGAGGTTGCACAGCAGGAAGGGCAAAGCCTGCAGTCAGGCAGTAGTGAGTGTGAGTCCCCACCAGCTACCAGCTGCAGACCTGTACTGGGACCTCATCTTCTCAGACACCCAGCATTCTAATATTAAATGAGACAATGTATATAAAAGGCACCTGTCTACAGAGGGTGAGCAATGCATAGGAGGCATGAGTCGTGTGGGGTTTTCCTCCCTGACTACCACCACATTCTTTGTTTAAGTTTTCTCCCATTTCTTACCTGCTTTTAGTACTTACTTGTAATTAATTAATTAATTAATTAATTTGAGACAAAGTCTTGCTGTGTAGTTCAGGCTGGCCTTGAACTCACTATGTAGCCCAGGCTGGTCAAACTCGAGGCAGTCCTCTTGCCTCAGCCTCCCAAGTGCTGAGATTACAGGCATGTACCACCATATAATCATGATAGTAATAATAGTCCCTCACATACCTTGAGCACTTCCATATCAGTTTCTCCTTTGGATTGTTAAAAAAATCCCTGTGTTAAGCACTGTTGCCCCATTTTAGGTATACAGAAACTGAAGCTTCAGGATCATAGAACTTCAGAGCTAGAAGTTACTTTAGGGACCATTCAAGGGAAACTCATTTATGAGGAGAGACTCTAAGGCTTGAAAAGAAATGACTTGGCCCTGCATAGCTGGAGAGGTAGCTCTTCCTCTTCAACCAACGAGGTATATCCCTTGTGTGAGTATACTTGGGGTTCCAGAAGCAGGTGTCCCACTCTGGCCTGGCCAGAGCTGCTGTAAGAACTGGGCCCTGGTCCACTTTCTCCTCTCTGCCCCGACTTTGTAAGGCCAACAGAGTCAAACAGTAACTGAGTATTGAACAGCGACTTGGTTAATCAGAAGCCCGCCTGGAGAGATAGTGGAGAGGACAGGAGGAGATAGATTGCCAATGAAGTAGACCAGAACCCTGGCCTAGGAACCAGGATTCTTGCAGTCTGATTCTTTTTTTTTTTTTTTTTTTTTGCCATCTGATTCTTATGCTGGAAAGGATTTTCTCACCCCAGACATGTTATTTAACTTCTCTGGAACTTAGTTTTCCCATTGGTCATATGAGGACATAGATGAGGTAGGAGGATCAGGACCAAGCTGACCTTCCTAACTGCATATGGAGACACTGGGACATTTGCATTAGTATGAAAAGCAGTAGTCCATGTCTCCAAGGGTTGACTCTAAAATCTCAGGGTTCTGAGGCTTCAAAATAAATTAGAGCAATTACTTCTTCCATTGGAAGAATTAGAAGAATTACTTCTTCTATTTTGGAAGATTTCATTTGCTAACCTGCATTTCTTAGGGAATAATTAATTGTCTTTCTTATTAACCAGAAACATCTATAGCTGCCAATCAGAGTTTCTGACCAGCATGAGATAACCAGGTTCCCCACATGAGCTGATATAAATGCAGCCAAAAACAAATGCTCTTGAAGTCTAAATTAGCTTGGGCTGCCTTATCAGCTAAATGCATGATTTCCGTTGGGCTTTCTGAAATATTGAAAATGGCCCAAGGACCCTCCTTTGTTATTTTCTGGGACCCCTAAGTCCCAACTACTGCAAGATTTAGGAAGTAGGAACAAGGAATGGGAAATTAAGAACAAACTAGCTTATGTTTCATCCTTGGCACGGAGTACCTCCTTTGGCATGTGGTGGGGCACTGTTTATTGGATTGACATGGGCCTGTTGGGTAGGAGGGCTTCTGAATCCTCAGGCAGTAGGGCCAAGGTATGGGCCAGCATCGGGATCTGTGTCCCAGGCCCACATGCAGGTATCCTGAACCTTTACACAGGTTGCCCCTGGCCTTTGGGCACACAGGCTTTATAAGCTTTGTAAGGCCTGTCACCTTCCAGGCTGGCTAAATTCCAAGTTGCCCCTCAAGCCAACCCAGGAGTCTCAGACTCAGCCCCTGTGCAACAGCTGGGGGTGTTAGAGAAATTGTGAATGGGAACAGGGTCCCTGGGTCTCAGCTCACTCTCCCAGGAGACTCTGAGGATACCCAGAAAAAGAGGGAAAGGGTCCTTTCCCAAGTCCACTCTGAGTTAAAGCCTGAACCCAAACTCCTGGCACCTTGGTCCAGTGCTCTGGGTAGGTTGGTAGCCTTTTCTGCTTTCTTAAGCCTGAGGGCAGCAGCCTCTTTCCCTGGGAGCACCTACCTTCTGTTAAGTGAAGAAAGAGTACACCCCTCTCTCCTCACCCATCCCTGGGGCACTGCAAGCTCAGCACCAGCTTCACCTACTGGATTTAGCAATTAACCAGGTCACTGTGCCTTAGGCATGGCTGGCTCCCACTCCTCAGCTGGATGTAATCCTGAGTGGGAGGGGTGGAGCCCAGTGGGTGGGAGACAAATGGAGAAGTGTGAGGTTGGAAACAGACAGGAAGCCACAGGCAGTAAACATTTCCTGTCCCCAGGGTAACCAAAGCTGGCACCTCCCGTCTCCATCCCCCATAACTTCGGGAACTCTCCTTTTGCCACTCTGCTTGCATTCCTCAAGAGTCTAGACCCTGCTTTCTGTCTCCTCCATTCTCTTCTCCTGGCCCTCATAGGCCTCACCCCCCACACATACCCTACCTAAGTCCTGTGGGCCTGTTCTCTCTGGTGTTTCCATCCCCTGTTCCTCTTGGAAGATATCCCAGCCTTTATGACCACTACCATAACGTTCTTGGCCTTCTTTGCTAGTGAGAAAGGCTGAGGAAGATACACCAGTATCAGGGAAGGGGTGGGTATTGAGAATGTTGAAAGCTAGAGGGGAACAGAAACCAATAGAGAAACCTAATGTCTGAGGTCAAGAGAGAAAGAAAGGACCTAAAACTACACCAAGAAACCAGAGAGACTGAGGATTCGTACCAGAGGCAGACACAGGAGGAAAGCAGAAGCCGAGGCTGGCAGGGACACTGGCCAGGGCAAGTTACCCAGTCTCCCAGATGCAGTCTTCACAGGAGACCCTGGAGGAGAAAGCAAGAGAGCTGAGGGCTTTGTGGAAGGGAGCCTTGAAGGCAAGGGCCCAGGAGTGTAGAGGCAGCACTGACATCAAGAAAACTGCCCCAGATCTCCACTCTGACTCCCCCGACACAGGACTCCATCAGAGGCAAATGTCCCTGAGGAGGGAACTGAGCTACTCTCTAGAAAGAGGGCCTCAGTAGAACACGATTTGAATTCAGTCTTCTGGGTTGGTATATGGGAAAGGGGTTCAAGAGCTGAGCCAGAGACCTAGCCAGGAAGGTGAGGACCACTGCAAGGCACCAGGGTGAGGGCAAGCTCAGGCCCAGGGAATTAGTGTGTTTTCACACACCCTCCAGCTTCTCTGTCCTCCACTTCTCCTGTCTGATTTCCAAGACTCACATTTTCCTCCTACACGCCCCAAAGCTGAGCAGCCAGGCCTGGATCTTGGCTCAGTGAAAGGATTTGGCTTGGGACGGGAGGGCACGGGTAGGTGACAGGACCCTGAAGCTCCAGAGAAGCCTGGGATTCCAAGAACTATGCATCTAAATTGCACCCCCACGTTTTGTGGTGTGTGTGGGAATCAAACTCATGAGTACTTTACCACTGAGCTATACCTCAGCCCTTTTATTTATTTTGAGATTGAGGCCTCATTAAATTGCCCAGACGAGGCTTGAATTTGCCATTCTCCTGCCCCAGCCTCCCAAGAAGCTGGGTGTGGTGGTGTGTGTCTGTAATCGCTGCACTCAGCACTCAGAGGCTGAGGCAGGAGGACCACTGTGAGTTCAAGGCCAGCCTGGGCTACATAGTAACATTAAGGCCAGCCTGAACTGCATAGTGAGACACGTCTCAAAAAGAAAAAAAGTTTCTGATTCAGTTTCCTATTTTCCTATCATAAGCTGCATATTCCATTTGATTATTATGTATCTGTTTTTCCTCTGGTGTTGGTAATCAAACCCAAAACCCAGGGCCTTGTGCATGCTGAGCACACTGTACTCTCAGCCAGGCTCTACCTGTAATCCTGGCAGGTAGGCAGAGGAGATGGAGAAGCTGGGGTCTGGCCCCTTTGGTCCCTGTTTCCCTTCCAGGAATTGACTGTGATTCTTCTCCTTATAAACAGGGGAAGGTGGGGGGGGTTAGGTTAGTGACAGCGGCACATGGGGACTGCCTGACTCCAGTGGGGCCTCTGGCATCTGTGGCATCTTCTGAGATAGAAATACAATCCGGAGGGCATCTCTCCCACCCCTATGCAGCCTGGTCCAGAAGCCTGAGTCCTCTTGCCTCTAGAAACTAACCCAGAGCCGGGAGCTACCCTAAAGTGCCTCTCCCTGACATCCACAGGGTCAGCGTGCTTGTGGGAGCGCCCAAGGCTAACACCAGTCAGCCGGGAGTGGTGCAGGGTGGTGCTGTCTACTTCTGTCCCTGGAGCGCCAGCCCGGGGCAGTGCACACCCATCGGATTTGACAGCAAAGGTAGGCTGTGGAGTTCTCCTGGGAGGGCCAGGAGTGTGGTGGGACCAGAGCTGGAGGCGAGGCCTGGAGCAAGGGGCCGCCCACGACAGGCAGCTCCAACCAGTGGCTCTGCGTGGCACTTATTCTGTGTTCCCAGCCCAGCCCAGCCTGAGGAAGGCGGGCGTGATTCAGAAACATGTGGCTCTCATTTCCACTGAATCACCCACAACTCAGGGAGGCCAGGGCTGTAACACAGACAAAGACAGGGAAGAGTCTCGAGGACTACTCAGTTCCTTTAACTAAGCATTGTGTAATAGTGCACACCAGCCACTGCACAGTATCCGCGCCACAAGCTTAAAAGATGATTCAGCCATGTCCTCAAGGAGCTGAAAGTCCCAAGCTGCAGAGATACTGCAGGGAGCCACAGACTGGCAGGTCCAGTCAAGAGCACTTGCTCTGTGCCAGTATTGGTGTGAGCACTCCACATACCTCAGCTCACTTGATCCTTTCAACAACTACCTTACAAGTGAGCAGAGAGGGTAAAATCGCTTGCCAAGGTCACTTAGCTAGTAAACAGCAGAGCAAGGGTACGTACGAAAGCTGTCTCCAGAGATAAAGGCTAAAGGCGGTGAGAGGACCAGAAGAGAAGAACACAAAATAGTAGAGTGCTCACCTAGCATGTGTAAGGCCCTGGATCCATTCCTGCCAAAAAAACAAAAAAGGAAGAAAAAGAAGAGGAGAGCATAAAAAAAGGAGAGGGGTTGAAGGGAGGGAAGGGGAATGGGGAAAAAAAGAAGCAGGATATAATCATGTACAGGTACAAATTCCCTGTGATGAATGTGACCATTATGTATATCTAACATGCACCAATAAGAAAAAAGAAAAGGGGTTCGGGGATGTAGCTCAGTGGTGCCACCACCTGCCTCCAAAGCACAAGGTCCTGAGTTTGATCCCCAGTACCAAAAAAAGAAAAAAGGACTGAGATGTAGCTCCCTACCAAGGCTCTGGGTTCCATCCCCAGTAGTGCCAAAAAGAGGAGAAAAAAAGTCATGAAACATAGCTGGGCATAGTGGCGCACACCTGTAACCCCAGCACTCTGGGAGCCTGAGGCAGGTGGATCACAAGTTCAAGCCCAGCCTGGGCAACTTAGTGAGACCCTGGCTCAAAATAAAAAGGCAGGAGGGCATAGTGCAGTGCAAAGACCCTAGGTTTAAGCTTAATACCCATACTGAAAAACAAAAGAATCATGAAACATGACAGATTTGCTGTACCACTGAACTACTACCTGCCCAACCCCTAAACAAGCTGATTTTAGAAAGCCTGAAAAACAAATGGGAATCGGAATCAGAAGAATAAGAAAGGTGCTCATATAGGGGCAGAGAGGAGGCTTGGAATGGAAGAGAGAAAGAGACAAAGATCAAGAAAGTATGTGGGAGCCGGGATCAGTGGTGCACACACCTGTTATCCCAGCACTCTAGAGACTGAGGCAGGAGGTTGCATAGTGAGTTCAAGATCAGCCTGAACTACATAGCAAGACCCTGTCCTACAAAAAAGAAAGCAAAAAAAGGAGGAGGAGGAGGAGAGGCAGACGAAAGTGTGTGGAACAGGATGCTATTCGGGTCACAGGCAGATACAGACAGAAGAGTGCAGCTAGGGTCACCCTCTTGGACATACCCACCCTTCTCACCGCACTCCTGCCTCGGCCCACGGCAAGGATCCTGTCCCAGCTAGGTGAGGAAGCAGAGGGGCCAGGGGAGTCAGCTCTAGAAACCTCATGTTGGGCGTGTGTCCAGAAGAGGCCCGAATCTGCCCCCAGCAGACAGAGACCCTTTCCCGCTCCCCTCACCCGAGGGACTCAGGGCCTCGGGGGTTTAGAAGTGCTGGGCATCCTGAGGCTAAAGTGGAGTCCGCTCTAGAGTCCCGCTGCCCAACGCCCAGCAGGACCCCCTTCTTCCCTCCCCAAGGCCCCCGGATCCTGGAGTCCTCATTGTCCGGCACAGAGGAACAGGAGCCTGTGGAATACAAGTCCTTGCAGTGGTTCGGGGCCACGATCCGAGCCCATGGCTCCTCCATCTTGGTGAGCAGCTGGGGGCTGTGCAGTGAGGGGTCTCGGGGTGAGGGGCCTGAGGGATAGCCCATGGAGGAGGGAGCAAAGGTCTATGGGACCACACCTGACACGCCTCCTCCGGGCCCTCCCAGGCATGTGCTCCATTGTACAGCTGGCGCACAGAGAAGGAGCCACCGCTGAATGACCCAGTGGGCACCTGTTACCTCTCCACAGGCAACTTCACCCGGATCCTGGAGTACGCACCTTGTCGCTCAGGTAGCTCAAGCAAGGGCAGGCGGGCAGTCCCACCTTCCCTGTGGGAGTGTCTCCTGTGCCCGCACTACTTCCCCAACAGCCCCCATGCACGATCAGCCTTACTCTGTCCCCTCTCCTTTCCTGCATGGTCCATCTGGCCAGGGCTCATTCTTCCCATCTTCTCCCCTCACAGACTTCGGCTCGGCAGCAGGGCAGGGCTACTGCCAAGGCGGGTTCAGTGCTGAGATCACCAAGGTGAGAGGGTGACCAGGAGGAAGGGGCAGTGGGTGATGGATGGGGTGGGGTCAGGACCAGATGTTTGGCTCACTCTTTCCCCCTCCCCCCAGACCGGCCGTGTGGTCCTAGGTGGCCCAGGGAGCTATTTCTGGCAAGGTAAGCCCCTGCCCTCCTTAGCCCTGGCACCAGCCTCCCTTCTCCACTTCCAGCCTTGAACCACTACCCCTTCCCTCCTCTGCCTCCTTGCCCCTCCTGGTTCTCCTCCTTGGAGATTTACATCCTGTCCATCACCCTCTACATGCTTCCCTTCTTGACTTCAGACTTCTGAAATCCACCCCAGATCCCTCTCTGCCACCTCCGCTCCGTCCATCCCCACCTGCTCCCCCTCCCCAGGCCAGATCCTGTCCGCCACTCAGGAGCAGATTGCAGACTCCTACTACCCTGAGTACCTGATCAACCTGGTCCAGGGGCAGCTGCAGACTCGCCAGGCTAGCTCCATCTACGATGACAGCTACATGGGTGAGTGAGCAGGAGGAGAGGGGACAGCAGGGAAGAGCTCCAGGGCCCCTGTCCCCACTTGTCCTTGCCTCCGTTCTTCCAGTTGGGCGCCATACTTGTCAGATGCAGGCTGACAGTGAAGGCCCATGGTGGGGGGTAGGGGGACCAGGGCAGAAGGGCCCTGAAGCGGGAAAGCTGACATCTCCCATCCCGTCCTCCAGGATACTCTGTGGCTGTGGGTGAATTCAGTGGCGATGATACAGAAGGTGAGCGTCCCCAGACCTGGCTGGATAGAAGGGAAGAACATCAGCCGGGCGTGGTGGTGCCTGCCCGTAATCCCAGCTGAGGTGGGAGGGTCATCACAGCCTGGGCTGCATAGTTCAAGGCCATTCTGCACTACATAGTGAGACTCTGTCTCAAAACAACCAAAAAAAGAAAAAGCAGAACCTGGACATTCACCACTTTGCTGTTCCCCTTTCTCTGCCAGAGCTCACCACTCTCTTCTTTTTGCAGATTTTGTCGCTGGTGTGCCCAAAGGGAACCTCACCTATGGCTACGTAAGACCCAGCCTAACCCCCCTCACTCTGCTCCCCTCCCTGAGCACAAAAAAGCATACACAGCAATTTTTGAGGTCTCACAAAGTGAATCAGAATGTGGGCTTTGGAGTCAGAATTGGGTTCAAGTTCTCTGGCACTTACTCTGGATAAGTCGTCTGTTCTTTATTCGTACCCTGCTTCATGCTTAACCTCTCTAAGCCTCCTTCTTCTCTGTAGGTCTAATGGGATAATAATAGCCCTGACCTCACAAGGCTCTTGTAAGGGTAGAATGAGATAATGCACGTGGAAATACTTAGTGAATTGTTAGGCAGTGTAGGACGGGTAGCCGTTATTATTAGACCATGGCCAGTGCCCTACAGATAAGAGTGCCACAGGCGTTTCTTTAATTAACAGCATTTATTGAGGTAACGTAGGAGATAGGAAGATGAAAAAGACATCATACCCCATCTTATAAAATACTTCTTTTTTTATATAAAATATTTCTAATCAAGTATTGAGATTAAAAAAAAAAGTATGCGAGATAAGACACACACAGTTCTCATCTCAGGCGGAACCTCGATTCGTTAGCCCGCCATGCGGCAGGCACTGTCATTTGTGATTTTTCACAAATCTGTGGATATTATCATTCACATTTTAACACAAATGACAGCTGAGGGCTTGGTTAGTAAGAGGCTGGATGGAGATTTAAAACCAGCTCTCTCTTGGGGCTGGGGATTTAGCTCAGTGGTTCTGCTGCCTGCCCCAAGTTCAATCCCCGGTACCAAAAAAAAAAAACAGGTCTCTTATTCCCGAGCCAGCGTTCTTTCTGCACTGTGCTAAGCAGTCCAGGTGATACAGCAGTTTAGAGGAAGGAGTGGCCTCTCTCTGGAGATACAGCAAGAGGGCATCCTGGGCAGCAGCATGAAAAGGGAAGAAATATCAGGCTAGTTTAGCAGCTTTGTGTGCTGATTAAGGATGAGGAGAATAAGGGAAGGTTGAGCAAAAACAGCTAAGTTTTGGCCAGACTCTCCAGCACCTTGGAGGCCCAGCCAAGAAGCTCTGAGGCCTGGCAGCAGCTGCAGGAACCACTGGGGGTGTCCAGGCCAGAGGTAACCATCCCTCCCACACACTCTGGAGCAGTCAGTCTTGCTGCACTGGGGGAGGTGCCAAGGCAGGAAGAGAGGCCATCTAGCATCCCTGACCAAGGGCTCACTAAAATCACAGCAGCGAGCATGAGAAAGGAGCAGAAACCAGAGACTCGGGCCTGGTGGGGCCAGTCACCCAGGGGAGCACAGGGGAGACACGAGTGTGTGTAGCCTGGGTGACGAGAATGAGGGATGGCTTAGGTTTTGAACATGTTAGGCTTGAGGCCCCACTGTGCACTCAGGGGTAACTGAGTGTCTCCTGCTCGATGAGCACTACTTTAGGCTCTGGGGAGAAAGCAAGGAACAAAACCAAGCTTCTGCCCCAGGGGATCTTATATTCTTGTGGGCAGAGCCAGGCAGCAAACCAATAAAGGTGAAATCTATCAGTGGTTGGTAAGTGACATGAAGAAAAGTAGAGAAGCATCCATGGGTGGCGCTGCACAGCATAGAAATGGGAATGAGAGGGCAAAGCTCGGGGAGGGTGAGGGACAAGGGGGCTGTGTCTCTAAAGAATGCTTGCTCCCAGAGATCCTGTACCCGTTTGTCCTTCAGCTGTGGGCTATCCAGGACCAATAGGCTTATGTCCTTACCCCCAGGTCACCATCCTCAATGGCTCAGACATCCGATCCCTCTACAACTTCTCAGGGGAACAGGTGAGGACGCTCCCCAGCCCTGCTCCAGTGTGGCCCTCTGCCCACCATGCTCTAGCCTCAACTCAGTAACGTCAAATTTCTCACCCTCCCCAGAGCCTCTGAGCTGCCCCTCACAGTCCCTCTTGATCCTCTTTCTTGACCCCCCACCTTGTTCTGACCAGTGTGTCCTTTGTCTCCTCCCTCCCAGATGGCTTCCTACTTTGGCTATGCAGTGGCTGCTACTGACATCAATGGGGATGGGTGAGTAGCAGGAGGGGCACACCGTGATGTCCTTTAGATTCAGGAGGGAAAAGAGGGTGTGGACGGCAGGCAAGCAGAGTGCCTTCCAGGGCTTTTTCTCTGGATTCTCACTCATAGTTGCATTCACCTTTTGGGGGACAAGGAGAGAGCTTAGAGCTAAAGATCAGAGACTTCGAGTCTTCTGATTTGGGTGGGAGGGAGCATGAGGGTCCAGGATACCTGGGATTTCCGGTACTAGAATTAGGGAGATGATAGCAAGACAGGCTATCAGGAAGCCCGGATCTGTCCTTCCCCACCAGGCTGGATGACCTGCTGGTGGGGGCACCCCTGCTCATGGATCGGACAGCAGATGGGCGGCCTCAGGAGGTGGGCAGAGTCTATGTCTACCTGCAGCACCTGGCCGGCATGGACCCCACACCCACCCTTACTCTCACTGGCCTCGATGAGTTTGGCCGATTTGGCAGCTCCTTGACCCCACTGGGGGACCTGGACCAGGATGGCTACAATGGTAAGCACCCTGGGCTCAGGGAGCTGAGTGTGAATTGGGAAGAGTGAGGAGTATGTCAGCTATAGCCCTGTGACTTTCCAAGTAGAGGTGTGAACT
Source organism: Heterocephalus glaber (assembly GCF_053883595.1). NCBI lineage: Eukaryota > Metazoa > Chordata > Mammalia > Rodentia > Bathyergidae > Heterocephalus > Heterocephalus glaber. The sequence continues at coordinate 359,453 of NW_028258185.1, forward strand.
TTAATAGTGAAATCTGGTCTTAGGGTTTGAAAAGATTAGAAAACCGGGATTGGGACCAGAGATTTAGCTCAGTGGTGCTGCGCCTGCCTTGCAAGAGCGAGGTCCTGAGTTCGATCCCTGGTACCAAAAAAAAGAAGAAAAGAAAACGAGGTTCAACAAATGGGGAAAAAATAGGATCCTGGGGTCTGGTAATAGAAATCTGGACCCCTGGGTTCCCAGCCTACTGACTGATGTATACTGTATGTCTTGCAGATGTGGCCATTGGGGCTCCCTTTGGTGGGGAGACCCAGCAGGGAGTAGTGTTTGTATTCCCTGGGGGCCCAGGTGGGCTGGGCTCTAAGCCTTCCCAGGTTCTGCAGCCCCTGTGGGCAGTGGGCCACACCCCAGACTTCTTTGGCTCTGCCCTTCGAGGAGGCCAAGACTTGGATAGCAACGGATATCCTGGTGAGTTCTACCCAAGGCCCTTTTCACCTTAAAATTCCCTGGTCATAGACCTCTACACTCGTTTTTATCTTTCTTAAGCTTTTGGGTGCAATTCTAAGCTGAGGCCACCAGATGGCGGTGTTCCCTCACTTCCTCCTGGAGCAATACTGTAGTAACAGGCAATTAGGAAGAAAGGATCCTACCTTGCAGCGTTCATGTAAAGGATGGTTTCTTGACTTTTTGCAGATCTGATTGTGGGGTCCTTTGGCGTGGACAAGGCTGTCGTGTACAGGTATGAATTCCAAGGGAGCACTGAAGCAGCCTGGGGACATTGGAAATTTCTCTTCCAGTTAAGGTTGGGAAAATCAGTGCGGAGGGAACTGGTGTTATGAGCCTTGAGCATCAGGTTCTTGTGCCCAGGTTTCAGAGGAGTCTTAATTCCATTTACTCCCCATCCATGTCTATCAGGGGTCGCCCCATCGTGTCTGCCAGCGCCTCACTTACAATCTTCCCTGCCATGTTCAACCCAGAGGAACGCAGCTGCAGCTTGGAGGGGAATCCTGTGGCCTGGTGAGCCGGGACCCTGGAACTTGTAGAGATCTGTGCCGGGGAATGGGGAGGGAAACCACATCTGCCCTAGGAAGGGGACAAATGGTGGTGTCCTCATCTGGGTCAGTCTAAGAGGTAGGTAGAAGACAGGACACCTGTTCTGGTGACATTCACCAGCAACTTGGCTTTTCTCTTGGTCTTTCACCAGCATCAACCTTAGCTTCTGCCTCAATGCTTCTGGAAAACACGTCCCTGATTCCATTGGTGAGGGAGACTGCCTGGCTCTCGGAAGGATGGGAAGGAGGGGCTGGGGACCTCAGGACCTCCAGATAGATTAGGAAGTAGAGACAGACTCATAATTTCTATGTTTCTGGCTGCAGGTTTCACAGTGGAGCTCCAGCTGGACTGGCAGAAGCAAAAGGGAGGGATCCGGCGAGCCCTGTTCCTGGCCTCCAAACAGGCAACCCTGACAGAGACCCTGCTCATCCAGAACGGGGCTCGGGAGGAGTGCAGAGAGATGAAGATCTACCTCCGGGTATGGCCCCAAGATGGGGTGTAGACTAGCCAGGGGCCTCCTTCACTCTTGAGTCACCCCAAAGAGACTGTGGGCCCCTCTGGAGGGAGAGGCATTGGGAGATTCTTTTGTTAAGGAAGTGGCTCCTGTCCAGGCAGTCAGAACCCTTGAACCACTGAGGGCAACCAGAACTGGGACCCAAGTAGATAAAAAGAAGTAGGAGGCTGACAGTGCCACCAAGTCCCCAGAGTCCCCTGACCCTGTGAACTCTCTCCCCTGGCCCCAGAACGAGTCAGAATTTCGAGACAAACTCTCCCCAATTCACATCGCCCTCAACTTCTCCTTGGACCCCGAAGCCCCCACGGACAGCCATGGCCTCCGGCCAGTTCTGCATTATCAGAGCAAGAGCCGGATAGAGGACAAGGTAAGGACAGGCCGGGGAAAGGGCCCCAGAGACCAGAGGCCTGGGCACCCGGGGGCGGGGCCCTGGAGAGGGGACCCTGCAGCCCAGGAATGGTAGAAACCCGTCTCAAGGGTGCCCTGCTCCCCAGGCTCAGATCTTGCTGGACTGTGGAGAAGATAACGTCTGTGTGCCAGACCTCCAGCTGGAAGTGTTTGGGTAAGTGGGGCGGGGTACTTGGGGAGTCCAGGTTGCACCTGGCACCAAAAAAAGGCGAATTAAGAACACACTAGCTTCGTGACTTCGAGAAGCCACTGAGCTTCGCCCTTCAGCTTCTTTTTTTTCTATTTTTGGTTTTCTGAGACAGGGTCTCACTACATAGTTCAAGCAGGCCTTGAACTCCCAGCAATCCGCCTGCTTCAGCCTCCTGAGTACTGGGATTACAGACAGTCATATGTTACCACACCTGGAAGCTTTTTTATGTAGTTAGAATAATAGGATTTTTTTCTCTGACTTTTAGAAGGATTAAATGCAGTGATCTACATAAAGTATCTAGCTAGTACCTGCCAGAGCGGTGGAACTCACATAATGGTGTCTGTTACTACCATCTGTTTCTTAATGGTTCATTGTCCTGATTTGAGGATGATTTCCCTAGTGTCCCTTACCCTGTATGTCTCCTCCAGGGACCAGAATCGCGTGTACCTGGGTAACAAGGACTCCCTGATCCTGACTTTCCATGCCCAGAACGTGGGTGAGGGCGGTGCCTACGAGGCTGAGCTGCGTGTCACAGCCCCTCTGGAGGCTGAGTACATAGGACTTGTCAGAAACCCAGGGGTGAGAGGGGACTCTCAAGTGGGGCCTGGGAGGACAAGCCTTAGAGGGACACCAAACCTGACTGTGTCCACCTACCTCCAGAACTTCTCCAGCCTGAGCTGTGACTATTTTACTGTGAACCAGAGCCTGCTGGTGTGTGACCTGGGCAACCCCATGAAGGCAGGAGCCAGCGTAAGTCTGGGATGGGAGGGGGTGGGGGCTGGAGAAAGAGGACCTCAGGACAGTGACCAGCCAGTCCAGTGCATAGCCGTGGCATAGAGGAGGAGCCTCAAGTTGGAGTGGAAGGCAAACGCTTGGTGACAGCCCTATTCCCCCTCCTTCCTGTCCCACAGCTCTGGGGTGGCCTTCGGTTCACTGTCCGTCATCTGCAGGACACAAAGGAAACCATCCAGTTTGACTTCCAGATCCTCAGGTAGGGAGCGGGAGGGCCAGAGCTGGAGCAGAGAGGGCAGGTGGGGCAGCGGCCCAACCTGGGGCAGGGGACATTCTCGAAGGCTGGGCTCCAGCACCACCTCAGTCTTGCTCCATCCCACAGCAAGAATCTCAACAACTCACAGAGCGACGTGGTCTCCTTCCGGCTCTCCGTGGAGGCTCAGGCCCAGGTTTCCTTGAATGGGTCAGTGCCCAGGCAGAATGGAGCTTTGGGGGCGGGCAGACTTCTGGGGAAGGATGCTTATGAGGTTCCTTCTCTAAACCAATCCTCTCCTTAGCGTCTCCAAGCCAGAGGCCGTGATCTTCCCAGTCAGTGACTGGCATCCCCAAAACCAACCTCAGACAGAGGGGGATGTGGGCCCTGCCGTCCACCATGTCTATGAGGTAAGGAGAGCTGAAAGGCAGGCGAGGGAGAGGGAGAGGTGAGACAAGGCAGACGAACGATGGAAAGGAGGAGCTGGTGTGGATGACAGTGGCTGGACGCAGAGGGAAGTCTGAGGAGGGAGGAGTAGCGATGTGCAGGGGTCTGTGACAGAGGCCAGGGCAGAGACAGGCCAGTTGGGAGGCTTGGAAAGGAAGGACGGAGCCGTAACCAAAAGTGTCAGCTGGAGAGGATTTCATTTCTGTCCCTTGGGTCCTCCGTCAGTCCTGAGTCGGGAGGCCTACAGCAGGGTACAGTGCACCATTGTGAGCAGGGACGAGCGGGCAGAAGCACCCGGTTCCTTCTCACACTGACTGTCCTCTTGCCCCTCAGCTCATCAACCATGGCCCCAGCACCATCGGCCGGGGTGTGTTGGATATCAGCTGTCCCCAGGCTTGGGAAGGTCATCAGCTCCTCTACGTGACCAGGGTTACGGGACTCAGCAACTGCACCACCAATTACACCCCCAACCTGCAGGGCCTGGAGGTGAGGGGCCTGGACATGGTGTGGGGCGGGCTTAGGGGCTCGGGGCTGAGGGGCCAGAAAGGGTCAAGGACGCCTGTAAGAGGCGCTGGGGATATGCCCATAGCGCAGACGAGGCCACTGGAAGGGGTCAGAGGACACAGATCTCTCTAAGTCCTGAAAGAAAAAAAGACATCCACGGCATTTCTGGCTTTCTGCCCCAAATATCCTTCCCTGTTGCTTGGCATCCTCCTGGGGCCCAGATCTACACCACCTCCTCCAAGAAGCCTTCTTTAGACCTTTTCCTCTGGGCCCCAGTACGTGTTTCCCAGGGTGCTTATTCATAAATATTTAATTGAATGAGTCTACGAACTGAACACTGTTAGACTCAGGAAAAACCCCACCAAACAAAACTGACCAAGTCCCCATGTTCGTGGAGCTGTGCACTCCGTGGAGGGTGACAGACAATAAAAAGTAAAAGGAAACCAAAATTACAGGCATTGAAAAGCAGTGAAAGGGCAGAGCCCTGTTGCTGTGACTGGAGACTAGGGCTAAGCAGAGTTATTGGGAGAATCTTCTGGAAGAGGTAATGGTTAAACTGAGGCCTGAAAGACAAGGATGAAGTTACCTGTGAGATGCAGGAAAGAGCATTCCAGACAGATCACAACCAGTACAAAGGCCCTGCGGCCGGAGAAGGGACACATCTTCATGTAAACTCCAGAAACCAAGTTTAATTAGTCCCATATTTCAGCACTGAGCCTGCGTGGTGCCTTACATGGAGGTAGTGGGTTGGGTGGATCTGTAAAAAGATAGGTTGAAGCTTCTCTGGTCCCAGGTACAGGCTGACTTGGGTGCTGTAATGGGTGGAAGAGACAGCTAAGGGTCTCTTTCTTTTTCCAGTTGGATCCCGAGGAGTCCCCACACCACCTGCAGAGACGAGACGCTCCAGGCCGGAGCCCTGCCTCCTCCGGGCCGCAGGTTCTGGTAAGCCACACTGGGAATGAGGTCTGAGCCCAAGCACTGAGTACCTGTTTGGGCTTTCAGAACCACCAGAAGGGCAGAACTCCAGGCTCAAGCTGCCTCTTTCTTTTCAGAAATGCCCAGAAGCTGAGTGTTTCAGGCTGCACTGCGAGCTTGGGCCTCTGCCTCGGCAACAGAGCCTGAGTCTGCAGCTGCATTTCCGAGTCTGGGCCAAGACCTTCCTGCAGGTGAGGAGGCCTTGACCCCCTGGCCCCAGGGCCTCCCCAGACCACTTCTGCCCTTTACCTATGGCCACCTCTCCTTTGGAGAGGACCAGATACACCAGCTCCCCTGTCCTTGACTTTTCTAGACAGGCTATGTGTCCTTGGCGCCACCTTGTGGCCACAGTGGAGTGATTGCTTCCCTTTCCCAGCCCTTTCGGAAGGAGGGGGTGGGGGGGATGTAGAACAGTGAGATGGAGATGGGTCAGTGTTCAGGCAAGCAGTTGTAGCAGCAGTAAAGAGGAGTCATTTATAGGGCACACATTATGCCCAAGCATTGTCCTAGGTATTAACTCACATTAGTCATGCCAAAAAAATTGTTTTTATTGAACATATAGTCATATGGTTATACATTCTTTAGTTACAATTATTCATTTTCACATTTATTATCCCATACAAGAAACATCAGGAGGGCCAGGGATGTAGCTCAGTAGCGCAGCACCTGCCTGGTAAGCACAAGGTCCTGAGTTCAATTCCCAGTAGCAAAAAAGGAAAGAAAAGAAGATAAAAGAAAAGAAACATCAGGAGACTGATTCCAAAATAGGGAAAGACGCCAGATATGGTGGCAAACACTTGTAATCCCAGCCCTCAGGAGGTTGAGGCAAGAGGATCACAGTGACTCCGGGACCAGCCCGGGCTACACAGCACTACTCTATCTCAACAAAAGGGGAGGGGGGGATTTAGCTAGCGGTTTTGCCACCTGCTGCGCAAGTGCACGGACCCGAGTTCGATCCCCAGTACCAAAAAATAAATAAATACAAATAAGGGGGGGCAGATTTAGCTCAGTGGTGTCACGCCTGCCTCACAAGCTCAAGGTCCTGAGTTCAATCCCTGGTACCAAAAACAAAACAAAAAAATTGGGAAAGATCACAGCCTAAACCAGACCATAGGGAAGCCTATTTGTCCTCTCAATCCCAGGAGGGTCTGTCTTGACTTCCCTTCCCTGCTCATAGAAGGAGCAGCAGCCATTCAGCCTGCAGTGTGAAGCCGAGTACAAAGCCCTGAAGATGCCCTACCGAATCCTGCCACGGCAGCTGCCCCAAAAGAAACTTCAGGTAAGTCCAGGGCTAGAGGTCTGGGCCAAGGAAACAGGGCTCAGAGTGCTCAGACTGGGCCTGCAACATGGTAGGCACTGGCCTTGCCATTGTAACAACTATTTTCTGAGCATTTACTATGTTCCAGGAACTGTGCAGGTGCCGAAGATAGTGGTAAGGAACGGCACTCACAACCTCGAAGGCAATGCTAGTCCAGTGTGACAAGTGCCAGGGTGTTTGTGGAAACATTCTAGGAACCCCTGAACCCAGTCTTGTGGGGTCAGAGAAGGCTTCCTGGCAAAAGTGAAGTGTAAGCTGAGACCTTAAGGAACTACTCAGGCTAACTATGCAGGAAAGAAAGATTCTGGGGAAAGGTAATAACAGACAGGAAAGCTCAAAAGTAAGAGACAATGTTGTACACTTCAGGAACTTGTATCTTGAAGTTCAGAGTGCTGTTAGCTCAAAACAAGAAGTGGGGGGTGAGCCTAGATCCAATGGCAGGTGGGGCCCATGTGTCGAGTAAGAAGAATTTCTGGGTTCTCATGCCCTGTCTGGACTTCCTCTGCAGGTGGCCACGGCTGTGCAGTGGACCAAGGCAGAAGGCAGCAATGGTGTCCCACTGTGGATTATTATCCTAGCCATCCTTTTTGGCCTCCTGCTCCTAGGTCTGCTCATCTACGTCCTCTACAAGGTCAGCCACATCCTGCCCGTGACCTGGCCACCCTTTCATCACTCTGTGCCCTTAACCCAGCATAATCCCAAGTATCCCCTTCTGGGTTAATCTTCCAGCTGTGTGCTCCCAGCCCAGCCCTGGCTATTTGCATCCCATCCTTATCCCATCCTTCCCTTCCTACAGGACATCTCCCTTAATTCTGTAGCCCTGAGCTTAGGAAGAGTTCTCTTGTCGAAAGATAAGTTTACCCATATTTACAAAATCACTATAACCCACATGTGGCAAATACAAGGTATTTGTGCTGTTACTTCCTCCCAAAATCCATGGCAGCCATCATTAATTGATCATATTTTAGAAGTGGCCTAGAAGCCTTAAAAGGCAACCACTACTAGACAATCAGACTTGGCACTTCAGTTCAAACTACTTTCCCCTTCTGGCTTAACTGGGGGCATTTTTAAGCACTGGTAAAAGACTCTCCACACTAAATCCCAGTTTTAGCCCTCCTGTCTCACTGGACCTCTGGGAGAAACAGTCTTAGTCTGAACTCAGAAGCCACTTTTACAGGATGGGGAGATTGGGAGCACTAGAGTCCTCTTCGCTTCTTCTTGAGATAAGAGCTGAGGATAAATGGTGGTACTTTTCCTTCTTTTCCCCCTTTATCAGCTTGGATTCTTCAAACGTTCCCTCCCATATGGCACTGCCATGGAAAAAGCTCAGCTGAAGCCTCCAGCCACCTCCGATGCCTGAATCCTCCTGACCACAGACTCCCCAATCCTGAAGATCCAGTCCCTCCACCCTCAGTCTGCTGACAGGAGGGGACTGGGCACTTTCTGAAGGTGCTGAGGGCCAGGGAGAAGCTCCTCTCCCTAGCCCAGAGACATACTTGAAGGGCCAGAGCCAGGAAGGGGGGCGAGAAGCTGGGGATCCCTCCCCCCATGCACTGTGAAGGACCCTCGTTTACATGCCCTCTCATGGATGGAGGGCTCAGACCCAGGGACAGATGGCCCAGCCTTTCTGCAGCCTTTGCATTTTGGAGAGTTTCTGAAAACAACTTGGAACCATAGCCAAGGAATCCAGTTACAGTACCCTGGACCATACTTGCCATCAGGACTTCCTGTCCAGCTCCAGCCTGCAAGGATGTTTGTCAGCCTTGTCAAAGATCCACCAGAAGCTGCAGCTAAGAGCCCGGGACCAGGGGAGTGAGACCTGGCAGCTGCAGCAGCCCCACCCGTGTGGGCCAACAAAGAACACTAACCATGGATGTTTCCCCAGGACCAGCTCAGGGCAGACCCCAGACAAAGGTGGATGCCGGTCCAGAACTCAGCTCCAGGGGGAATCAGAACTCAATGGAACCAGATCCAGTCTGGGGCTCAGGGTTGATCTGGAACCCAGACTCAGACATTGAGAACCTGATCGAAGCAGATGAAGGACTACATGTGGGTCTGCTCCAGACCTGAGCCTGCAGACCCATATCAGCCCTGACTTGGGAGAAGTCAGGAGTTGCCCAGGGCCATGACGAGGCCCTGATGGCAGCAGATCTGGAACCTCAGCCTGCAGACTCAGGCCCTGTCATTCCTCCCAGGAAAGGGGAGCGGTGGGCCTGCAGGACTTGGGTTCTGCCCACCAGCTGCACTGACGCTGCCCCTCTCCTGCCCTTCCCTCCCCTCCCCTCAGCTCCGGATTCCCGGGACTTATTTAAACTCTGTTGCAAGTGCAATAAACCCAACCCAGTGTCCCCTGACCAGAGCTGCAGTCTGTGTCCCACCCTGTTCCTTCCAGACTCATCCTAGATCCAGATGGCCCAGTGGGAAGGAGATGCCTGTCTCATGGCTTCTTTCCACTAGATTTCAGGAGTATGACTGTCCCCCCAACTTCTCTAAGGTGAAAGAGATGATGGAAGGCATTTGAAGATGAGGTTAGAATGCAGAGAGTGGCTCCAAGCTGACTGGGAAAGATGGAGCAAAAGGCACCTAGGCCTCCCTAAATCAGAGTAAATGAGAGAAAAGGCGAAGAACTAAATTAGAAGGCAGCCAGTTGGGGTTTTTCTATTGTGTTTTAATTGCTGTTGTGTGCTGGGGGCAGGGGTGGTGTTAAATAATTTACGTACATGATTTTGTTTGACTTCTAACAGTCCTGTGACATAGTTACTATTAACCCTGTTTTCACAAGGAGAAACTGAGGTCCAAAGTTTATATAACTTGCCCAAGGTCACATAGTGTGTCCCAGAATCAAACTTAGCCGTGCCTGACTGTGAAAGCCCTCCTTCTTAACCATGTCACAGTGTTCCCTTCTTTGAAGGGAAATCCTGCGAAAATGAGAGCCCTGCCCCACCCCCACGCCACCCCCTCTTTCCCCAAGGCCTGTCCTGATCTCTGCTGCAGCGAGGGAGGAATGGGGTGGTTTGGAGGCAAAGATGTCCATGTCAGGTTAAACCAGAAAGTTGCCACCAGAGGGCAGCATAGACACAAATTTATGGGACTTTGAGGAAGGAAGAGTGACTTCACCTAACACCAGGGCTGTTAACTTGGGCTCCTACCTAGCAGTGCCTGGGAGACCATGTCTGGACCACACTCACGCTGTGCCTTCTGAGTCAGAGTTCTATACTTAGGGATGTCTTCCCAGACCCCATCAGTGCAGAGGGAAGAGGGGGAGGAAGAGACATGACGCAGTCACCCAGGATTTCCAAAGGTGGCAACCGGGGTATACGGCCCCCAAATCAGGGAGGAAAATCCCATGCTGTATCTACATTGAGGGGAGTTCCCCCTCTCAGGAAAGGGGTGGGGTGGCAGCGGCCAAGCTCCAGGGGCCAGATTTGAAAGTTCTATCATTGCTGTGAGGAGGAAATGAGGAAAGGAAGTGGGGTGTGAGTACTGAACTGGTGTGTGGGTGTGTCGATGCGTGGTGCCTGTGCTTTGAGAGTGACAAGGTCTCTCCCATGGATGCACAATTGAAGAAAGGAATTCCTTGGGCTCAGAAATGCCACAAATGTAGTCTAGTACCAGCCTCTCTGTCCTTGAGCTTCTGGGCTGGATTTCCTCTTCCAAATCTCCCAACCCTGCAGCGCAAGTGTGCCTCCCACCTTGAGACTCCACTGATCCAGAGGAACATGGGAGTAGGTAGCTAGAAGGCCTGAACCCTTTCCTTGTCTGTTGATGGAGATGAAAATGAGGTGGGGAGTGAAGAGAGCAGCTGGGGGTGTGGGAAGGGGGAGGGGGCTTGGAAGAGGCAGCTGGCAGGCGGGAAGATGATCTGGGGGTCTCAAGTTTCTTGACATCAATTAGAGCAGCCAGACTGGGCTCATTAGTAGCCCGGGGTGCAGGGCTCATCAATAATGAATTCACCCCACATGCTGCCCTCCCCCAGCTTCCTGCAAGGTCACCCCACCTTCCAGTCAGCTGTTTCCTCATAGTAAGCTAAGAAACCCCTCTTCTGAGACCTCCTTAACTCAGAGCCCCTGGAAGCATTCTAGGGGTACAGACAAGGGCTGAGGGCTGGGGACACATCACTGGTCAGCTGTGCCCGGTGCTGGCCATTGAGTAGTCTCAGAGCTCACCCAGGGAGAAAATTCTGGAAGAGAAGAGAATCAGGGTCCAAGGAGAAGCAGGCTTTATGATATAGGAGTCAAACAGTATGATTGATGCCAGGTCAGACCAACAGCAGGAGGACTTCTGACAGACCCAGAGACCCCACAGCCTCCCCCAAGGCCAGACACAGGCAGCAAGGTCATAGTTTCCTGAGGTATTTGAGCCGCTGGATCAGAACAGGACCTGTGTTGGCACCCAGCATTCTCTTGCCCTTGAGCTAGAGTGCCTTGGCAGTTCAGAAACAGATCTTTTCTGTCAACTAGATCAATTGGTGAGGGCAAAAATTGCTGGGGGCCAGAAATAGGAACCCAGACTTCCTGCTTCTTTGTTGGCCACCTAGTCCCCAATTCCCTCCAGAACCCAAACTCCTTCCTTTTCCTAAACTGTCCCAGGATTCCAATCTCACCATCTTTCCACTGGCCTCTTCCTCCCTGCCTCGGCTCTCTAAATCCCAAGTGCCCCAGTTCCCAGTCACACCCCCTTTCCCTCTGGCTAGGGTTGGCCTGAAGCTGGCTGCTCAGCATTCTGGGAAATCTGCCTGCCACCCCCCACCTCACACCTTGAGGCAGGTACAGACAGGTCCTGGCTGCTGCAGCTGCATCTTCCCCAGACACCTTGCAGACTCCCAGACTCCAGCTTTGTGGTGGGGTGCCAGTTGCCCGCCTACAACCCTGTCCCCCAGTTGGCCCTTAATCCAGGTGTCCTGAAGGCCCATCAGCTCTTACTTTCTGTCCTACCCTCCATCCGCCCTTCCACCTAACTAACCTCTTCAGTCCACACTTTCCTTTGTGGGGAATGGCCTGCATTTCACCCCCACCCCATCCAGGTCATCTCTACAGGGTTGTGCCTTAATTCATCTTCCAGTTTCTCTAAATTACAAACCTTCTACTGTATTTCCGCCTTTTCAGAACCATTAACTGCAGTCTTCACTCAGACCTTCCCCAACGATCCAGGTATTGAGACTTTAGCTAAGGATCATCCTCAGATCCTTCTTCAACCCCTCAATTCTTACCTGAGACCCAGCCCCCAGCTTCCTGCTGCAAAGCCAGAAGAAACATCTGGCACTCAAACGTTCCCTACTCCACTCCCCAACCCACTCCCCAGCCCATTACTATGGAGGGGACCACGTTGTCCCACCCAGCTCGGCACCATCCCTCCCCAGAACACTTAGGCATCCTGTCCCCATATCAGCCTAGAACAGACTTCCCGCCCTTGGAGTCAGCCCCTCCCGGGAACCCAGGCATCTGAGCTTCCAGCTTCCCCCATCACCTCACACCATCTTCCAGATGTCTTGTTCCCCAGCCCTGGCTACTGGGAACCTCGGAAAGCCCGGAGATCCAGGGACAGCGAGGAGAAGGGCGGGAGGAAGCGGGAGGGCCCAGGTCGCCCCCTCGCGGAGCCCGGGGTGCACGGGTCCCCTCTCCTCCCGGCTTCACCTGCAGCGGGCCCCGCCCCCGCTCCGCCTCGGCCGGCCTCTGCTCCTCCCCCGGCTCCTCCCCCCGTACCCCAGCCCGGCCAGAACGGCCCCCGGGACAGAGCGACGCGGAACCCCGGGCGCCTGGGTCCCCAGCATGATCCTCGGTGAGTGGGTTCTGCGACTCCAGGCTCCAGGCTCCTGGGTCCCTCTCAGTGGGTCACCCTCCCCCCCCACCTCGCGGCACCGCGGTGACTGCGGCCGCCAGTCAGCGACCGGCTCCCCCTCCCCCTTCATCTGGTTCCACATCTGGGGTGCCCCTCTTCCCCAAGCTGCCGCTTCTCGGGTTAATCTAGGGAGTCGCAAGGGGGGAGACAGAATGAAGACCCCCGCCCCATTAGGAGAATATTGCGTATTCATGAGGCTCATGAATATTATATGTAGTCTACGCTGGGGGAGGGGGCTGGTCCTGGCCTGGTGGAGTTGGGGGAAGGTTCTGACCTGTCCCCCCCGCGCCTTCCCCCACCCTTTGCTGTGACACTGGGACATCCTTCTGGGCCCAGGATAAGAGGGAGAGGAGGAAGTGGGGGGCGGGGGGGGCGAGGAGATGGTGGGTGTAGCTTGGAGGTGAGTGTGGTGGGAGGTGGGAACCTGAGGAGTGGAGATAAGGGGTCTGGGGAGAAGACGGGGTGGGAAGCTGTCCATCCCAGGGCTCCTGCGGCTTAGATCCTGTCTCCGCAGCCGTCCTGCCCCGACACGCCGGGACCTGCCCCTCTCTCCCTGCTGTGTCTGCCTGGGCCCGGCCTTCCCGGCTTCCTGCCCCCTCCACCCCTGCCTTGGGCCGGGGGGGGGGGCACCAGGAGAGGGAGGGGCGTAGGGGAAAGTAAGGCTGGGGGAGGGGAACTCCCGCTGGGTTCTGACAGCCCGTCAGCCACCGCCACCCCATCCTCATGACCTACATCGGGAAGGGAGCCCCAGGGATGGGGGAGGAGAGCACCTAGCTGCGCTCTGGACTCCATCCGTTCTTGCACCAGGCCCCTGCCCCGTGCCCTGCCTCCACAGTGGAGCACAGGCAGGCTCTGACCTCTGCCCTCCCCCCTGGCTAGGCCGGTTCCTGGGCCCTGTTGATGGTGTGAGCCCCTACCAGGCCCAGACACCTGTGGTCTCCCTGCCCCCCACTGGGGACACCTGGCTCTGTGCTGATGCCTGGAGGGCTCAACTGGCTCCGGCCCTCATCCCTCTCTGGAGACCTTATTTGTCTGCCTGTCTTTTCTTCTTTCATTTGACCCCATACCCCTATGGACTTAGCTAATGGTCTTCCTCCTCTTCTGCCTTCCTTCCTCCTCCCTCGTGGCCTCAGTCTCTCACCACTTGTGCACCTGGCACTCCGTCCTGTCTATTAAGTGAATGAGAGAAGCAAGGCTTGAGTGATTGGTTGCCTGCCTCCTTCCCAAGAGTATTTCTAGAAGGCAAAGATGTTTTACACCCTTCCATGAACACCACCCCCAACCTAGGGACCTCGACCCTGAAACACAACTTGGACTCAGGCCCCTGGCACACAGGCTCCACATTCCTCCAACCTGGGCCATTCCTGCACACTCTGGCTCCACCCTGGGCTGGGTCCCAGGCAGCCTGATGCTTGCCCACATCAGGCCAGGCAGGGTAAGCCAGACTTGCCCTGCTCAATAGGCCCTGAAGAGGGCATCGGGACCTGCTGGAGCCTGACCAAGACCCCCGCTGCAGGCAGTGTGCCTGGTCCAAAGGCTCTGAAATGGGACCCCAGACACCAATTGTACTCCTACAACATCTCTCAGAGGGCACTGTAATTATTTCCCTTCTTAGATCAAGCCCACAGAGAGGAGGGAAGCCTAGTGCAGTGCATATACCTTAGGCCTCTTTTTATTTTTATTTGTTTAGTTACTTATTTGGTGCTGGATGGGCCCTGCACACCATGCAAAGTACACTTTCTCCCCCTGAGCTACCTCCTAGCCCCACCTTAGCCCACTGTGGGGAAGGAAGGAGAGGGCAAGAAGTTGAGCCAGGGCTCAGGCCTCATCCACAGGGCCATAGGGAAGTATTCAGTTCTGAATGCTGGGGTCCACTGAGTCTGTATGCAAGGTGACCTTGGAGGGGGGCCCTAAGGTGTCCCTGCCTACCCTGCTGGAGGCCTAGAATCAGAGGGCTCCGGACTAAAGTGGTAGCTCTGGACTCTGCCCTCTGTTCCGAGCCTTTCAGTACCATCCTTCCCTACCGCTGTAGTGAGGGGCGGGTCACTGGAGGAGGTCTTTTCTTGCCTGGCTGGGAACTGTTTCTCAGAGGTCTTTTTCTGGCTCTTCCCTGCCAGTTGCCTCCTCCCAAGTCCTGCCCCAGCCACATCCACCCTAGGGTTATTAGGGATGATGTTTAGTAGTTGTTCATAATCATCCCCTTGTCTCTTTCATCTTTGACTTCAAAGCCTTTCCAGGCTTCAGCCTGCCACCTGCCAAAATGGGAGAATTGAGGCAGAAAGGGACAGACATGTGAACTTGGACAAGTAGATGAGACCCAGGGTTCAAGGCTTTACTTCCACACCCACCCTGATTTCTGGAATTTCTGGGGAGGAAGAAACCAAGAGGCCTGAAGAAAAAAAAGAAATGATTAAAGATGAGATCTCAATTTCGCCTTGGCCCCAGAGGCTAATTCCTACTTTAACCTGGCATCGACTTGCACTGTTCAGCACCTTGGGCCTAGCTGCCTGCAACCCCAGTCGCAGCACCTCTGTGATATTCATTTCATGGAGGCCCGATCCTCAGACCAACACTCACAGCACCACCCTGACACCTGCCCTGGCTCCAGTACCTTCCCAAACACAGCCGGCCACTCCCTAAACCAGCTCATGGAGACACTCCCATTCCTTGTCTCCAGAGCTGTTGCCCTAGAGCCCCACCTAAGAGAGCCAAGGGTCTGGGGCTGAGGACCTGGCCAGAACTGAGAAAGAGAAGGAAAAGACCAGACTTCAATGGGCTGGAGGGAACCAGATGTGGCTTGATTTTGAGCTAGTGCTGGCAGGGAGACCTGAGCAGGACCAAAGTGCCCAGGGCCTGGTAGGTGTGGAAATGGACAGGTGGACATCTGTCCTAGGGTCTGCAAGATCACCCCTCTACAACGCATTGGGAGCTGTCCTATAAAAGATGTAGCCAGGCATGGTGGTGCACGCCTGTGACCCCAGCACTTGGCAGGCTGAGGCAGCAAGACTGCCATGAGTTTGAGGCCAGCCTGGGCTACATAATGAGTTCGAGGCTAGCCTGCACTACATAGTGAGACCCTGTCTTTATATTTTAGTATATGTGCTGCCGAAGCAAGCACGAGACCCTGTCTTTAAAAACCCAAAAATAATAAATGAGTAAATAAATAAAGCATGTAGCAATTCCCAGCGGAACTGGGTGGGACTCCATCTGCTGGAGGTAATTACTCTAATGAGCTTCCCTCTGGAGTGGCCTGCCCCAGCCAGGCCCCAGCTCCTCCCTGCCCTGCCTTACCTGGTTGCCACACGCACACATGCACGCATGCTCACATACACTACAATTTGCTCTCCTCTTCCTTCAAACCTGCCTGAAGCCCTCACCTAGCCAGGTGACAAAAGCCTGAAATGTCTTACCTCAGTCCCTGCTTCCCCAGTCCTCCCCCTAAATTCTTACCTCTTTCCCTTCTCTTCCCCAATCTATCCCAAAAAGTGTAGCACTTGAAAGCCCAGCCTGTGGAGCCAGACTTGTTCAATCCTGCCCCCACCCCCAGCTGTGTGACCTTGGACAAGTAACTCTCTCTCTGAGCCAGGTGTCATCATCCATAAGATGAGAATTCATTTATTCAGCAAACATTTATTGAGCTCACATTGTGGCACGCCAGCACTTTACATGGACCTGTTCAATCCCCTGTCAACTCTGGAAGGCAGGAACTGTTGTTCTCATTTGACAGATGAGAAATGAGACAGAGTCAGAGAAACTACCTAGTTACCCAGCCAGTGCACAGTGGAGCCTTCCACCGGGGACTGTACCTGGCGTATAGTAAGCCCTCAAAAAGTGGCAAATACCGTTATCCTCAGAGAGAGGGGCCTGAGGCTTGGGCTACATCAAACCAAGAGCCCTGTTTCTGTCCACTCGACCCATAAACGGCCATCTGCCCTTCTCCCCAGCTCAGATCTCAGAGCGGAGCAGACATGGGAACCTGGGAAGGGGACAATGTATCTCCAGTTGCCCGCCCTGCTTCCTTCCTGACTTTATGTCACTCCACCCCTCTCTCCAGCACCCTCTCCCCACCTGCACCCCAGGGGTCACATCAGTGGAAAAGATGAATTACTGGCCACAGGGAACTGAGCAGCTGCTACCTGCTTTCCTGCATCCTTCCTCTGGAGTGAAAAGGAGGACCCCAACCTAAGAAAATACACACAACTTGCTCTTCTCAGCCTCCCCTTAAACAAGGTGGATGCCTGTGCTTTGAGCTCTGCTTCAGAGTTAAATTAGAGCCCTTTGGAAGTGATTGCTATAAAGTGCAACAGATCTTGATTTGAATCTCAGCCCTAATACTTACAAGCTGTGTGATATCAGCCACGATTTTTTTTTTTTTTTTTTTTTTTTTTTTGGTACCAGGAATCGAACTTGGGACCTTGCGCTTTCACTGCAGGCGTCGAAACCACTGAGCTAAATCCCCGGCTCAGCCACGATTTTTGACTTCTGGGTCCCAGGTTCCTTACGTGTCAAATGGAAAAAATAATATCAACTACCGCATAGAATTATAGCCACCTCACAGATTGAGCTCCCTCAGAGAGTAAATGTGATAATACTCACAATTCATTACCTGGCACATAGTGGTTCCTCAGCCTTTTTTTCTGACTCAGTTCCTCCTCTAAGATGGGTTTGAAGATTGGGAGCCTCAAGTGTCAAGAGCCAGGGAAAGGGTCCAGGGGCCAAGCTGCAGTCCGTGGTGCTATGAGTGGGGCAGGTGCCAGCCCCGAACCAGCTGCTGGGGGTGGGCACGGGGTGCTGGGGACTCCAGGGGCACTCGGGTTTCTCACACCATTCCTGAGGTCATTAAGGCTGCCCTGGCCTGGAGTGCCAGGCAGCAAGGAGGGCTGGGGCACTGAGGGGACAGGTCTGCAGTCTGTCTGTCCCTCTTTCTCTTTTTCTTTTCTTTTTTGGTACCAGGGATCAAACTTAGGACCTTGCCCTTGCAAGGCAGGAGGCGGAACCACTGAGATAAATCCCTTTCTCTTTCATCTTTCTCACTCTCGCTGTTCTCTGCTCTTGGTCTTTCCACCCTCATCTGTAGCTCTGTCCTGCTTCTCAGTAGTGTCTGTTTTTGCATCTCGTTTCACTCTTTCACACCTCCACTGCTTTCTATCCTTTTCTCCCTTACTGTCTCTGTCCCTTCTCTCAGTGGCCTGTTCCTGTTTCTATAAGTCTTTCCCATTCTTATTTTTGTCCGTCTGCATGCTTCTCTCCCTCTCCGCGCCCCCCATATATCCTCTCTCTTCTCTCCCACCCTATACCAACCCTGAGGTGTCAGAGGAAGAAATGGATTCAAGGCCTACAGACCCCCAGCAGCTCAAGAGCCAAAGCCAAGCATCCTACCCTCTCCTCAGGCTTTAGAATTTGGAAGCCCAGGCTCCCAGCAGCCTTGACCGCTCTCTGCCTCAGGCACCCTGGCTACCCAGTCTTAGCACTGGGTGAAAAAGACAGACCCCTTCCAGACCTTTCTGGACCAGCTCCCTGCCCCCAGCTGTGCCTGAACCCTCCCCACCCCCTCCCTCTCTCCTCAGATTCCCCTAATCCCTGCTCCCCCGCCCTCCCCTCTGCCCCACTTTTCCAGGACTCTGATTGGCTGATTCTACAGACTGGGCTGGGGGAGGGGGATGGCAAGGGAGGGGGCAGAGGGCAGAACCAAGGGAAGGGGGACTGCTGTCAAGCCCAGGCCCCTGGGGGGCCGGGGCCAGGCCACTGCCTGGGGGCAGTGGGCACCAGAAACTGAAGGTATGAAAGGGTCAGTCTTTATGGAGGGAACAGGAAAGGATCCTGGGGACCCCCTGCCTTAGGAAGGTCAAGGGAGGCCGGGACAAGCAGGCAGCCTCCTGGTTCTCTGTGTTCCTAGGAGCCCTGTTGTTGGCAGGGGGTGGCTGGAGTTGTGGAGGGCAGCCAGAACACCACAGCTGGTGGACAGTGGGGTCGCAGAGGGAAGCTGGGCCTGTGGAAGCCCCTTTGGGCTCTCCCTCTGGAGCCTGGTGGAGTTCCTCCCATCCTCCCACCACTCTAGAGGAGGAAGAGGTTTCAGGGAGGGCAGCTGAACGATAGCCTGGACTTTCATTTCCCCTTGGGGTCAGACCCAGGCGTTCCCCTCCAAGGCCAGTGCTGGTTCCTCCTGCAGAGCTGGAGCTGAGCACCCTGGTGAGACACAGGGGCTGGGAGGACTGAGGGCTGGAGAAGGGGCTCACACATGACACCCACCCACCGCCTGCCCCAGAGATGTGGACAGTTAACTGAGAGTTACGATCTGAACAAAGTCCTAACTCTAGGGACCCTGAAAGAGTCAGCAGTGCTCTTCCAGATCTAGGCCTACATCTTCCCCTCTGGGCAGTGGGATGAACCATCCACTTGACCCTGTTCTTCTTGGGATGATACAAAATTTTCGAATACCCTTGAGGAAAACAAGGCTAGAAAAGACAGGAGAGGCCAGGTCTTGGGTCTCAGAGTCCCCGCTGGTCCAGCAAGCAGCTTGTAGAGGTCTAAGGTTTTCCTGGGTCTGTAAGGTGCCTAAAGGTCTTGGGGGAGGGAAGCTGGAGAAAGGGGAAGTGAAAACCACCCCCAGGTCTGTACCCTCCCCCAGGCCACAACAGACCATGCTCAATGGGCCGGAGCCAGCAGGGGACATACGTGTATGTACAGCAAACAGGAGTGTGTGCCAGGGTCACACTTGTGAGGGTGGGGGCCCAGCTAGGAAGTAGGACTCTGGGCTTGGGCAGGGTTCCCAAGTTTCAATTTTCCTACCCCACAGAATGTTTTCTCTGCCCTTCAGGCAGCCTGAGCCGGGCAGGGCCCCTCCCTCTGCTACGGCAGCCCCCCATCATGCAGCCCCCGCTGGACCTCAAGCAGATCCTGCCCTTTCCGCTGGAGCCAGCCCCTACCCTGGGCCTCTTCGGCAACTATAGCACCGTAAGTAGCAGCCTTACTGGCTTGACTTCCCTACCCTCTATTCCCCTCAGCCCCTCCGCCTCTTCTCCTTGTCTGTTCTTATGGCACCACCCCAGCTTCCTCACCTAGTCAACTGTTGACTGTCTGGTTTTTTGTTTGTTTGTTTTTTGGTTTTTTGAGAAAGGGTCTCACTATGTAGTTTAGGCTGGTCTTGAACGCTCAGCAGTCCTCCTGCTTCAGCCTCCTCTGGGATTACAGGCATGTGCCACCATGCCCACTTGTGTCTAGTATACTACAAACAATAACAGTTAACATTTGCTAAGCCTTTGCAGCTAAGGTCTTATTATTGGCCAGATACTATACCAAGTGTTTTACATGAATTAATTCACTTTGTCCTCCAGTAAATCATCCTATCATCTAGAGAAGTAATGTGGCCTAAATTGACAGTAGTAGCTAGGTGAAACGGTGCCCACCTGTAATCCAGCACTCCAGAAGGTTGAGGCAGGAGGACTGCAAGTTCAAGCCCAGCCTGGGTAATTGAGTGACTTATTGAGAACTTATCTCAAAATAAAGGAACAGGGCTCGGGGCCGGGGATTTAGTTCAGTGGTTCCGGCGCCTGCCTCTAAAGCGCAAGGTTCCAGTTCGATCCCTGGTACATAAAAAAACAACAAAAAAAACACTCAAAATAAAAAATGAGAAAAGGGCTGAGACCTGGGCATGGTAGTGCACACCCATAATCCCAGCACTTAGGAGGCTGAGGCAAGAAGCATCAATTCTGTTGGAGCCAACTTGGGCTTCACAGTGAATTCAAGGCCAGCATGAGTAAACAGTGAGGCCCTATCTTAAAAAAGGAAGGAAGGAGAAAGAAAGAGAGAAGGAAAAAGAGCTGAGGATGTCACTCAATGCAAAAAGTCTTGGGTTCAATCCCCAGTACTGCCTGTGTAGAGACATAGAGAGATAGATAGAGAGAGAGAGAGAGAGAGATATAGGAGTGGCTGTAGGGAGGTGGAGGGCTGCAGACAT
Source organism: Heterocephalus glaber (assembly GCF_053883595.1). Classification (NCBI taxonomy): domain Eukaryota; kingdom Metazoa; phylum Chordata; class Mammalia; order Rodentia; family Bathyergidae; genus Heterocephalus; species Heterocephalus glaber. The sequence continues at coordinate 379,618 of NW_028258185.1, forward strand.
TGAATCCACAACAAAAAAATAAGCAGGAAGATAAGTGTGCCTCTTTTTAAGTTCCACCACTCTGGATCCCACAGTTGCATGGACAGGACCAGTAGGAGTAGCTTGGAGGGGCCTGGGAAAGTTGTCCAGATTTGATACAATAAAAATAGGGAGCCACTCTCCATTCTTGAACAGGAGAGCGCCTTGATAAGAACAGCGGCTGAGGAACGCTCGTGGGGCAGCCCCACAGAAGGGAGCAAAAGCTGGGGCAGGGTGGCCAGGTAGGAGGTTGTCCCAGCATTGCAGGCCTGGAGGGAAGTCAGACTGGGAGTGGCAGCGGCCACGTGAGGGAGAGGAAGGGAGCATGGGTGAGGTGTTTCCAAGGAAATAATGACAGGCCATGGTGACTGCACACTGCGGGTGGGAGGAAGAGAAAGGATGAATCAAGGCGAATCAGAGCTCTGGGACTGGGAAGAAGTCACTGTTGGTAGAGGAAGGTCTTGGAGGACGGAAGAGTGTGGGCCGAGGGTACCAAAGTTACTTTAGGACAAGCTGAGGGGTGTGCAGAGGGACGTGTGCCATACAGAGGCAACAGACAGGTGGAATTTGAGGCCTGGAGCGAGAGTTAAAGCAAAGAGTTGGGTGGAGTCAGCCTTATTGCACTCAAATCACCATTGTCAAACCATGTTCCATCCTGAACATGTACTGAGTCGAGTACATGCTAGGCACTGAGCGGACATTGCCATGCTCAGTCTCGATCTCACCACAGCCCGTGGAGCAGACGCTATCATTCCTGTTTCACAATGGCTGACAGAAATGCAGGCTCAGAAGACTTCAGTAATTTATATAAATTGATTCAGTATGTGCCTAAGATATAAGTCAAACCCATAGCATCTGACTGAAAATCAGGTTCTCTTTGTACCATAGCTGCTCCCCACAAACTCCCGAAGGACTCAAACCAACAATTGGATTGTGCTTTAAAGTTTACAAAGTCTTTTTCATATCTTTATAGCACCCTTTGGTATAGCTGCTATTATCCTCATTCTACAAATGAGAAAATGAGTATTGACTATAAGCAAGGCCCCGTGCTAGATACAATGGAAACAGGAGGGGAAATATGAGATAGTCCTATCCTTTTTTTTTTTTTTAAACAGAGTCTCATTATGTAGTACAAGCTGGCCAGGAACTTGCTATGTAGCCCATTCCTGGCTCAAGATAGTCCTATCTTCTTAAGGATCTTATATTGAGGGGACAAAGATAGACAGGTATACAGCAAATCAGAGGGAAGGTTTTAAATACTGTGACAGACATTTCAAAAGGTTCGATTTCTTTTTTGTTTAGTTTTGTTTGTTTGTTTGACTCTGTCTCACTATGTAATTGAAACTGGCCTTGAACTCACTAAGTAGCTCAGGCTAGCCTCGAACCCAAGCTGATCCTCCCGCCTCAGCTTCCTGAGTGCTGGAATAACAGGTGTGTCCAGGGCTGGGGACTTATTTAGCTCAGTGGTACCAGCGCCTGCCTTGAAAGCAAGCGCAAGGTCCTGAGTTCCATCCCCAGTACCAAAACAAACAAACAAACAAAAAAAACAGGTGTATGCCACCACGCCCCAGCTTGCAGAAAAGGTTCAGGTACAATTTAAGAACAACAACAACAAAAACTTAGCACCTACTATGATCTGGGCACTGTGCTTTTTGTCAGGGATTTAAGACTCAGTTCTTCCCCTTGGGGAGGCCAGAATTTAGTAGGAACACTAACATGTTAATGAACATCCAGCAGGATGTTGAAGAGCCAGGTCTCAAGCATTTAGTTTGCACCGAGCCCAAGGGAGTGTCAAGAAAGATTTGCTGGGTGTGTCTAAGGGACCAACCAGAGTTAAACTGGAAAACACAGAGCAGAGGGTGATAGATCTTAAACTAGATGAAGCAGGTGACATATGATTTGGGCTTGGAAAAATTATTAGTAGGATTTTTAAAGTGCCCTTAGAGGGCCAGGGGATTTAGCTCAGTGGTTCCGCCGCCGCCTTCCTCGAAAGCACAAGTTCTGAGTCCGATCCCAGGTACCAAAAAAAAAAAAAAGTGGCCTTAGAGAACATTCCAGATTATGGGTCAGAGATTTAGCTCAGTGGTTCAGCCGCCTGCCCTGCAATCGCAAGGACCCAAGTTCGATCCCTGGTACCAAAAAAAAAGAAAAACGAGAACATTCCAGATTAAAGTAAATCACATGAACAGGGGCCAGAAAAGAGCATTTCAGAAAGCTCAATTGATTGGGAGTGACTGGAACATGAGGTGTGAGTGATTCCCCCCATCTAAGTCCTGAATTCCACTCACCCTCAGGTCTCAGCACCCCATCACTGTCCCCATTTTATAGATGAGGAAATCAGATCCACAGAGGTTAATCGACTAGTCTAAGGTCACAAAGCTATTAAGTTGATTTATGTAAATAATCCAGAGTTTCTGATTCCCACAGTGGAGTTATTTAAAGCCCTGAGCATGGGGTGGGGGCTGGGGGTGTGATTCAGTGATAAAGCACTTGCCTAGCATGTCTGAGGCTCTGGGTTCCGTTCCCAGTACCACACTAAAGTAATAATAATAAAGCCATACACATAGATAGCTTGGAAAGGGTGTTGAACAACACCAATTCTGCCATTTGACTGGCAGGATGTGAGTTGATATTCAAAAATATTAGCTGTATCTCCTTAGACAAGTCACCCAATCACCCTGAACCTCAATTTTACCTGCTATAAAATGAGATACTACTAGCAGCAACACTCATGATTCTAAGAATCGTGTTACATAATCATGCCTAGCATGAAATGCTCAGTGTTAGCTTCCATGATTATTATGTTACTGTTTTTATTTAAGGGAGGAGCAGAAAGAGAAGAGCAGGATGCTCAAGGCCCCTGGCTTGGGGAATAAGCAGGAGGCAGTGGGACTAGGAGGAGGCTCCAGCAAGGAAACAGCCAATCGAGGGGGTGGGGAGGGAAGTATCCTCCTGTAGAGTGGAGAAGCCAAGGGAGAGAGTGTGGCGGGCTGCATCAGTAGTGTCAAATTCTGCAGGGGAATGAGGACTGCAGAAAAGCTGCAGACAGGAGTTTGGAAGCCCTGTCCAGCAGTTAAGTACATGGCTTTGGAGTCAAGCTGCCCAGGTTTAAATTCAAATCCTAGTTCAGCCACTTACTAGCTTATGACCTTGGGCAAATTATTTAACCTCTCTAAACCTCAGTTCCTCCATCTATAAAATGAAGATAATAATAGTACTTACTTCTAATCGTGGTTGTGATGGTTAAATTAGATAATCCATGCAGGGTTCAGGACAGACTGGCACATTCCAGGGGCCCAGTCAACATGAGGGGGTGGGGCGGGGTAGTGTTAGTCCTCACGGCAGAGTCTGTACCTCACGTGACCTTCTCCGCAGCCCTCTCCCATCCGCAGCCCCTGCCCCTTGGACCCCTCCCCACATTACTGCCTCTCTTCATTCTCCCCCCACTCACTCCACTGCTTCCCTCTGCCCTTGGACACCTCTCTACCAAAGCAGCCTCTGTCTGGATCCAGTTACCTGCTTCACCCGTCTCTGCTGTAGGTGGGCTAGGAGGGGATGAGACTCAGAGATGACAGAGCGGCATTCCCAGGCCCTGACTAGAAAGGGATGAAGGGAGAGGGGAAAGTGGGCTCCTTGGCCCTCCTGCCGCTCATCCCCCAGTGCTACCCCCGCTCGGCCGCCAGGGGGCAGTAAGTGCACGAGGCGCCGCAGTTTGGCTCTTTGAGAAGCTGATGCTCTGGCAGGTTGCGGGTGAGGGGAGGTGGGAAGAGGTTGGGAAAGAGCCCCAGTCTGAGGTCACCTCTGCCCTGGGACCCCCCAGTTCCACGGCTCGGCTCTGAGGAGTCGCTGAGAGAGCAGTGTCTGACACCTCGGTACCTGGGCTCGGTTTCCCACCCCTATGGGGACAGTGACTTGTAAAAGACAGCACAACGCAGGGGCTCAGTGCAGAGGGAGCAGGGGAAGGGTCGTCTGGGGCCTCGGAAGACGAGAAGCGAGGGTCTGGGCGGAAAGGGTGAAAGAAAGAACAAATGCCCGAGTTACACAAACGAGTCGCCCGCAGGGTTGGTGGGGACACTAGACCCAAGAAGGAGCCCCAGTGCAGGCAGCCGAGGTCCCCTGGGCACTCCCCGCGCCGCCAGGCCGAGTGGCCCCGCCAGGACGAGGTCTCCCTGGAAGCAGTCTGGACACCCCCTTCTCCTAGCCCCTCGGTTCTTCCCCAGTGCTCAGTCCTGCCCCGCCCCGGCTCGCCCTCGGCCCCGCCCCTGGGGCGGGCTCGGACCCTACCGGCACCGCCTCCCTTCTCCCCGCCGGCCCGGCCTCACAGCCCCGAGCCGCCCGGGCCACGAGCGCCACGAGCGCCGCGTCCCCGGCCTGCCCGGCGGCCAGGCTCGGCCCCCAACCCGGGCCGCCACCCCGGGCCATGGAGCCGCGGCCCCCAGGGCCCCGCAGGGTAAGCACCCGGCCCCTCCTCTCCGCGGCCCGCGCTGCCGCAGCGCCCCCCCCAACCCATCCCGCCCGCCCTGCGGGGCTGCTGCCACCTCTCCCTCCTCGGCCCCCGGGTGGCCGGCCCATCCCCCACGCCGGCGCAGCCTGAACAATCTCTGGGTCCCAGCTGGCGCCCTCCAGTGCTGCCACACACAGGATACCCTAGCCTCTGCTCCGAAGGTCCTGGGGGTCGCCCAGATCTTCACACTTCCTCTCAGGTGGTGCACCTACCCTCAGATCACCACGCTGCTCAGATCCCTTTCTCCAGCCCTGGCCTCTTCCCAGCACCCCTTCCCCACCTGCTCTTAGACAGCCCTTCTCCTTCCTGTATCAGTCCCCTCTCCCTTGTCATCTTATTTTGAGGGGTGGGGAAGTGGAGTCGTCAAATAAGGGACAGACAGCAGGTTCCATCAGATAAAGGGCACCGAAAGGAAATATAATCACAGCGCCCCCCTTCCTGTTCCTGATCTGGTTTCCCCCTTCCCTCCCCCTTGCCCTTCCTGATTCATTTTGCCCCAGCTTCAGGGAGCCATTCCCCTTCACGTCTGCTGTTGGAGGGCAGGCAGGAGGGGACTGTTTGGGGGACTTCTCCAGGCAATGGCTGGGCCAAGATCCCAGGGAAGGGGCACTGGAGTGAGATGGGCCCTGGAAGATGCTGGCCTCAGGCTCTCCTCTGGGAGCCCTCATCTAGGTCACCAGGGCCTCCTGACCTTGGCCTGGAGCAGCACTTCAGTGGCTCACATTCCACCTGCACCGGGATTGGGCCCAGGAGCCCTCACTTCCAGCCTGGTGTCTGCCCCCTCAGTTCCTGGAGGAGGTGAGGAGGACCCGCCTGACCCCACTGCTGGCCTCTCCTCCAACCCCAGTTGGTGTTTCTGGACTTTAGGCCAGGGAGGAGGCTGTGCAGGAGTTAAGTTCTCATCCTGCAGCAGGGACTCAGGTGGGGCCTGGACATTCTCAGGGGATGGAGCTTGGGAAGGTCAGGCTACAGCTCACGCTCAGGGCCCTGGGCCCTTTGCCCCACCAAGGAGTGGGCTGAGGTGATGGGGTGGGGCACAGACAGAACTAGGGGACTCTGCTCTCCCCTCTCCATCCTACTCCTCTCTCCCTACTGTTTTCATTGGACTTAGGTTTCCTCGGCCAGATTGAATTTCTTTCTGAGATGAATTCCCATTCTCCACCCAGCTTGTGAGCAAGCCCAGGACCTAGGAGAACCCCGGGGCAGAGTTGAGGATCTAAATAGGAAAGACTGAGGCTTAGAGACTGAGAACTGAGAGCCGCAATCTGTCTCGCTGTCTGATGAAAGCCTGTCTCCAACTTGGTCTGTCTTTCTTTCTGCCAAACACATCATACATTCACACAGATAAACACACAGCTGAAGATTACACAACCTGACCATTCGTAGTGTCAGCAAAGCCCTCAACACAGAAATGTTGATACAGAAATGATGTACACACAGAACATGACACTCCTTCACACTCCAACCCTGCACAGATTGATCACAGCCTGCCTAACACACACAGACGCACCCATCCTTCTCCTGTTTGGCTTTTCCTTGGATGTGACTGGGGCTTCCAAGATGCTGATGGGAGGTGAAAAGAGCCACACAGAGAGGCTGCTTCCAGCCAAGGGCAGGCCAAGAGGCTGATGCTAGTCCAGCCAGTTATTTGAACCCAGCCATGGCTCCTGCATCCTCCACTACCAAAACGGGACAGAGTAGGTGAGGCCACGGCCCAGTTCACAGGGATGCTGAGGATCCTCTCCTAACATTAACCCCAAGCAGCTGGTCTGACTCCCGGGGAGAGGCACAGAGAATCAAGACATCTCCACTTCACGTTCCATTCTCCAGCATCTCACTGGGAAGCCTGAAACCTGGGCACAGGGACTCAGCTGAGTCGCTAAAGACCCCCAAGTCCCCAGCAACATCTTGATTCCTCCTGCCTAAATGATAAGGTTTGCCGCCTTAACTTAGTCAGTTTTTATGAGATCCCAGTATCACCCAATCCTCCTGAGCCTCAGCTGCATTCCAGTCTTGCCTCTCGCTGGCCTCCTAGGGGCTCAGGAGGGAGACTGTTCAGGGAGGTGGTTTTTGTGCCTCCAGTCCCCTGGCTTTATCCCTATAGCCAAAGGACTCGGAGAAACTTCCATCCTCCCCTTCCTCATGTGAACTTTTGGCAGGAGACTACGAAGATGTCTGCTGACCCAGGGTGGAGGCTGAGATGGTTCCTAATCCCGCCCACCCCTACAGCTCTGCCCCAGAAGCCCTGTTGATCAGGGAGACAGGGTTCAAAAGATCAGGGAGACAGGGTTCACTGGCCTTAGGCCAGCCCAGCTGTCCAGGTCCCCTTCTTTTTTTGTTTGATTTTTTTTTTTTTTTTTGAGATAGGGTCTCACTATATAGTTCAGACTAGCCTTGAACTATGTAGCCTAGGCTAGCCTCAAACTCACAGTGATCTTCCTGCCTCAGCCTCTTGATTGTTGGGATTACAAGCATGCGCCACCACACCTGGCTTTTTGTTTGATTTTTCTTTTTCTTTTTTTTTTTGGTACCGGAGATCAAACTCGGGACCTTGCTCTTTCGAGGAAGGCGCCGGAACCACTGAGCTAAATCCCCAGCTTTTTGTTTGATTTTTGAGGCAAGGTCTTGGTATGTAGTTCAGGCTGGTCTGAACTCACTATGGAAGCCAGGCTGGCCTGAAACTCGAGGCGATCCTCCTGCCTCAGCCTCCCAAGTGCAGGGATTATAGACATGAACCACCATATCCAGTAGGTCCCCCTGCTTATTCCCCATTATTTTCTAGATCCACCTATTTTCTCCTGAGTTCTCTTACTCCCTCTAGTAGCTACTGTCTTTTTTTTTTTTTTGGTACCGGGGATTGGACTCAGGCTCTTGCGCTTGTGTAGCAGGTGGCGAAACCAATGAGCTAAATCCCTGGCCCCTAGTAGCTACTGTCTTAAAGAAGTTCAGAGAGTAAGAGTGTTAGGGCAAGCTGGGGCCCGGAGATGGGAAGTGGGAACAGCTGTCTCCTGGGATCAGAGACTGCACTTGGCAGATAGTCGAACCCTAGAGTGGGGCCAAAAGGTTCAAAGGCTTCAGCTGAAGGCCCTTGGATCTAGTGTTCTTAGGGACTTTGTGTCTCAGTAGGCCTCTGGTTGATTGGAGATAGGTCAAAGTGACAGAGTTGGACCTTCATGGCATGACGAACCTAGGCAGGAGCTCAGGCTTAGTCCCACCTCTGTTATTAACTCATGGTGTGGTCTTGGGAAAAGCACTTCTGCTTTCTGTGAAATGGGAACATTGGGCCTGTGGATCCATCAGGACCTTTCAGCACTATGAAGATTGGGCTGGAAAGAATCCTGGGATTGAGACTCAGAGCCCCAGGCATATTGAGGGATGGGAGGAGGCACTGGGACTTTGGTCCAGCCCAGCTGCTGCTGAGGGTTTGGAGGGGGCATAATGGACACGGCTCGTGCTGGGGTCCCTGGCTCACCCCAGCCTGCCTCCACAGATGGACCCTGTGCAGAAGGCTGTGCTCTCTCACACTTTTGGGGGACCCTTACTCAAGACCAAGCGGCCCGTCATTTCCTGTAATGTCTGTCAAATCCGCTTCAATTCTCAGGTAAGATGCCAGTCACACATCCACCTAGTGGGTGGGACAGGGGCCACCAGAGGACCTCGAGGGCAGAGGCTAGGAAGTCAAGGTGAGGGGCAGGGATTAAGTTAAGGGGAGAGCAGGAAATGGGGATACTGCAGGAGTGGCAGGGGCAAGTGGAAGGCACTTGAGAAGGACAAGAGTTTGCCTCGTATTTGGGCATGAAGTTGATCAGTCCTCCAAAGCTGACCCCTCCCTCCCTTGGGGACTTGGGGCATCCCTAGCTCAGAGCTTCTTGGAGCACAGGTGTCTGAGTGGAAGTGTGGCCTCTGGCCCTTTGGTTCTTAGGCTCAGGACTGAGTTAGGTCACTGGTTCCCCTGCAGTGCCTGCATCCTCTTTGCCCTCTGATAACTCCTCCTCTGGCCCACATGGTTCCCTCTAACCTCCTGGCTCCCTCTTCTGTCTACCATTTTCTGCTCTTTTCCCTCCATATCACACATAAAGTTCTCCATAGAGAGAAACCACCCAGTGCCCAGAACCTGGGTTACAACCCCCAAGATTTCTTCCCTCTGAGGTTCCACTGGGACTTCTGTTTGGGTGTGAAGGGGACTTTGTGGGGTGCTGGCTCTGAGAGCTTTTGGAGAAAAACAGAAGAGCCTCCTTCTGCTGAGTAGGGGAAAATAAAAGCATGTTGTTTCCCTATCCACCACACACACACACACACGTACACACACACACACACACGTACACACCTGCATGTGCATGCGTACACCTGCTCCATGCCACTGGGCCCTGCATACCGCTGCCCTCCCCCTGGGCTGTCAATCTTCTTTTCCTGCTTATCTACACCTTTTATTTCTACCCCTGTCTAGGTGACCTTGTGCCTCCAGGATTGCACATTCTTAACAGTAGTGAAAATGGAGTGGAGGGTAGGGGCAGGCAGTGTGCAGAGGGAGCCAGGGCCAGCAGTAACCCTCTCCTTTAGCTTGGGCCCCAGGCCTCCCCTTACCTACCCTCCACACACTGGCAAAGGGAATGAGATCTCAGGGGTGGGGAGCCAATAGACAGCCGTGCTCTCCTTTTGCTCTCTCCTTCCTTCCCCCATCAAGTGGCTCTGTTTTGACAGCTGTCTCTGCTGCTGTCTTCTGTCTCCAGAGCTGGGCTTGAGGCCAGGGTCCTCCTAGGTGTCTACAGAGGCCTCAGGGAAGATGAGACCCAGGGGGAGAAGTTAGAATAGAGCCAGGCATCAGAGCTCCTAGTCTGAGCAGGATCCTGGCAGCAGAGGCTCAGGCCTCTAGGTCTAGGGCCTAAGAGGGCTGCAACTGGCTGCATTGTTAGCCCCTTCCCAATTTAGAATTCTTTCATGGGTTTGGGGTCCCCCTCTCTTCACCCTGGGACTGGGGGAGAGGCCTGAGTTTAGAGCCAGGCCCCAGGTGTGGTGAGAGAGCACATTCAGGGATAGGTGGGGATCCAGATTCCCAGACATTCGAGCTTGAGAAGCTCATCTGAGCCCCGGGAATAACCAGAATTATTAACATGGGGCTTCACATCTCACGGGTGTAGGGAGAGATTCACTGCAGTCTGCTGCAGCCACCCTAGGACCTGAAGCTCTGAGGGGACATCAAGCACATGAAAGGTGACCTTGGCTTCTGTTTTCTTCCTCCATCCCTAAAGAGCCAGGCTGAGGCACACTACAAGGGTAACCGCCACGCCCGACGAGTCAAAGGCATGGAGGCCGCCAAGGCCCGAGGCAGGGAGCCTAGCATCCGGGAACCTGGAGACCCAGCTCCACCAGGCAGCAGCCCCCCAAATGGGGATGGCATAGCCCCCCGGCCAGGTGTGTCTGAGTCTACCCACCTTCTTCAACTGACCTCTGTATTCTGTTCTCTCCCCATATCCCAGAACTCTCCTCTGCCTCTCTGCCTCCTCCTCTATCCCCACCCCTGCCCCCACCCAAGGTAAGTCCTGGAGCCAAGCACAGTGATAGAAAATTTCCATCCTGTCACCCTCCCCCACCCCCACCCAGCTCCTCTCCACAGAGTTCCCACTGTCTGTCCTCCCCACTTGCCCAGTGACTCAGAGGGGATTGGGTGAGGCCACCTGGCAAACCTCGACAAGGAAAGGGGAACCAATCTAGAGAGAGGTCCCTTCCTGGGGAGAGAGAATCAGGATATCAGAGTGTTTGCCCTGCCAGAGCTCCCTCCAGGGAAGACTGATGCCAAGCAACCCAGGCAACTCCCCAGATGATCTTGGATAGACCCTTGGCCCTCTCTGGGCCAGAGTTTTCTTTTCTGGTAAGTAGGAGAGTGAGACTTAAGACCTTTGAGGTCTTTCCCAGGTTTACAAAAAGCAACTTTGAAATTCTTTTTCACTCATGGCTGGTGGCTATCCTTAACCATACTTCCAAGAAACAGGAAAGAAGAAATAAGGAGAGGAAGATATGAACCGCTCCCATCCTGGGATTACCACATCAGATACCTGTCAGTCAGGGCCAGCTCCAGAGAGAGCTAACATCCCCCTTGTCCCCATTTCCTCCTACCCTGGCCTGCCTTTCCTGCCCTGCCCTAAGAGGAATAAGAAACAAGACTGCACCACCAGCTTAGAACCCAGATTCCCCACTCTCACCCCACACACACACACACACACACACACACACACACACACACACACACACACACACACACACACACACACACACACACAGAGTCACCCTCAGACAAGCATATGTAGAGGGGACAGGCATAAGTTCTAATTGTGCTCCAGCTGCTTCCTAGCCCAATCATCTCTAGTTTTTCCTAGCTTAAGCATGCCTAGTTGGTTACAAATCATCTTTGTAACACAATAATGGTGGTAGTAGTTAACATTTCTTGAATAGTACTGTTCTAGGTACTTTACACATTAATATGTTTTAATGTTTAATATATCATTTAGTTCCTTCTTCCCTCACCTCGCCCCCCAGGATCCAGGGCAGGATGACTACGCCAGCCCTCCTTTTATCAACCATGTAGCCTTGTGCAGACTAGGATATAGACATGCTGTCTGGATTAGGATGAAGGTAGAGGATTCAGAAATAAAGATATAGAAGGAGAAGGATCACAGTATAGACAGACACCTGAGGGGTCACGAGTTCCTCATCTGGCAGATCCCCACCCCCAACACAAACCTCCCCATGACCCGGAAACTGGATCAGCTGCTGGAGCGAGAATGGGAGCGCTAGAGTTTCCCCTATATAGAGGCCAGAACCCAGTGCTGAGGCCTGGGCCTGTGCATCTTTAATCAGGCCATGAATTATAGAGCAGCCTGCATGCCTGTTTCTTCCCTCTCCAGTTTGGTTCTGCTGTTTCTGTTTCCCTTTGCTGTGTCCACATCCATCTCTCCCTCCCTCATCCTGGTTCTGCCCTTTCTACAGCTCTTCAGTGGGCCTTTGTGGGGGCTGGGCAGGACTCTGGGAAGGGGATGTCCTGGCTGGAAGCCCAGGCTCACTGGCAGGCCATATGAGAGTGAGGGTAAATCTTTCTTCCATGTCTCTCCCCCTGGCTGGCAAGGACTCCAGCTTCACCCTCAAGGTAGGCTGGTGGGACTAGACCTCTTTGGCTATTCCTATCTTTGGGGGAATGCTCAGGGACTGGAGTCTCACACGCAGCCAGCAGCAGCTGAACCATGTCTGGCTCTGGCCCAGGGCTTAAGAACACTCATGTTGTCACAGGGTGGGGACTCCTGGGCCCTTGCCCTCCAGGAAATGGGGGGGCCACAGGAAGTGGCTTCTCCAAGAGCCATCTGAGTGACCCCCATGTTTCTCCCCCAACAGTTTCCATGGAGAATGGACTGGGTCCAGCCCCAGGATCCCCAGAGAAACAGCCTGGCTCCCCATCCCCTCCCAGTGTTCCAGAGACTGGCCAGGGTGTAACCAAGAGTGAAGGGGGGACTCCAGCCCCAGCTTCCTTGCCTGGGGGTAGCAAGGAAGAGGAGGAGAAAGCCAAGCGGCTGCTCTACTGTGCTCTGTGCAAGGTGGCTGTGAACTCCCTGTCCCAGCTTGAGGCGCATAACAAAGGTATGGGCTCTCCTGTCCCCAATCACTCTCCTGTCCTCAGACCACCCCGCCTCCTACATCCTAACTCCCCTGGCTTCCACCATCCCTGGACCCTCTTGGACCTACCAGCCTATCTCCCTCTTTACTCCCACAGCTCCCCACACTTGCCCCCCCCCATATTGTAAGAGACAATGCAGATATTCGAGACATGGTAGGACTGGAGAATTTTTTCTCTACCCCTTTCTTTCTGCCCGCGGTGGGCTTAAGGTACTAAGCACAAGACCATTCTGGAGGCCCGAAGTGGGCTGGGGCCCATCAAAGCTTACCCTCGACTGGGGCCTCCCACCCCCGGGGAGCCAGAGGCTCCTGCCCAGGACCGAACCTTCCACTGTGAGATCTGCAACGTCAAAGTCAATTCGGAGGTCCAACTGAAACAGGTGGGTCCAAGGCCCTTCCCAGAAATTCTGGGGAGCGGCACCTGCCGAGGGAAAGAGAACAGGTACTTGAGTGAGGGCCTTTGTCAGGCTCTAACCCCTGTGCCTAGTCTTGGCTCTTTTCCGGGGCTCACGGCCCATCACCTACTCACTCCCACCCCCACCCCCACAGCACATCTCCAGCAGGCGGCACCGAGATGGCGTGGCCGGGAAGCCGAACCCACTACTGAGCCGGCACAAGAAGCCTAGGGGCGCTGGCGAGCTGGCGGTGAGGCCTGGGAGCTGGGGTATCGGGCTACTGGAGGACTTAGGCGGGATGGAGAGAAGGACGGAGAGCGGGCGGGAGAGAGGTGGGGTTTACAGCCCAAACCGAGTAACCTCTTTCCCACCTCGCACTGCTGCAGGGCGCGCTGACTTTCTCCAAGGAGCTGCCCAAGTCCCTGGCCGGGGGCCTGCTTCCGAGCCCCCTGGCGGTGGCTGCGGTGATGGCAGCTGCTGCAGGCTCCCCGCTGTCTCTGCGCCCAGCTCCAGCCACACCTCTTCTGCAGGGACCGCCGATCACCCACCCTCTCCTCCACCCCGCTCCAGGACCCATCCGAACTGCGCACGGTCCCATCCTCTTCTCCCCCTACTGACCTCAACCCTGAGCCCCTCCCATTCTACCCCCCCCCACTGCCTCCAGCCGGGACCCAGGCCTCCGGGCTCCTAGTGCGCCCCTCCTCCCGGCGCTCCCTGAATGATCTCTCCTTCCCCCCCCACCCCGAGGTACGGGGTTCCAGGAAAGGGGAGGGGTTGCGGGGGAGGGGGGCTTCAGAAGGGGGGGAACACCCCAGATCTCAGGGAACCCCGCCCCCTGCCCTTCCCTCTCCCCTAGAAAAGGGGGGGCCGTCTCACCCCGAGCCCCCTTGGAGACACCCCCCCTCCCAAAAGCCATGTCCATCCAGCCCTTCCCCCCCAAACCTAGCACAAAACGGGGTTCACAAGCCATGGTAGGGGTCCGGGGGGCAGAAATGGGTTTTCTTGGCAATAAGCGGACTCTGGGACTCCGGCCCCCTACCCCAAACTGAAGCGCTTCCGTGAACACCCCCGTCCTCCGCAGGGGGAGGGGAGCAGGTGGGATCCTGGGTCCCTCATAAGCACTTTGGTTTTACCGCCTGCAACCTCACTGTGCCCGCCCCGCACCGTGCCCCTGCCCCATGTCTAGCCGGGCCCATCGAAGGGTGCAGCACTTGGGAGCATCTCTGGCACTTGGGTGGGACCAAGGAGATGCCCCCAGAGACCCTCCCTCGCCTTCTTCCTCCCCAGTCTGGGTTCCATTCTTTTCACCAGCACCCATCGCCCAAGGGGTACCGAGGGGGGCAAGGGGTGTCCAGTCCAAGCCCACCCCCGCCTCGCCTTCCGCAAAACTGTGAGCAAAAAGCAATAGAGCCTCACCCCCGCCCTCCCCTTTCCGCAGGATTCGCAGGAGCCTGTAGCTTCCCCGTTCCCAGCTCCTAGACCTCACGGCTGTCCCTTCCCGACACCTCCACTGCACAATCGGGCGGGGGCGTAACACCCCCACCTTTTCTGTGGTTTCCGTACTGTCCGCCCTTCTAGCCGCCCGACCCGGGAGGGGAACCACGGCCTTCCCCTCCCCATCAACTCCGCTTGACAATGTAGCAACCCGGGCCCCACCCTCGCCCTCCCCTTCACCCTCTCCTTGACAATAAAGTCTGGATTCGTTCTGCTCTCCGCCCCCCAGACTGAGGCTCTGTCTTTGCCGGCGGTTTGGGGATCCACTGGATCTGTACGGTGAGGGAGGCCGGCACACAGGAAGAGGAGGACGGGGAAAGGGGGTGGGAGGAGGCAAAATAGGAGGCTTGTGCAAAGCGAGCAAAAACCCCCCACTCAATCCCGCCAGCCTCGCGTAAACTCGTCGGGTATCCGGATTTGTGAAGGGAGCTGCGGCTGCTGAGAATTCACCACAACTCCACCAGGCGGCGCCAACGGCGTCGGGGCGGGGGGGGGGGGCAATCCCCTAGGTTGAGCGGCTTCTTTGATGTGTTCCCGAAACTTAGGGAGATGGGTCTAGACCAAATCTTAGACAAAGGAAAGAATCCAGGCTTTGTGCCTCTAGTGGGAAACCCTTTGCAGCAAGACAGAAGGCACGCGAAGAAGGGATGGGGTCTGAGGATCTGAGCTCTAGCCTTTGCTTGGCCCCTTATAAATACTGACCTGAGAGCCGGGGATTTAGCTCAGTGGTTTCGCCGCCTGCTACGCAAGCGCAAAGACCCGAGTTCGATCCCCAGTACCAAAAAATTAAAATTAAAAAAAAAAATAAATATTGACCTTGGGTCAGTCCTTGCACTCTCAGGACCTCAGCTTCCCCATCTGCAAAATAAGCAGGCTTCTGGCCAGGCATGGTGGCACACACCTGTAATCCTGTAATCCCAGCACTCAGGAGGCTGAGGCAGGAGGACCACCATGAGTTCGAGGCCAGCCTGGGCTACATAGTGAGTTCAAGCCCAGCCTGAACTGCATAAGGAGTCCCTGTCTCAGAACAACAACAACAAAAAATAGGCTTGGGGGGGGGGTTCTGGTTTTGGAGGGAGTTGTTTGTTTGTTTTGTTTTGTTTTGTTTTTTGAGACAGGCTCTCCCTACGTAGCCCAGGCTGGCCTTAACTCAGAGATTCCCCTGCCTCAGCCTCCAAAGTTCTGGGATTACAGGTATGCTCCACCACCCAGCTCTGGCTTCAGTCTTTTAAAGATTCATTGAGACCTCACATCTAAGATTAAAACACATAACTTTCTCATCCTGCCACAAGGGCCTGACACAGGGATCACACCTAGCTGCCTCTGGTGCAGGGGGGCAGGTCTCCTGAACCTCAGAATTCAGCTTAAGAAATACATCTAAGAACAGCCAATGACCCTGTGACCCCTTTTGTCTAGCTTCACTGGGTGGCAAGAAAGTCAAACCAAAAGGCCCAGACACAAGCCCAGCA
Source organism: Heterocephalus glaber (assembly GCF_053883595.1). NCBI lineage: Eukaryota > Metazoa > Chordata > Mammalia > Rodentia > Bathyergidae > Heterocephalus > Heterocephalus glaber. The sequence continues at coordinate 395,160 of NW_028258185.1, forward strand.
TGTCTGTGGACTGGTCCTGACCGTCTCGCCTCTTTTCACTTCCCTCTACTGCCTTTCCAGTCTTACCAAGACAGGAGGAGGGAAAGTGAGACGATGATGGTTAGAGGAAGGAGAGTGGGCTGCTGTGGCTCACACCTGCGGTCCCCGATTCTCTCGACTCAGGAGGGAGGCTAAGGCACAAGGATTCTAAGTTTGAGGCCAGCCGAGGTAAGTTAGCAAGACCTTGTCTCAAAAATTAAAATTTTAAAAAAAGTTTTTTTAAAGGGCTAGAGGTATAGCTCATGGATACAGCAACCCTGTGTTTGATCCCCAGTACCAGAAAGAAAAAAAGAGGAAGGATGGGGAATAGGGCCCCAGTGTTTGTCAATTTTGAAGCTGGAGGTGGGAGGTTCACTTGGGTTCAGAAATGGAACCCAACAAAGAGGTTTTTTGCTTTAGTTTTTTCAAGTCAGTCTAGCTCAAGAAAAGCCAGCGAGGAGGTTGCTTGTCCAGAAGGAGGGGTGAATGAAGAAAAAGAGCCGGGTTACCGGTTGGGGGAACCTAGAGAGGGCTAGAGGAAGTGGCTGGAGAGGCTGGGACACCAGCAGCCCCTCAGGCACCTCCAACCTGATGGTTTAGAACGGAACTCTCGATTTACCCATTTCCTTAGGCCTTTGTTCCTCTCGTGTTCCCTGTTTCGTTTTTTTGGTGCTGGGATGGAACCCAGGGCCTTACACATTCTAAACACGCCCTGCACCACTGAGCTGCATGTCCCCCATCCTCCCTATCTTATTGATTAAGAATATCAGCATCCATCTGGAAAATGGAGTCATCTTTTTCCTTGCTCTTCCTAACCTGTCATCCCACAACGAGCTAAATAAGTCCTATTGACCACTTAATGACCTAGGGCTCCTGATCATTCTTTGCTATTTCCACACCACTACCCTACCCAGGACTTGGCTACATAATTTTTTGTAGGGTTCAGCACAAAATGAAAAAAGCCGGGCCTTGTGTTCAAAACATACGAAGAATTTCAAGACAGTAAATGAAGAGCATGAAACTAAGCACCAGACCCTCCTGAGTGTGGGGCCCTGTGCAGTGACACGGGTGGCCTGGCCCTAACGAAACCCCTTTCTATCTCTTGTCTGAGCAGGTGCCTCTTTCTGCCCTCTCTCACTTCCAGCCTGTATACCCCACTTCTTACAGCAATTTGAGCACAAATCTTCCCAAAGCCTCCTGCTAAAACTTTAGCTCCTAGCCAGGCATGGTGGTGCTTTCCTATAATCCCAGTTACTCAGGAGGCTGAGACAGTAAAATAGCAAGTTCAAGGCCAGCCTGGTCAATTTAGCAATATCCTATGTCAAAATGTTTTAAAAGGGGGGTGGCGCTGCCTTGCAAGCATAAAGTCCCAAGTTCAATCCCCAGTACAAAAAAAAAAACATTTTTGCACTTATGGGCCAGGGATTTAGCTCAGTGTTTTCGCCGCCTGCTGGGCAAGCACAAGGACCCAAGTTCGATCCCCCGTACCAAAAAAAAAGGGGGAGGGTAGTACTGGGTGTATAGCTTAGTGGTAGAGAACTTGATGAGCAGACACGAGGTTCTGGGTTGAATCCTGTCACTGCCCAAAAAAAGAAAAATTTTCAGTTCCTTAGCATGATACATAGTCCCTCCATGGGGCCTCCTTTGCTCGCCTTCCAGGCTCTTTGTTGCTTCCTCCCTCATCCTCCTTGCTGAGCCTATGCACTGAGTGACATTCCCAGCATCCCCCTTATTTATTCTTTTACTTACTTACTCATTCATTCATTCATTTTTATTCGGAGACAGTCTTGCTAAATTGCCTAGGCTGGGCTTGAACTTGAGATCCCTGGGACCCTCTGTGTTTTATGCACACTGTTCCCTTTATCTAGAATATCCTTCTACCTATCCTTTTTTTTTTTTTTTTTTTTTTTATGGTTCTGGAGATCAAACCTAACTCAGGACCTTCTGCTTGCCAGGCAAGTGTGGCACCACTGAGCTACATCCCCAGCCCCTCTTCTACCTATCTTTAAGAAAAATTCCTGTTCATCATTCAAAATGCAGTTCAGGCATTTCCCTGTAAATCCTTTCCTGACCTCCTCCTTAGTAGCTTGCTCCTTTTTTCTTAGCCCCTGATATATATATTTTTTTTTTTGAGACAGGGTCTCATATATAGTTCAGGCTGGCCTTGAACTCACTATGTAGCCCAGGCTGACCTTGAACTTTCAGGGATCCTCCTGCCTCAGCCCCCTAAATGCTGGGATTACAGGCATGCACTACCACACTGGTAAGCACATTTTTTTCTTAGAGGGCCTGATAGTAAATTTTTTTTTTTTTGGTACCAGGGATCAAACTCAGGACCTTGCAATTGCGAGGCAGGTGGTGGAACCACTGAGCTAAATCGCCAGCCCCTGATAGTAAATATTTTAAACTGTGTGATAGAGGAGCAAAATTCAGGATATTGGGCCAGGGATTTAGCTCAGTGGTTCCACCACCTGCCTCGCAATTGCAAGGTCCTGAGTTCAATCCCCAGTACCAAAAAAAAAAAAAAATTCAAGATATTACATAGGTACTTACATAACCATTTAAAATGTAACCTAGGGGGCTGGGAATGTAGCTCAGTTGCATCAGACCTGCCTGTCAAGCACAAGGTCCTGAGTTGAATCCCCAGTACCACAAATAAATAAATAAATAAATAAATAAAATGTAACCTAGGGATAATTAATTAATTAATTAATTAATGTAACCTAGGGCTGGGGATTTAGCTCAGAGGTGGTTTGCCCACCTCACAATCACAAGGTCCTGAGTTTGAAGTAAAATATAACCTATTTTTTCTTTGTGGTGCTGGGGATCAAATTCATGGTCTCCTGTATCCTAGGCAAGTATTCTACCACAGAGAATTGAACTACACTTCCAGCCCAAAATGTGTAAACATTTTCTTTTTTTTTTTTTTTTTCAGGGGCAGATTGAGACAGTGTCTCACTATGTATGTAGCCCAGAGCCCAGGCTGGCCTTGAACTCTCGGTGGTCCTCCTTCCTCAGCCAGGATTACAGGTGTGCACCACCAGGCACAGTTTTTTGTGTGTTTTGTTTTTTGGTCCTGGGGATTGAAACCAGGTCCTTCACACTTTTTATTTTTTTATTTTGAGACAAGTTTTCACTAAGTCGCTAAATTGCTCAAGCTGAGTTCCTCCCAGAGTTCTGGGATGACAAGAATGTACCACCATGCCAGCTCTAAAATGTGTAACTCACTCTTTTCTTTCTTTTTTTTTGTTTCTGGTGGTTTGGGGGATTGAACCCAAGGCTTTCATACTAAACCACATCCCTACACTTTTTTTTTTTAGATTGCCTGGTATGTAACCATTTCAAAATGGAAAAAATAGCTAAGCAGGGTACTACACACTAGTCTCAGCTACTCAGGAGGTCGAGGCAGGTGGATCATTTGAGTCTGGGAGTTGGAGGCCAGCTTGGGCGACACAGCATGGCTCTGTCTCACAAATACAGAAAAAAAGAGGTGGCAAGCCAGGGTTGGTCTTCCTACTTTAAGGGACCAATTAAGCATTTACGTACTTACATACTTGTCTTCCCCACTAGACGGTGTACAGGCCTTGTATCAGACCTTCTAATACCCCCATTGTCTAATTTAGAATCTGGTGTGTAGTAGGCACTCTGAGGAGATTTGTGGGGAGAACAGATGAATGAATGATGGGTGAATGAATGAATAGGACCCTGAGACCCTGTAGAAAATGAACTGATGCCTCATTTCCCATCTCTCGGTTTTTCTTTTTTTTTGTTCCTCAGATGTGCTAGAATGTCACGTGACACCCTCTGACTTAAGCAATCTGCAAACCCTGGAGAGAAGAAGGGTAGGGCTACCCTAAAACAAAACAAGGAGGACAGGGGATTTAGCTCAGTGGTTTCACCACCTGTTGCGCAAGCACGAGGACCCGAGTTCAATCCCCGGTACCAAAAAAAAAAATCTAAAACAATTTCAAGGCTTCTAGGGTGCCTCAAGCTGCTCCTGAACCCGGTTTTATCTTTCAGTCCCTTGAGAAGTGGCCCAGATGATCTGAGGCTGTCTCTATGTCTCAACAATCCTCAGCAATGATCTTATAGGTGTCCCACCACAAAAATTGGGGAAAGAAACAGAGCTTGGGTCTTGGGAAGGAAAAAGGAGTGAGACAACTCTGGAGTAAGAAGTGGGGGAATTTCAATAGAGAAGTCCAGATCTCACTAGTCAACGAAAAAGGAGTAGGAAGGAAGGAAGAGAAGGAGAAGGAAGTGGCCGTGGTTGGGTAACCATGGAGTTTCTTATTCTTTTAGTCTAGTGTAATAGAAGATATGAGACCAGACTACTTCCTGCGTGAAGTCTGACTGCCCACTAGAAAGGACTGCTCTTCGGGTGAGTTGGACTTCTCGCACTGGAGAGAGACCAGAGACAGACTACGGTGAGTACCTTGGTGGTGGCTATACTACTTCCCTGGTCTCCTCGTCATGCAGGTGGTAACAAACAGAAAACCCAAGGCCTGTATGCATGTATAATAGAAAGGAACAGGGGAAACTGTAGCAGCACCCTGAATACAAAAAGGGGACTTCCAGGAGTCACTGGAAATGGCAAAGGAATTAGAAAAGTTGGAGATGCTAGGTTTATTGAGACTATCCGGATGGATACTGAAGAGGCCTAGTGTTTGAGGAAGACAGAGACTTAAGGCATATTTAGATAAGAGATATTTTGATAGGAATTTGAGGAACTCTTTGAGAATAGGAAAGGACTAAGAGACCCTACAAAGAGAGTTGGGAGCCTTGAGATGAAGAGGTCTGAGGGCGGTTTGGGAGGTTGGTGAACTGAGGTCCTCCAGGAGCAATTCAGGTGCCCAGATGTAGGGAACAGGGAAAGGGGATGTTACTAGAACCTCTGCAGTGAGTCCTAGTCTCCTGCGAGCTACGGCAGCACGAGGCGAATTAACTTACTACACAGGAAAGGTAGGAAAAAATGAGACTTGAAGAAGAAGCTGAGCTTTGGGCCTGATCAGTGCTGCTCTGGGCAGCAAAGACAAAAGGCCCCTAGCTTGCTGCACCTTTTATTCAGTACATCCGGAGAAACAGATGTAACAGATAATGGGAGTAGCAGAATTCCTAGATCAATGAGGAACTATGCAGGTGAAGATTTGGTCGCTCCCAGGATGTCTCCCACAGGTGTGGTCTTGCCCTGGAGCATCACAGCATCTCGGATCCTTGAGGTCTCAGTTGTGACCAGAGGCCAAAATGGAATTATGTCTCAAAATACCATAGCTGGCCTGTAGGCAGGAGAACTAGGCCTAATCAAATAATTTTTCCCTAAAAAAAAATTTAAAAATAAAAAAATAAATAATTTTTCCCTAAAACTATGTAGCATTAGGGCTGGGGATTTAACTCAGTGGTTCCGCCGCCTGCCTCGAAGCGCAAGGCCCCAAGTTCGATCCCCAGTACCAAAAAAAAAAAAAAAAAAAATTATGTAGCATTGCTCCAGACACCCAGAGACCCACAGCTGCTCACGAGATCAAAGCTGAAGTCCAGGTTCTGATTTCCTCTTCCTCTTCCCCTCCCTGTCTCTTCAGCCTCCATCATGTGGAACACCTCCAACAGCACCTTCTCCTGCCACCACGAGTCTGTACTGAGCTATCGCTACGTTGCCGTTGGCTGGGGGGTGGTGGTGGCTGTGACAGGCACCGTGGGTAATGTGCTCACCCTGCTGGCCTTGGCCATCCAGCCCAGGCTTCGCACCCGCTTCAACCTGCTCATTGCCAACCTCACACTGGCTGATCTGCTCTATTGCACCTTTCTCCAGCCCTTCTCTGTGGACACCTACCTCCACCTGCACTGGCGCACTGGTGCCACTTTCTGCAGGGTATTTGGACTTCTCCTTTTCACTTTCAACTCTGTCTCCATCCTCACCCTCTGCCTCATTGCACTGGGTCGCTACCTCCTCATTGCCCATCCTAAGCTCTTTCCCCAAATTTTCAGTGCCAAGGGGATAGTGCTGGCACTGGTGGGCACCTGGGTTGTGGGTGTGGCCAGCTTTGCCCCCCTCTGGCCTGTTTATGTCTTGGTACCTGTAGTCTGCACCTGCAGCTTTGACCGCTTGAAAGGCCGGCCTTATTCTACCATCCTCATGGGCATCTACTTTGTCCTGGGGCTCAGCAGCGTTGGCGTCTTCTATTGCCTCATCCATCGCCAGGTGAAGCGAGCAGCAAAAGCCCTGGACCAGTATAAGCTGCAGCAGGCAAGCATCCGCTCCAACCATGTGGCAGGGACAGATGAGGCCATGCCTGGTCATTTCAAGGAACTGGACAGCAGGCCAGCATCAAGAGGGCCCAGTGACGGGATTTCCTCTGAGCCAGTCAGTGCTGCCACTACTCAGACCCTGGAAGAGGACTCCTCAGAAATGAGGGAGCAGGGCAACACCAAGGTGCCTAAGCACACAGCAGAGAAAAGCCCTCCAGAAGGACCTGCCAAGTCCCAGCCAACTAAAGGAGCCCGGAGAGCTCAGGACTCTCCATCCGAATTTGGGAAGGTGACCCGAATGTGTTTTGCTGTGTTCCTCTGCTTTGCTCTGAGCTATATCCCCTTCTTGTTGCTCAACATTCTGGATGCCAAGGTCCGGGCTCCCCGGGTTGTTCACATGCTCGCTGCCAACCTCACCTGGCTTAATGGTTGCATTAACCCTGTGCTCTATGCAGCCATGAACCGCCAATTCCGCCAAGCATATGGATCCATCTTAAAGCGAGGACCTCAGAGTTTCCGTAGGCTCCATTAGAACTGTGTCCCATTAGCAGAATCTAGGACTGTCTTCTCCAGAACCAAAGGACAGTTGGTAAAAGTGAGACCAGTGGGCCGGGGATTTAGCTCAGTGGTTTCGCTGCCTGCTGCGCAGGCGCAAGGATCTGAGTTCAATCCTTGGTACCAAAAAAAAAAAAAAAAGTGAGACCAGTGAACATTTTCACAGACAACCTCTCCATCCCCCAAATGAACTTTCTCCATCCTCTGATCAATATTTCAGCTATAGCCCACCCAAGGAGTACTGTCACTTATTAATAAATAAATTACCTGCTTTTAATATTCAGGTGTGGTCCCGGAGGAAAAAAGGAAATAGGCCAGGGGATTGGGGCTGGAACCTAATAGCTGAGGATTTGGGGGAACCTAGGTCAGGGCAAGGGTAGAGACCAACTGGCCAGGGCCACAGCCATCAGCTGAAAGATTTCCGGATTATAAAATATGTGAGGTAGCCAGGCATGGTGGCACATACCTACAATCCCAGCACTCTGGGAGGTGGAGGCAGGACGACCATAAATTTGAGCCCAGCCTGGGCAATTTAGCAAGACTCTGTTTCAAAATAAAAATTAAAAAAGGGGGCCAGGGATTTAGCTCAGTGGTTCTGTTGCCTGCCTTGCAAGTGTAAGGTCCCGCGTTTGATCCCCAGTACCAAAAAAAAAAAATAATTAAAAAGGGCGGGGGATGTAGCTCAGTGAGAAGGCCCTGGGTTCAATCCCCAGTACCGCAAAAACAAAGTAAGCAGTTAGCTGGCCTTTTTGTTTAACTTCTCACAAGTGGCACCTGACCTAAATACTGTTGTCAGAATCCCCAGTCCTGCAAACAAGTTTGTTCACTGCAAAAAAATTTGGTGGGGCTGGGGATTTAGCTCAGAGGTTCCACTGCCTGCCCTGCAAGCCCAAGGACCCAAGTTTGATCCCCAGTACCAAAAAAAAGAAAAAAAAAATTGGTAATCCAGCTTTGACACCCACTCCAGTCAGTCCAGCCCCTAGCCCTTGTCCTGTGCAAAAGGGCTGGTTGTGGATGAGGGCCCCTTGCTCTAGGGAAACGGAATTCAGATTACTCAGTTTAGCTGAATCAAAGACAGACACGGGTTCCAACTGCCCTGGCAGGGTCTCGCCCTTTGAGGCTAATTCACCTGGTCCAATTCCCTCCCCCCAGCACCCCACTCTTGCTTATGAAAGTAGAGCAGACTCTGGTTAGAAGCCTCAAGGGCCAGGCTGGAGGAAAGCATTCCGTTCCTTTCCCTCCAGCATAACCAATGTCAGGTCACTGTAGGAACACTCAATGCTCTGCTAGAAAGCACCTGTGGCCACCAGGTGACGCTGGTTCTCTGCATTTCCTTTCTGGCTTCCTGGTTGAGGACAGGAAGTGCCAGCAAGACTGCAAGTCTAGAGGACTTCCCTGCCCTGACCTGGGGGTTGGAGACCCAGGGATCTGCACCTTCCCTTTCCTCTAAAGCTCAGGGAGAAAAGTGAAGAATGGGACTTTTATTTTTCATGAAATATTCATTATCTGTGGTAGGTGTGTCAGGGAGCAGGGTGGGCCCTGGGGATGGAATGTGAGAGCCATCCTGACAATGAATGCTCTGGCTGTGAGTTGAATCCTTCCTACCCTCAAATTGATGATTGAGAGAACAAAGTCTAGAGAGATTCCAAACAAGGGCAGAAAGAACCAGAGCCAAAGTGGACAGATTGATACCTTCACATGCAACACACTCTCAAAGGCCAGGAATGCTGCCTCCTAACCTGGAACACCAGTTTCTAGGTGTCCTCCTCCCACAGATAAAATCATCAGCTTTGAAGTGTGTAGAGCAGGGTTTCAGCCAATCCACTCGGAGAATTAGCCTGTCATGAACTGGAGCTTATCTCTGGACCACTCTGGGCCTCAGGTTTCATGATCTTTTTTTTCTTTTTCTTTCTTTCTTTTTTTTTTTGAACCAGGGATCGAACTAGGGAACTTGTGCTTTCGAGGCAGGCGGCAGAACCACTGAGCTAAATCCCCAGCCCCTCTTTTTCTTTCTATTTATTTATTTTTGGTGGGGTAAAACAGGGTCTGGCTATGTAGTGCAGGCTGGCCTTGAACTCACTATGTAGCCCAGGCTGGCCTCAAAGCCCCAGCCTCCAGAGTGCTGGGATTACAAGCGTGTATCACCACACCCAGCAGGTTTTATGATCTGTATGAAGGGGCAAGGGGATGGTAGGGTGTACTATTCCCACAAGCTTAGTGCAATTCTTAATCCTGCAAATATATGGTTTTGTGTGATCCTCCTAACACTTCCATGAAGTATCAATTATAATCTTTCTTACAGATGAGAAAATTGAAGCACAAATAGGTTCATTTGCCCCAGGTCAAAAGGAATAGTAAACTGTATGGCCGTGATTTGAGGGGAGTTTAACCTCAGTTACCAGCACACATGGCTAACCACTATAGGACAGCTGCCTTACTAAAATTAGGATCCAGTGACCAGGCAATCCCTAGCAGTCCTTAATTTAGACCTTCTAAAATTCTGAAAGCTGACACCTCTAGGAAGGGTTGTAAAAGGGTTCACTTTTCATATTCCTTGAAGGCAATTCAAAAGCTTTCTCAGAGTAGAATGGTGCAGCAATAAAGACTGAAGTTAGACCTCAAGAAGGACTTCCCAATTATCTGTCACTGAAAAAAATGACTCAGGTGGGCTGGGGATTTTGCTCAGTGGTTCCACCACCTGCCTCACAAGCGCAAGATCCCGAGTTCAATCCCCAGTACCAAAAAAAAAAAAAAAAAATAGACTCAGGTGACATTTCCAGGAGATAAAACTACTCAGGGGACACAGGAAGAAACCCTGGAGTCTGAGGCTACAGAAGACAGACAATAGCAAGAAAGCAACCTTTCTTTCTCCACGGCCCCGCCCTCACCCCCCTTTGAAAAAGGACTGAGTGCAGGCAAAGAAATGAAGGAAAGCAAGGCTTTCTTCAAGGTCTTGCGGGTGGTGTGGCGCTGGGGCAGCATGCACGCCCGGGGCCCTGTGTGCTCCCGAACGTGAGTCAGTGTCTGTCTCTCTTTATCTCGTCCGTCTACCGCCCGAGCCGAGCTCTATCGCTGACTTCCTGACGCTATCTCGCGCGGCTTCTCTTTGTCTCTCTCCATCTGTCCGTCTCTCCCGGAGGCTGTCTTCATCTCCTGTACCTCCACTATCACCCTTTTTCTCTCGAGCTCGTGTCTCCCTCCCCATCCCGCGCCTCTCTACGCCTCTCCCGTCCCCAGCCCCCGTCGGGTCCCCCTCCCAGTCCCCCGCCCCCGCGGCTCTTGCTCGTTTGCACACTCTCTCTCTTTTGCTGTCTCTTACAGGCAGATTTATGGTCAGCCCAGGGCCTTTCATTGGTCGATCGCTGACAGGACTTGATTTAGCGCCGCCTCTCATTGGCTGAGCTTGACAGACTGATTTACGAGTCTCTCTACCATTGGCCGAACCGCCTTGACCCTGATTTATGGCTCGGCGGCGGCCGGGAGGGGGGGCGCAGCTACCCAGGGAAGACGCCCCTCCCCTCCCCTCCCCTCGCCACCGCCTCCCCTTCCGTCCCCCTCCCCTGAGCAGCCGCGCGCTCTTTACCTGCTCCGCACCCCCTCCTTCCCCTCCGCCATCCGCGGGGAGGCAGGGGTCTGAGGGTGCGGCAGGGTCGGCTAGGGAGAGGAGAGGAGGCCGAAGAGGGGGAGAGCGAAGGGGAAACTGAGGGGGCAAAAGAGCTACACAAAGAGGAAGGCTCCGAGGAAGGGAAGACTAGGGGACAGAAGAGGCCTGGGGAGAGGAAGGGGCCCGGGCTGAGAAAGGTCGCGTTTAAGGGGCGAGCGGGCTGCAGTGGGGAGAGAGGTACTGAGAGGCACTTGTCAGACTTTGTTGTCCAGGCCGAGTAAGACGGAAATTTCCTGTTCCGACAATGACTCTAAAAGGCAAATTTTTAGAGGAGCGAAGGTGCAAAAGAGGAGGAAGGGAGGGAAAAGAGGCGGGAAAGGACAGCTGAAAGGTAATAGCCAAGAAAAGAGGGAGGGAGAACAGTAGAGAACTGATGGGAAAGCCCAGAACTGAGGTCGGATTTTGGTTTTTATTTAATTTTGTTTCGCGGGAGGAGGGTACAGTGAGAAAAGACCAATCCCCAGAGGAAATACTGAGAGAAAAGGCTCCTCTCCGTCCTCCTGAGGCACCCCCCCCCGGAAATGTCCTGCTTCTTCCGGGCTGCAGTAGCCTCCTCTTGTCCTGTACCGCACTCCTCCCTCCCTCACCTCCGCAGTGAAATTTATGAGTTCAAGATTGGCCTTCAGGAATTAGGAATATTTATGCTTCTTTGAGAGCGAGATTTGAAGGTGATAAATAAGAGGTCATTGCGGGGTACAACCGGGGGCTCCGATTTTTAACCTGGCCACTTTCCCAATGCTCCCACCCACCCTTTCTCTTTCATCCAGAGCAAGAGGAGGAGCACTGGGGGTGGAGAATGGGTTTCAGTTATCAGGAAAGGGTTTTGAGGATCCTGGAGAGCCCCTCTGAGGCCTGCAGGGCTCTGCAGCAGAAAGGCCTGAAGGCGGCTAGGTGAGGAACTTCCCAAGCAACCTGGCATTCTCAGAGGCCCTGGAGTGCAGTTGCAGTATCCGCAGAGTGGAAGAAGCCTACTTCCCCTTTGCCCCCTAAGCTCAGTTTTTGAGGAGTAGGGAAGAGGAGCCAGGAAATTCAGAGCCAGGTTTTTCTGGCCTGTCTCCTCCCTCATACAGAGAGGACAATTTGAAATCTCCCACTGCTCACAGCCAACAGCGTAGATCCCTAGGAAAGGAGGCTAAGAATGTGTGGCTCAAGGCATCTCCTAGGAGCCTCAGACCTCAACCTGTCCATAACAGCCAGTACTTCTTGACACCCCTTGCTCTGGGCCTCCAGGAAGTTAGGGAGGGAGAAAAGATCTGCTTGTGGATCCACATCCCTTTGCTCTCAGCTCCTGTAACCCCTCACCCAGCCATAGCACTTGTCCTGGGCCTGAGTAGGTAGTGAACAAAGATGGGGGTCACAATATAAAGGAAGTCTAAGGAGAACAGAGAGCTGGAGAAGAGTCCCCACCCCTACCATGTCCTCTCTACTCTGGCTTTAGCGAGGATGGCTACAGTACACATGCATGCACACACTAGACTGTTGCCTGAAGTGGGAGGAGGGAGAGAGAAAAGGGTCTAGACTGGCCCTTTAAGAGGCACTTAGGGTCAGAAAGCCTGGGCTACAGAGAGGGGAAGGAGCTGATGTCAGAAGACAGATGAGCAGCAAGATGGGGATTGATGCTAATGGGGGAGTTAAAGCTAAGTACCCAGACACTCAGAGGGCAGAACTGCAGATCTGTCTTCCTTATGCTTACCGCCCCCCCACCAAGGCTGTAAATCTGCCTCAATTGGGGGAAGGGGGAGTAATGAAAAAAGAGAGGCTCTCTTTTCCCTTTTCCTGTTTCTTCCTTACCCAGCAACTATCTCCCCAATTCTTTTGTCCTCCTCAGTCTGTCCACCCAATCTATAACCCCTTACTACTAACATTTCCAACTTTTGGCTTTTCTTCAGAAATTGAGCGAATGGTTTCAGCTTGCAGAGAAGCTTGAGAGGAGACCACTAGAAGTTTTCCTCACCAGTTTTAGTATATGTGCTGCCAAAGCCAGCACACATTTTTGTTTTGTTTTTCCGGTACCAGGGATCGAACTCAAGAACTTGCACTTGCCAGGCAAGCATGGCACCACTGAGCTCCAACCCCAGCCCTTCCTCACTAGACTTGGATGGAAATGGGTTAGGAGGATTGTGGTGAGATTGTAGTTTGGAAGCACCCAGTTGCCTCACTTCCTCTTCCTTCTGCCCACTTCTCACGTAGGCTGGCAGGATGAAGGCTGGAAGTAGGATGTTTGGTGTCAGGGGTTGGAAAGGCGGGAACCTCAGAATTGAGTGTATGGAGGCCTCTGACACAATGAGATTTTGGAGGGGCTGCAGGATGGGGGCGACGCTCCAGGGGTAGGTAGCAAGGGAAGCTGTGGGAGCCATCCACAAAAGATATAGTTGGGTTTCTTGGAAATTCCTGGATCACACCATTCCCTCTCCTCCAGCACACACCCTGTCTGCTGAGTAGAGACAATTTCAGGCCAATAGTGTATTTACTGTAAAGGCAGGGCTCAGCTGCTCCTTATTTGTTAGGAAGGAGTTGGGGATCTCCGGGAGGAAGGTTTTTTTCAGAGGGGCTAGAGCTAGCAACCTTTGGCCAATTCTTTCTTCATTTTCAGGACCCTTATTTCCCTCCTTATTGGTAATCTGGACCTGCTCTTGAGAAGACCCTCTCCATATTGGAGAGCAGTCCATGTGTATCCCATTCGTTGCAGTATTAGAGCTGAATTGACCGGTGCCTGATTTCTCCTCAGCATCCATAAGAGAATAACCTGAAGACATGGACCTCAGCCAGGTGTGGTGGTGAACATCTGTAATCCCAGCACTCGGGAGGCTGAGGCAGGAGGATCACCAGGAGTTGGAGGCCAAGGTGGGCAACATAGTGAGTTCAAGGCCAGCTTGAACTGAATAGTGAGACTGTCTTCAAAACATGGACTTCATTTCTTCCTTCCTTCCGGTTTTCTTTCATAGGCTAAAAGTCATCCTATTCACTGTTTTCAGAGTCTTCACAAACAAGGAGAGAGCAAGGCTGAGGTAGGAAGAGTTTGGTTTTGGGAGCAGGATCCACAGGACCCCAGACTTCCAGCCTCTTGCAACCTCTGGCCTAGTATTCCCTCCCATTGCAGGGAGGTCAGCCACTGCCCACAGCTCTGGTCCCTGGCTGCTTCTCTATGCTGGTGATAAATCCTGTCTTTGTCTCCCCTCTGATCCAGGCCCCAGGCAGGCTGGGGTCAGAGGCTGGGGGAGGGGTCACTGTGGAGGAGGGGAAGTTACAAGGGGAGTGGGAGTAGAAGAGGGACTGGAGCAGCTGGTGGGCAGGCTTGGGGGTGGCCAGTGAGGGGATAGGCCTCTTGATTCTATGGATCTTGGACATTCCAGCAGGCCTGCATTCCAACTGAGAAAGTCAGGATTCCTGAGAAGAAGTAGAAGTACCTCAGAACGCTTCCTCCAGCATCAGGAATTCTGAGGCTGGGGGGAGGGGTGGGGAGGTTGGTTTGAGGTGCCTGGCGCGGGGTGGGGTGGTGGGGGGCACTCCTAGAAGAAATAGGAGAATAATATTGTAGGAATCATCTCTATCACCACCACCTGGGACCCTATCACATACATGTGCCATGTGCACATGTGCCTAAACACACCACACGCACACACACAGCCTGCCAGCATGAGGGAGCCCAGGAGAGCAAGCCTGCCCTTAGCCTGGCCCCTCCCCAGCAGCCTTCTCTGCTGTGACTTTCCTGTCTCCACCTCTCCATTCTTTTTCTCTGCTCCCAGCCTTTCTGTCAGTTTCTCTTTCTCTCAGTTTATTTTAGCTTCCTGCTAACTCTCAGCCTCTGCCTTTGTCTTAGTTGTTTTTTCTCTCCCATTGTGTTTCTAGTTCCATCTTATACCCCTCCTTTCCACTTCTTGGATTCCATCTCTCCTGCCTCTGCCCTCTTCACTCCAGCCATTGCCCCTACCTCAGTCCCACCAGGAACTGAACCCAGTTCTGGCCCAGTGGAGTCCTAAAATTTAGCAGTTAGGTTGCAAGGGGTGGGAGAGAAAAGCAGCTCCTTGGAATGAGTCCCTGCTTTGGTGGGAGGTCTTAAGGATCATACTGTTTTGCTATGGTATTGAAGCAGAGGAGGGGGAGGCCAGGAGGTGGACCAGAGAGCAAAGCATAACATAAGTAAGGGAAGAGAGGGAAAGGGAGAGATTGATAGAAAAGACACAGGAGGGAAAACACTAGAGAGAAGGGCAAGGATTTAATGTTCCCACTAAGGGGCCAGGGATTTAGCTCAGTGGTGCCGACGCCTGCCTCACAAGCAAAAGGTCCCGAGTTCGATCCCCCGTACCAAAAAAAAAAAAAAATGTTCCCACTAAGAGTGTGTTTTAGGATGACCTGAAGGGAAGGGCCTAAAGGGCATCCACTGAGCCATTTGAGAAACAGATCCAGAGACAAGGTCTGGAAACCCAGTTTGAGAAACAAAAATGCACTGTCTGCCAGGCAGCCACGATCCTGGACTCTTGGCTATCTAGAGGTTCTCAGAGGCCTCTTTCTCCTTTGCAGACAATCTTAAAGTGTTGGTCCCCTCCTCGTTAACCTCTTCCACAGCCTCCTGTCTTCCTTTTCTTCTGAGAATGACATCAGCTCTAGCTGCCACTGTCCTCAACCCTTTTGCTGATGTACTGCCCCATGGGTGCAACAGAGGCCGATCACCCAGCCCCACCCGTTCCCAGCCCAGCACCCTGCAGTGGGAATGGAAGAGGCTGTACCAGGAAGGCGGCTGCAGGACACGGTGGGGAAAAAAGGGGGCCTGGGCACCAGGAGGGAGAGGAGCCTAACGGGGCACTTGAGGAGGAGAGGCTGTGGCAGTAAATCACCCTGTGGGGGGCTCCCTCGGCCTGAGCTCAGTGCTGGGGGCGGGGGGGTGTTGGAGAGAATAGGGAATCACCACATCTGGCAGGCAGGTGTCTGGCACTGCTCAGGCTGTAGTCGCTTTCCCAGCCAAAGGGGAAGAAGGGGGAGAGGGGAGGAGGGGCCTCTGAGGGTCCCTGGGGTAGAGGGAAAAGCTCACAAACAGAAATTCAGAGCCCCACAACCAGACAGGGGAGGGAGATCCTCAGATCCTGCTTCCCATCTCTGCTCCAGTTGGTGCTGAGGATGGGTTTGCTCTTAGTAAAAAAGAATATTGCTGGCCAGAGGACTGGGTAGGTCAGGGCACCAAAGTTCTATTCCTAGTGGGAAACAGAAGGCAGAAGAAACTGAAGTTCCGAGAATTCCAAATTAGAGAGCTAGATAGAACTCCACTCTCCACACCACCGCTGATCACCAGCCCCCAACTCTAGCACTGCCCCCTCCCCATGCGGGGTGATGAGAAGGGAAGTTAGGGTGCTAAGATTGGGTACTGCTTTTTCTCAGCTACAACGGGCAAAGACAGAAGTGATCCTGGCCCTTCTCCTGCCCCCTGTACTCAAACTTTCAATGCAGGACTGCAGGCAGGGCTGGTACACCCATACATCTTTCTTTTCCACCCGCTAAGTGGGCTCCTGGGCCCAGGTGTCCCACAGTTGCTGAGCCTAAAGCCAGGTTTCCACAGAGGAGCAGCCAGTCTAGACAACTGCAGCCTGCACGTCCTGATGCTGAGTCTCCCCATTCCTTTACCTTCCTTCTTTCATCCTTCCCTATCTGAGCTATTAATTCCATCTCTCTTGCTTAATTCAAGAATTGCAGGCTCATTTCATGAGCAGTAGAGGTGACTGAGGAGACCCTTCAAATTGCAGTGGAGGAGGACTTCTCGCGCTACCCCCTCAAAATCCTGCAGAGGAAGAGGGAAAGAAAACCAAAGCATTCTCCTGTCGCCGCGGCAACCATAAAAACCCCAGCTAAATCCATCTTGTGAGCTCACCGCCCCATTAAGATGCAGGGCCAGGCTCTGCGCCAGCCCAGCCACATTCATTTGTGCGAATAAAGGTGGAGGAGGGGGAGGGGAGCAGGCTCTGGAGAGACGTGGAAATGGCGAGAAGAGGTTATTTACACCACCGTCCTGACCTTCTGGAGCAGTGCTGGCTCCGATAAATAACCCGCTCAGCGCCGTTTCAGAGCAGGAGTGGGAGGTGCAGGAAGGGAGAGGGGCTGGAGGAGAGCCCCCACGCAGGTGCGCGTCTCCGGGTTACTAATGGCTGAGGCGGGTGCAGGCAGCTGGCTTTGGGGGTGGTGGTGGGAGAACTCAGTTCCCTGAGACTCCCACTGAGAAAAATACCATCCCCACCCCACCCTGGCGCCAATATCCAGGCGAGGGGACTGAGAGATGCCAAGGAGGCAAACAGCCCCGTAAATTAGGCATGGGGGGGGGGTTGCTGGAGAGTCTCAGAGGTAGCAAGTAATATTATAAGATGGGGGTGGGGGCTGAAGGAATAGGAGTAGCTGCCAAAAAGAGAGGTACAGAAACATCACACAAAGGCAGTTTGGCAAAAATGTTTTATTCCTCTGCACAGAGCAGTATAGGAAGGTGGGCCAACTCCTAATTCTGTACATCTTTTACATGAAGGTCCCTCCTCAAATATCCCATTGTCTGCCCCACTTCAGTGCTGAAGAACTGGCAGTTAGTGGAAAGGGCAGAATGTAAGGTCCTGGGAAGGGTTTTCTTTTTTCTTTTTTTTTTTTTGGTACCGGGGATCGAACTCAGGTCCTTGCACTTGCGCAGCAGGTGGCGAAACCACTGAGCTAAATCCCCAGCCCATGGGAAGGGTTTTCTAAAACTTTTTTTTCTTTTTGGTACTGGGGATCGACCTCGGGACCTTGCACTTGCAAGGCAGGCGCCGGAAACACTGAGCTAAATCCCCGGCCCTCTAAGACATTTTTGTAGGGAGAAAGTTTTGAGTCAAGGGGAAAGATTAGACTTGAAAGTAGATGTTCCACTGTCTGTCCTCCTGGGGAAATCCAGGTCCCAAAGGAAAGGCACCTCTCTCAGCCTCCTAGAGAAAGGAAGAGCCCACATCTACTGCTTTTTTATCTAAGGTTGAGGCAGAGAGGATAGGGTAAAGCAGCCAAGTGAGACCCAAGGCAGAGGAACAAATGCACTCCAGGAGGTGAGGGACTGAGCCTCAAGGTCCAAGGCATCAGCCCCCTTCTTCTCCAGTTCTGAGCAGAAACTCTTCTTCCCAAGATGAGAATGGAGTTTTAGTTCCAGTGACTGGCTCTGCTCCAGGGCCCAGTGAGGACAAAGCAAGGAACAATCCCACAGGTAGTAAAGGTGGAGAGCTAAGACATCGGACCAAGAGACAGACACTCAGAACAACCACTCACAGACCACAGCAGTTCTGAAGTTGTATCCCGGGATTCGGGTACAGAATGAGTTTTAAAAGCCCTATCCTACGTTTAAATCACTGTTTCTGCCACTCCATCCCCTTCCTATAAGCTGTTCCTTGATTCTCTTTCCAAAGCAGAAGACAGGCACCAAGAAGAAAGGAGAGATGCAGAGGCCAGCAAGTGCCCGTCCCCACCCCTACTCATCTACAGAACCCAGAACCTCCCACCCCTCTCTGCTGGACATATGGGCTGTTGGGATGACGGCTGTGTAAAGGTAAAGGGTGGAAAACACTCAGCACATTCTTTCTCCTGCCTTGATCTGGAGTGTGGCTACAGCAAAGGGCAAAGAAGCTGAGGATAAGATATGGGGGTAGGTGAGCATGGAGCATAATCCAGTGTAGGAAGGAAGAGGGCGTTTCCCTGACCAGTATCTAAATCTGCTAGGAGCTTTCCTCCCAGCAGAAAGAGTGAGAAGGGAAGGGAAGTGTGTTGGGGGCAGGGGGCCACCCCAGACAGGATGGAGATTTAAGGATCCTTGTAATCCCGAGATGACCCTGAGAGCATCAGCTGGGGGCCTGGATGAGAGGTCACAGCAGACATGCGGATTTGTGAGGGAACAGGAGCCAGGCACAGGGGAGTCTTCACCGAAGGAGTGACCACTTGATCTGTTCTTTGGCTGACTGCAGCACCTGCAGAGACAAGGGCAGCACTGAAGGAGTACTGCTGAGGGACAGGGTGGGAGCAGGGTTCTCTCTTCCCTCACTTGCCTTCCCTGTCCTTAGAAGAACGGGGAATAGAAAATCCCCAACGGTTGAGGAATAGGAGGAAGCTTTCTAAGGCCCTAAGAGGGTTGTCAGTGGGAAATTCACCCCAAATTCAAATCCACTGGGGGACTGCAAAGAGATATAGTCAATAGGTTAAAAAGAGGGCGTTAGTTATATATCCAGATAGATTTCTTGGGGAGGATTTCAAGTGGGTAAAAGCACTGGCCCCCTGAATCAGGTAGACAGTTTATCTGCAGTCAAGATAGCAGGATGACCTGCAAAGCTGCACATTCTGGAATACGCATTTCCAGCCTAGCCCTCATTTGAATAATAAGAGTATGTGCACAGGCGCATGCACGCACATACACACAGACCATCTGCTTAAGGCAAGCCTCTGCTGGGGAATAAATCACTGGATGAGGCATCAGGCAGGGAGGGTTTGAAGGGTACAGAGCAAGGCTGACGGCCACTGCTCTCAGACAACTGAGGAGCTGGAAGTGGGGGTGAGGGGTACTGGGCTATGGGCCAGAGCCCCTGGAACACGAGGGGACCAAGGAGGACAGCTGTCTCTGATTTCATTCTGACCTGGCAGGTTGGGATGGACTACCATTCCAGACTCTTTACTGACCCTGTCCGAGGCAGAAGAGAAAGTCATACCTGAGACACAGTCTGCTCAGTGAGGGGGACGTCTTCACCCTGTGGCACGGAGACAAGCATTTAGACTGGTGTCTGGTAGTGGAGAAGAAAAGCTGGTCCTTTAAACTGAAGGAAAGAGCAGATGCCCTAAACTTTTCAGTCCCTTGTAGGAACCAGTATAGCTACAATTTTACTTGGCCAAAGGGACTGTGAACACAAAAGGGCCATTTCATCCCTGCTACATTTTAAGGCAGGAGGACTTCCTAAAAGATTTATTCCATTCCAAGTAATCAGCAGGTTATCTGATCCTCAACTCCCTCAACTCAGGGGTGGGAGACCTGATTCCCTAGTCAGGGGAGACCTTTCCTGAATATCAATATCACTGGGGAAAGGATGAGGGGGAGCTAGGGGTAGTTTAATGGATCCCGCAAGGCCTGATGGGTAACGACAGCATGTTAATTTGAAGAAATAAACTGCTGCAACAGCAGCCTGAGAAGGGAAAGGGGGGAGTCAGTGGGGGGACCCTCTCTCTTGCCACATAGAGACATATGTTAGAGGAGAAGATTAAACTATGCAAATGGAGCTCACGGCAGTTAAGGGAGAAGATTTGCCATTACCCAGCACTGTCAGCCTTCACTCTGTGGAGGTCAGAGCTGGGACATTCTGTGAACAGGGAGATTTGTGTTGCTCAGACATCTCTTGAGCCCCACAATTTGCAGGTGGGCTCTGCCTGAACCCCATGATCTACCCAACAAAATTGGATCCTTCTGTAGTTAACTCTGAGGCCCCTTTCTGAGATCACTAGCACCCAGGAGGATTAAAGTTCTGAACAATAGGCACTTCCTAATGGAGATTATCCTGTTAAAAGATATGAAAGACACTCCTGGCCGGGGATTTAGCTCAGTGGTTTCACCACCTGCTGTGCAAGTGCAAGGACCCAAGTTCGATCCCAGTACCAAAAAAAAAAAGAAAAGGATACTCCTCTATCTCAGATAATTGGATCCACCCTCAAAGAGAGAATAGGCCAACCTCAAGTTTCTTTAGTTTCAGAACCCTGAATATGAAAGTTTTATTTTATTTCATCATTCACTCAATATGCATACAGTAAGTGTCCACTTTGTGCAAAAACTGTGAGATGTTAGGCACCATGTTAGGGACAGAACTAAGTTCCTTCTGCTTGGCTTCTTTGGGACAAAGATGGGAAGAGAAAGAGAAAGTTGGATGTATTCCATTAGCCCTGCCCCTTAGACACATTCAGCAGGTATGACTCTGGGGGGTGTTTGTAGAGAGGAGGATTCAGGGAAAATGCATTCCTGCTTACCCTTAATGCCACTCGGTGTACCACTTGCTGGGGATCACTCTCCAGGATCACCCTACAAAGAAGAGATCATCATTCACTCTGTCCTGAAGGACCAACTCATTATGAAGATAGACTTATAGCCACTCAGTCCACTTGACCTATGACAGAGCAGTCACCCCTACCTTTCCAGCCCAGATTCAGGCAGGTCAGAGACTCACCCTCCATCTACGATTTCATCCACAGCCAAGAAAAGCCCCTCCATGTTCTCCAGCAGAGCTCGCTTTTCTACATTTTTCCTAAGACCCCAAAAGAAGAGAAAAATCAGCCTGTGTGTGAAACAAATCCTAGGACATTATCTGGACATGGGACTCTAAACCAGACCAATAAATGTTTCTACCAACCTGACAGAGAAGTGAATAGGTGAAGAACTTTTTAGTTCATCTACTATAAACCTCTTCCTATTCTTGTCTGCTGAGTAAGGATCAGGAATGTCAGGAAGGAGAATTTTAAAAGCACAGTCAATAACTGTCAGGAGCAATGCTACATAATTTTACGGAAAAATTATTTGATTAGGCCTCATTCTCCTGCCTACAGGCCAGCTATGGCATTTCATGACATAATTCCATTTTGGCCTCCGGTCACAACTGAGACCTCAAGGATTGGAGATGCTGTGATGCTCCAGGGCAAGACCACACCTGTGGTAGACATCCTGGGAGGAACCAAATCTTCATCTGCATAGTTCCTTATAGATCTAGGAATTCTGCCACTTCCCACTCATCTGTTACACGGTTTTTCCCGAAGTACTGAATAAAAGGTACTGAATAAAAGGTGCGCAAGCTGGGGGGGAGGGGCCTTTTGTCTTTGCTGCCCAGAGCAGCACTGATCAGGCCCAAAGCTCAGGTTCTTCTCCAAGCTTCATTTTTTCTACCTTTCCTGTGTAGTAAGTTAATTCGCCTTGTGCTTCCGTGGCTCACAGGAGACTAGGACTCACTCCAGAGGTTCTAGTAACGTCCCCTTTCCCTGTTCCCTACAAATAATATCTGATTATTCACAGGCTGATTATCTAGAGCTATTATTTCCTATCATTTCTTTCCTACTGCCACAATGTTGTGCATGGCACTGCTTATAAACAGACAAGAGTGGGTGGGAAAAAGGAAATAAACAGAGCTAAAGCTCAATCTGGTGGTGTGGGAGGTGAGGAGAGGTTGAACACAAACCCTGTCTGCACGCAAGTGCTGACAAACCTCCTAAGCCTCTCTCTGCTTTCCCTCCTTCCCCTCCCTCACCAACTCTGCTCAGGGCCTGAAAAGAAGCCTAGCAAGGGGAATAACAGTCAGGGCCTGCAGCCACCAGCCACAGATCCGGTGGTTGGTGCATGTGGCCTGTCACATCCGTCAGTTTGACTCTTTCACTAGATTACCCGAAATGAAGTCTATTCATTCATCTGGCTAAGAAATAAATCATCCCCTTCCTGAGGAAACCTGAGCCATTAGCCCTGCTGATTTTGTGGGGCTGAGAGCGCCTGCTGTTCTGCTTGGGATGGCTGTCTGTACTGGGCTCACATGGGAGCTACCTGGGGAATGATGTTGAGAGCCCTGGATGTTTTCAGGAAAAGTATCTTAGGATCGGGGATTTAGCTCAGTGGTTCTGCAGCCTGCCCTGCAAGCGCAAGGACCTGAGTTCGATCCCTGGTACCAAAAAACAAAACAAAACAAAAAGTATCTTATATCTCTTCTGCCTTTGTATGTGGAAAAACAGTGCTAGTTGGGAGGTGGAGAGGGAGAAGAGGCTAAATGGTACATTCTTCCTGCTGTACAGGGGGAAAAACTAAGGGCCCGGAGTGGAAAACTGGAGTGTTGCCTCCATTCCCAAGGTAGAGATGTTTCATCTGGGACACTGCCTTACTGCACTTTCCCCACTGCAAAGAATGGAGCCCAAGGAACCACCTGGAAGGGACTCATCTCTGAGAGAGCTACTGGGGATCAATAGGAAGATCCCCTTCCTAAGTAGTAGAATTATTCCTCAGGAAGGACATGCTCCCCATCCAGTCTTCCTCCTCAGTGTAAATTACAATGAAACAGTAAGCCCAACTACTTAAACTAATCAACTTTCTCAAGTCTCTGCCAATCCCCCACAAATCTCTGGACCTGAAGAATATAGTGAGGGCCAGAAAAATACTTTCTCTCCAAACCAAGATCAAGAATGGCTTGCGGCTGGGGATGTAGCTCAGTGGTTTCACCGCCTGGTGCGCAAGCACAAGGACCCAAGTTCAATTCCCGGTACCAAAAAAAAAAAAAAGAATGGCTGCTCAGCTTGGCATGGTGGTGCATGCCTGTAATCATAACATTTGAGGCTGAGGCAGGAAGATCATGAGTTGGAGGCCACCCTGGGATACACTGTGAGATTGTGTCTCAAAACAAACAAACAGATTTGCTTCTCACCTTAGCATCTGGCTCAAGGAGTCAAAGAGGCAGTTCAGAACAGCCATAAGCATAAGCTGTTGGGAGACAGAGGAAGTAGAAGGTTCAAGGCTCTGAAAACTGCTACCCAAAAGCAAAACTGTCCATTTCATTAAGCATAAAAATACATTACAGGACCAAAAACATACGGTGGAAATGAGAGCAAAACAGGAAGAAGACCTGTAGTTTCTCACAGAAGTGAATTCTGCTACGTGATCCCACAATTTGAGGTTTCTTTTGACCAGAAGTTCTAACAGAACTTTTCTGTCATAGACCTCTATGGGTCTTTCCAACTCTGTGTGTGTCATCTGATGTCATAGGTAGAAAAAGCAATCGTTAACTATGTAAGGGCAGAGGAAGGCACCAGAAATAGTGGAAAGAAATGGCCTTTTTCCTTCTTGGGGGGGGGGGGGGCTGGTGGGGATTGAAGCCAGGACCTGGAAAATGCTCAATATGAGGTTTACCACTACACTACCCTGTCACCGCCTGAGCAATGGGCCTTTTAGTCAGACAGAGCTGGGCTTGGATCCCAGCTAACCCATTTCTACATGTGTGACCCTGAGAGAGTTATAGTACTAGATTAAACTACATGAAACTGACACTTGTGTGATTTAACAATGGCCAAATACAAGTAATTTTATATGGTTCCTCATGGTTTGGTTTCCTTCTCAGTAAACAATGGTACTAATGCCTACAACTCATAGAAGTGCTGCAAGGCTCAAGTAACAATGTACTAATTGTAAAGCACTCACAGCAATAATAACAGCTCAGTAGAATGTGGTTCTTTCAAACTTTTACTTTTGCTGAAAATTACTGGAGGCTTATTTTTACCTATCTGCTCTCACAGAAGTTGCTACTACTTGAGATAGTTTTCCTCACCTACGGGAAGCAAGTCAGGACTACACCCACAGTCCCATTCATACCGTATGACTTATCAAGTGACCCAATCATCTGTACAGCTTCAGTATGAACCAGTGTGTCTGCTAACTGCCCCAAACCCAGTCAAGTATGGGCCCTTCATAGCAGGAGCCAGTATCCCGCCCCCTCCCTTGACCACACCTCAGAAATCCATCTTAAAAAACAATATGCAAAACAAGGACCTGAGTTCAATCCCTGGTACCAAAAAAAAAAAAAAACAATATGCAAGCAAGTGTGGTGATGCACTTATAATCCTATGTTCTGGGAGGCTGAGGCAGGAAGACTGCCTAGACTAGGCAACTTAGAAACCCTGTCTCAAAATAATATTTTTATTTTTTGGTACCGGGGATCAAACTTGGGACCTTGCACTTGCAAGGCAAGTGGAGGAACCACTGAGCCAAATCCCTGGCCCCTCAAAATAATATTTTTAAAAAGGTAGGGGATGGAGCTCAGTGCACAGGCCTTGGCATCAATCCCCAGTCACACACACACAGAAACACACACACACACATGAAACATTGATTCTTCTACATACAGATTAAAAAAAAAAATCTGAGAAAACTTTCTTTCTGGGCTGATGCATTTGCAGGGCCATGCTTGTGAACCTAGTGGGATCTCTGACCACTTTGTTAGCCCTTTGTTAGTCAGAAGCCAGAGAGATGTGGTTCTCTTAAGACTCAAACTGGTGGCTGTGTCCTGCCTGTGGCTGAGGAAGCAGAATCAGACAGCAAAGAGGGGTAGGGATTCTCACCTCATTTTCACTGGAGCTGCCGATCACATAGAAATAGAGATCAATACTGCTTTTATACACCACTGTCAGCCCTTCCAAGAGAGCAATTTCACCTGCAAGGGGGCAGGAAACAATGAACAACCTGATGAGGAAGTGAGGAAGTAAAATAGAAGGAGTTACCATGAACTCCTGGCCTCCAGCTTCTTGGGGCTGTAATGACCTCCAAAGACCAAAGTTGATGTATTTTTTGGATAGTAGGAGAAGGGAAGCATAAACTTGGGGGAGTATAAATGTGTCTTCTCTAGCCCTCCCTCCCTCATCCCTACCCGGTACACATATTTCCCTTCTTGTATATGAGACAGGATACTAGTCGATCCTTCGGAGGTGAAAATGCAGAGCGGTCACCTTTACAGACTTCCATTTACCTGCCCTAATGGATGCGGTACAATAAGCAGAGCTGCAGTTAAATTTGTCAAGTGAGGCTCATAAATCCAGGGACTAGACAGGTAGCTAACAGCCAACCTTCTAGCACGGTATTCCCACGTGAGGTACACTCACCTCCCCATTACATTTCTGAAGAGTTTATTATATGAAGGGAGGAGGAAAAAAAGAAAAAGGAGGCAGAGTCATGTTATCCTTTTTCTGCAGTCTGGCTGCCACCCCCTACCTACTATGTTTCCCCCAAGCACAGGGAGTCGTGAAAGGAAAACGACCTACTGTCAGTCCGATGGGTCTTGTTGAAAATGTTCTTCTCAAAGGCCTTCTGCTCCTTGACACTGGGGTAGGTGTCGTCATAGTACTGGTCAGAGGGAAAGGAGACAGGGTTGGGTCATTACAGCAGGGAACCCAGAATGATTAGTGACTATGTTTTGCCCTGGGATCTTGATTTCTCTCCTTCGAGGCATGAAGCAAGCAAGAAACACTGATATGGAGGAGGAAGGACTGCAGAGGCAGGGAATGGGCAATGAGTAATCAAATTTTTAAAAATACATAAAGGACCCTGGGATAAGCAACCCCACCTCACATTTCTGATTCTATCAAAGCCCTCCGAGGAGATGAGCTCTGCTCCTGCCTGCATCCTAGGAGAGCTCTCCTAACACCAATGGTTCCCCACAACTGCTGCATAGGAGCTGCCCATGGCAGGCAGCAATTCCAGAGGAAATAACCAGCACTAGAAGCACAGAATATACCTCAGCCGATGCCTCAGGTATGAAGCTGAGAAACAGGGAAAGACTGAAAAACTCCTCCAAAGCAAGGCAAGCCCGGTCTTGGGGTCCTCCCTATCTCAGCTTTTTCTACAAGCTGAAAGCTTGAAGCAAGGGCAGCCTAGTACATCTCTGAGCCCACTCCCAAGCTCTCCCCAGCAAGGGGGCGGAGATGCAGGCTGCTAAATCGTTCTGCTCTTTAGGGGCTAATCCGTCCCAGTCAGCTGAAGACCTATGACAGCTCTGGCATTTAGTAACTGGATAACTGTTTCAAAAGGTGTCCTGCATAGTTACATCCAATTACAGGAAGGAACAGCTGGTGAATTCTAAACTAATCTCTACCTGCTGATTGATTTATGCTGCGCTCGCCCGGAGTTAATACACCAGGGACAGAAGAAATTTCTACAGGAGGGGGAGAAGATGGAAGGAGAACAGGGGTGTCCTTTCTCTCTCTCAGTAGATCCAAAGTTACAAACACTGCACCCAGCAGCAATTAGAAACACAGGGCTAGAATCCTGGAATTGTAGGAAATTTCCTGAGAGAACCCAGGATAACAAAAGAGGGAAAGGGACAAGAATGAGGGACACCAGCAGGGTGCTCCTAATGTCTACATACTGCTTTGTTCAGGAACTAAGGTTCCAAAGTTGTTCCCTCCTCTGATGCAGGCAACAAAGGAGGTCAAAGACTGAGGGTGTCAAGTAGGAAAACAGTGGAGCTAAGGGATAAAAGAAAATCTAGGGCTGGGGATTTAGCTCAGTGGTGCTGCCAGCTGCCTCCCAAGTGTAAGGTCCTGAGTTCGATCCCAGGTACCAAAAATAAAAAAGGAAACGTAAAGCCCAGTGTGGTGGCGCATATCTGTAGTCCCAGCACTTGAGGAGGCTGAGGCAGGAGGATTGCCACAAGTTCCAGGCCAGCCTGGGCTACATAGTGAGTTTAAGACCAGCCTGGACTGAATGGTGAGACCTTGGTCTCAAGAAAACCAAAATAAGAAAGAGAGAGAACGAGAGAAAGAAAGGCTATCATGTCTCTTCACAGCCGCCCACCCTCATGCTTTACGGTGTACTTTTTTTCTCCTACTTTTACTTGGCCCAGACTTGCTCTGCAAAGCCTGTTTTTTGTTTTTTGTTTTCCCCTGCCTTTAATAAATGTAAAACTTTGCTATCAAAATAAGTAAGTAAGTAAGGGCTGGGGGTATGTCAGTGACGGCCTAGGGTTCAATCTCTAGCATGGGAAAAGACACACAAGTTTTCTCTGGAGTCGCTTAGATAATACAGAAGAATCCTTGGGCTGGGGATTAGTTCAGTGGCAGGTCACCATAAAGAAAGAAAAGATGGAAGAATTTTCTAAATTATACTATTGAAGAGTATGAGTTAATAGGCCCAGTTTTAAAAGTCAGACCTTAGAGGCAGGGGTGTAGCTCAGTGGTACAGCACTTGTCTACCATGCACACAGTCCTGGGTTCAATCCCCAGCATGGGAAAAAACAAAAAGACAGCTTTCTAAAAAATAAAATAAAATTCAAACCTTAGAATGTTTTTGTTCTGCTCCTAAACAAATCTGAAAGGGACTCTCACCTTGGCAAAAAGTCGATCTCCATCATTGTCCAGAATCAGGATGGCTTTGACAGTATACAGGGAGGGTTCCTGAGGAGACAGGAATGAATCTTTAGTTCTGAAGGTGCCCCCAGCCACAGATAAGCCAGATACCTTCTTCCCCTAGACCCACTGGGGTTACAAGGGGTTGGAGGTGCTTCTGTATTTCCCTACCCCAACACAGTCATATTTGGACATTGCCCACTGAGAATGATCAACTAGTAAGTGAACTGCACTGAGGGAGGGAACATTTCAACAAAGGACTCCAAAGCAGTACCAGAGAAACACTGTCTCTGACTCACAGAGGGCTTAATCAAGGTAGGTCAAACTGTTATTTCCAAATATTTGTTATAGTTATTTTCCAAATTATCCTCCATCCCTGATTTCCCATGCACAGGTGGGTATGGGGTGTGACCAGATTAATAGGCACTGCACAAGGCCATCTGAAAACAGGGGTGAATGCTTCAGCATACTTGGAAGTTTCTGCAGTCCCAATGCAGTAGCAATGCAGAGCCATAAAGCAAAGCTTCCCTACACCAGCCACACAGTGAGCAGAAGGAAATGAGTGTTTGCAAGCACATGGACACACGCACCACTACTCAGTGCAGCCCAGAAAGAAAGACATCATCCCCAAACTGCTATGAAGCATAATTCCTCCACTATGCCCTAATCACTACCACTTAAACTGGTAGGACCAGATCATGAGAAGATTTGAGAAACACTCTGGGTCATGGAGATAGTAATCAGGAGGGGCTTTTTCTGAGGGGTGGGGATATAGCTCAGGGTTACAGTGGATACTTAGCATGTCCAAAGCCCTGGGTTCAATCCCTAGCCAAAAAAAAAAAAAGAACTCAAACTGAAGATACTGGCTACTGTAAAGGAATCACAGCTACACATAAAGGAATAGTTATAATTAATTCCCTTCTCAACTGTAAACATATGACTTTGCAAAAATAGCAGTGGCCTGTTGCTCCCCCTCCTCTATTCTGGTTTGCTTCTAGGGAACCAGATAACTATGAAAGGGAAAATAAGACAGGGGCCTGGGTGTGGTGGTGCATACCTGTAATCCCAGCACTCAGGAGGCTGAGGCAGGAGGAATGCTGCAAGTTCGAGGCCAGCCTGGGCTGCACAGTGAGTTGAAGGCCAGCCTGAACTATATAGAGCAAGACCTTGTCTCAGAAAATTTAAATTAAAAAAAAAAAAGATGGGGATAGTGATTTATGGGTGGAAGGTGTCTGCCACTTCACATTCCTTGACTTTATAATCATCACTACTCACCATGGCGTCGCCTGTGCTGTAAGACAAGACTGTCGCTCAGCTACCTTGCTCCTGGCCTTACTTAGGAAACTCATAGTCCTCAAAGGAGCCAAAGATATTCTTCCTAGAACGTGTTTAACAAAGATCCCAGGGTGAAGAGGAAAGAATCATTGCCAGGATGTACAAAGGTAAACTGGCCCATGAGACTTCAGAAGGTAAATGGAAAAATGGATCCTAACTCAGGAGGGGGGAATGGGGATTAAGAATGGGAATAAAGAGAACTCAGTCTTTTGACAGGGCAATGAAGAACATAAGCTTTCCCCACTTGGATTCTTGGGGGCAGCAATTTTTGTGTTTTGCACACTGATATAACTCGAGTGTCCAGAACAATGTCTGACACATACTAAACTCTCAATATATGTTCAATAATCAAGAAAATAAGAAGTATGAGAATAAGGTAAAATCTCTTGATGTAGTAAGTATTTAGGGGACCTGTAATCATTAGATTTCCACACCTAAGTAGACTTTCTAATGTGACCATTTTGGATGATATTTCTACCAACCATACCTCTCCTCCAATACATCCCTCAGAGTGGGCACCCTGTATACACTGCACTCTGAATAAACAGGGCAGAAAGAACTCCCCTCTCCAAATAAGGAACTCTGTTGTCAAGCAGAGGAAAGTCCTCTAGAATCTAGTCCAAAAGTTCATAAACAGAAACAGACTTCCTAATTCCTAGTTCCTCACAGAAAGATTGTCCTATATAAAAAGAATTAAGATGTGTTCTGTACACGAACCAACTCCCCACGATACATGTGATCATTATGAATGTACTGCAAAACATGTACTAATAAAAAGAATTCTTAAAATAAAGATCTTCCCATAAAGCCGGCTCAGTTTTACAGCAACTCGGGTCTCAATTTATTAAAGGGGAGACACCAACAGGAGTGAGTTTCCTTAAAGGAGGAAAAAAGATCCAAATGAATGGAAATTTAGAAGAAATAATTTTTTCTACTACCTTCTCCCTGGAAATCCTTGGTTTTGTCCCTCTACCCACATTCACAGCAACCTTAGGGAATACCCCACTGGTTTAATCTGGATCTGGCAACAGTGACCAGTTTTTCCAGCCAGTCTGGCATCCCTAGAAAGAACAGGAACCTAAAGAAAAGAAAAGCTGGGCCAGGGACTTAGCTCAGTGGCGCTGTTGCCTGCCTTGCAAGTACAAGGTCCTGAGTTCGATCCCTGGTACTGCAAAAAAAAAAGAAAAGAAAAGAAAAGCTCTAATGGCTACCAACCAACTGGGGGAGCCAATGTTCTAGTGACCAAGATGGTATGTGTGCCTAACAGCCGTGCAGACAAAAAAGAAACATCTCTGGATTCTGCTCCTGGCTCTTGTCATTGGCTTCCTAGAAGATGAAAAGAAACAAAAGCCAAGTGTGGTGGTCCATGCATGTAATCCCAGCACTTTGGGAGGCTGAGGCAGGAGGACCATAACTTCCAGTCCAACTTGGGCAACAAGGCCGGGAGAGCTGCCTCAAATGTTTTTTTTTTTAAAAAAGGGCTAGACTGGAGATATAGCTCAGTGCAAAGTCCCTGGGTTCAATTCCCAATACTGGGAAACAACAACAAAAACCCAGAGCACTGGTCTTCCTGGGTAGGAAAAAAGACAGGCTGAGGGAGGCAAGGAGAAAGACCAGAATTGATGTCTCTGAGCTGTGGAAAAGCAAAGATGGTATTACAGCAAAGGCTGGCCTCTTCACACTTCCTAAGGAGAACAACTAGGCATGAGCTAAATGCCCCACTCTGCTACCACTGCAGCCAACAGCTTCTCCTCTCCTTCTCCTGCCACCTTCTGACTGCAGCTGGGTCCACTTCAGTCTGGGGCTTTTCCTCTTGGGAGTGGGGAGAGCCTGGAGTGCCCCTCATGCTATAAAAGCAGCCAGTTTAAAGCCCCAGAAGCCATTACTCTGGTAATGTAATTTCATTTTAAGTTTTTGCAAAGGGCAAGTTTATAAATAACTCCCAGCTACTGAGAAATAGGCTTCCTTAGAGGCTGGGGATTTAGCTCAGTGGTTCCGCTGCCTGCCTTGCAAATGCAAGATCCTAAGTTCGATCCCCAGCACAAAAAAATTAGGAAATAGGCTTCCTGGACAATGGACTAGCTTGACCTTGTAACACATTACAGGTTGATTATTAAGAAAGACCCTACAAGCTTAGGGCCATATTCAAAAGATTTAAAAGGTCTATTCTTCCCTCCCACTTCCCAAATGGGTAGCTGCGAGAAAGCTTTCGAGACAAAGTTCTGTGATGCACTGACTTTCAGAGAGCCACAGCCTAAGTGTATAACAGAACTTCACCTCAAATGCTAAGGGCACCTGGACATGAGGTATGGGCAGGCTGGCTTGTAGGAGGAGGTACAGCTTGGACAAAATTTCATGTATGTTTTATTATCAAGAAAACTAGAATGCACTCCTCAGGATGGCTAAGACACCACCAAACAAGCATCTAGACTGCTACAAAAGTCTGATCTCAATCAGGGGTCTGTGAAGCCTGGTGAAAAACATCATCTCCCAGGGCTCCTCCCTTGCAGAAGAGGACCAGTGGAGAGCCATTTCTAGTGCTGCCCCCTGTGGGGCTTCTGGATGACCTGCAGCTGCCTCAGATTATAGTCAGCAAAAATAAAAAGGCAGCTCTGGATGAAAGCTTTCTATTTGTGTATCTTTTGGGGGGGGGGGGTACCAGGGATCGAACTTAGGTCCTTGCGCTTGTGCAGCAGGCAGCAAAACCACTGAGCTAAATCCCCGGCCCTCTATTTGTGTATCTTTTAAGTGAAACTTATAGAGATAGGGTCTCAAAAACAAACAAACAAACAAAATTAAGTCTGTTTACAATACATTTATGAGACAACTCTGGGATAAGATTGCAGTGTTCTACAAAATACTGAATAGTGTTTAGAGCAGGTAAACAGAGTATTTGGGGGCTATAACTATTTTATTCTTTGGGGGGAAAAAACCAAGAAGCCTTTATAGAATTAGAAGGTGTTATCCACAGAGCTGAAAGAACACAAATAAAAATCCGATTGAGGAGCATCTTGGTTTAGCAATAGGTCTTGACAATTAGAAACTACAACAAGATGCTCTTCTTTCAATCCTATTTATAAAGTAAAACCAAGACAGTAAAAACTAGGAGGTGCCAACCATGATGTCGCACACTTGTAATCCCAGTTTTTCAGGAGGCTAAGGCAGGAGGGTCCCGAGTTCAAGGTCGGCCTGGTCAATTTAGCAAAAGATCTTGTTTCAAAATAAAATTAATCAGACAACAAGGGATGGGAACTACAGTGAGTTGTAGAGCACTTCCCTAGCATGTGTGAGGCCCTAGGGCCAACTCTCAGTTGCCCCTGCCCCACAACACTAAAAGGAGAAACTCCTAGATACCTCTCCCAGCTCTGCACTGCTAAGCAGGTATTGTGTTTCCTGATTCTGCCAATTTTTTTTTTTTAATTAAAAGCTTCTCTGGGGCTGAGGATTCCAATTTGCTAGCCATAAGCTATGGGCTTCAGATGAAAAAAAAACCCAGCTAAGTGGCTTTATCAAGGATGAGCAGATGCAAGAAGCACAGCTCAGGGACTGGAGGGGAGGCTCAGGATAAGAGTGCATCCAAGCATGCACAAGGCCGAGTTTGACTGTCAGCACTGAAAAGAAAAAAGCACAGCTCAGGAAAGAACAGGAGCCACAGGTGTGACAGATCACCCAGGTGACATGAGACCAAATCTTGGTCAGAGAGAGGAAACTGAACATATGTCTTAGGGAGAAGTAATGGCAGGTGGAGACGCCTAGAAAAGAATCTTCCTACCCAAAGCAGGAGCTGAGTCCAGCAAAATCCAGCCTTCCAGGTGCTGGGATCTTGAATGCGTGTGTGACCACACCCGGCCCCTGCCCTTTTTTATTCTGAGACAGGGTTTCACTGAGCCAAGTTACCCAGGCTGGGCTTGAACTTTCGATCCTCCTGCCTCAGCTTCCCACGGTGCTGGGATTACCGGTTATGGGCGTGTGCCACTATGCCCAGCTTCAGGTCCTTCAGATACACAATGTTGAAAGTGCAGTCACCAATCATTCTGCCATCAGGAGATGCCTCTGAACCCCCTCAATCCTTGGTTTTATATTCTTGATAAACCATTAACTCCAACTCTCCCTTTCTCTGAGTCTCAGCTTTCTCTGGGAGAAAGGAGAAGTCTGACCTAGATCAGTGAAGGTTAATATCTTTTTTGAGTTACAGCAGACCTCTTTGATAAGCTGATGAAATCTCTGGAGCTGTGTCCAGCAAAATACACATTCACAAATTATTATGATTTCAAGGAGTTCACAGACTTGAGTTGAATAAAATCAGTTTCTCTCTGAAGATAACGTGGAGGGGGAGGAAAAATGGGGAAATGAGTAATTCTTTTATCAATTAGCCCTTCTTTGCCTCATGCAAATTAATGACTTCAATAAATATGTGTGGCCTTTACAAATTAATACATATAGCTGAGAAAATGAACACAGCCAGCAGGGGGAGTAAAGGTTAGCACCACACCCATTCCTTCCCCAGCTGAATGTGATGACTGAGATGGGCAGGATAAAGCTGAGCAAGCCTCAAGCTCCTCAAGAATTCAGTCTCTGTTCCTACCCCCCCACACACACACACCCCGTACTAGGAATTGAACCCAAGGCTTCTGCACTAAGCTATATCCCAGCCCTTTTTTTAAAATTTTGAGATAGGGTCTCACTATGTAGTCCACATTGGCCTTGATCTCACCATGTAGCCCAGGTTGGCCTCAAACTCATGGAGGTCCTCCTGCCTCAGCTTCGCAGGTACTGAAATTACAGGTGTGTCTGCCATCATGCCTGCCCTCCGCCCTTTTTTATTTTGAAACAGGGTCTCACTGAGCCATTAAGTCACCCAGGCTGGGCTTGAACTTTCGATCCTCCTACCTCAGCCTCCCACAGTGCTGATATTATAGGTTATGGATGTGTGCCACCATGCCCAGCTTCAAGCCCTTCATTTTCATATATTTATTTATGTATTTGTTGAGACAGGGTCTCTCTATGCAGTTCATGGCCTCAAACTCATGCAATCCTCCTGCCTCAGCTCCCAAGTGCTGAGATCACAGGCGTGCGTCACCACGTCTACCAGGTCCTTTCTTAAAACTCCAAGTCAGTACACTAGAGAATTTTCTGCCCAGAAGTGACATAGTCCCTAATTCTTCAACTGTCATGGAAGCAAATGATTCACAGAAATGAGGGTGGATGCAGCACTGCTGAAAAGACAAACTTTTGAAAAGGCTGAAATCAGACTGTGTTCCACACCTGAGGCCTGAGAGTAATGGAAGAACTTCCTGCCATCCCAGTTTGGAAATTAAGAAGCCCTCACTTAAATACAACTCACCAAAAGAAAAAAAATCAAACAGGGCTAGATACACTCCATAGATCCTTGGTCATAATTCATATCATGATTTATGCCCCCTGCCCAACTGCTTCTGAAAACAAAAAGATGGACTCTGAAAAGCCATCCCCAGTCAGCTTGGGGCCAAATCGCTCTCCTCTCTGGTTTCAGTCTCCTCCTAAAAACTACACAATAGGAAAGGAGTTAGATAAAACTGGTTAGCAGAGCTACCTGGACCTACTCGCTGTGGATGGAGACTTCACAACAACAGCAAGGAGGGAAAAGGAGGGAGACGTGGTTCATCTGCAGTGGATGTTACACAACAGAAAGGACTTCCTGAAGAGCTAGGGGTGGTCAAACACCAGCAGAGGTGACACAGCTGGGGCATCTAACAGGGGAGATCCTCTAATAAATTGATGTGACAGAAAAACATGCTGCCCAGAAATTAAGGAGACAAACTGAGAGAAGGCTCTCGCCAGCAAGGCATCTCATAATATGCACGGACTCAATCTCCTGACCATCTTTGTTAGCTGCCCAGTGGGCATTCTACTCTGCCTTTGCTCTCCCTAATTACTTCAGTGTAAGTAGGGAGGCAGGTGCTGAGTCTTTTTTTTTTTTAAGACAGGGTCTCCTTATGTAGTTCAGGCTGGCCTTGAACTCACTATGTAGCCCAGGCTGAACTCAAACTTGCAGTGATCCTCCAGCTTTGGCCTCCCGAGTGCTGGGACAGGCATGTGACACCATGCCCAGGCAGACAGGTACTGGTTCTTTTTTCTTGTTCCACCATATTTTTTTTTTCTTTGTCTGAGATGGGGGTCTTGCTATTATTTTGCTCAGGCTGGCCTCAAATTTGGAATCCTCCTGCCTCAACTTCCCGAGCAGCTACGACTGCAGGCTCGGGCTCCCTGCCTCACTCCTGTCCTATATTTTATTTGTCTCCTCTAGTCCCCTTTCCCACTAGTTTTCTTGTTGACATCCCGACTCTAACCAAGTCATGTCAGTGGAGTAACATAAGAAACAGCACGAGTATCTAGATGAAAAAGACCCTAACCCTGCCCCTAGGTTCCCTCAAATATCTGGATAACTGCATTCATCTTCTGCCACCCAGGGAGGACGGGTTTCTCAAGGGTCTAGTTTTCTTCACATAGGAGCCCCCTCCTCCTCTTTTGACCAAGTGACAGCTCCCCTAGACCTCTGATATAATTTATACCTTGCCAGGGACCAACTCTTTCCCACCACTGTGAAGGAGAGGGAAAAAATATATATAAATACGTCGGAAATCTATAACGAGGTCTTCTTGGAGGGCAAGACATGGGGAGAGTTAGAAGCAGCGTCAATTGCTCTTTGGGGGTTTTAGTTCAAGCCAAGGTCTGCTTCCAGCAATCAACCATTAAAACAAGCCGGCCAGAGTAACAGCACAGTTTATTCTGATCATTTAATTTGAAGTGTCAATAAATTAAACTTCAATCAATTAAACTAGGTGTGCAATAACCCAGATGGACACCCCGACACCAACATAATCACAATAAAAATTTTTATGGCTGCCAGAGACCTCACCGGGAGCAGCGCTGGCACTGCTGGAGCCCTGGCTGAGAAATATATCTCCACAGTGCAGCGAGATTGTTTCTCCTAACGAAATGCAGGGGCCAGGCACCGGCAAGGACGCAGCTGGGAGAGGGGCACAGGGGACTGCCAGGAGTGAGATGGGAGTGCTTGGGGGCTTAATGTAATTGATACCTTTGACCAAAGGGGGGGGGCACTCGGGCCAAGCACCTCTACTGTTAGTGCCAAAGGAATTTAACAAAAGCCCCATTAAGATGATTCAGGAAGCAAAGGCCGTGGAGCAATATCAGCCTTTAAGAGTCACTGACGTATTCAGCCTAGTTCCCTCCTCCAGCCACAAATGCGGCCTCTTCCTACACTTTGGATGGCGTGATTTTTGAATGAAGCTTGGAAACTGGGATTCTGTCATTGTTTCAGGATGACACATTATTAGAGAGAAAGAACAGAAATAGAAAGCTAGACTGTGAAGCTCTGGAAAAGTGCTCCTCAGAAAGTGAGTCCAGAAAAAGAAAGAAAAAGAGAAAGAGAGAGAGAGAAGGAATCCAGAGGACTAGGAAAAATGAAAACTACGTACAAAGAAAGATTTAAGAATCTAAACTGCTAGAGTAATTCTGCTTTGAGGGGAGAAATCAGTAGAGGAGAAAGGAAGAGTAAGGAATCATCTTTAAGAGCCCATAGGTTATTAACAGAGAATGGTGACCTGCAGAAATTCATTCACAGTTTAAAAAGGGAGAAACAGCAGGAGAAAGGGAGCTGAGTCCAAAGACACAACCTGAGAGCACTAGTGTTATTAAGCATTAGGGGAATAAAGGGCCTCTTGCCTTAGAGACTGCAAGGAGAATTGAGAAAGAGTAGAAAAATCTGCTTAAAATTAAAGGCTGAATTACTTAATTCAAGAAAGAAATATGATCCCCACACTTGGAAAGCTGAGGCAGGAAGATTACTGAGAGTTCAAGGCCAGCCTGGGCTTTACAGTAAATTCTAGGCCAGCCTGAACTTTATAGTGAGAACCTCTTTCCAAAAAAGAAAAAGTACCTAAATGAAGGGAACCTATTGTTATTTAAAAATTCCCACTGAACCAGCATGGTGGTCATTGGTACAATCCCTGCTTAATCCCAGCACTACTTGGGAGGCAGGAAGATCCCAAGGAGTTCAAGTCCACCCTGAACTACGTAGTGAGAATGTCTCAAAAAACAATTAGACACCGCTGTCTGCCCTGCAAGCACAAAGAGTAAAATCCCTGGTACCAAAAAACCCCCCAAAAAACAATTAGACAAAATATCCCACTGAACATGGTGGCACAGCCCTATAATCCTAGTGGGATAATCCCTCGTAGGAAGCTGAGGCAGGAGGATCCTGGGCAATTTAGCAAGATTCTGTCTCAAAATAAAATAGAAAGGGCTACAGCTGGAGCTGGAGCTGAGCTCTCCCTAGATTCGATCCCCACTACTGCCAAAACCAAAAATCCCCTATTAAAGCCAGTTTTTTGTTTGTTTGTTTTGTTTTTTGTTGGTTTTTTTTTTTTGGTACCGGGGATCAAACTCGGGTCCTTCTGCTTTCGAGGCAGGCGGAGGAACCACTGAGCTAAATCCCCGGCCCTAAAGCCAGTTTTGACTGGTGTTTCCTCTTGATCCCTTCTTGCAACACTGCCCTTCATTAGATTTCCCAAATTCCAGACAAACCAGCAAACAGAAATCCAAAAGAAGGAAACTTAAAAGAACTGGAGGAGTCTGCACTCCCTAAGGAGTGGCTTGTTAAGTAAGATTCAAGTACAGTAAAGTCTTTAGCTCAGTTAGAGATCTAAGGTGAGGTCCAAGGATTCCTTGTTCTTCTCATAATGAAGACTGAAAGCTTAAGAACCAGGAGATGATGCTGAGCAGATGAATTCGGAGGCTGAGGGAATGAGGAACAGCAGCAGTGAGTTCAGTGGGCCAGTGTGTGAGGACAGTGAGAGGAGGAATAAAGACTTAGGAAAGATCATCGGATTCTCAACTAAGGTTCCTCACCTCAACCACTGAATATAGAATTTTTAAATATTCATTTTCTTCGAAGGCTGGCACAGGCTAATGCCACAAAGAGCTGATCCATTCTACACAGTGAATACTGTTAGGACAGCGGGGCTTCATGCTCTCACAGAAGTCCAACCAAGAAAGGCTGAAATGGTGGGAAAGATACGTGCAGTGCATTCTTTTTTGGTATCGGGGATCGAACTTGGGACCTTGCGCTTTCAAGGCAGGCATCAGAACCACTGGACTAAATCCCTGGCCCTTTACAAGCATTCTTAATTGGGGGATCTAAATGAAATTAAAGAGAGAAAAAAAAATCTGTTGGCCAGGCATGGTAGCACAGCACCCTGGGAGGCTGAGGCAAAAGGAGTTCAAGTTCAAGTCCAGCCTAGGTAACTCAGTGACTTAGAAAGACTCTAAAAATAAAAAGTGAAAAAAAAGCCAAGCATGCTGGCCCACACCTGTAATCCCAGCACTCTGAGGAAGGAGGATCAGTGAGAGTTTGAGACCAGCCTGGGCTACATAGTGAGTTTAAAGCCAGCCTGAACTATATAGCCAGACCCTGTCTCAAAAACAAAAACAAAGCCCAGAAAGAATACTCATAGTAGGGTACAGTGTCACAAACCTGTAATCCCAGCTACTTGGAAGGCTGAGTTAGGAAGATTCAGACAAGCCTGAGTTCAAGGCCAGTCTGGGCAATTTAGACCCTACCTCAAAATAAAAAATAAAAAAAGGTCTGGAAATAGAGCTCTTTCCACACTAGGGGGAAAAAAACCCCCAAAAGACAAAACTTGTAAATTGTTTGGTATAGAAAATATTTAAAACTACTCAGATTTGAAGCTTTTTACTTATGGTTGATCAACCCACATGATGAGAAAGAATTCTCTGATTTTTTTGGTTTTTTACTTTTTTTTTGGTACTGGGGATCGAACTTGGATCCTTGTGCTTGTGCAGCAGGCGGCGAAACCACTGAGCTAAATCCCCAGCCCTTTTTGTTTTTTTGAGGCAGGGTTCACTATGTAGTCCAGGCTGGCCTTGAACTCCTGGTGATCCTCCTGCCTCAGCCTCCGGAGTGCTGGGATCACTGGTGTTCGCCACCAACATCCCAATTTCTTGAATATTTTGAAAAAAAGAAATCAAAACCTATTCTTTCCTTTTACCAATGAGTATCTGAATGTGTACATGTATGAAATCTGAAGGAAAATAAAAGACAAAAAAGCTTCTGTGGAAAGAGGCCAAGAGCCAGGAGTGGTCGTTCATGCCTGTAATCCTAGCACTCTGTGAGGCTGAATTAAGAGGATTCCAAGTTACAGCCCAGCCTGGGCAACTTAGCAAGACTATCTCAAAGGGTTGGGGATGTAACTCAGTGCAAAGGCTCTGGGTTCACTCTGTAACACCACCAACACCAACACCAAAAAAAAAAAAAAGGCCTAAAGTTCAAGGTAAGAAAGGAGGCTGTAAGTTAATTCATCCATTTACAGACAGACAGACAGACAGACACACACACACACACACACACACGCACACACACACTGCCTTTCAAAAAACTAAACAGGGCACTTTTGAAAGAAATATTCTGGTCCAGTTCTAAAGAAGTAATGCCGGGCAAGGTGGTGCACACCTATAATCTCAGCACTTGGAAGGCTGAGGCAGGAGTATCCCTGCAAGTTCAAGGCCAACCTAGGCTACATAGCAAGTTCAAGTTCAGCCCAAACTACACAGTGAGTCCCTGTCTCAAAACAAAAGAGGAGGTAATAAGTACTTTTATATGAACAAGCAGAAGAGGACCATATGGACAAGAAAGCTAATACACCCTATTAGTCACCACGTTCTCATCTAACTAGAGAGGGGGACATCAGCATCATTGATCCTATAGTAAGAATTCCCAAAGTCTAACAGAAAAGAAGAGAACCAC
Source organism: Heterocephalus glaber (assembly GCF_053883595.1). NCBI lineage: Eukaryota > Metazoa > Chordata > Mammalia > Rodentia > Bathyergidae > Heterocephalus > Heterocephalus glaber. Next base: position 434,666 of record NW_028258185.1, read on the forward strand.
GAGTGTGGAAAATATTCCACAATTCGTAATAATTCTATCAGGTATTCCAGAACTTTGATGGAATGCTTATTCTCTACGACAGACCTATATAAGACATGACCAGGAAACCAGGAGAGAAAATAGTTTTTTGAAGGAGACTGACAGGGAATTATCAATGAAAAACCAAATTCTGAAACTAAAGTAAGAAGTCTATGATGACAAACATCTGTATTCTGGTTTGTTTTTTTTTTACAATTTGGAGTATGGATGTTTGGAGAAATCCAAATCAGGATACCATCCCTAATGCTAAGAACCAGGGGGACCCTGAAGGAACCCGATCCCGTGCACTTAGGACCCTAAGGTTCCTAGGGACAGCTTTTGTTCCCCTCAACTCTGACTGCCTCGGTCCGGCAGCGCTTCCTAATCTAAACCACGGCTTTGGGTCCCGCACTAGGCCACACACTGATTCTACTGGCCCGTTGAGCCTTCGGTTCCCGAGGATTACCCGGAACTCCCCTTTCTCCCCCTCCCAGTTGTCTGAACCCTGATTCCCAGCCCCTCTGTGCACCGCAGCACCTCCACTACCCCTCCAGCTCCTACCAAAATCACCGCCTCCATCTTGCCCCGCAGCTGGTGCAGACGTGGAGCCGCAAAAGCAACGCCACCGCTGATTGGTCCTGAGTCCTCATTAGACCCCGCCCAATATAAGGATCATTGGATAATGACAAGTCAGCCATTGCTGTACTGACCAATTAGTGTACTACCTTGCTTAGCGGAAGCAAAGTGTCCACCCAGGTGGCACAGGCATTTGATTGTCGGTTTACACACTCAATAAAGTGCTAAACCTCACGACTGAATGGGACCAGAGCCTCAGTGGGGCGGGACTGTTTCCATGGAGAACAGAGGACGCTCTTGTTAATTTTCAATTGGTAGGGCGGAAGGCACGTGAAAGCAATGGCCTGGTTTAGTGGCTTTAAGGCGCACTCCCTTTAGGGGGCGCTATGTCTCCTTAGCCTTTGGTTTTTCTGGACGAAATCCTACCTAATCCTACCTAATCCCTATTCCCAGCGCCCCCGCTAGGTCCTCCTGATACCGGCGGCTGCTGTGGCAAACAGCTAGCTCTGCTGTCAGACATCCTCAGGTCACTCCAGCATTCTAACAGAAAATGTAAGACAGTGGAGTTAGAGCCAAGAGATGCGCAGCGCGTTAAACAACCCAAGACCTCCAGGAGTTGGTTGTCACATGAACAAGCTCCCCATAGTGTATTTCTAGGTTTTGCTGGACTCAGGGATGGGTAGGAAACCAGTGAGTTTGTTTGTTTGTGACAGGGTCTCACTCTGTAGTCCGGGATGGCATCGAACTTGCCAGATCCGGATCCTCCTATCCTCCTATCTCAGCCTCCCGAGGGCTGGGATTACAGGTGTGCCCCACCTTAATAAACTCCAGTGAGTTTCTGAAGGTTTGTTTTTGTTGTGTTTTGTTTTCCTGGTACCGATCCAACTCAGGACCTTGAGCTTGCAGGCAAGCGCGGCGCCACTGAGCTAAACCCCTGGGCCTCTGAAGGTATTTTTCCCTTGGCTCACGGTGAAACAGAATGTTAGAGCTTTGGAGACCAGAGAAAAGAGTATATGAAGGGAAAGGGCTAAAGAGACTAGAATAGGGCCAGGGATTTAGCTCAGTGGTTCCGGAGCCTGCCTGGCAAGCACAAGGTCCCAAGTTCGATCCCTGGTACCAAAAAAAACAAAACAAGAGACTAGAATAGGTGTGTTCTGCCGGTATAGGGAGTAGTAGAACCTGTGGTTTTCCTGCAAGGACAAAATGTTGCAAAATGAAAAAACAAAACATAAAAAAAAGGGAGAAGTTTACTGAATGCTGGGATTTCACAATAGGGAGGAGGTTTTTCTTTTTTTTCTTTTCTTTTCATTTTTTTTTTTTATGAAGTTTGGCTTTCCTCTACACTTGGAGTTCTCTAGTAGTGTATAGAATTAATAGAGAAGCTGAGCATGGTGGCGCATGCCACCCCACCCTGTAGACCCAGCTACAGGGTGGGGTGGAGGGTGGTGGGTTGGTTGATGGTCCAACAATAGGCAACATAGCAAGATCCCTATCTGTTAAAAAACAAACAGCAAAGCCGGGCGTGGGAGCGTGCACTTGTAATCTCACCACAAAGGACGGTGAAGCAGGAGAATCACAGTGAGTTCAAGCCCAGCCTGAGCTACAAGACGAGACCCTGTCTCAAAACAAAACAAAATTTATGAAGTAGATGGTTATTACACACTGTTTACAGAAATTGGACCGGTAGCTGGGCCTGGTGGCGCACACCTGTAATCCCAGCACTTGGGGGCCTGAGCCTGGAGGATCACTGCGAATTTGTGGCCAGCCTGGGCTACCATAGTGAGTTCAAGGTCAGGTGAACTACATAATGAGATCTTGTCTCAAAAAAAACACAACAAACAAACCTGGACCAGTTAAATAATTTATTTAAAACTATATGACTATCAATTGGCAGCCATATATTTGAGTGCAGAAATCTGGTTCCAAAACTATGATCTGTCTCATGCTCATCTACCTGGAGCAGAATGTAATTATGCTTTTTTTTTTTTTGGTACCGGGGATCGAACTCAGGACCTTGCGCTTGAGAGGCAGGCGCCAGAACCACTGAGCTAAATCCTCGGCTCCAAAACTTTGATCTTACCCACAATAGCTCTGGGTTTGCAGTACAGTCTCTTGCATGCCAGTCCTGCCTGAAGACCCTACGCCAATAGAGCTACATGTTCTACCAGGACTCCCAGCAGGAAAAATGGGATGTGATTGGTATGCAGGGTAACTGACTCCTTTTCTGTGGAGTAACTGATAATTTTCGGAGCGAAGGGTCTCGCTATGTAGTTCAGACTGGACTTGAACTCACTTGTATAGCCCAAGCTGGCCTCGAACTCAGGGCAATCCTCCTCCCTCAGCCTCCCAAGTGCTGGGATTACAGGCATGCACCACCACACCCAGCTCGATATAATTTTTTTTTTTTTAAAGCTAAAGGCCAGGGATTTAGTTCAGTGGTTCTGCCACCTGCCTCAAAAGCGGAGGGACCCGAGTTTGATCCCCAGTACCAAAAAACCACCAACAAAAAAAACCCAGCTAGAGTTGTAGTTCAGCTCTAGAACACTTGCCCAGCATGCACAAGGACCTAGATTCAATCCTTGATACCACAAAGAAAAAGAAAAAGGCAGAAAAAAAGGAAGAAAAAAAATCATGGGGCTGGGGATTTAGCTCAGTGGTTCTGCTGTCTGCCTCACAAGCACAAGGTCCCGAGTTCGATCCCCAGTACCAAAAAAAAAATCATTACCAAAGTGAAGATAAAGTAAGATAATATGTGTAAACTGTTAGTCTACTATTGTTATTTATTATATATAATTGAATACCATTAAACACTTTTGAGAACATGCATGAAATTAGAGAAATAATTTTTTGTTTTTGGTACCAGGGATCGAACTCTGGGTCCTTGCGCTTGTGCAGCAGGCAGTGAAACCACTGAGCTAAATCCCTGGCCCGAGAAATAATTTTTTACATTGAGGTGAAATGCATGTAAAAACTAACCACAACCACTATCTCTCTCTAGTTTCAAAATATTTTCATTACCCATAAAGAAAACTGTGTACCAGGCCAGGAATTTAGCTCAGTGGTTTCGCCTCCTGCTGCTCAAGCTCAAGGACCCCAGTTCGATCCCCCGTACCAAAAAACAAACAAACAAACAAACAAAAAAACTGTGTATCCATAAAGCAGTCCCTCCCCTCCTTCTTCTGCATCAACCCAGTTCAGGCAGTTACCAATGTGCTTTCTCTCTCTGTGGCCATTTCAAATAAATGGAAGCATACAATATGTGATCTTTTGTGTTTGGCTTCTTCTTTTTGGATTTTCTTCAGACAGGGTGTCACTGTGTAGTTCAGTCTGTCCTTGAACTCACAGCAATCCTCCTGCCTCAGCTTCCCAAGTGCTGGGATTACAGGTGTGCACGACCATGCCCGGTATGTTTTTGTTTTTTTTAAACACCATCCAGTGGATATGAAGTGGTATCTCATTGTGGTTTCTATTTGCATTTCCCAAATGACTAATGATTTTACCATCTTTTCATGTGGTTGCTCATTTGCATACCTTCCTGGGAAAAATGTCTATTCAAGTCCTTGGCCCATTTTTAGGTTAGATTGTCTTTAGTTGTTGCTTTTTAATGTATACTGGATACTAGGCCTTTATCAGATACATGAGTTTTAAGCATTTTCTCCTCTTCTATAGGCTGTATGGGAGCAATTTTAAGACTACTAACTTGACAGCTGTGTGTGAAGAGAAATGAAAGACAGATCACCAAGGCTGGCACTGCAGTTCTTTCCTTTTTTTTTTTTTTTTGAGATAGGATCTAAATTGGCCTGATGGAACTCAAACTTGTGATCCTCCCGCTTCAGCTTTCCTCAGTTATAGGCACGTACCACCATGCACAGGTGCCTTTGCGGTTCTTCAGTGCATAGGGAACACAAACAAGAAGAGTTAGAAAATGCCCCAAAAGTCAGGTGTGGTGGCACATGCCTGTAATCCCAGCACTTGGGAGGCTGAGACAGGAGGATCGCCTTGATTTTGAGGCCAGCCTGGCTACAAAGTGAGTTCAAGGCCAACCTGAACTACATAGTAGACCCTGACTCAAAAAACCCCCAAAATACCAAAAAAAAGAAAGAAAAAAAAAGAAAATGTCCCAAAAGATTTAGCACAGTTTGAAGGCCCTGGGTTCCATTCCCAGTACTGGGGGAGAGGGGGCAGAAAGAAAGAAAATGGAAAGGAAAAGAAGAGAAGGGAAAGGAAAGGAAAATGCACCAAAATATTGTGCATGACAGGTGAAATTAGGAAAAGCCAATGTGTAATGGATTAGATCAGCAATTTTTGGAAGCAGTGAGTTATCTGACGTGGTTTCAGGAAAGCATAATTCTATCAACATACCTAAAGCTGTAGCAAGCTAATCACTTAAAGTGAAATGGCCGGAGCACTAACACAATCAAACTCTAACCCAATCAATTATAATAACATGGCTGAAGGGGATATAAACAGAATCAATTATATTAATTTGCCTAGAGCTGAAACCCAATCAATTAAATTGTACCTTGTCTTCATAGAAAGGGGAGCGAGGAGGTAGTGTAAAGAATCCTCTCCCCAACTACCCCCCAAAATTCGTTGGTATTTTCTTCAGTGACATTTAGGGAAGAAGATATCTTGTTTGGCCAACATGAATGAATGTCTTATATCTTTATAATGGAGATGGATGCAGTTCTATTAGTCGTGAAAATTATCCAACTAATTCTTTGTTTTGTTTTGTTTTTGGTACTGGGGATCCAACTTGGGACCTTGGATTTGTAAGGCAGGCTGATGGAACCACTGAGCTAAATCCCCGGCCCTTTTAGGGTTTTTTTGAGACAAAGTCTTGCTATGTAGTTCAGGCTGGCCTGGAACTCATGATGATCCATCTGCCTCAGCCTCCTGAGTGCTGAGATCACAGGCATGCGCCACCACACCCAGCACCAATTCTATTTGTTCACTAAGCTTCTGATTATCATATTTGCCTTCCAAAGTACTCAACTTTTTTGATCAGCCAATAGAGCTGTCTAGGGCACTGTATATTTTATAGAGAGATATGTAAATCAACCATTTAAGTTTGATCAACATAAGTCACTTTTTCCAAGAGAAATTAATTGACCAGAATTGAACCTCTGGAACTCAAACTAAGGCCTGGATTAAATTAGAAAACAAATCAGCAAGCCAGGCATGGTTGTGCATGCCTGTAATCCCAGCACTCAGGCTGAGGCAGGATGATCACCTCCAGTTCAAGGCCAGTTTAGGCTACCTAGTGAATTCAAGGCCAGTCTGGGCTACATAGCAAGACTCTGTCTCAAAAACAAACAAACAAACAAATTAGCAACTCTTGTCACTGAATTAAATTGTGTTATGGACATGTACCAACTCCCCATAATGAATGTAATCAGTATGTGCTACAAACATGGACTAATAAAATTAAAAACAACAACAACAACAAAAACTCCTGTCACTAATATCAACCTAAGAGTGGAAGGAGCTTTATTTCATGTGCCCAGAGAGACCTGAGAGGTGCGGGGGGGGGGGGGGGGGGGGCTGTTTGTTTGTTTGTTTTGTTTTTGTAGTACTGGGGAATGAACTCAGGGCCTTGTGCATGCTAGACAAGTACTGAGCTACATCCACAGCCCCAGAAGAGTTTTTGTTTTTTAAATTTTCCATTCTAGAGTGGAGTTGAAGACTGAGAAAAGTAACTCAAATTGCCTAGGATTGCACAGCCCACCTAGATTAGGCTCTGCACACTCTAACTCCAGCCCTGGGGACTGGGCGTGGTGTCAAATGCCTGTAATACCAGCATTTGGGAGGCTGAGGCAGGAGAATTGCCGTGAGTTCCAGGCCAGCCTGGGCTACATTGCAAGACTTTGTCTCAAAAAACAAACCAAAACATCATAAAGAGGAAGATTTGGGCCGGGGATTTAGCTCAGTGGTTCCAGCGCCTGCCTTGCAAAATTCGATCCCTGGTACCAAAAACAAACAAAACATAAAAAGGAAGTTTCCTGGGCTGGGGATTTAGCTCAGTGATACTACCACATGCCTAGCAAGCGCAAGATCCCAAATTCGATCCCAAATTCGATCCCAAGTTTGATCCCAGGTACCAAAAAAAAATAAAAAACAGGAAGATTCCTTGGGTTACATAACTGCTACTGCTTTCATTCAAAGGGGTGGGTTGGAAGTGCGGCCTGGTGTTCTGTTTTCCCTCAGTGAGGGCCGCAAAGCCAGGGCCTTGTGCATGCTGATCAAACACTCTGCCACTGAGGGACACCCTAGACCCCTAGATGAACTCTGGATGGCCAACTTGAAATCTGACCCAGTCTCTGGATTACTCTGTCACCCTGCCTCAGGACTGAGCTACAGACAGTGAGGGTATAGAGCAGCGTCCCTGCGGCAGAAGTCAGGTTTGCTGTTCACTCACTCAAATAGTTTTTTCATCTCTTCAAAGAGCTGAGGGGCCAACCCGAGGACAGGGATGCATCTTCCATCCTAACACAGTGGAAGGCCATGCTTGTGAGAATCAGTGCAGTTAGGCCCATGGATTTGACAGGAAAAGTAAGACAGTCTCATCTGATTGCATCTATTTTATCAATGAAATTCAAGGCACTTTCTTCTGCTATAGGGAGTTGGCCAGGGGAGGTGACTCAGTCCCAGCTATTCAGGAGACTGAGCAGGGTTAGGCAACTGAGGGAGACCTGTGTCTCAGAAAGGGAGGTAGGGATGCAGGGGAGTGGCAGTGATAGAGCCCCTCTGGGTTCGATTCCCAGAACTGCAAAAATAAATAAGAGGTAAGTGGAGATAGTGGTGGAGATTTTAGACAAGAGAAGGTATGGGACAGTCTGCACAGAGTAGAAAAGAAAATTTACTGGGGAAATAAAGAATTACTTTGGAGGGTTGAGTTTTAGGGACATAAATTTACTTCTTTTTTTGTTTGTTTGTTTTTTGGTTTTTGTGTTTTCGAGACAGGATCTTGCTATTTGTTCCAGGCTGGCCTTGAACTCACTATGTAGCCCAGGCTGGTCTCAAACTTGTGGTGATTCTCCTGCCTCAGCCTCCGGAGTACTGGGATTACAGGCATGGGCCACCACTCCTGGCTCTAGGGAAAATCTTTAAATACAAGAAAATCTGGGAAGGGTCCAGACACGCTGGGGCAAATTAGATGACCTTTTATCCAAGGTCTCAATGTGCTGTGCGTGAGACTTGGAGAAATAAAGGGCCCAGGCACTCCATCATTAAGAGAACCTTAGTACTCTCTCTCCTTGGTAGTTCTGGCCAAAATGACCACTAATGAGACCGGAAGTCCCTCTGTCCCAAGGGAGATCAGCCCAATGTGCCCAAAGTACTGAGAACTTTTTCTTTTTTTGGTGCCGGGGATCGAACTCGGGTCCTTGTGCTTTCAGAGCAGGCGGTGAAACCACTAAGCTAAATCCCCGGCCCCTGAGAACTTTTTTGAGAGCAACAAAGGCAGAGTGCTGGAGACTGAGTCCAGGACCCAGCATGTGCCAAGCAGGCTCTACCTCTGAGTACTGCCTCCACCCCTGAGAATTCAACAGCAATGAGACTCCTTCCAGGAGGTGGATCTTGAGCCCTGGCCTCTATTATGTACCGTACTAGCCCAGGACACTGGAAATTTCCTGTCCACCCAAACCTCTGTTACAATGCTGGGGCTCTCACACACTGTATTTAATCAAACCTCTATGCACCCCAACGCTTGGAATGATGAACCCCATTTTCTCCCTAGAAAAATCAGATTCTTTTCTCCTTTAAGACTAACTGAAAAATGACCTTCCACCTGGAGCTTCTCTAAGGCAGTTAGTTTCTCCTTTTTCTTTGTCCTCAAATAATTTATGGGTTTGCAAGTCACTGACCATATCCAGTTGGCTTTATTTCTTTATTTTTTTGTGGGGAGGACAGGGTCTCACTATGCAGTCCAGGCTGGCCTTGAACTCATAGCTATCCTCCTACCTCAGCCTTCCAAGCACTGGGATTACAAGCCTGTGCCACCATGCCTAGCTTCCAGTCTTTGGGTTTGTTTTTTTTTTAAACACATGTGTCTGTTGCATTAGACTGCAATTGCGCAAAGGCAGGGTATCTGGGTTTTTTTGAAGGGGGTGGGTATGGGGAGCAGAATCCAGGGCCTTCACACTGAGCTATATTTCCAGCCTTTTTTAAAATTTTGAGATAGGGTCTCCCTAAATTGCCCAGATTAAACTCAAATTTGGCAATTTGGCAATCCTCCTGCCTCAGCCTCCCAGAGTACTGGCATTACAGTTGTGCACCACTGGCTCTGAGTTATCTTGGTATCTTCTGAATTTAGCAATTTAGTAATACTCTATAAATATTTGTTGAATGAATGACTATATACATTATACTCAGAACTAGACATTCTTGGGGTATATATAAAAAACCTACTGCTCGTTGTGGTGCAAGTCTGTAATCCTAGCACTTGGGAGGCAGAAAGGCAGGAGGACAGCCATGAGTTCTAGGCCAGCTTGGGCTACATAGCAACACCCTGCCTCAGAGAAACCAAGAAAATCAACCAAACAACAACACCCATAAACTATAATCCTCCCCAGAAAGAGTTTATCTATTAGTTAGCAATAATTTGATAACAATTTAATATATTTTATATATATATATTTTGGTACTGGGGATGGAACTCAGTACCTTTCGTTTGTGAGGCAGTTGTGGTACCACTGTGCTAAATTCCCAGCCCTAATATATTTAATATTTACTTTAAAATTTAGTAATACTGACCCAAGCCCTGCTCTTTTTTCATATACAGTATGTACCATTTAATATCCCAAGTATTAATTACATGTACTCATTTTTAAATTCATTTACTTTTGTCAAGGATATGTAAAATAAGTATAGTTAAGAGCTGGGCATGTCGTGCATCCCTGTAATCCCAGCACTCAGGCTGAGGCAGGAGGATCACCATGAGTTTGAGGCCAGTTTGAGTTACATAACAAGATCCTGTCTCAAAAACAAAAATTTTTTTTTTTAAAAGATAAGTATTGTTATTATCTCCAAATTACAGGTGAGTAAAATTAAGTTCATAGATATTAAAGAATTTGCCAAAGATCTCAAAGTAAATGTCAGATCCACAGTTTGAGTACAGGCATCTTTTCACGCTGTTTTCTTGTTATTGTTTTGTTTTGTACCAGAGATCGAACTCAGGACTTGGCACTTGCAAGACAGGTTCAGTGCCACTGAGCTAAATACCCAGCCCCTGTTTTTTGTTTTTTGAGACAAGGCCTTACTTTGTACTTCAGGCTGACACTGAACTCATTATATAGCCCAGGCTGGCCTCAAACTCATAGTGATCCTCCTGCCTCAGCCTCTGAGTACTAGGATCACAGGCATGTGCCACCACACCCACGTCTCTTGTTTTTGTTCTTGTTTATAGTACTGGGGATCAAACTCAGGGCTACTCTATTGCTGAGCTTCATCCCCAGCCCTTTTTAAATTTTGAAACAGGACTTACTAAATTGCCCAGGCTGGGGTTGAACTTGCAATTCTGCTGTCTCAGCAGAGTCCTGGATTTTTTTTTTTTTGGTACCAGGGATTAAACTCGGGATCTTTCGCTTTCGAAACAGGTGCCAGAACCACTGAGCTAAAACTCTGGCTCAAGTCCTAGAATTTTTGTGACAAGGTCTTTACTCTGAAATTTATGCTTTTACTATTATAGTATGGTGCCTGGGACAAGTTTTGTACAATACAGTTTATATTATCATTGTTTTAGGATGATACAGTAAAACACAAAATAATATGGTTCAATTAGAAAATATTTAGCTGGGCGTGGGGGCACACACCTGTAATCCCAGCACTTGGGAAGCTGAAGCAGGATGCCTCAAGTTCAAAGACAGACTGGGCTACACAGCGAGACCCTGTTTCAAAAAAAGAAAAAATAGGGCCGGGGATTTAACTCAGTGGTTTCGTCGCCTGCTTCGTAAGCGCAAAGACCCGAGTTCGATGCCCGGTACCAAAAATAAATAAATAAATAAATAAATAAATAAAATTTAAATGAGATTAACCACAAACAGAGTTAAAGATGAGGAAGATATACACAAGCTGAAGTAGCCAAAAGTGTTGTGGCACTAGGTCCTGATTGAACTGAGCCTTGGAGAAGCAACCAGAAGGAAAGCAACACTGATGTGCTTTCCGGAACGTACATCATGTGCACATTGCCTCACCTCATCCCACACATCCTGTGACGGCAGCTTGTTCTCTCTATTTACCAAGGAGAAACTGAGACTCAGAGAGGTTAAAAAATTGGCCCAAATCCCCATCGCTAAGTGTTGAGCTGAGACTGAAACCCACAGGTCTCTTCTGCTCAGACTGGTGGAAGGGCAGATAGGGCATTCTGGGTAGAGAAGAGCAACAGGGACAAAGGAGGGAGGCTGGACTGAGCAGGATGCTGTGCACAGGGGTAAAGAGCAGGCATCAGGCCTTCCATCCTCATCTGGGATAGGACTTCCTAGGTGGCCCTGCCCACTGCTGAGGATTGCAACAGTGGGGTGGGGAAGGGGTTTTGGGGTTCCTGGAAGGTAAGTGAAGCCCATTAGCCTGGCACTGTGCCCACTGTGTGGCCAGCCCTAGCCCCGCCCAGGAGTGCTGGGATGAAGAGCTGTGGTCTGAAGGCCAGTTCCTGAAAGTCCAGTCGCCCACGAGGTGCAGTCTCGTTCCCACTCCCTTCTATATCAGGCTGCTTGCTGCTTCAGCCTTGTCTTGAGCATTTCTCCACCAGTTTGGCCTCCAGGTAGGGTGTTCTCAGTGCCTTAAACCCAGAGGACTCTGATCTCTAGGGATATTTATCTCCTTTTTTTTTTTGCACTTTATTAAATTCTTTTATTGGTACATTGTAGGTATACAACACAATTACATTTCTCATTGGGAATTGTACCTTTACATAATGCATCTTGGTTCTTATTTTTTCCCCATTCCTAGCCCTCCCTTCACCCCCTCCACCCTTTCCTATTTACAAAGACTTTATTTCCATTTTTTCCATTTCTCATCATTCTTCCTTTCCCTTCTTTCCTTTCCCCTGCCCCTCCCACTACCCCAACCCCTTTGGACCTTTTCTTCCTATTTTGCATTATCAATTATTCATTTTAATCAATGGTACATTTTAGGTATACAATATAATGCCATTCATCATTGGAAATTTGCACCTTTACATAGTCTCTCTTGGTTCTTATTTTTCACCCTTGCCCAGCCCTCCCTTCAACCCCTCCATTCCTCCCTATTTACAAAGATTTTGTTCCTATTTTTCCATTTTCTCATATTAATCCCATTCCCTTCTATCCTTTCCCCTAGCCCTCCCACTTCCTTCCTCTTTGCCCCTTTTCTTCCTATTTCACATGACCTATTATACATTTAGTCCTTATTTACATTTTCAGTTTCTCACACCAGAGCAACTATTCGGTATTTATACATGTGTGTCCTATTTATTTCCCTTAAGAGTATCGCCTCAATGTGCATCCACTTAGCTATAAATGTCTCTAATTTCTCATTTTTGATGGCTGAGTAGTACTCCATTTTATAAAAAAAACCACATTTTCTTTATCCAGTCTCCAGTTGATGGGCATTTGGGCTGTTTCCAAGTTTTAGCTACCACAAACTGTGCTGCTATGAACATGGGTGCACATATATCACTATGGTATGATTCTTTTAATTCTTTAGGGAAGATACCCAGCAGTGGAATAGCAGGGTCAAATGGGACTTCCAGTCCTAGTTCTTTGAGGTATCTCCATACTGATTTCCACAGTGCTTGCACCAGTCTACACTCCCACCAGCAGTGGAGCAGGGTTCCTCTTTCCCCACAGCCCCACCAGCATTTGTTATTGGTTGATTTCATGATAGTAGCCATCCTTTCTGGAGTGAAGTGGAATCTCAGCGTTGTTTTCATTTGCATCTCTCGAATGACCAGTGATGTTGAGCATTTTTTCATGTATTTATTTGCTATTTCTACTTCTTTGTCTGAGAAATGTCTGTTCATTTCAGCTGCCCATTTTCGGATTGGGTCTTTAAATTTGGGAGGTCTGATCTTTTTAAATTCTTTATAGATTCAAGATAGTAGATCTTTGTCTGAGGAAGAGCAGGTGAAGATTTTTTCCCACATTGTGGCTTGTCTCTTCACACTGCTGGTGGTTTCTCTTGCTGTGCAGAAGCCTTTTAATAAGAAGAGATCCCACTTGTTGATTGTTTGTGCTAGTTCATGGGCAACTGACATTTCTAGGTAACAGAGACATGGCAGGGGGTATCACAATCCCCAACCTGCAACTATACTACAAAGCTACTGTGATAAAAACAGCATGGTACTGGCAAAGAAACAGACCTGAGGACCAGTGGAACAGATTAGAAGATGCAGAAACAATGCCAGACACACTCAGCCATCTCATCTTCGATAAAGGAGCCAAACACCCTCACTGGAGGAAAGATAGCCTCTTTAATAAATGGTGCTGGAAAAATTGGGCTTCAACTTGCCACAGATTAAAACTAGACCTATATCTATCACCATGCACTAAACTAAAATCAAAATGGATTAAAGATCTAAATATTAAAATAGAAACTCTGAATCAGTTGGAACAGAGGTTAGATAGAACCCTTGAAGACATCGGTGTAGGAAAAGATTTTATCTCCTTTTTGAGACAGGGTCTTACTCTAATTCAGGCTGGTGTTGAATTCATATAGTCCAGGCTGGCCTCAAACTCATGGCAATCCTCATGCCTCAGCTTCCTGAGTGCTAGGATTATAGCCATTTGGCACCACATCTGGCCGATTCAACTCCTAATTGTAACAGATTAACTATTCTATTTTTTGTTTTTGTTTTTTTTTTTTTTTGGTGCTGGGGATCGAACTTGGGTCCTTGCACTTGCACAGCAAGTGGCTAAACCACTGAGCTAAATCCCCAGCCCAACTATTCTATTTTATTTTGCAGCATTGGAGATTGAAACCAGACCTCAAGAACGTTGGGCAAGTTCTCTACCATTTCGTTAAATCCCAAGCCCCATATTCACTTTAATACTGATCTCATTGACCTCTCCAACACCTCCACTAAATAAATATAACCATCATTATCTCCATTTTTCAGGTGAGGGATAAAGCTCAGAAGGGCTGGGTTGCTCAAGGCTACACAGCTCATAGATGCCACACCCCAAAGCACATGTTTCTCTCTCTCTCTCTCTCTCTCTCTCTCTCTCTCTCTCTCTCTCTCTCTCAGTATTGGAGATTGAACCCAGGGTCTTCACACTGAGGTATATCTACAGCCCTTTTTATTTTTATTTATTATTATTTTTTGGCACCAGGGATCGAACTTGGGACCTTTTGCTTTTGAGGCAGGTGGGCAGAACAATTGAGCTAAATCCCCTGCCCCAGCCCTTTTTATTTTGAGAAAAGGTCTTGCTCAGTTGCTGAGCTAGAACCTGAGATCCTTCTGCTTCAACCTCCCAGAGTGCTGGGATTACAGGCATACACCACCATGCCTAGCTCCTACTTCTCTCTCTAGATTTAGGGTTAAACTCGAGGTGCTATTTCTTCTGGGATAGTCTAGACTCAGCTCCCAGCCTTCACCCATTTGGCATCAGTGCCAGGCTTGTTTTTTTGGGGTTTTTTAGACAAGGTCTCCCTTTGTAGTTCAGGCTGGCCTCAAAGTCATAGCAATCCTCCTGCCTCAGCCTCCAGAGTTCTGGGATTGCAGATGTGTACTACCATGCCTGGCCAATGTGCCAGGCAATTTGAGCAGCACATAACTCTTAGATGCCAGAGTCTAAGGAACCTCAGTTCCACCCAACTTCCTTAAAAACCACAACCTCTGTCGAGGGGTGGGGGAGGAATGGGAAAAAAAGAAGAGGCAGGATATATCATGTACAAGTGCAAATTCCCTATTGTGAGTGTTATCATTATATATATCTAAAATGTACCAATAAACATTTTGTTAAACAAACAAAATAAATAAATAAATATAAATAAATAAAAAAACAAATAGGGGCTGGGGATTTACCTCAGTGGTTGCACCACCTGCCTCAAAAGTGCAAGGATCCAAGTTCAATCCCCAATAACAACAACAACAACAACAAAAACAAACAAAACCTAACCTCTTCTGGCCTGAATGTGGAGCTCAGTCTCCTCTCACCTCCTGAGTCATTTTTTTTTGATACCAGGGATTGAGCTCTGGACCTTGCGCTTTCGAGGCAGGCAGTGGCAGAACCACTGAGCTAAATCCCTGGCTCTCCTGAGTCAATTGTCTAAGAATTCTTATTGAGGGGTATAGTGGTACACACTTATAATCCCAGCACTCAGGAGGCTCAGGCAGGAGGAACACCAGGAATTCAAGGCCAGCCTGGACTACATAGGGAGACCCCATCTCAAAAAACCAAAAAGAAAGAAGACTTTTTTTTTGAGATAAGGTCTCTATGAAGCTAAAGCTGGCCTTGAACCTACTATGTGCCCAGCCTGACCTCATACTCATGGTAATCCTCCTGCCTCAGCCTATCAAGTGCTGGGATCACAGGCATGTGCCACCATACTCACTTCTTACAGACTTTTAAAAAAATCCTATCCTGGGGGATGGAGAAAGAAGGGGATTTAAAAAAGAATTAAGATCTACATCATCTATATGTACCAATTCCCCACAATGAATGTAATCATTATGTACTATAAATGTACTAATAAAAAATACTAAAATAGATAGATGACATACACTCTGTGCACCAGCTCCCCCCTCCCCCCCAAAAAATCCTGTCCTGCTGGCTGTGGTGCCACAAGCCTGTAATCCCGGCACTCTGGAGGCTGAGGCAGGAGGATCATTGCGAGTTCAAGGAGCCTGGACTCCATAGTGAGTTCAAGGCCAGCTTGAACTACAGAGTGAGACCCTGTCTCAAAAAATAAAAAAATCACCTAGCCATTCTGGGTACATGAAAATTATGCTGGCAAACTGATCCACAATTTACTAGTTTTGTGCAATATTATAAAAGTAGAAACAAAAACACTACCACATTGTACTTGGCTTTATGGATGGCTTTAGTGTGCACAGTGGATTGTAAATGCATCTTCTGCAGATTTACAAGAAATAGGCTCAGTTACCATTCTAAAGTATTAAAAGTACAAAGAAAACACTAAGCAAGCATTTATAGCAATACTAGGACCATCTACAATAATTGTTTTGACTGTTGCTTTGCTCATTAGCACAAATTTTCTGCGTTGTAATTATTGTATTACTTTGTATTTCATGTTTTTTAAACTCATGACTTTGGAGTTAAGTACTTGTACACCAAGTATTGCAATCACCTTTCTCTTATTGCACATGCAATGTACTAACTTACGGTTTTGGTGCTTAACAATATTCCTTTTTTTCTTTAATAAAGGATATTTATTTGAATTAAGAAATAAATAAATAAAAAGTCAAAAAAAGTCCTATCTTTACCCAAACTGGAACACAAGGACAAATGAGTGGTTGACTCAGGAGATCGGGCTTTGCCCTCTGGGCCTCAGCTCCTTCCACTCCGCCCTTGCTTTAGGAAGGGGTCGCTCTTCCCTGGTCCAGACCTCCTCCAGCACCTCCCCCACCTGGCAACTGCCTGGCTCTGGTGCCCAGGATAACGCCCAGCCCTCCCTGGCCCCCTGTGGCTGCCTCCCCTTTCCGTCTGTTGAGAGAGGAAGCCAGGGGGGGGCGGGTGCAACCCTGTGGGGCACTGATAAAGGGCCAGTGCTATCCCCGCCCCCTGGGGCCACTGCGGTCACACCAGTAGGCAACAGGCAAGGCAGCCAGCTCCCTCTGGGACCCATGACCCTCCCCTGGTTCCACCTCTACCCACCCCGCCCTTGTCATCTCCGGAAGTTGGTTGCATAACCCAGTGGGGTGTTTGGCAACATTGCTGTGGCTTGACCTGGTGCTGCTGGTGGTGTGCACACACGTTGTGGGGGTGAGGGTGGGGGTGGCTTGGCCAGGAGTGACAACAAGTTAGCCATCTGGGGGTAGGTGAGTGACACAGGTCAAGAATGAGAGGATAGTATAGCTATGCGGCTACATTTTTCTGTTTCTGTCTTGGCTACCTTTGTTGAAGTGGGAGAATTTGGGGGGTAGGAAAATCATAGGCATCACTGGTTTGCCAAGTCACAGGCACTACCCAACCCATTCAGGGTGCAACTCAGCTAATGCCCTACACAGTGTAGATCAAGTGAAGGAGACTTAAGGTGGGAGGGGATCAACTCTGGGCTTTGGGGGACTGAGGGCTGGAAGGGGTGTTCTGTAGACAAGACAGAGCCTGGGAACCAGCTAAGACGTCTTTCTACAGGAGGGGTATGAGGCAAGGTGGGAGACACCTCAGCTAGCCAGTTGTCTACATGAAGGCTGTCTGTTTACTTAGCTCACCCTATATGACCACATCTGTCCCCACAGATAGGTACTAAGGGACTTCAAATACTGTGAATACCATTGCTTACTGGACAGACTACTCTCCTTAGCTTTATTTTCAATAAATTGTACAATCCCACTCCAGTCAAATTTTCTAGGCTTAGCCAGAAGTGGTGGTGAGCACCTGTAATCCCAGCACTCTGGGAGGAGGCAGGTGGATCACAAATTTAGGCCCAGCCTAGGCAATTTAGCAATTTAGACCTTGTCTAAACATAAATAAAAAGGGCTGGTGATGTACTCAGCGTGAAGGCCCTGGGTTCAGTCCCTTGTACTGAGAAATCCAGGCTTATATATTTTTCTTTTTCTCTTTTGTGTGCTGAGGGTGAAATGGAGGATTGCACACATACCAGGCAAATGCTGTCCTCCTGAGCTATGTACAGCCCAGCAGCCCCTAATGCTTGTCTTCTACTACTGATTACCCTATTCCATCCTCTATTAAACCCACCATTTGCTCAAAATATGCTTCCCCTTCTCTTTTGTCACAGCCCAGCTCAACTGTCACTTTCACTGTGATTCCTTCTCTGAATTTCACCAGGTAGAATTTATTTCCTCTTCCACTGCACAACACTTGACGTAGACCTTAACATAATTCCAGACGACCCTGTGAGTGAGGGCATGAACCATGTTTTATTCATCTTTGTGTTTCTGGACTGTAAGACTCTCAATAACTTTCTTGAATGAATGAATGATAAGACATTCATTATCTATACTTGTGTCTGCAACACCATATAGCATCCTGAACTAGTGTGCTCATTCAATAAATGTTTGTGGACTACCTGTAACCTGATATCATTATATAATCAGCCACCAGTGTGACTCACCACTGTTCATCCCCTCTGAGGGGCCCGAATGTGTATGTAAGCGAGAGAACTGTATCTGAAGGTCCATGTGTGTGACACAGATTCACAACCAAGTCTTAAGAGATTCTCTAAAAAAAAAAAAAAAAAGAGGTTCTCTGCCGCCTGCCCTGCAAGCGAAAGGACCCGGGTTCAATCCCCGGTACCAAAAAAAAAAAAAAAAAAAAAAGAGAGATTCTGAGCCTACATGTAATACACAGTGAACTCATTGGATCACTTTCTGTCCTACATAAATCATGCATGTATAGTCCTGATCTCCTGGGATAGAGTTGGAATTCAAAGTATTCACCCATGGGTTTGGCATGGGCATTGATTAATCTCAGTACAAGCAAGCCTACACGGGAGGCTCCTTGTGGTATCAAAACAGCCTCTTTACGTGCATGGTTGTGTTGCTGGGTTTGAGGGCTCACAGGGGAGAAGTGGGGTGGCCAAGGTAGGGTGATGTGATGAAGAAACACCTGGAGAGCTCACAGCCACTGCTGTTTATCAACTAGGACAGAATATTTTCCAATATTTTAACTATGAGCACAATCCCATCAGAACATGCTGGCTGAAGGCCAGCCCTACCCTGGGGTGACATCTGTCTGCTTCCCCAGTCTTTTTTTCTTTGGCTTTTTGAAACAGGGTCTTGCTATGTAGTTTAGGCTGGCCTTGAACTCACTATGTGGCCCAGGCTAGCCTTGAACTCATGATGATCCGATTACTGGGATTAGAGGTGCCACCACACCTGGCTTTTCCAGTCTTTAGATGTTTTCAATTTAACACGAACATCATGAGAAGGAAAGTAGAAGAGTTGAAGGTAGACATGTGAAGGGCTTTTCTTAGAGCTGAAAGCTACTAAAAACTGAGAGGGAGGAAAGAAGGAAGGTGCTTTCCTCATAGCCTCTAGAGTGATCTTTGGCCTGAGTTTGGGTCCTCTCACTTTGAGGAAAGGTGATGAGTGAGATGCTTCTGGGTAAGCACTGGCCAGATTCGGACTGCTGTGATGGCTAACCTGAGTCTTGCACTTGCATCTGGCTTGTCCAGGGTACATGACTGCCATGTGGCTGGGGTGCTTTACCTAGAAGAAAGGAGGACACCAAGGGTCCCCTTTAAGGGAGGTGAATAATCTCCCTTCTGGGCACCCACTCACCCAATTCCCCTCACACACGGACAAGGAGGGGAAAAACACCTGGCCAAGAAAGAAGCCTTTGTCTTAGAACATCAGAGGCTGAGGGGGAGGGGAGAGCGCTAGGTGAAAGGACTCATCAAAGCAGTGCATGGCTCCTCCTCCCCAAAATAGCTCCTTTAGCCTGTCCCCAGGGTCCAGGTGCCTCCTGAATGCCTACCTACTTAGACACCTGGGAAGCCCAACACCAGGTCCTTAACTTCCTGCCAGCCACCTTGCTAATGACTCAGTTTCCCTGTTCCTAAAATAGCCACGGGAGCAGAGAAGGAGGCTACAAGCTGTATAAGGTCTAGAGGTCATCTCGAGGGGACCATGGGTTTGGAATTCATCCTATGCATGGGAGAGTCGCAGAGCTGGCTGGACTCCGGGCTGAGAGGGCTGGGAGCAGCCTGGAGCCCTGTGCGCCCTGGCTGGCCCGGAGTAAGGCAGGGGCGGGGCGCGGGCAGAAACCACACCGGGTTCAAGTTTCCTCTCTTGGCCAGAAGGGGCAGGAGGAGGAGGGCCACAGGGAAAGGGGAGGGTAGCAGGAAGAACTGCGAACTGAGGCCGAAGGCTCAGAGCGAGGGCCGGTGCGCCTGCTTGGGTCTCCTGCGCTCAGCCGGAGAGGAGCGGCCACGCTCAGCACCCAGCAATGGTCCGGGGGCGGGGCTCGGCCCGCGCGGCTCCTCAGAGGTAGCAGGATCCCTGGCCCGGAGGTACCAGCTCTGACCCAGCCTCCCCAGAGACGACACCGGGAGCCTCATCTCTCTCCGCACCTTGCTTGGACTCTGCCACAGGTGCCTGAAAGTGGGGTGGGGGTGGGGGTGGGGGGAGGGTGGTCTGGATGGGACCCAAGGGACAGGCTGAGGAGGTGGAGGGGAGAAATAACCAACTTTCACAGTGTTTGTAGCAAACCTTTCCAAAGTGTCTCTGGTTCAGGAATTTGACATCTTTGGGAAATCCTCTGGGAGAATACTTAAATGGCTTCTTGGGTGTTCTGGGATCCTTGGGGTGGGGGGATGTGGATGCGAACAGCATCGTGGTACCCTGAGGACCCCTGAAGGTCTGGGGAAGGCCAGGAAGAAGCTTCCAGCCCAGACGGAGGGCTGCCCCGGAGGAGCCAACAGACTCCCAACCACCCTTTCTCCTGCTCCATTCCATTCTGTTGCCTCGTCCAGCCAGCTGGGACGACTTGGGGGAAACAGGAATTGGAGACTTGGGCAATCTGGAGTCTGAGAAGTGTTGCTACAGAAGGATGAAGTGGTTAGGTCGGGGGTTCTTGCATCCCTGTTGCCCCTTTTCTTCTGTGGGCCCTGGGGGTGGTAGAGCTCACTGGAACGGGAAGGGAGAACAAGGCTTCCCTACCAACAGGAGTATCTTTCCTGTTGGGGCTGGTGGCTGCTAGGTGCTGGGAGGCTGGGATGCACTGGAAGAGAAGAGAGGAGCTATCAGATCTGCTGGGCCTGGGAGTCTCAAGTCACTGATCCCAAAGGACTATGGTTTGGGGTCTAGGGAAAAGGACAGGATCGAAGAAACTTGTCCCCTGCTCCCTTGTTCTCACACAAGCATCAGTCATGGATGCACCCATAGGACTGATATTGCTCTGCTCAAATCTCTTTTTTCCTTCATTTTGGGTATCTCTCTGTCACCTCTGTAAGCCTCTCCCACTTTGAGAGTTCTCCCTGATCTTTCTAATTGGGTTGCTTACTTGCCAGTCTATACCCCAAATTTTACTGATCCCTCCCCATCCTTCCAGTGTCTATACTGACACCTGGAGAGGTGGGGTAGTCTAATAAGCCTCAAAATAGGACCCTGAGGCAGGCCTCCTCCCTATGGTTCCCCTTTGCCAAGAGCCCTGGCACAATGGTAGAGGCCAAATGTCTTCCTCTCCCTAAATTCC
Organism: Heterocephalus glaber; assembly: GCF_053883595.1. Classification (NCBI taxonomy): domain Eukaryota; kingdom Metazoa; phylum Chordata; class Mammalia; order Rodentia; family Bathyergidae; genus Heterocephalus; species Heterocephalus glaber. The sequence goes on from NW_028258185.1 coordinate 455,578, forward strand.
CTCACCAGTGATTCTGTATCCCTAAGCACAAAGCTCTGTGTCATTCTGTAAATACTTAGGGATTGTGATAAAATCCTTCCGGGGGTCTAGGGGTCTAGCTCAGTGGTAGAGTGCTTGCTTAGCATCTAGCATGCCCTGGGTTTGATTCCCAGCACCGAAAAACAAAACAAAATAAAAACAAATAAAACAGCTTTCTAAGACATCAGAATGTGAGTGAGGAGGAAGAGGTTTTGTTTGTTTGTTTTGGTACGGAGATTGAACTCCGGACCTTGTGCTTTCGAGGCAGGTGGTGGAACCACTGAGCTAAGCCCCCAGCCCCCTTTTTTTGTTTGTTTGTTTCATTTTTAGTTCTTGGGACAGAGTCTTGCCGCGTAGTTTAGATTGGCCTTGAACTCACTATGTAGCCCAAGCTGGCTTTGAACGCTCAGCAATCCTCCTGCCTCAGCCTCCTGAATGCTAGGGTTACAGGCCTGCACCACCATGCCCTGCTGAGGAGAATGTATTTTAGTTCCTGCAGATGGCACCGGTTCTAACTGATCCATAATGCCAAGGAATAAGAGAAGGAGAAGGAAGAGCCAACCCCATGAAACAAGGTTGTTGTGTGACCTTAAAATGCAGACTAAACTGTACATTGGGAGCTGCTTGTTCACACTTTCCCAGCCTCTCCCCAGTTTCTGGACCCCTGTGGTATTCTGTTTGATCAATTCTGAGTACACTCTCCCCTGGCCTATCCCACTGGGTACCAGCTCACCAGTTTTCTGCAAGGCAGGCTCCTGAGACACAAGGGAACCCGTGCCTTGTGTGGACCACCACCATTTACCACCTGGGTGTCCAGAAAAACAGCCTTCCCACACCCTCCTTGGCCTTCTGCAAACTTGCTGCTGCACCAGAGAGCTGGTGGGGCTGGTCCAGAGGTTCTCCTCAACTCCCTCTCCCCTAGCCTTCCCCTGCTCCCCTCCCACCTTCTCACTTTCCTGTCCCTGGGAGAGGGGGAGACTGAGCTCCAGCCCTTCATGAGAAAGGGCTGATAGCTAGGCTCAGACAGGCTGGAGCCCAGCCTTCCCTGGCTCAAGGGTCGAAAGCCTGAAGAAGCTTAGAGAGGGCCGGGGATTTAGCTCAGTGGTTTCGCCGCCTGCTGCACAAGTGCAAGGACCTGAGTTCGATCCCTGGTACCAAAAAAAAAAAAAAAAAAAACCCACAAAAACAAGTTTAGAGAGCATTCCTTGATCTCCATCTGGCTTTGTGTTCTCCTCTGTAAGTGCATACAGATGGACTAGTTTAGTGGTTTTCAAGGTGAGATTGGCCAGTTGCATCAGAGTCACCAGGGTACTTATTAAAATGCTGGTTCCTGGGTACCTACTCTATGAATTCAGTTCAGTAAGACTGGGGTGTGGCTTTCAGGAATCTGTTTTCATACACATCCCAGGTGAGTGTGGTGCACAGTAAAGTTGTGACTCCCTGAGCCAGATGCAATCTGAGACCTCCGCAGCATCAAGGTTCTCTAGTCCTCCATTTAATAGAAGAGGCTGAATGGAAAGGCCTTTGCCCAAGGTTATGTAGTATTTTGAAGGCCAAAGAACTTGGTCTTCTGCCTCCTAGGGCAGGATCTTTGTGCTGCAGCTTAGAGTCAGATCCAGGAGGATAGGAGAGACAAAAGAGGGGTGGGGTGAGTGAAGAACTATGAGGCAAGAGTTGTGGTCCCTGCCCCCAAACCCCTTCTCCATTCACTTTGCTTTTGGGCAATTTCCACCAAACCTGGGTGGGGATGGTGGGGTTCCGGTGTTGAAATGGACAGACATAAACACCCCACCCACTCTGCCCACTGGCCAAGGGCTTGTGCCTACACCAACTCAGCGCTGGAGATGGCAGTGTAACAAAGGGGTGGAGCAAGCGGCACAGGAGATCCTCTTTCAAAAGGATAAATTGTAGTTCCTGCTAATTTTGTGATAATTCCAAGAGTGGATTCCATATTGTACAGCTGCAATGGGCCCTGTTTCTGGTGGGTGGTCTAAAGTCATGCAATCTGAGATCATTCAGTCCTATTCTCTGTCCTTCTATAAGTTTTCTTCACCCCTAGCCTGCCTCCCATTCTTATTATTATTATTTTTTATTTTGGTACCAGGGATCGAACTTGGGTCCTTGAGCTTGCAAAGCAGGCAGTGAAACCACTGAGCTAAATCCCTGGCCCTCCCATTCTTTTTTTTTGGTACTGGGGATCGAACTCTGAACTTTGCACTTTCGAGGCAGGCGCCAGACCCACTGAGCTAAATCCCCAGTCTTCTCCCATTTTTTTTTTAATTGGTTGTGGTGGTGGCATGTAGGGTGTGTGCAGTTTTTGACCCTAAGACATTAGGAGGCTCCTGCCAAATTCTACTTGGACTCTTTTGCAGCAGACAAGAACAAATGCAGAGATGAGTGTCAGGGAGTAGAGAGGTAGCACTAGGAGAGGGATCAACAGAGGAAATGATCAATGCATGGGGAAGAGTTTGCTAAGAACTCTAAACTGCTCAAGCAGAAAGGGACTTCCAAGTTCAAGTAGTCCAACTCTCTGGTTTTACAAAGGAGGAAACAGGCCCAGAGCAGTGAGATGAATTGCCCAACATCAGACTGCTGCTTTGCGGCAGAGCTGCCACTAGACATGAGGCCAAAAGAAGAGAAGAGGGGCTGGAGGGGAGTATGGATTCAGGGGTCTAAAGAGAGGTACTGCCCAGGAAAAAAGGGACTGAGACTCCGTAGTACAGACAGACTGAGGAGGATGGACAGTACTGGCTCTGAGTGTGGAGACCCAGCAGTGTGATGGGAAGGTACCTGGAAGGTGCTGCAGGGGAGTGAAGTTAGGTTACAGGCCTCATCATGCCATTTACCAGCTTGGGATTCTTTTTTTCTTACTTTCTTTTCCTGGTAGCTTGGGTCTCAATTTCTGAATGGACCTTCCAGGATCTTTGTGAAAATCAATCTTACTGGCATAGCTCTTGACAAGTGCTTATGAACTAAGTCTTTGCTATGGTTGTTATGTTATCTTGGAAGACAAGAGATGCCCCTGGGTGGGGTGGGGTATGGCCAAGATGCCCCTGTTGGGACACAGGGTAGAGGTTCAGTGTCTCTGGAGCCCAATCCTCCTTTGCCTCTGCTGCCTGAAGCTGATAAAACTCTTATCTGTCTGGCCCAGGCAGGGAAGCCCAGGGTCAGGATGGCAGGGCTGCTATCAGCAGCCAGGCCTGGGCCATATCTTCAAGAAGGGGAGGGGCTGTCTGCTTACTTCCCACAACACACTCCTTGGGGATCCCCAAGCACTTAGTCTCATCTTGAAGAAAGAAGGTTGAGACCCTAAAACTGAGGACACGGGAGGAAAGCAGGGAATACTCTTGATGTTTCCTCACAAAATGAAAGAACAAAGCAACCAAAAAACACTGGAAGATCTGACTCTGTCTCTGACCATGACTACAGTTTGGGGGAGCAAGAAGTAGGGGAGAAAGAAGGCATCTTATTGGAAAAAAAGGTAAAAACCTATGGTGTTCCCAAAGGAAGTGACAATGGCTGTCCACACCACAGAGAAGAACTTGCCAGGTGAACGGGGTGGCTGACAAGTCCAGCATGAGTAGGGGAGGAGCTGGGGGGGACCCCTCCACAGAGGCAGGACGTATGCCAAATCTAGCAGGAGCAGCTCTAATACCTTTCTCCCTTCTGCACAGGTTGCTGGGCCCTTTGGTCTTTGGGAAAACCTGGACCAGACCCTGGCCCAGTAGGATGCCCCCCTGTCCTCCTCAGCAGAGCAGGAACAGGGTAACTCAGCTGCCCTTGCTGGAGGTGGGCGAGATGGAACTGACTTGGCAAGAGATCATGTCCATCACTGAGCTGCAGGTGAGCAGGGCTGGGGAGAAGGGAGAGAAGCAGGGAGTCTGGCCTGAGGGAGGCAGGAGTGGGGAGGAAAAGGGCTCAGGGCAAGAAGTGTTGCAGACCCTGGAGAAGAAGCGCTGGAGTATGTGGGAAATGTGGATGAAAACCCTGAGGAACCTGGAGAAAATGGAGAGTGGGAGAGCAGGAGATAGGAGTGGTGGGGAGGGAGAGATCTGATTGGGGTGTAGGCTTCTTGCAGCAGGCCCTCTGCTCAGGCCTCTACCTCTCTCTACTCCCCTCCTGCTCTCTCCTCCGTCTCTCACCCTCTTCTGTTCTGACCTCCCTCTCCCCCAGCCCTGCTCATCTTCACTCATTTTCTCCCCAGCCCTTAGCAACTGGTCCCCTTTCTCCCAGGTAGCAGAGAAAGAGTAGTTCAGGGGCCTCAGGAAGGAGAGTCAGACTATGCTGGGGTCCTCTCCTCCTGCAGGTTGGACAAAGGGGTGTCTGTTGGCTTAACAATGATGCCTTTGTCCCTCTCTGCACTGGAGCAGGGTGGGTCCCTGATGTGGGTTGGGGGCCTTGTTTCCAGCATGTTCTTTCCTCACTGCACCTGGGCAGGGACCGAAAGGAGAGAGCAGAGCTTGGGCTGCCTCCCCAAGGTGCTTGTTCACTCCCAGCCCTCCCCTGCCCCTAGGCCTGGCGCCCTCAGGATTTGCCCCAAGCCCTCCTTTCCGAACAATAGCTCCCTCTTCTGGGCACCCAGGGCATGGCCAGGCTGTGAACTTGACCTTTTTTTTCCTTTTTTTGGTACGGGGATCAAACTCGGGTCCTTGCACTTGCAAGGCAGGCACCAGAACCACTGAGCTAAATCCCCGGCCTATGAACTTGACCTTTTGACCCTAGGTAACCAATGCAGGAAAGGATGCTAAGGGGTCATCTTGGAGAACATGGACTTATTTTCCTGAAAGAATTAAAGGAGTCATTTCTACTCAGAGCTTCTTCTGAGGAGATTCTGTAACTTCCAGTGTTAAGTGGTCTTCTCTATTTTTTTTTTTTTAAATCAGGGTCTTGGTATGCAGTTCAGACCACTGAACTATGGAGCCCAGGCTGGCCTCAAACTCATGAGGTGGGTCATCCTGCCTCAGCCTACCAAGTGCTGGGATCATAGGCGTGCACCACCACACCCGTGCTTCCAGGGATTTTTTTTTTTTTTTTCCTGGTACTGAGGATTGAACTCGGGACCTTGCACTTTCCAGCCATGCGTCTGAACCACTGAGCTAAATCCCCGGCCCTTCCAGTGATTTTTGACAACTTTCCACTCTCTTGTTACCATTTCATTTCGCTGGGTCTTTCAGAAGGACCTCACTTGATCCTGAGAGAGTTCCAGTGTCTCTCCCTGATATGTTGCTCAACCTGGAATTTACAGTCTTCCCACCTCAGGCTCCTAAATTACACCTAGGATTATAGGCGTGCACCATGGTACCTGGTTTATTGGTTTCTCTTTCTCAGCCTGTCTCCACATTCTTTGTATCTTTCCTTACAGGGTCTAAATGCTCCAAGTGAGCCATCATTTGAGACCCAAGCCTCAGCCCCATACCCTGGACCTCCACCATCTCTCTCCTACTGCCCCTGCTCAGTGCACCCAGACTCGGGCTTCCCCCTTCCTCCACCACCTTATGAGCTCCCAGCATCTGCACCCCATGTACCAGATCCCCCATACTCCTACAGCAACATGGTCATACCAGTCACCAAGCCACTGACCCTCTCTGGCCTGCTCAATGAGCCCCTCCCAGACCCCTTAGCCATTTTGGACATTGGGCTGCCAGCGGGGCCACCCAAGACCCAAGAGGACCCAGAATCCGATTCAGGATTATCCCTCAACTACAGTGATGCCGAATCTCTTGAGCTGGAGGGGACAGAGGCCGGTCGGCAGCAGAGCGAGTATGTAGAGATGTACCCAGTGGAGTACGCTTACTCACTCATGCCCAGCTCCTTAGCCCACCCCAACTATGCCTTGCCTTCTGCTGAGCCCTCCATGGCCTTAGAGCCCTCCACAGGCCCTGTACGACCTAAGCCTGCTGCACGGGGGGAGGTGGGCAGTCGGGATGAGCGGCGGGCACTGGCCATGAAGATCCCCTTCCCAACGGAGAAGATTGTCAACTTGCCGGTAGATGACTTTAATGAGCTGTTGGCACGGTACCCGTTGACGGAGAGCCAGCTGGCGCTAGTTCGGGACATCCGACGGCGGGGCAAGAACAAGGTGGCCGCCCAGAACTGTCGCAAGAGAAAGCTGGAGACCATCGTACAACTGGAGCGGGAGTTGGAACGGCTGGGCAATGAAAGGGAGCGGCTTCTTAGGGCTCGAGGGGAGGCTGACCGTACCCTGGAGGTCATGCGCCAACAACTGGCGGAGCTGTACCATGACATTTTCCAGCACCTTCGGGATGAGGCAGGCAACAGCTACTCCCCAGAAGAGTATGCACTGCAACAGGCCGCGGACGGGGCCATCTTCCTGGTGCCCCGGGGTGTCAAAATGGAGGCCACAGACTGAGCACCCAGAGTGGGGGAGACATGCTGGGGATGTATTTCCCTTATTCCCTTCAGATAAAGGTTCTCCCCAGCTCTGAGACCTAAAAGGTGCTAAGTTGTCTAGACCAAGAGGACAACAAAGGGAAGCCCAGCATTTGGAAGTTCCAAGGTCTGTTCTCTGAGGCTTGCCTGGAGGCTGGGGAGGGACTTAGCTTCCCAGCCCAACCTCTTCCACTTGTCTAGGCTTTGGTCTATAAAGAGCTCTTACAGAAATAGCTTTTTATTGGTTTTTTTTTTGGTTTTTGAGACAAGGTCTCCCTATGTAATTCAGGCTGGCATTGAACTGTGTAGCCCAGGTTGGCCTCAAACTCATGGTGGTCCTCCTGCCTCAGCCTCCTGAGTGCTGGGATTACAGGCATGCGCCACCAAGCCCCAAGTGCCTTCTTTTTTTTTTGGTATCGGGGATCGAACTTGGGTCCTTGTGCTTGCACACCAGGCGGCGAAACCACTGAGCTAAATCCCCAGCCCAAGTGCCTTCTTTCTTGAGGGAGGTGATGAAGCTGAACATTCGTCAGATCACTGCTTGTTGGGGGTGGGGAGGGTCTTGGACTCACTAGGTAGTCGAGGTTGGCCTCAAACTTGCAATTTTCCTGCCTCAGTGGCTCCCTATTCCTAAAGCTGGGAGAGCTCTCAAGGCTGGCTAGATCCTCAACGTAAGATCCCTGAAGTTTATGTCTCTTCTTTCTCAAATCTTGGAACAACAAAGCAAAACACAACCTAGAATACCCATTGGCCTATTTTTGTTATTTTCCTCCTTACTCAGCCTGGCTCCTGATGTGGCAGAACTTTCTCAGAAGGCTGGGCTATTCTCAAGTGGAAGGAGAGTTTAATTAGACACTGAAATTTCAAAGTATTTCACTCAAGCCTTTGGTAAAATATGCTGCACAGTGGAATAAAATATGCATTCCTGTGAACCTTTCTCTTTGGTTATGGTAGATAAACACTACCCAATACTTTTCTCTCTCCCTTGTAACAATACAGTTGACTAAATTTCAGATTTTTTTTTTGGAGACAGGTTCTCAATGTGTAGCTCAGGCTGACTTTAAACTGACAGGGATCCTCCTGCCTCAGCCTCCCAAGTGCTGGGATTATAGGCATGCGATACCACACCTAGTGAAATTTCAGATTCTTTAGCCACATTGAAATCCAGTCAAACAACTGGTTGTGGTGGCACAAACCTGTAATACCAGTACTTGGGAGGCTGAGGCAGGAGGATCACTGTGAGTTCAAGGCCAGCCTGAAGTACATAGGGAGACAAGCTCACCAAGAAAAAAAAAAATCCAATCAGGCCTCCCTGACACAGCATGCACTCTCGGTGGAGGTAAGTGGTTCTCAGTCTTTCCAGTCACTAAATCACACATCTAACCTCTTTGGAGGTTTTTTGTTTTCCCCTCTGTCCTACTATTTTACAAGCTTCAAGAGGAAAACCTTACTTCCAGTTCTGATCTAAACACCAGAGATGTTGGGACCCTAAAGCAGACAAGTGATTCGAGATACAAGGGAATATAAAATGTTCATCCCCACACGTTCTGGAAAATACAGTTCTAGCCCAGATTTAAGGCAAGAAAGCAATTTGAATCTCCCTGTTCCTAACAGATTTGAATATACTCCAGACAACTTGTCCACTTCTAAATTCCCTCAAAAGATTGACAGTATTCTTATGTTTCAAACTGTAAAGGGCAGGGTCTTGGGCTGTCTGCAAGTTTGATTGTATTTTGCCTAAGGAACACCAAGGATTTTTCTATTCTATCCAAGTTCATAAAAAAGGTAGTAACTGGCAAATCCAGACATTTTACCTAGTTAAGTTCCAAGTTTGATGATACAGTGAACAGGAGAGAAAATGCTGTGGTCACAGAAACCACACTAAAATGGAGAATACTGTACTATGGGGTACACAGTGGTTTTTGGAGTTGAGATCCAGTGGGTGCAGGAACTTGGACAAGGTTATCTTCCTTGAATCTACTTGCTTATGTAGAAAATACAAAATTTACTTTTCAACCTTGTATAAACATACAGTACAGCAAAGTACATGGATTATAATAGGAAGAATGGAAATAGAAATATTTATCGAACTGTTTAGCTAGTGAGCTGTCCTATGCTTCCAATGGTATCCAAAATAAGAACCCTCTTCTAGCAAATTCAAGTTACGAATAAAGTGAGAAACCAAGATGAGTTCCAGGCAAGCCTAGGCTCCATAGTGAATTCAAAATCATCTCATAAGGAAAACCATGTCATTCTTTTCAAATATCTAAGATACCTTAGGCCCCTATGTTGAGTATTTCAGAATGAAGTGAAGGCAAGCTTTTCCCTACAATTTACCTTATCCCTACATAGTTCAGTTCAGGCTGGCCTCAAAACTCACAGTAATCCTGTGTTCAGCTTCCTGAGTGCTAGGGTTACAGGCAGGTCCACCATACCCATCCCTACTTAAGATTCAAAACTTAGGCTGGATAGGTGAACTAATGAGAAACCTGAGCATTTGCTACCAGGTAAGTTACTGCTTCTGTATTGCTCTGAAAATTTCAGGTTGATGCAGGCTACAGTAGTGGTCACCTACAATCCCAGTACTCTGGGGGCCCTGAAGCAGGATGGTAAATTTGAGCCCAACCTAGACAACTTAGCAACACCCTATTGTTATAGAATCCACTTGTCAAAACAGGCTTTTGAAAGCTTATTCCAGTGGACAGGAACTAAAATCAGAGATTCTAGCAGCTGGCTGGGAAGTCACCTCATATCTGTGTGTGGATGGGCTGACATTGGGAGACAGCAGCTAGCTGGGAGATTTCATCCACGAGTGGATGGGTAACACTGAGATATTAGCACCCAACAGGGAAGGCAATTAGGCTTATATAGGTTTTGAAGGGGCTAAGGAATCTGGGGTGAATGAAATATTTCACTTGGATGCTCAAGGACAATCTGCTCAGGTGTGTACACAATTATTGGACTACTCAGTGCCCAGGGGTTGTATACGTTTGAGTCCATTTGCCCTATATACTGAGAAACTGCTGTTTCCTAAAAGCACCGTTTGTTGTCCTGTTGGGTCTGTGAAGGACTCACTTAAGTCAGGCCTGACACCTATCTCAAAGTAAAAAGGGCTGAAGGTATCAGTGTGAAAGCCCTGGGGTTCAATCTCTAGTATGGCAGAGGGAGTAACTAAGACTCCTGCATATTTGGTGGTCTTTTTTTTTTTGGTACTGGGGATCAAACATGGGACTTCGCACTTGCAAGATAGGTGGCAGCGCCACTGAGCTAAATCCCAGGCCATGGTTTTAAACATTTATGCTGTCTTAGGTCTCTAAAACATCTAGCTTTAAATAGTGTCCACCTACTTAATGCCATGTCCAACATGAAACTTAACAAGAGTGGGGCTTTGCTTTTTAAAAATTGTAGCTTACCAGACAAAAATAAACATCACTGACACATTTCCTTCCTACTCCCACATCTGAAATGGGATGAATGCCATACCCTAAATAAAAGGAGACAAGGAAAATAAGCTGAATTAAAGTAGTTTATTTAAAAATCCATTCACAAAATTGAATGATTAATCAGAGCTGCAGAACAGCTAAAACCAACTGCATGGCAGTGAGAATGAAGTAGTGGCTCAGACAAAGGTTGTCCTCACAAGGATGTCCCCTGCAAAAAGAGAAAGAGCTCATCAAGTATTTTAACATAAGGAAAGTCACAGGGCTCTACAACTGCATCTACCATTACTGAGAACACCAGATTGCTTTTTATACGTGAGCGACCTCTTTTTTGAGGTGTGGCAGTACACACCTGTAATCCTAGCACTAGGGAAGGGCAGAGGCAGGAGCAATTAAGTTCAAAGCCAGCCTAGACCACAGCAAAACCTTGTCTTAAAAAAATCCAAAATTGCCCTTTATAGCTGGAGGATCACAAGTTTGAGGGCAGGCCTGGGCAATTGAGCAACACTGTCTCAAAGCGTGAGCAATGTAGGTTAGTGGTAAAGTGGTTGGTGGCACCTCAGCCTAACTAGCTGCTTTAAAACATTTTGGTGATTACAACTGGACTAGATGAGATCTTTTGGTTACAACAGGGCATGGCCTGTCATTCTTTTTAGTTTGAGAATACAAAAAGCACTCTTGGTCATTTATGAAAACTTACCTTTTAGCTATGAACTTGGAAGTTTAAAAGAAAATTAACAGCTGATAAGCTTGTAGCAGATTCCTCCCCTAGAAAAGTAAACAATCTTTAGAACTGGCTCTTTTCTGAGACCAAGGCCCATCTTGAAGCTACAACCCCCCTCCCTCCCATTAATGGCCCACCCTCCTCCCACCATTTTGGGGAAAGGGTTCTAATGCATTACTTTGAGCCACTGTTTTAATGAAATGGGTCAAAGGATAAAACTAATGGGCAATATTATCTTCAGAATAGAATTAATGTGCTTATTATCTTCAGAATAGAATTAATGTGCTTATTTACTTCATTTGGGAGCCAACAATAATAGTAGGGCATCAATTTAAACATTCTCCAGAAAAACCAAGTTCAGCTTAACTGGACTAATTTTGGCTCAATATTATTAAGGAAAATGCAATAGAAAACTGGATTTTTATGTTAACTAAATGGACATGAGTAAAATCTGTTCTTACCTACCAGCATAGCAATAAAACCTTTCCTCCTGGTTCTTACTGCTAGTCCTAAGAGTCAGGTGTGCCTTACTCTTGTCTGCCTCCTTCCTTGCGATGGTCACTGAAACTTCACTCTCCTAGCTTTCATGGAGTGCTGTGGCCTGCCCCTGGCTTATCTGTACTCCACATACCATAAGTGTCTACTCTCAGCTGCAGAGTGTCTGAGCTCGGAGCCATTCGCGCTATACTTGCTAGCAGTTCCTAGTAGCTGAACATCTCCTGGATCTTTAAAGGCATTGTCACGAATCCTGAGGTATCTGCAAACTCCCTCAATAGTTAAGGTTCCACCTGCTATTGCAAACTCAGCCAGTATCAAGGATCTAACGTCCATGCTTTCCCACCCCCCACCACCTCCCCCCCCACTTTCCCCAACCCTCCTCCCCAGACTTCCAAGTAACACACCCATCGGATGGATACAGTCCTAATGAAAAACAATAATCTATGCTACTAATAAATACAATGGCACCAAAGTTGAGAGTACCAAAGGGAAGGCTCAAAAGAAACTATACAAATAACAATGGTTGGAATAGTTTGGGATTTCCATACAATTAACACTTTTAAGATGATTGTGTGACCTTGTGCCATGTTTAAAGGAAAACTGCAGCAAAGATGAAATTAGGCAGAAAATGATTATTTCTATAGCTTTAATCTCCAAATAATTGGTCGACCTTCAGACCCACCCACCCACGACCCAACAAAACTGCAGTTTTCCTTTAATGTAAACCTATTTGTTAAAATTCTTACTGGTACTTGTAACTTAAAAAAAAAAAAAAAAAAAAACCTTTGCAAAATTTCTAATCTAGATTTATGGGGCAGCTTTAGCCAGCAGCTGGTTGCTATTCTCTGGCAGAGCTTTGAACTTGTATTGTGATAGAAGCATTCAACATTTGTCAGGAGCAATGGGTAGGGAAAAAAGTACAAATCTCTGCCAGTCCCAAATCCATACAGTTGTCATTCCATTCAAGAGAAATCGTTTATTGATTACACATAATAATGGATGATACATAGCTTCAATCCCATCTATCATTTTATCTGGTACCATTATTCAATTTAGATATTGTATAGGGTGTGCCAACAATCATTTTTATAACCAAATAACTGACTCTGCTTGCTTGGGTGACCTTTTTAATGGTCAAATTCACAGGTCACAATAGTAACTGTCAGTTCAACTACACCAAGGTTTCTGAAGACAATGGCTTCATTACCCAAGCAATTGTGAAGAAACTTTTAAATGGAACCTGGTATCACCCTGAAGGAATTCTAACTTCACACTGTTGGGGATGTTTACCAAGATGGCTTCAGAGTAGACTAACTTTACACAGCACATTTAAAAAAAAGACACATTTATTCAGCGTCATGATCAGACTATTACATTTAGCAATCAACAGCATGGGTGCAAAAAAAAAAGTCTACATTAAAACCCCTTGTTGGAATGCTTTACACTTTCCACAGAACAGAAACTAAAATAACCTGTTATACAATTAGTCACAAATACAGTCCTCGAGTTTTTTTGCCCATACACGAGTATTGTCTAAAACATGTCTTCTTTGTAGCAGCTAGGCCCTGCCACCACTGTGCTTGGCTGAGTTCACAAATCTGTTGTAACCTGTAGCTTCCCTGTCACTTCTCTGGCTCTCCTCTCCTGCTAAGCTTTGTTTCCTGTTGAACAATATGGAATAAAGTTGTTAATCTAAACATATTAAGACTCAAGGCTATAATCCAACAGCAAGTTGTTTCCCACAAATTTTGCTGATCTGAACATTAATATCCACAATTTTACTGCAATTATAATGTTAACTATGTCACACTGCTCAGCTACATTAGGGTTACTGGGTTTATCAGCAATTATGAAAATTTAAGTCAACACAAAAAAAGGGGTTGGTTACCTGGCAGTATTAAAACCTTCTGCCACTGCCATAGCTACTGCTGCTGCTGGAACCGCCATAGCCACCTGAAATAAAATCTCTTTTAGGCTTTAGAAGTACTAACAGAAATGATTTTAAATTTAAGACAATCCCAAGTTCATATTCATGAACCTGGCTATTCAAAATAACTCTTGCCTAAACTGACTAAAGGTTATCAGTCAAATGGATTTCTTAATTTGATTGCAAATCACAAAAGTTTGATGACTTTAAATAGCAGGATTTTACTATCCACACATACCAATTTGATGAGCTAACAGATTTCTTGCTAGTACCCGCTCTACTCAGCCCTCTGCCATTATTTCCTACTATATAGTATACCTTGATTTCGTGGTTTGGCAAAGTATTGGCCTCCACCACCATAGGGCCCAGAGCTTCTGCCGCCAAAGTTTCCTCCCTTCATGGGTCCAAAATTTGAAGACTGATTGTTGTAATTGCCAAAATCATTGTAGCCTCCACCACCTCCAAAACTGCTTCCTAGGAATGGAAAAAGTCCTTTATCTGTTACTTGGAGAAGATGATTGATGGTTCCCAACTGTGCTTAGTGTTCAGAATGAAAGAGGTCACATTAGCTGCCTTCCTTTCTCCCAAACTGGTGCTCCAAATTCTTTGTACTTCATTCTCTGCATAAGGCACTCATGAATAATGCAGCATTAAGAAAAATCAACCGAACTCACCATGATACACTTTTGAGTTTTCCTTAGTGACACTTACAAGCACTCTCCAGTCTTGAAGGCCTTTATGTATTCCAGGCCAGTGTAAACAAATTTTGTGCATATAGATCAACTAAGTGCCTAAGGTCCCAAAGAAGTTTAGATACATCCTGCCACGGTACTGCTAATCTAACTTAAATTCAAGACACCACTATCCACTTATCCAACTACTTATTTATTTGGGAGTGAGGCGGCCCCAGCTTAAAGCCAGGAGGTAGCACAGCAAGCTTGTTCGTAATGTACCATGCAGTGTACCACACAACGCTTTAAGAGCTTCAAATTCCAGTAAGGTCACAAACTCTAAAAGGCTAATCTAGCTATCACACCAAATACTTGGATCACTGGATACCTACCACTACCACCGCCAAAGCCGCCTCCGCCTCCTCCGTTGTTATAGCTGTCATAGCTGCCACTCCCGCCATAGCCACTGCCCTGGTTTCCATAACCCTGTCCACCACTTCCATAGCCTCTGCTTCCTCCAGAGTAACCAGGGCCGCCTCCTCCATAACCACCTACAAGAATACAATTCTTCTCAATAAGACAAAAGTATTTAACAATAAAAATATGTTCAAGTGTAATGGCTGAAGGCCTGTTCACAGCATGCGTATTATGGGCTGAGGTGAGCTTGTCATGCACTAGGTTTTAGTTTCTACTAGCCTACTCTAAAGGTACAGGTTGCCAAAAAATTTTACTTACATATTCCCTTAAAAACTTACCATCATTACCAAATCCATTGTAGCCATCCCCACTGCCACCATATCCACCTCCACCACGGCTGCCACTAAAGCCACCTAGAATGAAATTTTAAATTAGGTTTGATACACATTAATTGGACAGCATGGACTAATTCAAAAAAATGTAACTAAATTTGGCTTAGGAAGCTTAGATAAAATGTAACTCTGAAAATGTAGGCTAATAGTTACAAAAAGAACAGATGAAATACAAAATCACTATTACATAAACCTTACCTCGACCACTGAAGTTTCCTCCCCGACCGAAATTGTCATTGCCACCAAAACCACCTCCACGGCCACCACCAAAATTTCCAGAACCACTTCGACCTTAAAAGTTAAGTTCAAGCGTTAAGACATAGTTTGTAGTAGCTCGAGTTTACCTCTTAAGGTTTAACTAAGCATAAAACATACCTCTTTGGCTAGATGAAGCACTAGCCATCTCCTGTTTCGACAGGGCTTTCCTCACTTCACAGTTGTGGCCGTTCACAGTATGGTATTTCTGAACTAAAAAAATTTAAAGTGAAACAAGGCCTTAGGGTTTAAACAACTTACTGTTTTACAGTCCTTAGTAAATGCTACTGACTTGCTACTTACTGACAATCTTATCCACAGAATCATGATCATCAAAGGTTACAAAAGCAAAGCCCCTCTTCTTCCCACTGCCTCTGTCAGTCATGATTTCAATCACTTCAATTTTTCCATACTGTTCAAAATAATCTCGTAGGTGATGTTCTTCAGTATCTTCTTTAATGCCACCAACGAAGATCTTCTTCACAGTTAAGTGGGCACCCGGTCTTTGAGAATCCTAACAGAATGAAAACCGCTTAAGTTATTTAGATGAGCAAAACTTGCCCTCACATTTAAATAACTTAAGTTTAGATCTCTTTGAAATCTGGTACCACTATTAACACATCACCAAGAAAAAACAAAGGGTAAAAATAATTGCTCACTTCTCTTGAGACAGCTCTCTTTGGTTCCACAACTCTTCCATCCACCTTGTGTGGCCTTGCGTTCATGGCTGCATCCACCTCTTCCACAGTGGCGTAAGTGACAAACCCAAAGCCCCTGGAGCGCTTGGTGTTTGGATCTCTCATTACCTGAGAACAGTTAATTCATTAACACGTGGTCTGACTCCGGAAGTTGGGAGTCATTTATTTCTACTTCAAGTGTGGCCAACAAGAAACTTTATACCAAGCCTGTATACAACGCCTTTCAGTTTCCCACAACCAGATTTAGGAAGTAACTTTGAATACTGGATAACAAAGCAAGTTCCTTTGCCAAATTATTCCTATAATTCTACGAACTACCGTCATAAAACATTCAGACAAGAACTACAGCCAGATAAGCTCAGGAATCAGCTAGTTATATGGCCTTTTGTCCCTTCCAGTTCTTACCACACAGTCCGTAAGCGTTCCCCATTGCTCAAAATGGCTTCTCAGACTCTCATCTGTTGTTTCAAAGCTCAGCCCTCCGATGAACAGCTTCCGCAGCTGTTCGGGCTCCTTAGGAGACTACAGTGGAGAAGAGGAGCATTTAATGGAGATAACATTTTGAAAAGCAAAAGCAGGCAACAACCTAAGAAGCACTCATTGTTCGTTCAGGCCACAACAAAACACGTGCTTCTCCCTCTAGGAGCGGTGGTGCCGTCGAGGGCTGGGCAGCCGCTAGCGCATGCGTCCCTCCTCCACTCCAGTCGCAGGCGCCAACAAAAGGCCAGGGCGGGAGAGTGCGTCGCCAGGACCACAGCAATAACTCTTTTAAAATATTCGCCCAGAAAACAAAGTATAAAACAGACTGTATATGCCCAGGAGTGTGGCCACGAGCAACTATCCCGAGAGATAATTAACGGTTGGCGGGAGCAGCCTCATGGCGACGACGAAGACAAAATGGCGACCTGAACTTTGGTAGTAGGCCCCGGCTGCGGCCGAAGAAACTGCAAAAAGCACTGGTGCGTGCAACGCAACCAAGCTACATCCTACCGAACTCCGGGAAAGGCGAGAAAGAAAAGTTGGCAAAATCGTCTTCCTTACCTCTGACTTAGACATGACGGCAGTCGGAAGAGAAACTAAAGATGCTTCCTCGGCGGTGTCCACGAGCAAAAAGGAGTGAGCTACCGAACGTACTCAGCAGCCTACCTCCTATCTCGCCTTTTTATCCCGCCTCCGCGCTTACGGCATTGGTAGACTCCGCCCCTGCCCAGCTCTCATTGGATAGTTGAAACCGTTTACCCCTACTATTGGTCCTTGATATGCGTACGCCCTTAGACGTCATCCGTTTGGGCGGTCTACGAAGGCTCCGCCCCTTTGAGTGCATTGGTTCCTGAGGAATGATAGTGTTACCCAGTTTGATTGGCTACCTTACCAATCATTCATATTTGAATGTGCCCAGGGATTTAAATGATTTTTTAATCCTCCACGCGCAAATATTATCTTCAACCCGCTTTGCAAAGGGTGATTAATACTATACGTTAGGAAAGGAGTTTGTGACAAAACTTTCTTTGCCTTGACCACCAATTGAGCGCACGTGTAGTAAAATGGCGAGTTTACGCAGGCGTATTAAGAAGTTCCGCCTGCCGCTTGGGACACGTGAAATGGCGGGCGAGAGAGGGCGGTGAACCCACGGCGCCTGCGTGGCGGCGAGCGTTGTGCCCTGTTTTGCGCAGGCGTTATGGGCGGAGAAAGGGTCCCGTTCCAGGATTGGTTGCGCAGGCGCAGGGAAGGATCCGTTTTGGCGGGCGGTTGGCGTTGCGCAGAAGGCGGCGGCAGCAGTGGCCTGTGGTGCAGCCTCACCACACGACAGGGCGGGCGTTAGTGTGAGTGATCACTCTCGATCCCAGGTAAGTGGCAGAGAGTCTTACTTATACATAGGAGATCTTCAACCGGCCCCTGTTGGGCCCGTTATTGTGTGAAATGAATGGATCGCGGGGTGGGGGGGGATAGTGAAGGGACAGCGAAGGGTCGGGCCAACCAATAGAAGAACAGGGGGCGGGATGTTTTATTCCTGCAGGTTCTTTGGAGCTGTGCAGCCGAAGAGTTTGACTGGCGAGTGTATAGGCCAATTGGGTCTGCCTCGAGCTGCCGACTGATCGGCCCTTGGGCCATCGGAATGTGGGAGGCGGGTTTTCTTCTCCTCAGCAGCGTCTCACTGAGCCAGTGAGCACGAAGCGCGCGGTAGGTCGGCCTTCTCCGAGAGGCAGTGGTTTGACTCCAGTGGGGAGCGCGGGAGTCGGGCGGTTAAGAAGGTGGACCACATCCGGAGTTTGTCCCCGCTCCTAAAGAGGGGGATCTTAGACTTGCAGTTGTTGAGGGAGGAATTCAGTGTTAGACGAAAGGGTTCGTTGGTAAACACTGTATGGAAGGCGTCCAAGAAAAATCTCCGTCATTAGAATGCATATTTACATGAACAAGTATTTGTAGGCCCACAGAAAAAGATCGGGAATGCTCCACATAAAAGTGTGTACTCCTAGGGACACACCGGGATCGCGGCAGGTTGGGTCTCTAATGTTTAAATCTTTTCAGGGATGATAATTTGTCATTAAAATTAAATAAAAAATTAAAAGACTTGTTTTTGTGTTTCCAGTCATCGTGTACTTACCACCACTCCTTTTCTCCATTATCTATTTCTCCATTTATCTTGGCCTCTTTCCCTGAGGAACTTTTCCTCCAATAAATATAGCTTTCTTTGCACCATTAAAGATGTTCTCAGCCCCCTCTCTGTTGTTCCCTTGAAAATATCTGACTTTAGATTAAAAAGAAGCTCTTTAAGGAGGGTATTTTTAGGGTATCAGGACAGAAGATGGATGCATCATCTGGATCACCATCCTCTTGATTAGATTTCCTTCAAAGTGTATTTTACACGTAGACTATCTCCTGTTGGTAATGCCACTATGCTTATTAGGATCATTCAGAAAAATCTATAATTTGGGGGGTTTTTGGTTTTGTTTTGTTTTTTTGAGACAGGGTCTCACTATGTAGTTCAGGCTGGCCTTGAACTCGAGATAATTCTGCCTCAGCCTCCCCAGTGGTGGGATTACAGCATGCACCAGAATGCCCAGCTAAAATTTTATTATGTTTTGGCTGTATTAGAATCGCATTACTTTATTGTTACTGATTTATTGAGGGCAAGGGGAAATTTTTAGGGTTCTTGTCTGGTACTGGGAATTGAACTCAGGACCTTGCACTTACCCAGGTGAGGTGCCACTGAATTACATCCCCGACCCTAGGGGAAATATTTAAGTGGTAATAAAGTCAACTACATCTGAAGTACACTTATGATTAGAGGCTTTTCTGCCATTGTACAAAAGAATTTATTTCAGTAGAGTTTAAAATGAACAAATTTCCACATTCACTGATCCTTGAAAAGGACAAAACTATATTTTGTAACTACATAGTTATAAACGTATTTGTAAGTATGCCAATAATGCAGTTGCTGAGCTTCTAAAAATTTATGTGATTGGGGCCAGGGATTTAGCTCCGTGGTGCTGCCCCTGGCCTGCCTCGAAAGCACAAGGTCCTGAGTTCAATCCTCGGTACCAGAAAAAAAAAAAACTTACATGATAATGGGTGGGCTAAGGATATTAAGATATATAAGGATAAGGATAATGGGCTAGGTTTATTTAGGTTTGAAAGGAATACTCCCACCCCACCCTGCAAAAAAAGGAAGGAGGGAAAAAATCTTTTTGCAGAGAGTGATTTGGTGCTAAGGGTTGATCTCAGGGCCTTACACATGCTAGGTGAGCACTCTACCACTAAGCTACATCCCCACCCCTTTTATTTTGAGACAGGTTTCTCCCCAAATTGCCTGGGTAGGCCTTTGTGATTCTCCTGCTTTAGCCTCCTGAGTAGATAGGATTATAGGTATGTGCCACAATAATGTCCAAAAATACAGTCTAAAATGCCTTTTGTGCTGGGTGTGGTGGCACACCTGTAATCCCAGTGTTCTGGTGGCAGAGGATCGCCACAAGTTTGAGGCCACCCTGGGCTGCATCAAGGTCAGCCTGAATGACGTAGCAAGACCCTGTCTTCCAAAAACAAAACGCTAGGCAATTGCTAGGGTGTATTATCTTCAGACTGTTCCAATAGGAAAAGATGGGTGAAGTGTTTAGGGAGTGGTCTTTGGTAAATGGGTCACTGATGTTTCTCTCCAAACATGGAATCATTGCCCCTTTGGATAAAAGCAAAACTTCAGTAAGGTTGTTTATCATTTCTTGAAAGTTAGACATGCAATTGAGTACATTTTGTGTTTGTTTGGCATGCTAAAATAATAACATATAGGGTTGGTGATGTAGCTTAATGGTGGAGCCCATGGTTAGCATACATAAGGCCCTGGGTTCAATTCTCAGGACCAAAAAAAGACACATGTTTTTAAGGAAGGTGAACTTTGCCCAGTTTGGGATACTTAGCAATTTAGTGAAATTATCTCAAAAAAAATTTTTGAGACCGTCTTGTGGGCTGGCCTTGAATTCACCAGGCTGCCTGCGAATTTGTGGTGATTGTTCAGTCTCCCAAATGCTGAGATTGCTGGCACGTGCCACCATGGCCAGCATGTCTCAACTCTTGACAGTACTTTAGAAAAAGGGAAAGGTTTGGAATCCAGGGTACAGAGGTTTCTGAGTAGTGAATTTTTGTGTTTAGTACTGAACCCACCTTGGCTTCGTACATGCCGACCACACTGACCCTGACGTACATCCTCAGCCCCTCTTGTTTCTATGAGGTGTTTTATGTAACAGCATGATTTCCATATTTTATTGCAATCATTGTTTAATAACTGCCTGGGAGACCTATTCTTGTTTTTGTTTTTTTACTTGGTCTTTTTATTTTCATTCACTTTACTTGAAATTGGGCCTAAACCATGCTGTTGATACTGATTTTTTTTAAATGTGTTTGTGGTACTGAGGATTAAATCAAGGACCTTCTCACTAAGCTATATCCCTAGCCCTTTTTTAGTTTGAGACAAGGTCTAAATCACCCAGGCTGGGCTCAAACTTTTGATCCTCTTGTCTCAGCCTCCCAGAGTGCTGGAATTACATGTGTGTACCACCATATGGGGCTTGGATTTTGATTTTAAAAACAAATTAGGGTGTATGATAGCACTTGACCCAGTGTAACTATTTGTACATTGTTATTTGTGAACTTAAACTCTGGGGAGTCATCTCTTGTCTGATATAAACTTTTGATTTTTCTTTCTTGCTCATAGAGGATGATTTTAACTGATCATTGTACTAATAGGGAAAAATCCAGGTCATCCTGAGAAGAGTTGGCTTATGCAGAGTCCAAAACACATTTGTTGGATTTCTGTAAGCCACTTGAAGCCACATATTCATTTCTGATGACAACTTTACACTTGTGCTGGCAGAACACCCACAGTGACAACTGCTGCCTATGTTTAGTCTGCCCAGGAGCTCAACCAGCTAGTGTGTTTGTGGGAAAACCTACACTGTTCTTGTTAGCAGCTATGTAAATATTAGACCTTTCTGAATGTGTCTTCTCAGGTCTGCCAGTTTATTTTTGGTCAAATCATTTCCTTCAGTTGCCTCAATTTTACCCTTTGACATGAGGTATTAAAGGTTTTAGGCACAATTATTTTTGGGTCAGTGATACTATGTATTTCTAATTTCTAATTGTTTTGGAGTGTGCTAGGGATTGAACTCAAGGTCTCAAGCATATAAAACACATCCCTCCACCTCCACCCCTGTACCGAGGATAAAACTCCGGACTAGGTACCACTGAGCTAAATCCCCAGCCCACAGTAAGACACATTCTTAACCACTGAGGCACCCCCTCACTCCCAGGGGTTTTTTTCTTTTCTTTTAAATTACTACTGAGTATTAAACCCAAGGCCTTAACACAGAGCTGCATACATCCCAGCTCTTTTAATTTTTTTTTTTTCCCCCAGCCCTGGAAACTGAAGGCTTCAGCCCCCCGAGGTCTTCACATTGAGCTTCATTCCCAGTCCTTTTTATTTCCCATTTTAACTTAGGATATCACTTAAGTAATGAGTTGCCCAGGCAGGGCTTGAATTTATAGCAACCTACCACAGATTTGCTACCTTCTTTGTTTATTTTTGAGAAAGGGTCTCCTATACAGTTCAAGCCAGCCTTGAGCTCACTATGTAGCCTAGGCTGGCCTCAAATTCAGGATCCTCCTGCTTTAGCCTCCAGAGTGGCAGGTTACAGGTGTGTACCACCCTGCCCAGATGACTTGCTAGTTTAAAACAACAGGAATTAGGCCTGTATATTGGTCCACGCCTGTAATCCCAGCACTTGGGAGGCTAAGGCAAGAGGATCACCACAAGTTTGAGGCCAGCCTGGACTATAAAGTGAGTTCAAGGCCAGCCTGAATTACAAAGTGATACTCTGTCTCAAAAGACAATAAAACAAAATAAACAAAAAAACAGGAATTGTTGGCCATGGTGGTGCACTCCTGTAATCCCAGCATTTGGAAGAGTGAGGCAGGAGGATAAACTGGGTTCAAAACCAGCCTGAGCTACATAGTGAAGACTGACTCAAAAAGAAAAAATCCAGGTGCCTTGGTGCACACCTGTCCCAGCGCTAGGGTTGAAGAAGAAGGATCACCATGAGTTCAAGGCCAGAGGCCAGCCTGAGACCCTGTCTCAAGAGAAAAAATAAAACAACACAATTTTATCTCAGCATTCTAGAGGCCAAAAGACTAATCAAAGTGTTGAGTCCCCTTGGAGGCTCCAAAGGAGAATCTCTTCCAGCTTCTGATGTCAGCATTCTTTTTGTTGTAGTTGTTTTTCTTTCAGTTACTGGGGATTGAAACCAAAGCCTTCACACTGACCTATATCCCCAGCCCCCCAGCCCGTCCCCCATACCAGGGATCGAACTCAGGACCTTGGGCTTGCAAGACAGGTAAGGCACCACTGAGCTAAATCCCTGGCCCTCCCAGCCCTTTTTTGGCTGGGGTTACCAGGGATCGAACTCAGGTCCTTGAGTTTGTGAGGCAGGTGGTAGAACCCCTGAGCTAAATCCCCGGCCCTCCCAGCCCTTTTTTAAAAAAAGAAGTTTGAAGTGGTTTTGCCAAGTTACCCAGGCTGATTTCAAATTTGAGATCTTCCTGCCTCAGCCTCCCAGTATGCTGAGATTACAGGTGTCCACTATCAGTTCCAACTAATTTCTTCATCTTGATGTAGAAAGAGTTGGATAGTTAACAACTTTCTTTTGAGCAAGTTGGTATTTTGAGACAAGGTCTTGCTCATTATGTAGGTCAGGCTGTCCTTGAACTTGAGGCAGTCCTCCTGCCTCAGCCTTATGCGTGTTGGGCTTACAGACATGTGCCACCATGCCCAGGAATAGTTAATAGCTTTTGAGACTAAAACTTATGAAGTGCGTCCTAAGTCATTTTGGAGTGTTTTTTTCTATAACAATAATTACAGTAAATGCAAATTAACTTATTCTAACTTTTGGGCCAGTGAAAATTCCCAGTCTTGTGATGTTCTTGCCTAGGACTTGAGAGACAGGACAAACTTGCTGGCTGTTTGTCAATCCTCAGAGTATGAACACAGGACAACAAACACATTGTTCACTTTTTAAAGAAAACACTTTGCATAGGATGTAATGTAATGGACTAGCCGGGCCATTTTCACCTTCTTCCTCCCGAGGTTGAAGGCTGTATAGTCTGCATTTCCTTAATCAGTAATAATAATTCATCAAAATTAGCCATGGGCAGATTTTTCTACCTGAAACTAGGTCATGGACAGAGTAATCATTTTCCTTATACACTTTTAATCTTTAGATTTCCTGAATACCTGTCTATGGTGCTTCATTGCTAGAAAGGATACTACTAGAAAGCAGGAGATGGAGATGATATACCTGAAAGGGCTGTTTCAAGATCAAGTATTATAAGACTCATTTATTTCTTCCATGGAGCAGAGGAACCAAACTGAATTTAAGTATTTTTCTGATAGTAATCTACATTTCTTTGAATAAAGCAAGCTCATGTCTGAGCCAGCAGGCATAATGTTGGAATAAAATGCCCTGTGCTGAAGAGGTTAGCTAACAGGGTGGGAAATCTAAAGTTTGGTTTCTGAGGCAAATCCTGGAACTCCGTGTACCTTGTTTCTGAGTCCTAAATCAGTAAGACTCCACAGAGAGGAGGATGTGGAGGATGATATACTGCTAATTTGTTCAGTATTTCATGACAATAAATTATGTGTAAAGATCTGATAAAACAGACAAACCTTATTTATATGAATAGTTGGAGATGCTCATAGATAAGACTTACAGATAATTTTAAAAATTCACTGGTTATTTTTTAACTTCCTTATTATCAAATGTTTACCATTTGTTTCCTATATGTTTTCCAAAGTGTTTTCTTTTTCTATATGACCTAAAAGATAGGGCAAATAATGGCAGGTTAGGTAATAAAAGAATCACTTTGCCAAGAGGGCATAACAATCCTGTTATACAGCTAATAATAAAAGCTTCACAATACATGCATGAAATAATAGACATCTGTCTTATATTTGGGAATTTCAGTACCTGACTGATAAAACAAGTAGAAAAATCAGTGTGGTGGTAGATTGCAGCTACTTGGGAGACTGAGGATCCTCAGTTCAAGGCCAGCCTGGGCAATTTAGTGAGACCCTGTGTCAAAAAAACAAGGGTGAGGATATGGCTCAGTTATAGATTGTTGAACTAGCATGTGCAAGGCCCTGGGTTGAGTCCCCAGTACTGTGTGTGTGGTTTGGGAATCTTTAAGGAGAGCCAGGGATACAGCTGAATGGTAGAATGCTTGCCTGTCATTTGTGAGGGCTTGGGTTGGATCCCCAGTACCACTAGAAAAAAATCAGTAAGGAAATAGAGGACTTGAACAGCCCTATTGCTTCACAGCCCCTGGCTTCAATCCCTGGTACACTCACACGCACACACACACATCCACACACGCACACACATAGACACATGAAAGATGTCAATATTCTGTGGGAAACATCGACTGGCAGGCATATTTATGAAAGGAAAAAAACCAGAAAGGGCAATACTTTGATTGATTGGTTTTTTTGAGACAGGGTCTCATGTAGTTCAGCCTGGCTTTAAACTCACTGTATCCCAGGCTGACCTCGAACTCATGGCAATAATTGCCTCAGCGCCCCCGCCCCGTGCTGGATTATAGGAGTGCACCACCATACCCAGCTAACTTTGATGTTTGTAGAAGAGCTCATAACAGCAGCAGAATATTCAAGGCCAGCCTAAACTATAGTAAGACTCTGAGACCCTGTCCAAAAAAAAAAAAAACCCCACAAAAAACCCAGCTAAAATGCTTTTTAGGTGCAAATGGGTATTTATTTAGGCCACCTCCTGGGTCTCACATGTCAACTTCAAAAAGATTTGATGATGTAAAGAATGTAGTGTATGCCTGTAATCCCAGCTCTCAGAGACACTGAGGCAGGTTTCATCTCAAGTTTGAGCCCAACCTGAGCAGTTTATTGACCTAAGAAGACCCAGTCTCAAAAAAGGGCTAGGAATGTAGCTTAGTACACTGGCCTTGAGTTCAATTCCCAGGAATGCCAAAAAAATTTTCTTACCATAGTGCAATTGAATTTGAAAGAAATAAAAACATCTGGAAAATCTCCACATATTTGGAAACTACAGTGTACTTCTAAGTAACCCACAGATCAGAGAGGAACTCAAACTGAGGATGTAGCTCAGTGGTAAAGAGTGCATCCTTAGTATTCATGAGGCCTTGATTTGATCCCAGCACCACCAAAGAACATATATATTCTTTGAACTGAATGGAAAAGAGCATGACATATCAAAACTTGTGGGATGCAGTTAAGTCAGTGCTTGGGGGAAATAGCAGAGAGCACTTCACCTACAAATGTGGGTCTGAAGTCAGTGATTTGGAGTTTCTACCTTCAGAAACAGGAAAAAGGAAATTAAATCCAAGTAGCTATATATATAAAACGTGTATTCCTAGCTACTCAGGAGGCTGAGCACTTGAGCCCAGGAGTTCAAGGACATCCTAGGCAACATAGGGAGACACCTCTCAAACAAAAATCCAAAGGAAACAGAAGAAATAGTAATGAATAAAAATGAGAGTGGGGATGGGAATGGGACATAAAAATTAAGATGTGTTATGTACATGTACCAGTGCCCCATGATGAATGTAATAATTATGTACTACAAATACGTTAATAAAAATTAAAGAAGTAAAAGTAATGAACTACAAAACAAAAACAGAAAATCCATGAGTGTTCTTTGAGATCAGCAAAATTGATATATTGGGAAAAAATAGAAAAACCACCAATATTTGGAATAAGAGAAGGAATTTCAATACTGAGTTTACAGACATTAAAAAAGATAATAAATATGAAAAAGTATGCAGTTATAGTCCATGTCTAAAACTAGCTTCAAAAACAGAACTGAGCCAGGCATGAGCACACACCTATAATCCCAGCACAGGTGGGGCTGAGGCAGGAGGATTGCCATGAGTTCAAGCCTAGCCTGGACTACAAAGTGAGTATAAGGCTAGCCTGAACTGCATAGGGAGACCTTGTCTCCAAAATAAAATAAAAAAACAGAATTTCACTGAGCCTTATATATCTGTTAAGTAAATGAAATTTGTGGTTAAAAAGCAGCCCACAAAATTTCAGGTCCCAAATGTTTTATTCTTTTTGCCCACAACCTAACTGATACTGATAACTGATACCCTTAAAGTTAAATAATCTATCCAATTTGATCTTTTTTTTTGGTACTGGGGATCAAACTTGGGTCCTTGTGCTTGCACAGCAGGCGGTAAAACCACTGAGCTAAATCCCTGGCCCTCCAATTTGATCTTTTAATGATATCTTTCAGGTAGGACCCACATCTCTTATTTGTAGATCTGAATTTTCCTCTGTTAACAAGTTGCCCCTTAAGTAGCTCCCTGCCCCTGATCTGGTACACTAGGGAATTAAACCTAGATACTTGGTCATGCTAGGCAAGTACTCTACTGCTGAACCATGTCTCCTACCACTAAGTAGCTTTGGTTTGGTTTGGCTTGGTTTCTGGAGACAGGGTCTCACCATGTACCCAAGGCTGGTCTCAAATTCTAGTGATCCTCCTGCTTCAGCCTTCCAAGTTCTGGGATGCAGGTTCGTGCCATCATGCCTGGGCTAAATAGACTTTTTGTAACAACCTTTGGAGAAGGTACTGACCAGCACCAGTTTAACCCAACAGCAATTTAAAATCTTCAGCCCTTAAATTGAAGACTGGAGCAGACTCAGTGCACATGTAATGCTTGACCCTTGTTAGGCCCTTAATAAATATATAACCAACAAACCAATTTTAGAGCAAGAAACAGAAAGACTATATTAATCATCCCTTTGGCACAGGATTTGAATTGGGAATATACCTGGAAATTGGACAAAAAGAAAAATTTTACTTGGCATGAGTAACGTCACAACACTCAGTTGAAGACCTGGGTGGTCTGAGATTGGCCATTCCTTTAGCCATTTATCTGATGGTGGCCTTTTTTGCATCTATTAATAAACCTGAAGTCTAGAGCACATTTTTATGCTATTGTGGCATAGTAACTAAAAACATCAGTAGAGACACTTGAAGAGACCTGCAAGGTTCAGTAACTTCTGGTGTGGGTTTGTTTTCTCCTGTCATCACCCATTATGGTTTTTTGTTTTTTGGGGTTTTTTTTCACAGCTTTTAAATTGCCACAGTGAAATTGGTCAGGCTCATAATAGATGGCCCGAGAGCTGCCAAGGATACCCTTGTATGAGATGGGAAAAATTCAATACTGGCTTGATTTTATTTATTTAAATTGTAGGCTGTGACCTCAATATAAGTCGTGTTGCAAATACACCAAGGTGATGGCAAAGCACAAAATCATGCCATATGTTGAAGGGTCTTTTTAGTCCCTAAAGTTTTACAGTCTCGGATAGTTCTTACTCCAATTATATAAAAATTCCTTTCCTGTCAGCATGTATTAATCAGATTTTAGTATGTTGATTTAAATTCTAATATCTTTTCAGTAGCTAAAGAGATATTTTTTAGATATTTATGGCTATTGTTACATTGCTTATTTTTTATTTTATTGGTATTTATTTATTTATTTTGGTGTCGGGGATTGAACTCGGGTCCTTGTGCTTGCGCAGCAGGCGGTGAAACCACTGAGCTAAATCCCCGGCAGTTTTTATTTTCAATTGTTACATCTCTAAAACTATTGAGAAAACTAAAATTGTCCAATTTAATACACAGGCTTCCTTAAATGATATGTTGAAATGACCCAAAGGGGCCTTTGTAACCTTTAAAATGCTGATGTCCAAAATCTGTGAGCCAGCTGGGCATGGTAGTGCACGAACTCAGGAGGCTGAGGCAGGCGGAGTGCTGTGAGTTTGAGGCCAGCTTGCACTACAAAGGAAGTTGCTGTCTCAAAAAACAAAACAAAACAAATCTGCTTTCTCATAAATCTTGAAGCAGTTGGCTATCTAACTTCTTGCCCAGGGATTGGATTTAGGTGTGCCCTAACTGAATTTCAAGAAGACTGACATGAGAGAAATTCATTAGATTTTAATAAAAGGAACAGAAAAATCTTGTATAAAATTATTTTAATATAATAAGGATTTGTGGCTGGGTGTGATGGTGCATGCCTGTAGTACCAGCACTCAGGAGGCTGAGGCAGGAGGATCAGCTGGAGTTCAAGGCTACCTGGGGCTACATAGTGAGTTCAAGGCCAATTTGAACTACATAGAGACTGTGTCTTTAAAATATACAGGACCAGGGATTTAGCTCAGTGGTTTTCCTGCCTGCTGCGCAAGCACAAGGACCCGAGTTCGATCCCTGGTACCAAAAAAAAAGTTAATAAAATAAAATAAATATACAAATGGGCCAGGTACCACAGATGAAGTTTAAAAAAAAAAAATATATATATATATATATATTCTACTTAGAATGTATGTTTTAATCTAAAATAATAAGATGTGGGTTGCTCCCTTGCTCACTGTAGCAAGAGGCTCAGATAATCAACAGACAGTACTCCAGAGGCTGGTTGATGTAGTGCTTTAGACTGATTTTATGTATTCATTTATTTATTTTTGTGGTTCTGGGGATTGAATCGAGGACCCTAGCTCCATAGCTTGATATTTAAAGGATCATGAACTGCAGCTGTGCTAGCCAAAGGGAGAGTGTTTCCTCTCTAGGCACTCTTCTCTATTAATAAAGTTTGTGTTGTCTGTATGTGGCTTGTTAATGGTAGGGGTGTTAATGACCACAGTTAATCTTCCTTCTCAACTCTTTCCTAATCCAGTCTCTTAAATAGACATTTAAAAAGCTTTTAACTCGTCTTGAATTGGGTGCTCATGGGCTTTTGGTGAAGGTGGAGTGATAGTTATCAGCCCATTTAACAAAACCTGAGACAGCTGGGACAGCTGTAATGTGTATCCCTGTGCAAGGTTTGTTAAAATGCCACATGGCTAATACTTTGGTCATCATAAATTCAGTGCAACAAAACATCTTTATAGATGATATTTTAGTTTTATGCTGTGTGTGTTACATACCTGAGACTGTGGTATTTTAGTACCCATAAAGAGCAAAGAACATAGAGAAGATTAAAATGGTTCTGTAAATTTGGTTGACTTTCATCTTTTATTTGCTGAATATAGAAGATGCCTGGGAGATAGTCCTGTAGCTGGCAACTTAATCTTCCCCTAAACTACTGTCTTTCTCCTAGGACTTTAGGAGAGAAATAGGTATTTCTCAAGCCTGGACCGACTGAAGCCACTCATCAGCATATTTAATCAATCCATGTGCAGGGAGCTTTGCATATGTCCTTTTCCTTCCCTGCTCTTTGGCCCCTTAGCTTATAGAATTTATATTGGAACTCTAAAATGAAGAGACATCCCATTGATTACATACTTATCTTAACAATTGGCCTAACACCTCCACATAATTTGGGAGTAGTTCAATGAAGCCATGTATCAGTTGGCTTTCATCATCATTTTTTTTTTCAGATAGGGACTCAATCCAGTCTGACCTTTAACTTGTTAGCCCAAACTGGCCTTGAACTCAAGATCCTCCTGCCTCAGTTTCCCAGGTGCTGGGATTGCAGGCTGGCACCACCATGCCAGGCTCAGTTTTCATTGTTTTGAACTATAAAAAGTTTAACTAGGTGTGGTGGTGCATCCTTGTAATCTAGGCTACTCAGGAGGCTGAGGCAGGAAGATTGCAAGTTTGAGGTGTGTGTGAGGGGGAGGCATTTTATGTATTTTCTGGATTTCCCTAGCTTTTGTGTAAACCCTCTGTAATTGCTGGGAACTGACAATTTTTAGATGTTTTCTTTTACCCTCATAATATATAAAATTCTTTCCCCCCTCTTCTGGTTTACTTCCTCACCCCTTTTCTGTTTGGGGGGAATAATCATCTGTTAGAGTCCCTGTCAGCAGTTTGGAATGTGGGTTCTAACTGTGCCTGACCACAAAGTTCTTTAATGTTTTTCTAAGACTGATTTTTGTCCAAATCCCTGTTGTAGGCACCCCCCCCCTTCACAAGACTGAAGGGGGGCTAGGGATTTAGCTCAGTGGTTCTGGTGCCTGCCTTCCAAGTGCAAGGTCCCGAGTTCGAGCCCCAGTACTAAAAAAAAAAAAAAAAAAAAAGACTGAAGGGAATTTGCCTTGGCTCATGGACTTTTTGTTTTTGTTTTTAGTTTTTATTTATTTTTTTGTGGTGCTGGGGATTGAACTCGAGACCTTGGGCTTTCCAGGCAGGCGCCAGAACCACTGAGCTAAATCCCTGGCACTGTTTTTGTTTTTTGAGACAAGGTCTCACTATGTAGTTCAGGCTAGCCTTGAATTCCCAAACTCCCGGCAATCTGAATGCTGGGATCACAGGTATGCGCCAGCACACTTGTCCATTAACATAGTTATTGGGGCTTCTCTTTGCTGTGTCTTCATGGGCTTTAGTCGCTGAAATCTATCTATCTATGGTGGTTAATTCTTTTACCAGAGAGTTATGTCTGTATTCAAGACAGGGCTAAGAACTGTCTTGCTTTGAAAGATTCTAGAAACTTGAGAAGCTGCTCACTGCTTTCCATGAAGATTTCCACAAGGATAAGGTTGCACTCTCCTCTTCCTCTGTCATGGTATCGAGATTCTACCTTAATCACTCCGTCATCCTGCCTTTGGGTCTCATTTCTCAAATGGGCACACTCCCTCCCAGGCTCAGCGTGAGCCACCAGCATGATGCTTTATCTGGCCCAGGCTCTAGCCCTTAAATTGTCCGTCTGGCTTTGTGTTTCATTTGACCCTAATACATTGGGTCGCACTGTCTAAAAGAGAATTATGTCTCCTCCTCTGTCTGGGTGCATTTCTCATTTCTTACTCCTGCTCCTGAGCAGATCTGTAACTTCAAGGTTAAGATAAGACACATTCCATCAGAACTATGTCGTCATCCTTGCCAGCTTCTGATCTGTGACTGTCCGGGAGATTTACAAGACAACTGCGTGCCATTCTTTAAAGAATATTATGGTTGGACTCTGACTCCTGGCATCAGGCCCAATTTGATTTGTCGGCTGTTACAAAACCCATTTCCCAAAGAGAGAGGGACCTCAGCCCATGTGCCCTTTATATAGTTTAAGGATAAGAAGGATGGAGTGATCTGAACCCTTATTTTCTGATTTTAGAAGGAAGAGTGAACACTAGAATATTTTGTTCCTTTCCTGATTGAATTTTCTTTTCTCCTCCCTTCCTCCCTCCCTTCCTTCATGTATGGGAAATCAAATACAGGGCTTCACTTTCACACATGCTAAGTATTATAATGGCTCTATGGTTGAGCTCTGTCCCCAGCCTGAATCCCCTTTCTTTTTCTAAACATTTTATCAAAATATTATTATAGAGGGACCGGGGATTTAGCTCAGTGGTTTCGCCCCCTGCCACGCAAGTGAAAGGTCCCAAGTTCGATCCCCGGTACCAAAAAAAAAAATGTGATTCCAGATGTCATTTTTTTTTTCCTGTCATTTATTCCCTTCACAGAATTAGCATTAATCTTTTTCTTTCTCTTTTTGTTTTTTTTCTGTGTGTGTGTGTTTTGTTTGGTTTGGTCTTTTGAGACAGTCTCGCTATGCAGTCCAGGCTGGCCTTGAACTCACTATATAGCCCAGGCTGGCCTCGAACTTGAAGGAATCTTCCTGCTCTCAGCCTCCTGAGTGCTGGGATTACAGGCTCTCGTCCCCACACCAGGTATCATTGGTCTTTAATTCTGGCATCTCCAGTGCTTTTCTGAATGAGTATAGTACTTTACCTTTGAGAGAACTTACTCTGGTTTTTGAAGGTTTATTAGTTTTCCAGAGCCTTAAAAAGGTCACTGTTCCTTTTTTTTCTTATCTGCTAACATGTTAAGCTGCAGGAGGTACTGCATGGACATGGTTTACTGGTTTAGGAATCTGGAAGGTCACATATTTCTTCTTGCTGTTGTATTGGCCCTAACATAGTTCTATGAAAGATTCTCTTTGGGGGACATAATAGCTCTTTGGTTTTTTTGGGTGTTTTTTTTTGGTACTGGGGATCGAACTCAGGTCCTTGCGCTTGCGCAGCAGGCGGCAAAACCAGTGAGCTAAATCACCGGCCCGCTCTTTGGTTTCTTCTTAAACTCACTCTTTCCCTAGGAGGTAGGGAGTGGGATTTATTTGGTTTGCATTAATGTTGCTGGGGTTAGATCTAGAATTTATTTACTCAAGACCACACATGGCAAGTTAATCACAGAACCAGAACTCTTTTAATTTCCTTTTACTTTTTTTTTGAGACAGGGCCCCGACTGTCCTTGAAGTCACTATGTAGCCCAGGCTGCTGCTCTTGAACTCTTAAGAAATCCTCCTGCCTCAGCCTCCCCTTGCTAGGAGTACAGGTGTGTGCCACCAAGCACTGCTCTGTTTTAATATCTTTGGTTATGTTTTCCTATTCCTTAATTACATAGAGTTAAGAAAAGGTAAGAAGGGCCAGGGATTATTTAGCTCAGTGGTTCCACTGCCTGCCTTGCAAGCACAAGGTCCTGAGTTTGATCCCCAGTTCCAAAAAAGAAAAGAAAAGGTGGTAAGGAGAACAAAAAAGCTAAGAATTAAGAGTTGGAAAAGGCAGTTTTTACTCAGGTTTCTTGATAGTCTTTTCAGATTTGAGGAAATCCCTTGCAATTAAAAATGTTTAGTTTGGGGCCGGGGATTTATTTAGCTCAGTGGTTCCACCACCTGCCTCGTAAGTGCAAGGTCCCGAGTTCAATCCCTGGTACCAAAAAAAAAAATGTTTACTTTGATCTTATAACCTATTGTTTCTTCTGACAGCCAAAATAATGGCCACTCTCTGGTTTTCCTTAAGTAGGATTCTTTGCTTTTGATTGTCCCTTTTCCTTACTTTCCTAGGGCAGCAGCTTCTGACTAAATTCCTTTGGGGCTGGAAATGAGAGCACATGTTTAGTGTGTGTGAGCCTGTGGCCCTACCACCAGAGAGTGAAAGTTCCCTACTGTAAAGCAGAGTAGGGCTTTGGAGCTGTGTAAAGTGTGTGTTAGAGCCAGGTGAAAGAAAAATTTATAGAATTTAGTCTCTTTTCTTTATCCCAGTCTTTCCTCAAGTATAGTATTAGGAATTACTGATAAAGTGAATTCTGTATTAATAACGTATCAGATGGGTAATAATTACTAAGAAATCAGTTTGTTTTTGTTTTTGTTTTGTACCGGGGATCGAACTTGGGTCCCTGCGCTTGTGAGGCAAGGCAGCAGAACCACTGAGCTAAATCCCAGAAATGAGTTTTATAACATTACAAGAACAACTAATGAGCCAGGGATTTAGCTCTTTGGCGCTGTCCCTGCCTCACAAGTGCAAGGTCCTGAGTTTGATCCCCGGTACTGCAAAAACCCCAAAACAGCTAATGAGTAGCTTTAATTCAACAGTCATAATGGTGGCTGGCCTGCCCTTTCTTCCTTTTTGTAACCACTGTACTTAGGAATTAATTTTTTCCCCACCTATAATTTCGGTTGAAAGGGTTTTATGTCTTTTTCTTTATTTTTTGTCAGTGTTTCAAGTCTCTGGATTCTAGTTCTGTGTCTAATAATCCTCCCAAGTAGGTAAAGTTATATTGTATCTTTAAAATACTTCCCCTCCCCCTTTCTTGTTATTTCCCCCCAACCGATTTTAATTAACTGTACAGTGACAGATGGTAGAAAAGGCCCTGCCCAAAATGCTTCTAGTGGGCTAGATGGGGGGTGGTCTCTACGGAGCTTGCTGTAGAAGGACCTAGTCTTCCCCTCCCCCTTCCAGTGAGCTGTAATCTTGTTAGATGATCTTAAAATGCTATTGATTAATTTGCAGTGCTTTTAGAATAAATTTTGATTTAAAACCTAAGAACCCATTCCCTGGAGATCTGAATGCCTTAGCTTTGAGGCCAAGGGAGGTACCTTCCAACTTAGCCACCCAGTCTCCGCTGAAAAGGAAAGTTAAGCCTTTTAACTTTTCCATTCGCCTCTCCCCCTCTAGTACGGCTGCCAGTTGCCATGGCAACGGAGTGGGACAGCTGCGCAGTGGCGCCCAGGCAGCTGGGTGGGGGCGGGGGAGCTGCCAGCCCGCCAAGCCCCAGACCTGGGAGGGGAGGCCCCTCCTGTTAGCCCAGAGGGAAAGAAAGAACTGGGGCGATCCGGTAGGTAAAAGAGGGAACCCCAATTCATTTACTTTTGGGGCCTTTCTTTTGCATGAAGGTATAAAGGGAAATTTTCCTCTTCCTACCCTCAAACTGAAGAACACATATGTAAATCTTTGTTTTTCCTGGTGAAGCAGGGGAGACCGTAGCCACCATGCTTCACTGCATGCATCTAACATGGGGCTGGTTTTAACCCCAGCGCTCTGACCTAAACTGCTCAGCTCCCGGAAATTCCAAGGTGAGTGGGGGTGGGGGCGGGTACTCTCTCTGGAATATGACATTTCCTGTCTCTGGTGAGGTGGAGGCAGTATTTTAAATAAAACAAATCCAGATAGGTTTTCTTGAAGCTTAGCAGTCTCATAAATTCATCGAAAGATTATTTTAAAAGCCCCCTACCTACATTGTCCCACACCCTCCCCCTTCCAAATAAAGTATTTTAAGGAAAACAGCATTATTATGGGGCAATAATGGATACAGGCAGTTTTCTAGGTGGCCATAGCTATTGCTGGTAAGTTCAGAAGATAAGGTTTCTCACAATATATTCTTGTAATTATTTCTTAAAATGTACTGATTTGAAGTGAATTGATAGATACAACTTTTTGTGCATACTTGAACATAATTCTGAGATTAGTGGCCCTTTTACTCCTACGAGTACTTTTCTGGTCAAGATGAAAATATTTTAGAGAGTGTTGAAGAACATCTTCAAAGATTACAGCAAAATAAAAATGGAGTTCAGTTAAGAAAGCAGTTCCTGGTATTCTATAATTCAGACTGTAGGCACCATTTAACATGGTGAAGGACGCATTCTTAAAAATGACTATGGGAACAATAGTGTGGAAATTTTAAAAAAACTAAACTAAATTTTCTGTTTTGCACCCCCTGATGTGCATATTTCTGAGTTTAACTCAATTTCCATTTGTGTAGCCTTGCTTCAGCTTTCTTGGGCCTATGAATGGTTCCTCTGTGCTTTGAGGAGGCTTCATGTTGATGCTGAGTCTGGAGCCAGACTTTTTTCCTCCTCCTCTTCCTTTGGCTCAGAATCAGCTTCAGTTAAGAGAAGAGGCACCTCCTTAACTATTTGGGTTAGTTGAGCCCTGGGAATTACTGAATAATCCAGTGACTGATTTTTGAATTTCAGGACTAAAAATTTTTTTTCCTCCCTTGCTTCCCTCCCATCCTCAAATGAGCTTGCTAAAAAGGAGACTCAGTGTGTTTGAGATGTCAGTTTTGCTTTTGTGAGCTGATGGATGCTCTAAAGTGGACAGATTCAGTTTGTGTGAGGGAAATGTACTGAGTCACTGAAAACGTGGTGAAAGATCCCTTAGAGACCTTTTTTTTTTGCCCTGCCAAGAGACCAGTCAAGAGGCTCAGAGTAAAGTTACATTTTGTTGGCTTTGTTTTCATTTTTATAAACCCTTGTTCACATAGGAGGGAAAGGTTTTCCTTCTGTCTTTGTAAATTTTCCTAGAGGCTTACCACATTTCTCTCTGAGTTTCTGGTTTACAAACACAAAAGTAGCCAGGGCACATACAACACTTATCTTTTGGAATATGAAAATAGAGCATTTCAACAACTATGCCATCTAATAATTTTGATCTCTTTAAATGAAAAGAAAATTGTAGTTGTGGAAGTGAGGATTGACTCATTTTTTAAAATTAAATTCTTGGGGATTGTCTGTACAAGGACTAAAGAGGCAGGAAAAGGGCATCTGGCAACTTTGTGTCACACCCCCCTCCATCGCATCAAAAAGACAGTCTAATCCTGACTTGGATTGTAACCATTTTGTCCTTTCCCTTTGCAGGAATCCGGTGGCCTTAGTCCTTCAGGTGGAACGGTGTGCGACATGGGAAAGAAAACCAAGAGGACAGCTGACAGTTCTTC
Source organism: Heterocephalus glaber (assembly GCF_053883595.1). NCBI lineage: Eukaryota > Metazoa > Chordata > Mammalia > Rodentia > Bathyergidae > Heterocephalus > Heterocephalus glaber. The sequence goes on from NW_028258185.1 coordinate 491,524, forward strand.
TTCAGAGGATGAGGAGGAGTATGTTGTGGAGAAAGTGTTAGACAGGCGTGTGGTGAAGGGGCAAGTGGAGTATCTGCTAAAGTGGAAAGGCTTTTCCGAGTAAGTGATTTTTTTAGGCCAGAAGACTATAAAGATAGAAATGCTCTGTTTACTTACTCATGAGCCACCCAACTTTGTCTTTTCTCCCCTCTTCAACAAACTATACAGCCTTCCTCCTTGTGGACCTAATGTGCTAGTGACTTGGCTTTTGAGAGCCACTGTAATGATGTAGTTGGGGGGACAGAACTGGGAGCCAGACTGCCTCGCTCCAGGTTACTGCTCTACCACTTGTAGTACCAGCTGGATAAGCTTAGCTAGTTTCTTTCATATTTTCTCAAAATACGGATAAGAAATAGTATTTAAACAAAGTTGTTGGGTAGATGTACAGAGCCTGACACAAGCACAATGTAAATATAAACTTGTTAATACTCTTAAATACAATTTAGATAAAATGTATACATTTAAGAAATGAGCAGAGCATGGTGGTGCACACTTGTAATACCAGCACTTGGGAGGCTGAGGCAGGAAAATCATGAGTTCAAGTCTAGCCTGGGCAATTTAGTGATTTAGTGAGAACCCTGTCTCTAAATTGTTTTTTCAGATGTTCTCTTAAATAAATAGGGGTTTTTTTGTTTTGTTTTGTTTTTTTGAGACAGGGTCATGCTGTGTAGTTCAGGCTGGCCTTGAACTCACTGCAGTCCTCCTGCCTCAGCCTCCCCAGTGCAGGGACTACTCACTGAGCTACCACACCCGGCACTCACAGTAGTTTAAGAAAGGGTTGGAGGCCAGGGGTGGTGGTGCATACCTGTAATCCCAGCACTGGGAGGCTGACATAGGAAGATCTTTATGAGTTTGAGGCCAGCCTGGACTGCACAGTGAAACTCTATCTCAAAAAAAAGGTTGAGGGGGGTTAGGAATGTAGCTCATTGTGAAGGCCCTGGGGTCAGGACCCTGTACAAAAAAAGGACGGAATGGTCAATTCTATAACCCATGGTTCTCCAAAATTGGATATTAGAATTTTTCCAAGATGAAGTCCCCATCTTAATGAGGGATTTAAATCTCAGACCAACATTTTTTTTTTTATGGTGAAAATAATGTGTATTTAGAATGAGCCAGCTGGACTCAGTTTAGATGATCCCAATTTTGTTGGCAACATCCAAAGCATCATAATCAGGAGCCAGTCGAACATGCGCCTTCTTCTGTCCATCAGGCCTGATTAGGGTATTGACCTTGGCCACATCAGTGTCATAGATGTTTGATCTGGTGCTTGTTGGCCTTGACATCCACAATGAATACGAGTGTGTTGTTGTCCTCTGTCTTCATGGCTGACTCTGTGGTCAGGGGGAACTTGATGATGGCATAGTGGTCAAGCTTGTTTCTCCTGGGGGCGCTTTTCTGAGGGTATTTCAGCTGCTGCTGGAGCCGCAGTGTCTTGGGACAGCAGAAGGTGAGCTTCCTTCTTTGCCTTCGGCGCCATCTTGGTAAAAAGGCTCAGACCAACATTTTATTTGTAAAAATTTCAAACACAGAGCCCAGGTGTGATGGATTCTTTGAATCCCAGCTACTTGGGAGGCTAAGGCAGGAAGATCATAAATTTGAGGTCAGCCTGGATGACTTAGCAAGACCAGTCACAAAATTTTTTTTAAAAATTAGGTTTAGCCAGGGGTTTAGCTCAGTGGTTCCACCACCTGCCTCGAAAGCACAAGGTCCTGAGTTCTATCCCCAGTACCAAAAAAAAAAAAAAAATTAGGGGTGAGATTGTAGCTCAGTGATTCCTGGGTTCCATCACCAGGATCACTGTAAAAAATAAACAACTGAAGTGAAAAAAATTTGTGGTAAGCACCTGTTTTTTTTGTTTTGTTTTGTTTTGGCTGTTGTTGGTTCTATTTCTTTTTTTTTTTTTGGAGACAAGGTCTCACTGTGTTGCCCACGCTGGCCTCAAACTCACCGAAATCCTCCTATTTTAGCCTCCAGTTTGCTGGGATTACAGTCATGCACTATTACAGCTGACCTTTTTTCTTTTTTTGGCAGTAGTGAATATTGAACCCAGGGCCTTATACATAGTAGACAAATGCTTTACCACTGAGCTACATCCCTATCCCTAACCATCTAGTTGTTTTTTGTTTTTGGTACCGGGGATTGAACTCAGGACCTTGTGCTTGCGAGGCAGGTGGCAGCACCACTGAACTAAATTCCCGGCCTATCTAACCACCTAGTTATACAACTAACACTTTAATATAATTTTTGTATCTTTTTATTTATTTTTATTTTTATTTTTATTTTTGGTACTGGGGATCGAACTTAGGTCCTTGCGCTTGCGCAGCAGGTGGCGAAACCACTGAGCTAAATCCCCGGCCCTATTTTTTGGGGGGGGACAAGGTCCTGTTATGTAGTTCAGGCTGCCCTTAAACTCACTATGTAACCACACTTAGCATAAAAATTTAAATGTTTTGCCAATACTTTTTTTTTTTGGTACTGGGGATCGAACTTGGGACCTTGCACTTGCGAGGCAGGAGGCGGCACCACTGAGCTAAATCCCTGGCCCAAAGTTTATTTTTGTTTGAAGTTTTTTTTTTGGAACCAGGGCTCCAACTCGGGACCTTGAACTTGGGACGAACTTGGGACCTTGCGCTTGCAAGGCAAGTGCTGGAACCACTGAGCTAAATCTCCAGCCCCATTTTTGCCAATACTTTTGGATAAAGTCAGGAACTTTTGGAACATACTGAAGCTTATTTTATTGCATGAATTAAGGATTCTCAACTAGAGTACTCTGAGCATTTAAGATGAGACAGTTTATGCATTGTAGGTGTTTAGCATTTCTAGCACACATAGTACTAAATGTGGGTAATACAGTGTCAGAAAATGCCTTCTATATTTTTTGTCTTGTTTTGTTTTTGAGACAGGGTCTCAGTATGTAGTTCAGGGTGTCCTTGAACTCTGTGGCCTAGGCTGGCCTTGAACTCACAGCAATCCTCCTGCCTCAGCCTCCCAAGTACTAGGATTATAGGCAAGTGCCACCACACGTGACTGCCCTCTATATTATTTAAGAGGAGTGGTGTCATGCACAGCTTGTACTAGATAAGAGAACCTTTGAGTTTGAGAGACCCAAGAATTCTATGAGATAGGAGTTAAAATAGTACCACAGATTTTGAGGGGATCAGGTCCATTGAATCACCACTAGAAATACTCCTGTGTTTAAAGGGTCCTTAAAACTATGTCTGTCTTTAAGGTACTAGCTCCTTACTATAGATTAAAAAAGGGAAAGACGGGTGGGTATGGTGGCATATGCTAGCCAGTAATCCCAGCGCACTGGGAGGCTAAGGCAGAAGGATTGAAACTTCAAGCCCCGCCTGGCCGACTAAGTGACTTACAAAGACCCCATCACAAAAGAAAAAATAAAAATGGCTGGGAATGTAGCTCAGTGTGAAGGTCCTGGGTTCAATGCCCAGTACTATAGAGAGAAAAGAAAAATGATAAAATTTGAGATACAGTTAAATCATTTATCCAGTGTCATAAATGCCTAGAATTTCATAAAAGACTAATAAATTTTGCTGTCCCATACCTACCCAGCATTGTCCACATCAAAGTACCTAAGTATCAGTGGATGCCCTTCAGTGGACACCAGAAACCATACATAGTACTGAACCCAGCCAGTCATGATGGCTCATGCCTATAATCTCAGCACTGGGAGGTTGAGGTCAGGAGTTCCACCTGGGCAACTTAGCAAGACCTTGTCTCAAGATAAAAAATTTAAAAAGAACTGGGGATGTAGTTCAGTGTGAAGGACCTGGGTTCAATTTCTAGTACTGCAAAAGAAACGAAAAGGGGGGGAAATACCAACAGCAAAATAGGTTCTGAGACACTTTTGGTATGTATTCTTGGCTTTGTTTGAACTTGTGATCCTCCTGCCCCAGTCCCACCAAGGGTGGATATTACAGGCCTGCACCACCATGCCCAGCTCAAAAAAGAACAATATACTATAATAAAAGTTACGTGAATGTGATCTTGCTCTTAAAATATCCTTTATATTGTATTCACTCTTTTGGTGATAGGAGATGATGCAGTGCCTGTCCAATGAGATGAAGGTGAATGATGTAGGCATAATAGTATAGTGTTCTGCTACTACGAAAGTGTTACTGGAACACAGCACTGTGGTACCCCATGCCCTTCAGTCTGTTAACAGACAACTACTAAAAGACTAAATGGTTCATAGTGTGTGGATATTTTGGACAAAAAGATGATTCACATCCTAGACAGAACAGAGTAAGTGTAAGATCTCATCATGTTACCCAGAACAGTGTGCGATTTTTTTTTTTTTTTTTTTGGTACCAGGGATCGAACTGGGGACCTTGTACTTGCGAAGCAGGCAGCAGAACCATTGAGCTAAATCCCCGCCCCAGAACATTGTGGTATTTAAAATGTATTGTTTGGGCCGGGGATTTAGTTCAGTGGTTTCGCCGCCACAAGGACCCAAGTTCGATCCCTGGTACCAAAAATAAATAAATAAATAAAATGTGTTGTTTATTTCTGGAGTTTTCCACTTAATACTTCTGGACTACAGTTGACCACAGAATGTGAAAGCATAGGTAAGAGGGAGCTACTGTATGTGCTAGGCAGTGATCATAGTCTACCTCTTTTTTTTTTTTTTTTTTTTTTTGCGGTACTGGGGATTGAACTCAGGACCTTGTGCTTTTGAGGCAGGCAAGGTGCCACTGAGCTAAATCCCCGGCCCATATTCTACCTCTTATGTTCTCCATAATCCTCATAAAAGCCTTTAGAAATATTTTCAGTTTCCAGAGGAAATTAGCAAAGCTATTTCCTAAAGACTGCATAACTTACAGGTCATACAACAGGATCTTTGATCTTCAAAACCCAGGCTCTTTTTAAAGTATATCATGCTAGGGCTGGGGATTTAGCTCAGTGGTTTTGCTGCCTGCTGTGCAAGCTCAAGGACCGGAGTTCAATCCCCGGTACCAGGAAAAAAAAAAAAAAAAAGAATAACAAAACAAGATAAAGTATATCATGCTATCTATCCAGTGAAAATTGTGAGGCAGCTGGCGGCACCACTGAGCTAAATCCCTGGCCCTATCAAGTGAAAATTGTTTGAAGTTGACACAGCAGTACCAAAATGGGAGGAAAAATTCTATCATAGGACTGGCTTTCTTATAATCAGCAGATTGTATCCCACGCTCAGGTCTGTTTCTTGTGTGAGTGTCTGTCCTCCTCTTGATCGTTTTGTTTTATGAGACAGAGTCACTATGTAGTCCAGGCGATCCTCAAACTCTAGATCCTCAGGTGTCAGCTTCCCAGTACTTGAATTGCAGGCGTACACAACCATGACAAGTCCTCTTGATTTTGGCACCATAATTTCCTCTGATCTATGGGTTTGGGGGAAAGTTACTGGGTAATAATTGTTTTTGTAGAGATAGGGATATAAAGGAAAGTCTCTCTCTCTCTCTCTCTCTTTCTCTCTCTCTCTCTCTTCTTTTTCTCTTTCTCTTCCTCTCTTTCTAAGATACAATATCACTATGTAGCCCAGGCTGGCTTGAACTTGGGGCAATCTGCCTGCCTCAGCCTCCTGAGTGGTGGGATTACAGGCGTGCACCACCACAATAGCCAAAGTTGGTTATTAAAATAGCTTTATTAAAGTATATACTATAAAATTCACTGATTGAAATTGTGTATTTCCATGATTTTTGTAAATTTACAGTTGTATAACTAATACTATCTGAAGTATTACCATACCTGAGATTCAGAAGATTTACACACACACACATATACACATACCCATTCCACTGTGGCTATTTGTGGTTAATCCCAACTCACTTTCAGCCTTGGTCTCCTTCAGCTTCAGGTGACCACTAATCTGCTTTCTGTCTAAATTTGTCTTGCATAGGCATTTTATATAAATGGAATCAGAAAGTATGTATTCCCTTCTGCTTTCATTCACTTAATATAATGTTTCTGAGGTTCTTTCAAGTTGAATTATTAGTATTTTGTTTCTCTTTTTTGTGTGTGTGATACCAGGGATCGAACTCAGGACCCTGCACTTGCAAGGCAGGTGCAGCGCCACTGAGCTAAATCCCCAGCTCAGTATTTTGTTTCTTTCTGGTGCTTGAATAGTATTCCCATTGTATGGGTATACCACATTTCGATTTTTCATTCATTCACAGGTTGATGGACATTTGAATTTGTTTTCTGGTTTTGCCCATTGAAATGTTCCTGTAAATTACCATGTGCAAGTCTTTATATAGACGTTTTTTCATTTCTCTTGAGTAGAATTTTAAGATCAAATTTGCTATAGCTTTAATTTATTGATTGTTTGGATTGCTGTGCCAGGGATCAAATCCAGGGTCTTACACATGCCAGGTAAGTGCTCTCACATTCTCTAGCTCCTTATTATGTCCTTTAAACATAGGATTTCTCTCCATTTTGTCTACGTATGCTTTTTTTTAATATAGACAGGTTTCGCTATTCAGTTCAGGCTGGCCTTGAACTCTGTAGCCCAGGCTGGGCTCAAACTTGTAGCAATCTTCCTACCTCAGCCCACCAAGTGCTGGGATTACAGGTGTGCACCACCATGCTTGGCTTACATGTACTATTTACAATAAGACATTGGAGGGCCCAGGGATGTAGTTCAGTGGTACCATGCCTGCCTGACAAGTGGAAAGTCCTGAGTTCAATTCCCAGTACCAAAAAAAAAAAAGACATTGGATTTTTTTCCCCCTCTCATTATTTATGTTTTTCTTTCCATTCTTCTTGCTCAGGGAACATAATACTTGGGAACCAGAGAAAAACTTGGATTGCCCTGAACTAATTTCTGAGTTTATGAAAAAGTATAAGAAGATGAAGGAGGGTGAAAATAATAAACCCAGGGAGAAGTCAGAAAGTAATAAGAGGAAATCCAATTTCTCGAACAGTGCTGATGATATCAAGTCGAAAAAAAAGAGAGAGGTAAGCTTCCTTCCCTTTTCCCAATAAGCTATTTTTTTTGCCACCTCCCACCGGTAGAGGGGCACAGTTTAGTTACTTTTCTTGTGAGGATGAACCTAGAAGGGGGGAGGTAAGTTACCCGACAGAGGAGCTTCCAAGGAGGCACGTGGAGGCGCCCCCTTCTGGTTGAGTGAGAAGTGTAATTTGTGGTCATTGAATTCGTATTAAAGTGGCAAAATTAAATCTGTAAAACATTAAACCATTCTGTCTTCTCCATAAATAGAGTGGACCCTTGATTTATGAACTCCGTTCATTCTCAGGGCTGATTGTACCTCAAATTAGTCAGTTGAAGGCTCAGATTCCTCTACACAGCCTTCAAAGTCTCTCAGTGGCAGATCTCAGTGTCCTTAGAGAGACATTGACCCAGGATTTCTCAGTTAACTCCACACAGGACAGGATGTAATGTTCCTTCCAGAACTCTTTAAGGGTTAAATCTGTATCTGAGACCATCTGGAAGCACAACTGGCTGGCATCTGGGTCATAACTCAAAACTTTGTTCATAAGTTAAAACTAAAATTCTGGTCATAACCTGAGGTGTTCATAAGTAAGGGGGTTCAGGTTGGGTTGTAACTCGAGGGCCCACAAAAATGTAAATAGTTGTTTTATTGAAGGATGATCTTTGGTGATTTTTTTTTTTATAGTACTGGGAGTTGAACTCAGGACCTTGCATTTGCCAGGGTGATTTTTTTAAAGAATGGAAATTAGGTTTGTTTTTTGAGATGGGGTCTCACTATGTAGTTCAGGTTAACCTTGAAATATGTAGCCCAAGCTGGCCTTGAACTTACAGTGATCCTCCTCCTTCACTCTCCTGAGTGCTGGGATTACAAGTATGTGCCACTATGCCCAGCTGGAAATAATTTTGTCATGAGTGACTTTTTTTTTTTTGGTACTGGGGATTGAACTTGGGTCCTTGCACTTGGGAGGCAGGCGATGGAACCACTGAGCTAAATCCCCAGCCCCTTGGAAATAAGTTTTGAAATGTTCACCACTTTGTTTATTTATTCCAGTGATAGCACTTATTTTCCATCCTTTATGTATGTTTTATAAAGGAGGAGAGGTTTAATTTGGCTCATTGTATGTATGTACTTTTTTTTTTGGTACTGGGGATCGAACTCGGGTCCTTGCGCTTGCGAGGCAGGCAGCAGAACCACTGAGCTAAATCCTGGGCCCCGTATGTATGAACTTTTATTTGAGGTGAAATTTGCATAATATAAAGTTAACTTTTTTCTTTTTGATTTATTGAGACAGGGTCTCGCTATGTAGCCCAGGCTGCCCTTGAACTCATGGCAATCCTCCTGTCTCAGCCTCCTGAGTGGTGGGATTACAGGTGTGCACCACCATGCCCGACATTATTTTTATTTGTTTTTTGAGGTACTGGGGCTTCACACTGAGCTACATCCTAAGTTGATTTTTTCTTTTTTTTCTTTTTTTTGAGATGGTCTCACTGTACAGCCCAGGCTGGTCTTCAATTCACTGTGTACCCTAGGCTGGCCTTGAACTAGCATCAGTCCTGCCTTAGCCTCTTGAATGCTGGGATTAGAGGCATGCACCACCACACCTGGCCGATTTTTAAATTTTTTTAAATTAAAAATAGTTTATTTTATTTTTTTGAGATAAGGTCTCATTTAGTTGTCCAGGGTGGGCTTGAACTTGTGATCTTCCTGCCTCAGCCTGCCAGAATGCTAAGATTACAGACATGCCCTACTATGCCTGGCTAAAATTAACCTTTATTTTACTTTATTATTTTTTGAAATTAAAGTCTTGATATGTAGCACAGGCTGGCTTTGAACTCACAGGGATCCTCTTACCTCTTCCTAGTGAGTGCTGGCATTATAGGCATACACCACCATACCCAGCTAAAATTAACCTTTTTTTTTTGTACCTGGGATAAAACTCAGGACCTCACACTTGCCAGGCAGGCACTTTGCCACTGAGCTAAATCCCCAACCCTAAAATTAACCATTTTAAAGTGCACAGTTCAGTAATATTTATATTCTCTCTTGATCTTATGTCCACATACTCCAAATAAAAAATTAAATTTTTTCATCTTCGTTTTGAATCTTTTTATTGTATAGTCTGGAAGTATATTTGTGAAATTTTGGTCTGATTCAGTTGCTTTAATCCTTTTCATCTTAGCTCTGAAGTAACTAGCATAGGCACTATTATTTATTTATTTATTTATTTATTTATTTATTTATTTATTTTTGGTACTGGGGATCAAACTCAGGACCTTGCACTTTCGAGGCAGGTGGCAGAACCACTGAGCTAAATCTCCTGCCCCTAATAGTCACTATTATTGCCTCTCTTTCTCATCTATTTGTTTTCCATCTGTGAGTGTACACACACACACTCCACCCCCTGGCTTTCACTCCATTTATCAAGGTTAGGAAGACTTTTGTGGTGAAGGATATATCAAACACTTAAAGTTTAATAAAATAAAAGCATAAGTCTACTTCTGAATCTTCTAGCATCACTGCCACAAGAACCCCTATTTATCTTCATTCTGCTTGGATACTCATCTTGCTCAAACATTAATTCTCAATCCTGACTGCACATTAGAATCATTGAGCGGTTCCTTTAAACAATCTCCAGTGCCCAAGATGTGCCCCTGATCAGTTAAGTAAGAATTTCTGTAGGCTGGACCCAGGCATCAGGGTTTTATAAAGGCTTACGCAGGTGATTCCTGGTTTCTATAGAGGAAGAAATGGGAAAGTAGCTTAACAAAATGAACTGAAATGACTGTGGAGGATAGAAGAGAAAGTGGACCCACAATTTGTGTGTCTCCTTCTTTCCTTGATTAATTCTGGTTTTGTTTACAACCTTATTTTAAAACTGTCCTGTTCTGGTGAAGTCTGTATTACTATGATACATTGTAACGATAAAGGATTTGAGAAAGCTTTCTAAGGAGCTAGGATATGATCCTCCCCACACACACTTTTGGTTTTTTTTATTAGTCTTTTGTATTTGGGCTTTTGTCATTTGATTCATTTTGTAGCTAAAAGCAAAGCCAACACAGCATTAAGACTTCTAACTAGGCATTTGTGACAGATAGTATGTAGATCCCTAACCTAGCATTTCTGTCATTTGAAAAGGGAGCATTCTTAATTACCTGGCTTAGTGCCACTGGTCAGTGTAGAGAGTTTTATTCCTAGTCCAGGTTCTGAAGCTGCTGACCTTGAAAAAACCCCCATGTGTCCCTTATATCACATTGTTCATCTGGGGCCCCTGATAGCATTCTCAGCAGCACTGGTGGCTGGCAGGTAGACAGCTGGGAAGATAGGTGACTGTAGGTTTTAAAGGTACAGGAGGGGATTGTGTTTCTTTAGACCACTGCAGAAGAAATTTGTTAGTCGGCATTATGCCTGATTTAAGATTACTGCCTGTGTGATGATTTTAGCATTTTCCTCGCCTCGGCTCCTTTTCAACAGCTTGACATTTTTCTTCCATTCTCCCCTCCTTCCCTCCCTATGTGGCAAACTGTTTTCAGCTGCCAGCTATGATTTACTACTTAGTCTATGCGCCAGCATTCCAGCTGTGAGCAGCTGTGTGCACATCTGGGAACCTCTTCTCTTTAAGGGGCCCCAAAAGAGGCTATGTTTTTAAAAGTCAGTATCTCCCCTTGATCCGTGCATGGAATTTCCTTCCTATTGTGGGTTCTGGTATCTTCGGGGTAACCTGGACCCTGCATGCTTTTGTATCTCTCAGGAAAGTAATGTAAATATCAGATCAAAGAGATCTTATGAAAATCAGACAACAGAGAGTTTGTTCATTTGAGTAGTCATCCTAAATTTTTTTCTGTGCTCTTACTGGGTAAACTAGTATTATCCTCCATTAAATATTTTTAAAAAATTATCTGGTTTGGATAAAAATTTACTTTTTTGCTCTTACCAGTGTCATCGCACTTGGATCAGACCTTGTGTTTCCTGTCTAGATTGCATTGATTGTATTCAGAGCAAGTTTGAACACTCTTCTCATGAGTTACCAGCTGGCTAGTTTGTAATCACAGTTCAGTTTTGCCTTCTGATGTTAACACCTCATCCACATTGGGAAGGGATAGGCAGGCACCAGAATTTCTTCTCCAGCCAAGTATGTGTATAGGTATTGGTATTTTTGATCTTTGAAATTTGCTGTCTTTCAGTATTGGCCCTACATCACTCTTGCCTTTTCTTTCATAATATAAGTGACTATGAAAAGAATTAAAATTACTGGTCACTGTTAAGGTAAATTAAAAGTCTAAAAAAATCAGGTTTGAGAGTATATTTGCAGTTTATAAAATGAAAAAAGTTGGGGGTTTTTTTGGTACTGGGGATCGAACTTTGGACCTTGCTCTTGCAAAGCAGCAGGCGGTGGAACCACTGAGCTAAGTCCCGGGCCCAAAAACAGTTTTGTTAGAGTAATTATGGACTTGTTTATCATCTTAGAAGCTACAATGTAGGGGTATTCAACTTAGAATATTAAGGTGATTCAGAGTGAGTAGATTAGAGGAAATCCTAGATGATTCCAGAATATCTCTTGAGATATTAAAGACTTTCAGGGATTTTTTTTTTTTTTTTTTGTACTGGGGATCGAACTCAGGTCCTTGTGCTTGCAAGGCAGGCAGCGGAACCACTGAGCTAAATCCCCAGCCCTTAGGGGGATCATTCTTAATCTCTTAAAGGGAATACCAGAAATGTCAACTGTATCTTCTTTCAAAAAACATCTCTTGGGGCCAGGCATGGTGATTCACACCCATAATCCCAGCACTTGGGAGGCTAAGGCAGGAGGATCACTGCAAGTTCAAGGCCAGCCTGCACTGTACAGCAAGACCTTGTCTCAAAAAATAAAAAAAGTCTCTTGGCTTCACTGTTGCTGGCTAACATAATATTATCTATCTGACCTTTCTTTTCCTTTCCCTTCCTTTTCTTTTCTTTCCTTCTTTTCCTTACTTTTCTTCCTTTTTTTTTTTTTTGTACTGGCTACATCCCCATCCCTTTTTATCTTTTATTTTGAGACAAGGTCTTACTAGGTAGCCCATGCTGGGCTCAAACTTGCATACCTCCTTCATCAGCCTTCCAGAGTGCTGGGATCACAAGCATACTCTCACCAGTGCCATTACACCTGGTTAGTATTTCCTGAGTTCCAAGAATTTTTCTGAATTGGTGACAGAAATGGAATCAAGTGATATTAATTCAGGTTGTGCTTTGTTGAGCTAAAACTGATTGTTTTTCTCCAAACTGTAACCTCTCTTTGTCTTCTATTTATAGCAAAGCAATGATATTGCTCGGGGCTTTGAGAGAGGGCTGGAACCAGAAAAGATTATCGGAGCAACAGATTCCTGTGGTGATTTAATGTTCCTGATGAAATGGTGAGAAGATTTGTCCATACTTTACAATTGTTTCTTTGTCAGTGGCTTGAATTTGTGTGGCATGTAGGTGGCAAAACTTAACAATTCCCAAACTAAGAGAGTTGAGTATCAAAGATCCTAAACCAATCATCAGACTTGGAACAATCCTCCCGCCTGTGTCCCAGAGTGCTGGGATTACAGGAATGCCTCACCACATCCCAGCCATATATGTGTGTGTGTGTGTGTGTGTGTCCCTTTGCACTGATCTACATCCTCAGTCCTTTTTTTTTTTAAGACAGTGTTGCTGATTTGCCCAGGCTGGGCTTGAATTTGTGGTCCTCTTACCTCAGCCTTTCACAGTACAGGGATTACAGGCATGCACCACCATGCCTGGCTTAAATTTGTTTCATTGTTCTCACTCACAGTTGTGACTAAAGAGGTGATGAATATTTAAAAGGCCATAAGAAATGGGCATGGTGTTGCATGACTGTAATCCTGGCACTCTGGGGATGGTTGAGGCAGGAGGGTGATGAGTTTGAGCCCAGTCTGGGCAATTTAAGTGACTTGCCAAGACCTTGTCTCAAAATTTGATACTACAGGGCCGGAGATTTAGCTCAGTGGTTTCGCCACCTGCTGCGCAAGGCAGGGACCTGAGTTTGATCCCCGTACCAAACAACAACAACAACAACAAAATTTGATACTACAAAAAGGGTGTGGAGGGCCAGGGATGTAGCTCAGCACCACGCCTGCCTGGCAAGCTCAAGGTCCTGAGTTCTATCTCTGGTACCAAGGAGGGAAAATATATTGGCAATACAAAAAGATATAGCTCAGTGCAAAGGTCCTGGGTTCAATTCCCAGTACTGCCAAAAAAATTTTTTAAAAAGGTCTCCACTTACATGATCCAGAAACTAAATTTATTGATTTATACATACTCTAGTAGTAGAGTTAAATGTAAGTTTGTGTTCATTCACACACTCACATAAATAAAAATTTTGAAAGTAGAATATTTATAGTCATTTATCTTTTTCATTTTTTTTACTGTTTTGCATCTAAATGGCAACTATAGGCATCTGTATCTGTCTGATAAATGATCTTCACTCAAAATTTAATTCATTTACTTAAAAATCTCCTTGAAAATACTGGACTTTTAAAGTGGAAATTGAACTCGGCCTTTATGCTGAGCTCTAGCGTGTTCGTTCCCTCCCTCCCCTCCCTCCCCCCCTCCCTCCCCTCCCTCCCCTCCCTCCCCTCTCTCCCCTGTCTCCCCTCTCTCCCCTCCCTCCCCTCCCTCCCTCCCTCCCTCCCCCCCTCCCCCCCTCCCCTCTCTCCCTCCTTCCTCTCCCTCTCCCTTCTCCTCTCCCTCCTTCTCTCCCCCCCCTTCCCTCCCTCCCTCTCCCTCTTTAAAATTTGAGACCTAGTTCCACCGCCTGCCTCAAAAGCACAAGGGTCCTGAGCTTGATCCCTGGTACCAAAAAAAAATTTTGAGACCTAGTCTCACTAAGTTGCCCAGGTTGGGCACCATCTTGGAATCTTCCTGCCTTAGCCTTTCAGAGTGCTGGCATTATAGGCATATGCCACGACTCCTGGCTTTTCTTTTTTCTGTTTTTTGGGGGTAGAGGTTGGAATCTAATCTAGGGCCTCACACATTTTAAGCATGTGCTCTACCACTGAGCTATACCCCCAGCCCCATTAGTGTTTTTGTTTTGTTTTGCTTTTTTGAGTCAGGTTCTTGCTATGTAGTCCAGGCTGGTCTTGAGCTCAGTATGTAGCTTAGGCTGGCCTTGAACTCTTAGTGATCCTCCCAAGTGCTGGGATTACAGGTGTGTGCAACCATACCCTTCCTCCATTAGAGTTCTTTTCACCTTGAAATCAAGGTGAGGAAATCAAGTCAACTAAGTCCATATAATGATACAAACCTATATTTAGACAGATTCTTTTTTGCGGGGGGGAGGGTACCGGGGAACAAACTTAGGACCTTGCGCTTGGGAGGCAGGGGCGGTGCCACTGAGCTAAATCCCTGGCCCCCAGATTCTTTCACTCTTATTTCTTCTCCTTTTAAGTGTCATATTGTTTCTCTCTAGGAAAGACACGGATGAGGCTGACCTGGTTCTTGCAAAAGAAGCTAATGTGAAATGTCCGCAAATTGTGATAGCATTTTATGAAGAGAGACTGACGTGGCATGCATATCCTGAGGATGCGGAAAACAAAGAGAAAGAAACCGCAAAAAGCTAAAGGAGGGGGTGGTCTTTGTCATTTCTCTTTGTACATAATACATTCACCTCCCTGCCTCCTCTCCCTTCTACCCACACCCTTCTATCCTAAACACATCCATAAAAATGTGCTTATCACTGTGCTCCACAGGAGAAATGTTGGTATTGGTTCTCTTGTAACATAACTGATGGTCTGATTCATGATAAGTGTCTCTCTGTGAAGACCAGGCATTTACATACTGTGTGTAATTCCTACAAAGTTTTCCTTTGCCCTAATCTCTTCTGCTCCCCTGTGACCTAAAGATAAGTTTTAACTTTTAATTACCTTAGAGTCTTGATCTTTTCAGGGTTGGTTGCTTTTAGATTGGGGGATGTTATAGCAAAGATGGTGAATTTTTGTTTCTTGCTTTATTTCTTAGAACATGTTGATGACCAGCTGGCCTTTGTTTTAACATGTTGGGTTGGAAAGGATGTTGCCCATCTTTTAAAAAGCCAGTAGCAACTGTCTACCTATTGGGCTTTCCCAACCTTGTTCAGCTCTCCCCAGGAGAATACAGGGTCCCCGGTGTGGTCTTCTTGGCCACCTTCTGTTGGTCATCTTCACCCCTCTTCCCAGAATAACTCTGTCCTTTTGAGGACTTGAAATTTTACATCAGAATTTGTCAGGACACTCCTTTTAGCCTCTTTGGCCTTGTTCTTAGCAATCACTGATTCTGCTTCTGTATGATGGTGTCAGTTTGTCATGAAATGACAAGATTATTAACTGGAGAGCCTAAGCTGTAGTACAGGATGATGGGGTAGGGGCAGATACAGTTGTTTTTCATTATCACATAGATTGTGTGTATTCTCTCCTTCCGTCCCCCATATTTAGACTATATATTTATGTAGATGTGAGTGATTGCCTGGTGCTTGCTTGTGCCAAGGTGCTAGGCACCCTCCAACCTTGCCAACTTTTGTGGCCTCCCAAAGCATTCTTGTTACCAAAGAGGCTTCAAACCTGATCTTACTTCTCAGTGGATCCAAGTTTCCCTTCCACACCATTATTTTCAGTGGGGAGTTCTTAGAGGGGAACCATTGGCCACAGAGTCACTTTTAAATACTCAGCAGTTACAAGTTTTCTGCTTGCTTCACTCCTGGATTTGCCACCAGGAGTTCCTTTTCCCTTTTTCCACTCTTGAAATTTTGGTTGTATCTTTTTTTTTTTTTTTTTTTTTTGGTATCGGATATCGAACTCGGGTTCTTGCACTTGCGCAGCAGGCGGTGAAACCACTGAGCTAAATCCCCAGCCCTGGTTGTATTTTATATTTGCAAAATGAATTTCCATGGAAGATTATCACCTGAGAAAGTGGCAGGTCCTGGCATTAGCATATTGGTACAACTTCTCGCTACTCAGCAAAATATTTCCCTTTTGATTTCCTCTGCTTTGCTATTGTATTGAGAGGTTTTTTTGGTTTTGTTTTTGTTTTTTCGCGATCATATCCTTCTCTGCCTTTGTCCGCTAAGAAATTCTCTGCTTCTCTTCATCCTTTCCTGTAGTTGAGGGGTCTACTGAAGGAAATGGCAGGGTTTTTGGCATCTTTGTCTCAGTCCCAAAGCTGAGGGAATGAGAAAAATGCTTGAAGCAGCCTTAATTCTAAAGTTCACCAGCCACTGAGGTAGTTTGTGTAGTTAGTTGCTTTTGAGTTTTAAAATACACAGCTGTCTGGCCAGAAGCATTCAACCATTTCTAGGTTATTCATAGTAATGAGGGGCATGGATGGATTGATCCAGTCCACAGATGAGCCAAATAATATGCAAATCATATACTCATTTGTAGCATTTGTTAAAATCACTTCCCTGCTCAGCTGCTGATTGAATTCTGTGAGCTTTTATCAATTATGTCAAAAATTACACTGCACAGTTAAAGAGACAGCTGTTGCTGCAGTGACATGACAGACTGGAACAATGAAGCTTTTGGTTTGAGTCAGCCTAAGAAAATCCTTCTGAATGGTAATGTGATTGGGTGAGAGCTCATAACCCATACCTTATGTGGATGGGAGTTTCTATCTCCATATTCCATTGCTGTCTGAGGGAATTAAAAACTAGATCAAGTGCTGGATAATTGACAGTTGCTTATACTTACTCTGGTGGGCACCACAAAAAAGGATGGTCAGAAAACAGATTTATCATACAAGTAACCAAGGATATCAGTAGGGCAGATGAGAATAGGAGGAAGGTAAGCCAGGGCTCCTGAGGAGGTGATCTGAGCCTCTGGATTTGCAGCTGGAGAAAATGACAGTCAGTCCCACTAGCCTGTGTATCCCAGTAGTAGTGGCCATGTAAATTGCAGTGACCATGTCTTTAAAACCAAACACCTAGCATGTGGACAAAAAAGAGCAATATTTGATACTAAGATTGATCTTGAGAAATCAGAAGCATATGGTTACCGTGGTTATAGTTAATGTTCAAGACAGTAATCAAACTCTGATTTTCTTCTACCTAAATAACCACAGTATCATCTACCACTCATTACTCCTTTAATACTCTTCACTTCATCTTTTTCTGTCCTTTTTCCAGTTTATAGAATCGTGGTTTTTCACTGAGTTGTCACCAAAACACCTTGTGTTCTCTCCTTGCTAATGGGAGCTGGTTTTACAGGAGTGGACCTCACCACAAAGGAAACCAGATACCTGCCTATTCCTCTAGCATTTGTTAGTGCTGAGTAGCTGTCCTTTCCCTTAGAAATTTGTAGCCTCAAACAGAAAACTTTCATGGAAGTTTCTCCCCTCTGAAGAGTTAGTAGCCATGGGCAAAGCACTTTTAAACACCTAGGTCTCAGGTGATCACAGGTTTTTTTTCTGTGCTTAATTCTCTTTTAAAACATCTTTCCAATGCTGAATTTCTTCTAGTAATGAGCAGTAAATGATAACCCTTTCTACAGAGTTCAGCAGTGCTTTCCCCAGAGAGCACCAAGGACAATTTAGTAAGTCTTCTAATCCTGAGCAGATGTGTTAAGATCAACTGCTGGGAAGGTCAGCCTGGATGGAAGTGCCCATTTTAAACCTGGAGAGAGCTACATTGGTTTTTTTTTCTCCCATCATTACAATCTAATAACAAACGCTTTGTTAATAAGGCTTGGCACATCTGTTAATATCTGAGTATTTATCTCTGGGTAATACAGGTTCATTCAGGCACTGAAAGAGGGTAATTTCTTGCTGTTGGTGCAGTGGCCCATGCCTGTAATCCCAGCACTCTGGGAGGCTGAGGTAGGAGGATTGCAAGTTTGAGCCCAGCCTGAGCAACTTAGCAAGACCTTGTCTCAAAATTTTTAAAAGGGATGGGGATGTAGCTCATTGTGAAGGCACTGGGTTCAGTCTCTAGTACCACAAAACAAAGTAATTTTATCAGCAGGGACTTGTGTCAGGTGGAAACCTTTCCCATAAATACACTTACCCTGGAGTCTCAGACTCAATAAGTCTAGGTGGGTATAGGGTGAAGCCTCTCCCAGTTAAGAAAATTGTCTGACTTTGTATGGTATAGTAGCACATGCCTGTGAAGCAGAAGGGTTGCAGGTTCATGGTTAGCCTGGATAACTTAATGAGACTTGTATCAAAATTAAATAAAAAGGCGGGGATGTAGCTTAGCATTCCCTGGGTTTATTCCCCAGTACTACAAAAACAAAGCACTCTGATCTCAACAGTGTTCTTTATTCTGACCCATGTGATCTCAAGAAAAAGAATTTAGTTCTGCCTGGATAATTGTGTTGGCTAGCTTTGGAAGTCAGAATTCCCAAGAATTCAGCCCACTATTGTGGAGGTTAAAGTATGAAGTTCTTTAGATAGCTTCATAAAAACAATTCTAGTTTCTTTTTGTTTGTGCTGAATTTCTTGGATTTTAATCTACCTCATCTTGTCTTTCTCAAGTTACTTCTGCCTGTCATTGCCACTTGAACATTGTGCTTGACTACGGTTATTTTTTAGATGGAATTTTTTCCTGCTCATTGATACTTCATTCTCTCGCCTTTTGTCCTGGTCCTCATTTCACCTAACATCTCACATTGCTCCTCTGTCAGAGAACTGTTTTAAAATAGTTTAAAATCTAGTTTTTTGGGAAAGAAGTGATCCTTTAATACTATTTGTCTTCTTTAGGTTAGTAAAAGAAAGAGTTAAAACAAAGTGGTGGGAGAGGGAATGGATCCTGCACTGGAGGCAAAAGCTGACAAGGAAAGAGCCATTAATTAAGACAATTTCAAAGTCAACTGATTGTGATCATTAATGTCACAATAGATCAAAACCTAATTATCACAGCCTAGGTAAGAGCCATCAGTATTAATCGGAAAATATAATAGGAAACTATTATCAAGAAATTAGGCCAAATTGAATGCAATGAACTTTTTATCTTGTCATTCTTTATTTGTGTGTGTGTGTGAGAGTGAGTGTGTGATGTCCCCTGGCATTGGCAGGTGTGACCCTAACAGTTGATCCAAGCCCAAGTGGTCTATTCATCACATTTTTAAGGAGCTTTTTTTAGAGGGGAGGAATCCCAAACAGACAGAACCTGAAATGTCATTGCCAAAAACATCATTCTTGAACTTTCTCATCACCTGGATTTGTCCAGTGTGATCACCTGTCAGTGAAAAAAGAGAAAAAGCTTATAGGTCTTAGAATGAGTCCTGGAACAAGATGTCCCTTGTAAACCTTGTATTGTGTGTCTTTGAGCTTCTGTTGCTCGTAGAGTCTCCTTAACACTGGCTGCGGTGAGGGCCATGAAAGGAAGGGAGGGGTATTTTGGCTGGAAATTTTCTGAGCACAGCTGAAGCGACAGTTTGCTTGTGTCTCAGAGCTCTTAAGGCTCAAAACAGTGTTTTCCAGATTCCAGTAGCTCTAGGATTTCATTCTAAAACAGGGTTGGCTGTGGATTTGGAACCCTCCTCATCCCTGTAGTTTTAGGGTAAGGGACATAATTTCTGTCAGAATCCAGTCAAACCAAAGTGGGTAGAGAAGGTATCAGCTGGTTTTTTGGTTTGGTTTTGTTACTGTTGGGTATGTTTTTGTTTTTCTTTTGCCCCCTCTGGTGTTAACTGTTCTGCCTCTGGCAGGAGGAAAGAATATTGTAAAAGTCTGTGTGGACAGTTATAGAGATCACCATTTATGTCCTTAATCTTGAACTGTTTTGGAGATGCTGTAGCTCTTGGGGTGAGGAGAGGTGCCACACAGGAGGCATGTGGGGTGCTAGGGTTCCCACAGCCCACCACTGGACAGTAGTTTTTTGGGATTTTTTTGATACTGGGGATTGAACTCGGGACCTTCTGCTTGTGAGGCAGAAACCCACACCACTGAGCTAAATCCCTGGCCCCTAGGCAGTAGTTCTTACTCTTCCTGTTTAAGAGGGGTCTTGCTTCTCTAGTGTAAGAAATTGGGTTACTCGGTACAAAACTTTGAGAAATTGGTGTGACTTAGTCTTTTATCTCTGAAGTGAAAAGAATTTTTTTTACAAAAGAATCCATGTGCTTAATGTTTAAAATGTAATTTTATTTTCAAAATACCCACTAACATGGTTTTCAGAAGCTGATGGTTTCTCCAGTGTTCTTCACTGTAGGCTAGATAAGTGATAGGTCCTCAGTTAGTCTTGTAGGTTGATTGAGTTCATCTGGTTTGCAGAGTACAGTGTACCTGCCAACTTCCTTTTGCTCTGAAGTATACTCTGAGAAGCAGCAGAAGAATTGAGTGGATGCTCACTGTGTGTGCCAACCTGCTCAACTGATTCATAATGCCTGACCTTGGGCAAGTCATTCCTTCAATGCCTCAGTTCCCCATCTGTCAAATGGGGGTAATAATACTGACCTACCTCACAGGGGTGTTGTGAGGCATTGTAAATCAAAGTTGAAGAATACTTTAGGGTCCTCTGTGGAGGACCCCTGGAGCCGAAATTCAAGCCTGACACAGGTTTTAATACTCACTGAGTTGTCACCAGGTTTGGAACTACTTAGTGACTTCGGCAAATTCTGTGCTCCCACCCCTCATCAAAGCTGCTAGTTCAGATGACAGTGTTTTTGTGAATGTTGGAGTTGTAATAGTGCAGACTTAACTTAGGATGTTATGGAGGAAGGCACTAGTATTTTGTGTCCTACATTCACAAAAAGAGGCTATTTCAAACCCAAGAGTGTTGGACTAGGGAATCATGAGGCCGGGATGCTACTGCTTATCCTTCTCTGCAGTTTGGGAACTAAGGTCCCATTTCCTGTGGATTTGGAGCCAACTCAGACTGTCTCAGAAGCAAAGCAACCCTTGGTTTTGATTTGTATCAAAACTGATCCCAGGGCAGCTAGGTCACTGCATTCCTTCATGCTTCTAAGCTCTCATAGAAACCAGGTGGTTCAATAAAAATAACAACCTCTTCATTCCCCGCCAAAAGAGCTACATTAGAATTTTTTTTCCTGAAATACTCTTAACACTCACAATTGTGTATTGATCCTTAAGGCTTTATATGATTCACTATATTTAGTATCTGTCATCTCTCAGTGTCCACAGATTGAACCTGGCCTTGACCTTTTCTCCCTCTGATTTGAGAAAACTTCGGACACTACTTCTGTCTGCCCAGGTGTGGGCTTAAGAGCCTTATTTCCATCTCAGTTTAGGGGCTCAGACTGCTCCTCTTCCCAATAGGGCTCTTCTTTCCCCCTCTTGGCCCTAGATTCATAACCCATGAAAAAGCACAAGGTTCTGGCTCCTAGCGATCACATTCCAGTTCTCTGTGTTTTGTGGACTCTGCTCCCACTGTTCCCTCAGCACCAGCGGTACCGGATGGTTCTGTGGAGTCCTAGAGGATGGAGAGCACAGTCTGACATCCTGCCAAGTAGCCAGGAGTTGACTCACCATGGCCTGCTGGCCTTGCTGCCACTTCCCACCGGATGGGATCTGAGAGACTCTCAAGAGGCTGGGTTTCTTCCGGCACTGCATCATCCTGAGAAGCAAAACAAGTCACACTCTGTAGCCAGACTTCTAAATGAAAACGAGACCTTGAATTTTCTATGGACTTTGGTTTGTGGGAGAGTTTTGGTTATGTTTCTTGGTCTTATTTCAGCCAAACATGTCTGCTTTTGATTATTTTTAAAGGATAAGTGATCTATATGTATGTTCACTTTTTAAATGTAAATGTTTAAAAGTAGGCATTTATGTGTTTCCACAACTGACATCTGATTCAGACCTCATTCTCTCCCCCTCTTCCACCCTTCTCTTCTCCCTTTTCATACTCTTGTATTGGTTCTAATAAATGGTTGCTTTTCAAATACGGATCTCTACTGGTAGATTGAAGAGCTGAGTCTTACATCACGCACACACACACACACCCAGAACCGAGAATTGAACTCAGGACCTTACATCTGCCAGGCAGGCATAGCACCACTGTGCTACATCTCTGGCCTTATGTCCCTTTTTAATTTGGGTCCTGGATTGTTAGCTTTAGTCAAATATCCTATCCTCTTTCCTGAAAAAGCCACAAGACTTGGAGAATGGGCTTTTTTCTAAGGGTCATTGTCCTCAGAGGGTTTTTGTTTTTTTGGACGTCCAGTCTCAGACTTCACAGATAGCCACAGGGTAGTGCAAGCTGGGGAAAATAAGAGAATATGTCCTTTTTTCTGCCCTAATCCCTGAAATGGTTGAGTTTGTGTGCTTTCCTGATTCCCATACTCTTGTTCTGGACAGTTCACAGAACAATAGAGAGGTTTCAGGAGCTCATGCACCCTTACAGTGCATGTCAGCCCACTGGTGGTGCAGGCCTGTAATCCCAGCACTGGCTGAGGCAAGAGAATCAAGTTCAAGCCCATCTTGGGCAATTCAGTGACTTAGGAACACTCTGTCTCAAAATTTAAAAAATGGTTGGGGATGTAGCTCAGTGTGGAGGCCTTGGGCTCAATCCCTGGTGCTGCAGGGTAACAAAACCTGAGTCATTGGACTTTAAAATTTAAACATCGCATCAAACAGTCTAGATCAGGTTTAAAAATCTGAGTGCATGTGCATTTGTAAATGTAACTTTTGTCTTTGATTTGTTTCTCAAGTCCTAAGGAAACTGAGAGGCCAGAGATGTAGCTCAGATGTATGTAGCTCAGTGGCTCAGCACCTGCCTGACAACCGTGAGGCTCCGAGTTCAATTCCTGGTATCAAACTTGGGCTAGAAAGTGGCAAGAGCCAATTGCAAGGTGGATTAGGAAGGGAAGAGTATGTTGGGTAATCCAGAATTAGTTGGATAACACGAATTCAGTGCAGGCCTGAGGGCCACTGGAGATGGTCCAAAAATCTCCGGAAGAGTGAGCCATGAGGGAGATGGGAAAATCCCAGAACCCAGACACCTCCCCCAGAAACGTGGCTCCCAGAACAGAGTCCTTGTTTGTACCAGCTCTTATCTGCAATTCCCTCTTGTTTTCCTTTCTTGCTGCTGAGTTATGGGGTCTCCCCAGTCTAATCTCGTAAAGTCTTATGAAGACATCTGTAGGTTGGCTGGCTTAATGGCCCGTGACCCCATAAACATGGGACAAGAGAGCCATTTGGTCCACTTCAGAGCCAGACCCTTCTGGACATTATTTATTTCCTACCTCTGAAGCCTGGGACTGCTTGCCCCTTCCCTTTCCAATTATTTCTAGTTCTCTCACTGTCATGCTAGTTTGTCTCTGCCTCAGGCCCTTGGAAAGCACAGCTCAAGGTTTTGACACCCACACTCCCACCCCTAAAAGACTGTCTTGGTGTTTGTCTCCCTCCTGTGCGGGAGTCTGTGCCCGGCATGGCACTCATCAGATGAGCTCATCATCACTCAGAAGTCTTCCAGGATCCCTGCCTCGGCCTACTGGAGAAGTCTAGAACTGGGCCATTTTGCCTCCTTTTGTTTTCGCTAAAGGGCTGCAGAGCCGGTGAAATTGATGCAGCGCTGGCAGCCTGGGAAAAATGGAGGATCACTGCGTGGGGGTCTGCTTTCTTGGATTGCCGAGCACACAGCTCTAAATCGCTGTTGAGAGTCAGCAGCCCCCGGGCAGCCTCTGGCCTTTGGAGGGAAGGATGAGCTGGCCTTAAGAGCCCCATTATTCTGGGCTGCAGGAGATGATTACATGCAACACAGCCCACAGGCGCACCCAGGGGCTAGCCAGACCTTGAGGGTGGCCTTCATGTCTGTTTTGGAGTAGGAGAGACGGGTGAATGTGAGGGTCAACTGGTGTGGGGTGTGCCGCACAGACCCTGGGGATCTTCCGGCAGAGCTGGGGGAGTAACTGAGTGTGAGCAAAGCCTGTGTAGTCATGGACAGGCTGAAGACAGATGAAGGAAAGATCTGCTTCTCAGCTCTGGGGCTCACAGCCTTTCCCCCTGCTCCCTATTGCTCTCCTGTTTTTCCTAACCCCTCTCCAGCTGTAACATCTTGCTTTGCAGGTGCTGGCTCCCTTCTCTGTGTTTCTGTCTTACTTGTGCTGCTATATTTTTTATGGTATCTCCCCTTTGTCTACTATATTGTGTCTATTTTTCTTGTTCTTTTGTCTTTTTTCCCCCCTCATTTCCGGTCTCCCCGCTCCATGTTCTTTGCATCCCCTTTAAATTCCATAAGCAACCTCAATTTGGACCTTTAATTTCAACCCTTTCAAATTATCATCTTTCTTGCAGCAGCAATCTGGGACTCTTTATGAGCACTTTCTACCCCATGCCACCTCTGGAAACAGGTGCATCCTTTCTTTGTATAATGTAATCCCCCCATTCAGTCTGGGAGAAGATGCCGGCTCAATGGCTCCGTGCTTCCTCTCAGCAAAGCCCTGTTTGATCATTTGCTTATGAGCCAGGGAGGGAGGAAGAGATGCTGAGAATGGAGCAAATGATAAATTTAAATTTGGGGGCTCCTGAGATGAAAAGGTTTAGGATTATTATTGTACCCTTTCTTTTTCTTTCCCTTTCCTGCTGCTGCTGTCCTCTGGAGAAGGGAGCTGAGGTATTGGCCACAGCTGCTGCAGCTTATAAGACTGTTCGTCTCCATCTGCAGAGGTGGGGAGAGAGCAGGTGAGATCTGCAGCAAGGGGAGGGGATGAACCATGTAGGAATGGGAGGGCCGCACACATGCTATCATCCTTGCTTCTTGGTGTCTTAGCCCTTCCTGGCAGCAGCAAGGGGAGCCCAGCACTCAGGGACCCTGCGTCCTCTGTCACATACCCCTTTGCTGTAATCCCTGCCTTACCTCTCTTCAGGTCTTCGGAGGGAGCTGGGAGGTGCAGAGGCTGGAGTTGCCTGGGAGACCCTGAGAAGAGCAGGCTGGGGGCCCTGTTGTCCCGGGTCCAGGGCGGCCAGAGCTACCTTGCTTCTTCCTCTTGCTTTCCTCCAGCTGTCTCTGCCCTTCACTTCACTTCCCTCCCCTGACCTTTTCTCTTGTTCATTGTATTTTCTAAATTACTCTTTTATTTTTTTCTTCTCCTGGTTTTTACTTTCCTATTGGTAAGGGGGACTAAGGAAGGGGCTGAGAGGGAAAGAGAAGTATAGAGTGTGTTCCTCCATTTGGAGCGGTAGGGAAGGAGAAATGGCCGTACTTCTCTTGGGAACTGGAGCAGCTCTTCACCCTCAGCCTCCTGATTCAGCAGTGGTATGTAAAACAGGGCTTCTTCTGGGGTGCAATGGCACATGCTTGTAATACCCATACTCTGGGAGACTGAGACAGGAAAATTATAAATTCCAGCCCAGCCTGGGCAACTTAGCAACTTAGTGGACCCTGTCTCAAAAATAAAAATAAAAAATAAAAGGCCAGCCATGGGGGTGCACACCTGTAAACCCATCATTCAGGAGGCTGAGGCAAGAGGATTGCCAGTTCAAGACCAGCTTGGGCTCCATGAGTTCAAGGCCAGCCTGGACTACATAGCAAGACCCTATCTCTAAATAAATAAATAGATAGATAGATAGATAGATAGAACTGGGAATGTAGCTCAGTGGGAAGGCCCTGGATTCAACCCCCGGTACCACATTAAATGCACAAATAAAAAATAAAACAGGTTCTTTTTCCCCCCAGGATGCTGGAGTTGAACGTAGGACTTTTGCACTGAGCTACATCTCCAACCCTTTTGGTTTTTTGTTTTCAGACATGTCTTGCTTAGTTGCCCAGCTGGGACTTGAACTTGCTGTCCTCCTCCCTCAGCCCCCTCCCCCAGTATTTGGGATTGCAGACATTTACCACCATGCCTAGCTAACAGGGATTCTTTTTTTTTTTTTGGTACCAGGGATTGAACTCAGGTCCTTAGCTTGCGAGGCAGGCGGTGGAACCACTGAGCTAAATCCCCGCCCCTAGGGATTCTTAATTTTGAAAAAATAATTTCAGGACCAGGGATGGAACTCAATGGGAGAGAGCATATGCTTGGCATGTACAGAGCCCTGGGCTCTATCCCTCACACTAGAAAAAGGAAATCACCAGGAATACTGGTGCACACCTATAATCCCAGCACTTGGGAGGCTGAGGCAGGAGAATTGCTGCAAGTTTGAGGTCAGCCTGGGCTACACAGTGAGTTCAAGTCCAGCCTGAAGTACATAGTGAGACCCTCGCGTCTTGGGATGATTGGAGCCATCTGAGGGTTTCTGTAAGACTGGAAATCACTGATCCTCCCGCCTCAGCCTCCGGAATGCTGGAAGTACAGGCATACACCACCATGCCCAGCTGGAACCTCACTTCTGAAGAGCAATGAATCAACCTAGCATCTACCCTCAAGTGTTTTGAGTTGGAATAGTCTGGACTCTGTCACCTCTCTGGAAATCTGAAAAATATTTGGATTATTTAAGGAAGACCTTCTGCATCCTGAATGACTGCAGTTTCCACCCTAGTGGGGGCAGTGTTGGAGGGCCTGGGCTCCCAATGCTTTTGCCAGTCTTTCTTCCCAGGAAGAGAATGAGGGGAGAGCATTTAGGGAGGGAGGTTGAGTTGGCAGTACAGGTGGCTGCAGGTAAGGCTGCCTCCTCAGAACTGAGTAACTGTGGCTGTTTCTAAAGAGATGGAGCAGGCCGGGGATTTAGCTCAGTGGTTTCACCGGCTGCTGTGCAAGCGCAAGGACCCGAGTTCGATCCCCGGTACCTAAAGAGATGGGGCAAACTGCTCCCATCACCCCACAAGGAAATGGTAGGTCTGCCTGTGTAAGCGTTGGGATATATTAATCTCAATATATGTTTGTGCTTTGTTTTTGTACCGGGGATGGAACCCAGGACCTTTCGCTTGTGAGGCAGGTGCCGAGCCACTGAGCTAAATCCTAGGTCCTGTTTGTGCTTTAAATATAGTTAATATATTAAATACCACTGAGTTCATGTGAAATCATTTTTGGGAGGCCCTGAGGGAGGAATGGTCTCGCTATGTAGTCCAGGCTGATCCTGAACTCAGTGTTCCTCCTGCCTCAGGCTCCCAAGTGCTGAGATTACAGCATGTACCACACATCCTGTGTGAGTCACTTTATGGAAAGGAAGCAGTTGTTTAGATAATTAGAGGCAGCAAGTAATCCCCACATCATTTATGAATATGAGTGAAAAGCACTCAGATTCGTGCTTCAGAAAGTGCCTGTGAGCTTCTTAACTCCTCCAGGCCAAGACATCATTAATGGAAACCAAGGAAAAATTGCTCTTAGATCTTCACAAGGACAGCCACACCATTCAAAAGCAGAAAGCTGCAGGCAATGTGTCTCTTGAGGTGGAAATCAGGAGGCTAGGGAGAGCCTGAGGGACAGCACACTAGTGGAAGAGTAAGGAGTACTCAGGAGGGCAGGGGCACACAGAGTGGCCGGATAAAGTGGGGATTGAGAGGTTAGGAGACAGCAAGCGTACAAGTGACCTCCCCGCCAGGGTAGCCAGGACACTGGCCCAGAGCAGGCCAAACACAGGGCAAAAGCATTAGGTAAGAATTCAGATCTGAACTGGGGTAGAGCACATGTTGAGATCCTAGGGCCTAGGATTGATTTTCCACCAAAAATGAAAAACAAAAGTTCAGGGCTGGGTGTAGAGGCGCATGCCTATAATTTCAGCTACTTGGGCTGAGGCAGGAGGATTTGCAAGTTTGGAGCCAACCTGAACTACACAGCAAGACTCTGTCAACAAAACAAAACAAAGCCAAAAAACAAAAAGAAGACAGGCATGGTGGCACATACGTGTGGGAGGCTGAGGCAGGAGGATTGCAGATTCAAGCTCAGCCTGGGTAATTTAGCAATTTAATGAAATCTTGTCTCAAAAAAAAGGGGGGGGGCCGGGGATTTAGCTCAGTGGTTCTGCCTCCTGGTTTGCAAGTGCAAGGACCAGAGTTCGATCCCCGGCACCAAAAAAAGAAAAAAAAAGAAGAAAAAAAAAGGACTGAAGGACTGAAGTTGTAGCTCAGTGCAAAGGCCCTGGGTTCAATCCCCAGCCAGTATCACACAAACACAAATGCAGACACACCTGACTTTGTCATTCCACAGGCTGTGTAATCTCAGCTAAATTAATTCCCCTCTCTGGCTATCAGTTTTCTGAGGGAGTTCAGCTCAAATGTTAAATATGCTTTCACATAATTTCACATTTGTATTTGTTTTGTTTTTAATTTTATCATTTTATTGCAATCAGAACACAAAAACTGGTAAAAGGAAAAACTGCAAAAGCCATAATCTTATCATGCTAATATAGTATATATTTTTATATCTGTACATTTGATCAGAGTTTATCCAGATGAGAGACAAATTCCATTTTGACATAATGTGTTTACTGTTTTGGTTTTCTTCATTTAACATTCAAAACAATTCTATAGCACTATGTATTCTTTAAAAAGGTTTTATTGACAAATAATTATATATATTTATGGGGTACAAAGTGTTGCCATATATATACAGTATGAAATGGTTAAACTGAGGAGATTAACAAATCACCACCTCATACTTACCACTTATTCCTTCTAACTAGAACTCTGCACCCTCTGACTACTCTCTCCCCATTCTCCATCCCCCCATGCTGCTCTCTCTACTTCTCTGAGTTCAGTTGTTTTAGATTTTCCATATAAATGATGCCATGCAATCTTTGTATTTCTGTGCCAAAAGTCACCTGTGTTGTTGCAAATGATAACATTTCCTTTTAGGGGGAAGAGAGTGGTACTGGGGATTGAACCAAGGACTTTGTACTGGGTTATAGTTGAGGCCTTCTAAATTTATTTATTGTTTTTGGGATAAGACTCACTAAGTCACTAAATTGCCCACTGGGAGGTCTTCTCCTTCTCCTGCTTGTGTGTGTGTGTGTATGTGTGTGTGTGTGTAACTGGGGATGGAACTCAGAGCCCTGGACATGCTAGGCAAGCACTCTACCATTGAGCTACATCCCCAGCTTCATCCATGTTTGCCTTTTTCAGTTTTTTTGAGACAGGGTCTTACTATGTAGCCCAAGCTGACCTTGAACTCAGTGATTCTCCTGCCTGACCCTCCCAAGTCCTGAGATTCAGGTGTGCACCACCATGCAGGGCCCTACCACATTTTCTTTTTTTTGGTACTGGGGATTGGGGAATTGAACCCAGAACCTTGTGCTTTTGAGGCAGGCACAGTGTCACTGAGCTAAATCCCTGGTCCCCTGCCACATTTTCTTTATCCGTTCATTCATTCATGGACACTAGGTTGATTCCATAACTTGGCTATTGTAAATAATGCTCCAACAAACATGAAAATGCTGATGTCAGTAAGTCTGTGACATACTTATTTCAAATTCCTTGGCTATGTTATGGCTTGAATATGTATCTTCCAGAGTGTCTTCCAGAGACTCGTGTACTGAGGGCTTGATCCCCAGTGGAGCAGTGTTCAGAGGTGGGGCCCAGAGAGACGACTGGGTCAGGAGGGGTCTAACCCGATCAATGGACTAATATCCAGAAATGAGATTGCTGGGTCATAAAGGAATTCTTTTTTCCCTTAGTTCTGGGGAGTGAACCAGGACCTCCATGCTGAGCCCTTTATAAAATTAAAAAATTTTTTTGGTACCGTGGATCAAACTTAGTACCTTGAACTTGCGAGGCAGGCATGGTGCCACTGAGCTAAATCCTGGCCCTTAAAAATTTAAATTTTGACCCACAGGGCATAGTGGCACATGCCTGTAATCCCAGCACTCAGGAGGCTGAGGCAGGAGGATTGCCATAAGTTCAAGGCCAACCTGGACTACATAGTGAGACCCTGTCTAAAAAATTTTTTTCTTTTTTTAAATTTTGAGATAGGATCTCACT
Organism: Heterocephalus glaber; assembly: GCF_053883595.1. Classification (NCBI taxonomy): domain Eukaryota; kingdom Metazoa; phylum Chordata; class Mammalia; order Rodentia; family Bathyergidae; genus Heterocephalus; species Heterocephalus glaber. The sequence goes on from NW_028258185.1 coordinate 521,269, forward strand.
AAATTGCCTATGCTGGGCTCAAACTTTCATGCTGGGCTCAAACTTTCAATCTTTCTGCCCCAGCCTCCCAGCATGCTGGGATTATAGGCATGCCCAACTTTTATTTTAGCTTTTTGAGGCACTGTTATTCAGTTTTCTGTAATAACTATATTAATTTACATTCCTACCCATAGTGTACAGGGGCTCCGTTTTCTCCATATCTTTGTGAGCACTTGTTATCTTTCATCTTTTCATCATAGCTACTCTGACAGGAGTGAGGTGAGATCTCATTGTGGTTTAATGTGCATTTCCCTAATGACTGGGTTGACCATTTTTTCATATACAGTATCTATTGGCCCTTTCTCTCTCTCTTTCTCTATCTCCTTCCTCCCTTCCTTGCTTCCTCTTCTTTTCTTCTTTCTTTCTTTCTTTCTCTTTCTTTCTTTCTTTCTTTCTTCTCTCTCTCTCTCTTTCATTTTTTTGAGACAGGATCTCACTACATCATAGCCCAGGCTCGCCCCAAACTTACAGTGATCCTCCTGCCTCAGCCTCCCAAGTGTGTGGCACACGCCTGTAATCCAAGCCTGGACTACATAGTGAGATCCTGTCTCAAATAAACTAAAAATAAATAAATTAATTAATGAAAATAAAATAATGCCAGTCACAAAGGGATCCAACCACCATTGAGTTAATAGTGATAACAATGATGGTGCTGACGAATGGTGGTACAGAGAGCTCTTGTGAAAATGAAACACGTGGGGACCGTGAGGCTGACCATCATCCATCTCACAAATAAAAAGCCCACAATTAATGAGCTTGATCTCATGAACATACACAAAAGTGTGCACCCAAGACTTAAGGATTGCGTATTTATTTATTTATTTATTTATTTATTTATTTAATATTATGGCCGGTGATTTAGCTCAGTGGTTCTGCCACCTGCCTTGCAAGTGCAAGGTCCGGAGTTCGATCCCCAGTACCAAAAAAAAATTTTTTTTGGATAGGGTCTTCTATCTTGAGATAGGAGCAGCTCAGGCTGGCCTTGAGCTCATAATAATCCTGAATAAACTCGTCTTTTTTGAGGAGGTGGTGGTAGTTGAGACAGGTTCTCACTATGTAGCCCACACAGGCTTTGAACTTGTGACGATTCTCCTGCCTCAGCCTCCCAAGTGCTGGGATCATAGGCATGCATCACAATGCCCAGCATGATTGCCATTATTAACTCAGCTGCTCACACCCTCTCATCAAAGACAGTAACTACCACCACCAAAAACCCCAAAACTTGTCTTCAGAGCTCCACTGCTAGCACTCCAGGCCTTCCCTGTCTTCCGGAGCTCACGCTTGGTTGAAGACTCATTTGGTGCTGGACTGGTCACTGTGGGCTTTCTGGAAGCAGTCAGTGCACAGGAGCATGAAAGACTTTAGAGAATGATGTGCTATGGTATAGGGGAGGCTGGTCTTGTCTCCATCTCCAACACACATCAGACTGCCAAGTACATCAACAGTGGTTATATAAGACCTTCCCTGCCAAGCTGCTGACCACCTCTCAGCCATCTTTGCAGTCCTCCCTGCTTTCTTTTCTCTCCTCCCCCTCCTCCTCCCCCTCCTCCTCCCCCTCCTCCTCCTCCTTGTCCTCTTTTTTTTTTTGTACAAGGGATCGAACTCAGGACCTTGAGGCAGGTGGCAGCACCACTGAGCTAAATCCCGTCTCTCTTTTTTTTCTTTTTATTATTTATCTTTGCAATACTGGGGATTGAACCCAGGAACCTTTGAACTGAGCTACATCCACAGCCTTTTTTTTTGTACTAGGGATCAAACTCTGGTCCTTGAGCTTGCGCAGCAGGTGGCGAAACCACTGAGCTAAATCCCCGGCCCTTCCATAGCCTTTCAAAAAATGTCTTTGGGGGCCGGGGATTTAGCTCAGTGGTTTCGCCGCCTGCTGCCCAAGCGCAAGGACCCGAGTTCGATCCAAAAAAAAAAAGAAGTTTTTCTTAGAGAAGGGGTCTTACTAAATCACTAAGTTGCCCAGGCTGGGCTTGAACCTGCAATCCTCCCACCTCAGGCTCCCAGGCTGTGGTGTGCACCACCACTCCAGGCCTGCCCCCTGCTTTCTCCATGGGTCTGTCTTGGTCTTGATACCTTATCAGTGAGGCTGATCCTGGTAATAAGGCTGCACATTTGCTTCTTGAAGCACCAGAAGGTGCTGGCTTCTGAGTTTGGGGTCTCTCAAAATCACTTATAAATCACTTGGGCTCTTGTGGTGCTTTCAGGCCTAGGGGTTGGGACAGAGGACAGGGGAGAAGGAAGAGAGGATGGAAAGCAAGTGGTGGTTTTTCTGGGAGGAAGCATTTAGGATGGAGAGAGGGTAGGATTTCTAGAAGGTGAGGAGGGTGAGAAAGTGAACAAGATGAGACAGGATAAGACCGACAAAGACTGGAAGAAAAAGGAGAGGAAATGGAAGTAGAAAGGGTTGGTGTATAAAAGGAGAGGAAAAGAAACTCAGTAAAGCCAGGCGTGGTGGTGCACACCTGTAATCCCAGCACTTGGGAAGCTGAGGCAGGAGGATCACTGTGAATTAGAGGCCAGCCTGAACTATATTTTGAGACCCTGTCTCAAAAAACAAAAACAAAGGGGCCAGGGATTTAGCTCAGTGGTTCTGCCGCCTGCCCCACAAGCGCAAAGATGGGGTTCGATCCCCGGTACCCAAAAAACCCCCCAAAAACCCAGGGACAGGGGATGTAGTTCAGTGGCAACGCGCCTGTCTGGCAAACTCAAGGTCCTGAGTTCCATCCTCTGTACAGGGGGCGGGGCGGGACGGGGGTGGGGGTGGCGAAAGAAAGAAAGAAAGAAAAGGAAAGAGAGAAGGAAGAGGGGAGGATGAAGTAGGGAGAAAGGGTCGAGGCACTGCAGGAAGGAAGGCTGCCTGGACTGCATCCGGGTATCTCTCAGGCACAGCATCATGGAGCAAAGGTAGTCTCCGCAGGGGCACCTTCGCCTGGCCCTCCTGTCTGTGGGATGGAGGTGATGGGCTGGGCATTCCAATGGTGCTCAGCGTCTGCGATGTCATGGACACACCACACACACACACACACACACACACACACACACACACACACACGGTAACCGCCTGTTGTCCCATCTAGAAAAGATACGTTGTAGGGCTTTGAGGGGGAGCAGGGCCTTTCTGTTCCCTCCACGGTGGGCACAGGAGGCTCTTGGCTGAGCAGAGCTCGGAAGGCACCTTGGTGGAACCAGAGAGAACAGTGCTGGAGCAGACAAGCTCAGGGCTCAGTGCAGCACTAGCATTTCCACCTCATGGCCCAGAAGGAGGCTGGGACCTGCCCAGGGTGCCTCAGCCACTTGGTGGAGCCAGGCCTGGACCCACGTGTTTTCCCCAGAACCTCATTGTTTCTGTTCCCACAGGCTGTGGCTGTGCCACTGGCAAACCTCACATGCCCGCTGTGAGTGCAGGGGGTTACTAGAAGGTCCGACTGTGCGGTTAGGTTAGGATGCCTCTGAGAATCAGACCAGGAGCACAAAGCCCAGGCGGAGACAGGAGGCCGGGAGTGGGACGTGCAACTGGATTCAGTCTTCAGAGGAAGGCCCAGAAGGGTCCTCGCCTCCAGCCCTGCTAGGCGGGCTGAGGCGATTGGGGGGTTTGTGCTGCCCCCTGGTAGCCAGCGTGGAAACAGCATGCAGGATGGCACCAAGCGTCCCGGTGAGATTTCCAGAGCCTCTTGCCCACACTGTTAGTGCAGGACCCTCCTCTCTGGAGAAGCTCAGGTCCCTGCCTGGAATCTCAAGGAATCCAGCACCTTCGGAAATGTAGTAAGCATTTCACGCACTCTTTCACACAGTCCTTATAAAGTTCCTGTTAAGTAGCCAGTATTCTCTCTTTGTTACAGCTGAAGAAAGTTTTGGAGAAAGTTACTTTTCCAAGTTCGTGCAGTGCCAGGGTTTGAACCAAGCCTCTTGACTCTGGGTCTCGGGCTCTTCTGCGGCAGAGCCTTCCCCTGTCAGTCCCTCAGGTTGCGTACCCCTCAATCCTTGGGATGCTTGGAGAGATACCTGAGGACCCAGAAGGTGTTGGGGAGGGACTTTCCTGTGGGACCGAAGATGTTACATAAATGCTGCTTGGGGCTAGCAGGGCCCTGAGTATCTCTGTATGTATCAGACTCTGGGTTCTTGAAAGAATCGGGGTTCCCTCATTCATCATCATTCTTTTCTTTTTCTCCTCTTCTTCCTACCCCCTCCTCCTCTCTCTCCCTCTTTTTTTTCAGTACTGGGTATTTAACGCAGGACCTTCACACTGAGCTAAGTCCCAAGCCCTTTGATTTATTTTATGTATTTTTGGAACCGGAGATCGAACTCCGGTCCTTGCACCTGTGAGGCAGGTGGTGGAACCACTGAGCTAAATCTCTGGCCTCTTTGATTTATTTTTTTGAGACAGGGTCTCTATATATAGTTCAGGCTGGCCTTGAACTCACTATGTAGCCCAGGCTGGCCTCAAACTCATGGTGATCCTCCTGCCTCAGCCTCCCAAGTGCTGGGATTGCAGGTATGCACCACCATGCCTGGTGTTCCCAGCCCTTTGAAAAAAATTGTTTTTAAATTTTGAAGCCTGGTCTCACCAAGTCACTAACTTGCTCAGGCTGGGCTCAAATTTGAGATCTTCCTGCCTCAGCCTCCCAGAGTGTTGGGATTACAGATATGTACCATCATGTCCCATGACTCATTCAGTATTTTGTTTGTTTGTTTGTGTTTCTGAGACAGGGTCTTGATATGTAGCCCAGGCTAGCCTCAAACTTGCAGCGATCCTCCTGCCTCAGCCTCCCAAGTTCTGAGATTACAGGCATGTGCCACCATACTTCGCTTTGTTCAGTATTTCTGTGTCTTCTGAGCTCTAGGCTCCCTGCCTAGAAGTGTGACATAGCAAAGAACAGATATGGTCCTGGTCTTAATTGAGAGCTCATAATCTGATGATCAAATGTTAGGCAGTGGTAACTAATAGATTACCAATCGCCAGAGGGAAGGGAATAAGGGAAGTCTGCCCAGCCATAAAAAGTGGCCAAGTGCTCATTTTCAAGGGATGCTTGTAAAGCAGACAGAAAGCAGAAGGTCTGTCCTGGTGGAAGCAAAGTTCAGGTGGAGGCCAGGCAGAGGGAAACAGCCAGGAGTTTAGGGAGTTGGCAGCTGTTGTGTTAACTGGAGGCCCTTCGGTGCCGAGGCTGGCCCGGATGCAGGAGCTAAAACTAGAAAGGGGGATGCTAGTAGGATGCGAGAGGGTGAGCAATATGGGCTTTATTCTGCAAGCTGAGGCAGGGAACGGAATTTTAAGTAGAACTTGATCAGATCCCCTTTTTTAGCAAGGTAACCCCGGAGGCGTGACTACCACCTGGGAGTCCACGCGCCAGTCCCGGGAGGAAAATCCGACCAGAAGCCTCCGGCCCACAGGGTCAGGGAAAGGTGAACACACTCAAGCGACCTTGACCGGGTCGACTCCAAGAGAGACAGAGGAACCGGGATCTTGGGGTTTCAGGCTCGACCTGTGGCTGTGCAGGCAGACAGAAGCCCAGGAGGTGGCGCGAACGGGAGGAGGAGGGTCGGGGCAGAACGGCAGCCACAGCTGCTCAGGAAGGCGTGAGAAGCCGCCAGCACCCGGGGCGTGAACAGCCGCGACGGCGCGCAGACAGAGCGCCCGCCCCGCGCCGGGCCGCTCGCCCCAGCCGCCCGCCACAAATTTATGACCCAAAGCCGAATCCAGCTGTGCGCAGCTGGGTATGCAAATATATGCAAATGATGCGGCCCCCGCTCGGGCTCAGGCGCCAGCAAAGGCTGAGGTGGGGGGGGCGGGCACTGCGTCCCTACCGCTCTCAGGCTCCCTAAAGTTCAGACCCGGTTGGGGGTGGACTTGGGGCTGGGGCTGGGAGTGGGAGTGGCGGGGTGGGGGAAACGAGTCTTTCTTGTCGGCGTCAGGACCGTGACTGTCTTGGGGCGAACACAGGTGCCTTCCCTGCCCCTGGTGACCCGGCTCTCAAGCAGAGACCCCGCCCTGAGAGAGGTGCAGGCGGAGAGGGGTCCCTGGCGCCGGGAATACCTGACACCCCCCCCCCCCCGCTGGTTTAGCCCTCTTCCTTCCCCAGGAGCGGGAAGGCGCGACAGAGGAAGTCAGGACAAACCCACACACGCCCAGTCTCAGAGGATGCCCTCTCCCCAAGGTCAGGGAAGAAGTGGGTCTAAAACCATCTTCTCTGATCACTGCATTGCGATCTGTCCTCTGCCTTACGTCCGATTCTTGAGAAGTCCTTCTGCAGTCTAACCACAATCACACTTGCTGTTTAATTTTTCTTCGTGGTTTAGCGAGACTTCTTGAAATCACAGATGTTGGGTATTGAGGCTGTGGGAATGTGGTGAAGGGTTCCTGGGCCCAGCTAACTCCTAAGCCCTCCAGGGAATAAATACGTCTCCACCCTCGTCAAGAACCGAGAGTCTGGGCTGGGGACTGTCACCTCGCGTCGGAACTCTCCTTCCCCGCCTGCTCTTCCCAGAATGGCCACAAGGGGTCTTCCTTGCGTTAGGAATGGGGAGCCCTGAGCCAGGCGCGGTTCCCTCTCGGCGGTCCCCAAGAGCCCAGTCCCGCAGGTGCCCGGCGACCCCGCCCCGCCGCGGCTGCCTTCCGCTCTCACCCCGAAGATGCCCAGACCCGCCAGTCCTTCAGCCTAGACCGCCAGGAGGGCTGGATTTGGGGCGAAACCCCCGGGCTGGGCACAGTAGGCGCTCAGTATATGTTTGTGAGGTGATTCAAAAGATGTGAGGTAAGGCTAGGCTTGGTGGCACACGCCTGTAATCCCAGCGCTCGGAAGGCTGAGGCAGGAGGATCCCCACGAGTTTTAGGCCAGACTGGGCTACATAGTGAGTTCAAGGCCAGCCTGAAACTACATAGCGAGGCCGTGTCTCAAAACAACAAAACAGAACAAAACAAAACAATGTGGGGGTGTCCTGTCCGGAGCGAGGGGAGCGAGAAGTGACCTGGATGCGGTGCAGCTGGATCCCGAGAGGAGGAGAGGCCCACAGAATGCGGTTCAACTCCAACTCCCCACTAGGGAAACTGAGGCCGTCTGTGGCCCCAGCTGCGAGGAACTTGGATATGATACAGCCCGGGAGGTGTGAAGTGACTGGGAAAATTAGAAGGGAGGGACAGACGATCAAAAGAGCAGCCTCGGGTTGTCCTGGCAAAGGAGGGGGAAGGAAAGATCGGACCGTAAAGGGAAGCCGGGTCGGGATGGAGACACGAGACGTGAGGGTGAAACCAGAAAGTTGACTTGCTCAAGTCCCCTGTGAGGACAGAACTTGTGAGTTTAGCTGGGGCTGCAACAGAGGAAAGATGGTTAGACACCAAGAAAGACTTCCTCGAGGGATCGGAGCTGGATGGAAGGAGGCCTGACGGGCTAGCGACTGAGGACGAGTAACCCGAAACCCCGGCCCCGGAGCCGGAGCCGTCCCGGGAGGCGGGGGTGGGGTAGACGCGCAGGTGAGGTCTCGGCCCTGCCCCCACGGAAGCCGCCGCCTGGGACTCCGCTGGGGTGGCCCCGCTCCCCGCCCCGCCCAGACGCGGCCGGCAGTCTGGGGAGAGCCCGGGGCGGCGCAGACCTCTGCGGAGACCCCCCACGTCCCAGCCCTGACCGCCGGCCTCCGAGACCCCGCCCGCGGCCTGGCGAGGACTTTGCCCTGCTCTCCCGGCCGGCCGCTCGGGTCCTGTCACTCCTCCGGCTGGTGTTCCTGGGTGACCCGGAGAGCAGGGGCCACGCTTGGATTGGCACAGTGGGGACAGCAAATGCAGCTTAGGGTGGAGGTCTGGGTGTCAGTCTTGCAGCCTCCACCTGCCCGTCTGTGCAGTGGGAGACCCTCCTCCCCGTCCGCTTCCCTGGACCGGGAAGGGTTGTGTGGAGACGTGGAAGGGACAGCGTTTTGCCGGGTGTGAATGTGAGCGTGGGAGCCCGGGCCACGCATGCTGAGGTGGGGGGCGGTCCGCTCCCTGGGGAGCCGACTTCCAGAGATGCTAGACAGCGGACCTCGGCATGCGGCGCGGGTTCCCTGCAGCGGGCTGCCCCAGGCACAGGATCCGATTCTCCAGGGCGGGACCACAGCCCGCTCCAGAACTCTGGGTGCAGCTCAGCGAGTCTGTGCCCAGAAATCCAGAATCAGAGACCCGACTTCGCGAGCCGAGAGTCCGGGCTGCCGGGCGGGTGTCCGGCAGAGGGCGCCCAGGCCCACGAGGCCACAGCGCTGCAGCGTTCCCGGGTTGTGGGCCGTCTCTCTCGCGCCCTCTCTTGGCCGCAGGAGGCACAGCCTCGCAACCCATCCTCTGTGGGCATGAAACGGGCGGGCGGGTTTCCACCTATCCAGGTTTTTCTGCGGGTGGCCCTCAGGCTGAAGTTCGACGGAACCCAGAAGTGTGACCCCGCAGCCAGGCCTGGGTCTGAATGCCCCCCACCCCTCATCTTCGTAGGGGACCTGTTCCCCACCTTGTAGTGGGTGTGGATCACAGTACCACATTTCCTGTCCACCTCTGTACCCGCACTGGGCTGTGGGGGTGAGGAGAATCCCAGCAGCCCAACACTGGGGTTCTCCCTGTCCACTCACCGAGGCTTGAAATCCAACCTGTCTGCTCCTGGCTCCCTGGCCACTGCCTGGTCCCAGCCTGTTAATCCTTCAGACTCAGCCAGGGATGGACGTTTCAGGCTTCTCATTGGACCCCGTGCCTACCATCTCTCCTCTCCACTCACCAGAAGTGACTTTCTAAAACACACCAGTGCAGCTCTCTCTCCCCCTTTAACCTTCAGTGGCTCCCCACTGTCTACGAGAAAGGATGCAGACTGCAACGCAGGCCCTCTGGATCCCCTATGCTTTGGCCAAGCCCAAGCCTTTGTCTCATCAGGTTGCCTCCACCTCCTATCACAGTTCTCTAGGCCTGGCCTATTCTCCCAGCTCTTTGCAAATGGTTTTTGGTCTTCACTTGGCAAATTCCTACTCATTCCTCAAAGCCCATTTCTTTTTATTTATTTATTTATTTATTTATTTATTTAGAGACAGGGTCTCACTTTGTAGTTCAGGGTGGCTCTCAACTCACTAGGTAGCCCAGGCTGGCCTGGAACTCGATGTGATCCTCCTGCCTCAGCCTCCTGAGTGCTGGGATTACAGGTGTGTATCACCATGCCCAGCTACTCAAGGCCCATTTCAAATGCCTTCTCTGGGGATTTTCTTTTTCTGCCACCTCCAGAATGATGATTCTGTGCCTCTATAAACCTTGCATAGTATGTCTCTGACTTACACAGGAGTTCCATTCCAGGAGAATGTTCATAAGTCAGATTCATTCCTAAGTCCGACAAAGTGATTGTTGTACACCTTTGACACAAATAGTGTATATTGCTCTGTGCTTCCTAACAGTCTCTTCCACATCACCACTTCTTTCCTCTTGCTTCCGGACATCCTGGCTCGGATTGAGCACTGCGCTCCTGTGCATTGTCACCCTGTCCATAAGCACACAGCAGCACAGCTGTGACAACATCTGGCAGATACAAGAGCTACTCCCGAGATTTGTTCAAAACTCAAATGTTCCTAAGTCAGGGACTTCTGTACACATCTATTTTTTATGGCATTTATCCTGCTCATTATCTATTTACAAGTGTGCTTTCCCCTTAGAACTTAGCCTCTCTAGGCTTATCCATTCTGGTCCCTACTGGGAGTCCCACACAGGTTCTCTCATTGAAGCACCAATGGGACGTTGGCCCCACACGTGGAGAAGTCGTGGTTCCTGTCTGTCCTTCAGCCTCGAATGTGACAGAGATACCTGACTGGATGGGCTGTTTGTCTCACTGGCTCCTGGGCGGGCCTCATTCCTCCTGGGAAGCAGCTGCCCCCTCTTTCTTATTGCTGTTCGTTCCCCTCCCTGCTGAGAAGAGGGTGCTGCAGACGCTCTGGCTGGTTCTGGGGAGCCAAATCTACATCTACCACAGAGCCCCGAAACAGGAAGCTGCTTCCCACTTCAGTGTCCCGAAGGCCTCCCACTGATTCTTGGACCCTACCCCAGGTTAGCCCACCCTACTCCAGGATTCACCCAGTCCTCACTTGTCGAGCCTGGGGCTTGGGGGCAAAATCATAAATTTGGGAGACAAGAGGCGAGATAAAGATCATTTGTTGAAAATGGTGTCATCAATCATTTGCTGGAGAGAGCACATCCAAGAATTCCCCAAACCTGGGTGCTCAGATGCATCTGCCCCTGAGCTCACAGTTCTGCTCCCTGCCCCCCAGGTCCAAAGCCTCCTTGGCCAGCTCTTTCCCTGGGCTTTAGGTTGTCAGGATGCTTGTCCCTGTGCTTCCAGTCTGCTTCCTCAGACACCACCCCTCAGGACCTTTCTCTCCTACCTTGGGAGGGTCTCGGGATGGAGAAGCCCCACCCCACCCTTTCCTCTGCACCTTAATGATCACATTTCTAAAAGAGCCTGGAGGGAAGACCCCCAAACTCCTAGTTGCCCAGTTTCAGGCAGAGGATGAGCAGATAAGTAATGGCTTGCCAAATTAATTAATTATTTTATTAGCCTGAGTAATTATTAATCAGGTCATTAATCACCCAGCTGTGCACTATGAATAGTAATTACGAGGTGGGGGAGGTGGGTCATGGCTCTAAAGGTCTGCCAGTATCTGCACCTTCTCCTAGTCCTTGGAAGATTTGGGAAGATTTATGAGCCCCATCTCTCCCCTCACCTTCATACCCATGAACTCGATTAGGAAAACAGGGTCCTGGACCCCTTTGCAAGCACATCTTGCATCCATTCCCACTCTGACTTCCAGAGTGGAGACAGATGGAGGATGTGGAGGCAGGGACACTCACAGAGGAAGAAGGCAGGAAGAGGACTTGGGCTTGGGAGTGTATCCGTGTGTATCAGGGCAGGACCAGAGCAGGACCAGGTAGGGAAGAGACGCAGGCACATCCTGTGTGTGCCAGATGTCTCCACAAGCTCCCTTTGACTGGTCATTTGATTTATGAGAGCAGTTCTGGATTGACTTACATTTTTGTCTTTGAAACTGATGCTTTGGGAAAGGGTAGATGCCACCAGAGGCAAGGAAAAGTAGCCGAGGCAGAGGACAGATGGGAAGAGCACAGTGAGGAGAGTAAGAAGAGGGGAGGGTGGAATGGCTCTTCCCTTGAGATTCTCCACCTGCCAGCTCTGGGTCCCTGTTTGTCTCACTGAGCTGGCTGGTGATGCCCTGCTGTGCCCTCTTAGCCACACTGCCACCCCTTCAGGACCCGGAATGGACTCTGGCTTCTGAGTCTTTCTCCTTGGTTGATTTTCTGGATGCTTCCCACTGCCTGGTGGGATTTAGGGCGGGGATTTGAGGATAAAAAAGAGATGGTGAAGTGGTGTCGGAACACACACGCCCTTGACACAGGAAGTCCTTCTACGAGTCTGCCCACCATCCCTCCTGCTGTTGGGCGAGTCCATCAACTCAGACCCCTGAGGGTGGGAAGTTGGACAGTAGCAAGCTCTTGTCCCTCAGGGTGCCTGTCCCCAGGCTTCCCTCTCTTTGGGCCAGTGCTCCTGAGCCGCCTGCTCACATGGGGAGGGGCCTGACTGCTCTTCACCACCTGGACCCTCCTGCTCAGAGCCCACTTTACTTTCTGTTTATGGTAAATCTCACTCTGTTTACAGTAGGTACTGCTTTGTTTATGACCTGCTTGAGGTCAGTTTCATTTTTGAATCTCTTGTTCCTCTCTCAGGCACTGTTTATTCCTCTCCTCTTTGCAGACCCTTCCCCAGGACTCCACTCTCAGGGCACTGGGGAGGGAGAGGGCTTGGGGCTGATACCCTGGCCCTGCGGAAGCTTGGGCTGAAGAGGGGCTGAGCACAGTGGGCAGCCCTGACTCCTAGGCCTAGGGTAACCTGCACAGAGGAAGGGAGAAGGTCGCTGCTGAGTGCCAAGAAGGGGTTTCAGGAGTCAGCCAGGGAAGAGGCTGTGTGTGTCCAGCCCACCTGCTTGGGCTCAGGTGGCCATGAGAATAGGAAAGCTCCAGAGCTGAGAGCCCAGCCCAGAGGGCCTGTCCACCAGGCATCCTGTTCAGTGTATCTGCTCAGCAGAGCTCTGGGGCAGGGCAGGGGGTCAGAAGCAGGGGCAGCTTCTGACATGACAGGCCTGTCATGAGATAAACATGGGGCCTGGAACTGGCCTCTTGTTTGGAATTCTTGTCGGCTAGGGATGGAGGTGATTTGGGGAGGGGCAGTTGGGCAGTTGGTGGGAAAGGGAGTGGAGGGGGAAAGAACAGACCTAATGGAGGGTCTGGGGGTGCAGGGAGAGGAGACCATAGCCCTGCAGCCCTTGACATTGTTCAAGGACTTGTTGCCAATGGCTTTGAAGAAAGGCCTAGCATGCAAAGTCCCCACTCTCTCAGGAAGTCCCCAGTGCCCCCGAGTAGGCCAGGCACCCGGTGGGCATGGGTGAGAAGTGCAGAAGATGAGGACAGGAATAGCTGGACAGCACGGTGTGCTCTCAGCCCTGTGACCAGCTCTGCCTCCAAGGCCCACCCTGCTTCTCAAGGGACTGGGGTGAGAGGAAGGTGGCTGGCGGAGGGGCCCAGGCTCCAAGGGTGCCTCTGGATTCCTGCTTCGGACCTAATCTTCCCCAGGTTCCCAGCATTACCCAGAGAATGCTGCAGGCAGCCAACTGCAGCTCCCAGGAGGCCTAGCCACCTGCAGACACTTGGCAAGCCACGCCCCCATGGGGTACCCTCCCCGTCCCTGTGCCTCCTTTCCTATGTGTTTGTCTCCGGGGTGTCACAGACATCCCTTTGTCTCCATGTCCTCCTCCCGGTCTTTCTCAATCTAGGATGTCCCCAGAAAGGAAGTGTCCTCCACTTCTTCTGCCTCCCTTCCTTGAGTAACGTGACCCTGCACTCATCCCTGCCCACCTTCCTCAAGCTCTTTTTGTCTCACACCCATTTGCTTTCTTCCCCATGAAGTTTTTTTTTCTGGTACCAGGGATTGAACTCAGGGCCTTGTGTTTGCAAGCCAGGTGCAGAGGCACTAAGCTAAATCCCTGGCCCCAGCCCACTAGCATTTTTTCTTTGATGCTACTGAGGTTCATCTCAGCCCTCTTTCGTTTTCTATTTAGAGACAGGATCTCACTAAGTTGCTAAATTGCCCAGGCTGGTTTTGAATTTGGAATCCTCCTGCCTCAGCTTCCCACCTTTCTGGGATTATAGGCGGTGCCAGCACACTCGGGTTCCACTCTCTTTCATCTGCTGAAGCTTTTCCATAGAACGCAGGCATTCTAGTCCCTGACTACTACTTCCAAATCTCTCTGGGTCCTACTGTTTATGGCTCTTTTATGGATTCCGGATTCCCTAGTGGTTTTATCAGACCTTTGCGGAGGTGGTGAGGACCTCTCCTCTCCCCTTCCCAAGCCTTGGAGCTCCAGCTGCATAGGGCAGAGGAGCATGTAATTCTACCCAGTGCCAGTAGAGGGAAACACACAACAAACCCAGACGGGCGGGCGTGGAGGGCGAGGGGCTTGGTGGGGGTGGGGGTGGGGGGAATCCCTGCTGAGAGATGGGACAGAGGAAGCTTGAGCCTTGGGGTCTGCCTTGGCGACAGAAGTACATTTCTAGACCACTAAATGGGGTGGGAATCTCTACTTCTTTGTTTTGTTTACAAACTATAATCGCTAAGCACAACAGCTACAATTTGAGACAGGCACTTTATATCTGACCTGTCAAATTCTCAAAATAACCACAGGAACCATTAGTTTGATTTTAGGGAAAGACACACTAAGGCTGAGGAAGGTTAATTCATGTTAAGCCATGTGCCCAAGGTCACACAGCAGGAACAGCAGAGGTGGCACTCAGAGGTCTTACAGAGTGGCCCCTGCCTGGGGGGTCTGGCTCTTCCCTCCCAGACACAGTGAGGAGCCTGGAAGGGCCCTGATGTGGGGCACCCAGCCCCCTCCTTCCGGTGCCCAGCAGGGTTCAAAGGAGGGGCTGGGAAGCTGGGTGGGGGGGGACCCCTGCCCCCAGGAGCCCCCCTCAGCCTGGCCAGATGCCTTTGGGGCCTGGAGACAAGGGCTGGAGAATGGCGCTGCCATAAACAGTGTCCCGGCTGCACCTAGAGGCTGTAAAACCAGCCGGGCAGAGGCTGGAATGTGGAGGGGTCCAGGAAGGATTTTTCCGGCGGCAGTCTGGCCTGATAGCATCTTTGGGGCCTGGGGTCAAAGGGGAGCCCGCCTCCCATCCCTCCCTCTTCCCAGCCATCCTGCTGCTCCCTCCGGCCCCCCCCCTTCTTCTCCCCGGCTCCCTCCTATGTTCTAGAGACTTCTGTCACGTTGCTCTAGCTGTGTGTCTATGTCAACTTGGTCTCTCCCAGCCCCTTTCCCAAAGGGCGGATACAGCCCCCATTTGAGCTCTTGTCTGTGTAACTCTGGGACTTCTCTGCCTTGCTCCCCTCATCTACGAATGGGGACTCAGGCTAGTGTCATTACAGAGGGTTGGTTGAAGTGATGTCTACAAAGACTTGGCTCATACAAGGGATCCAGGTCAGTTGAAGAGCTTTCTTCTACTAATTCCTTCTTTCGGCCTTCGCTGGGATCGCAGAAAGAAAGCAGTTGAGTGAGGTGACTGACTGCCTGGTCCTCCGTAGGCCAGGTAGCAATTCTTCCTTTGGCCAGCAGGGGGCAGCAGATGCCTGGACTGAAATGCACCGGCGACGTTCGCTCACCTGGCCCTGAGGGTAACAGGCCAAGGCAGCAAGAGAAGAGCCCGCCCTGCTTGTGTGTCTGTAGCAGGGCCACGTTAATCCCCAGGCGCCCTGGCTGGCCCCCGTGCCTCTGTGTGTGGGAAGGAGAGGTGAAAGGGAGTGTCCTGCCCTGTCATTATCCATGCTGTGACATGTACCAGGTAGTTGTGTTTTCGAATGTACCAAACCACCAAATCAGCATCTTATGGCCTGGGTGGCTTGGAAATTGTCTAATGATCCGACCCCTTATCTTCAGATAAGGAAGCTGGGGCGCCAGGGCTTGCACGGTGGGTGTGTGGTGGAGCTTTCAGGATCTTACTGCATTGCCAGAGCTCTGGGTGCAGAGTGAAGTGGGTGTGTGCTGCTGTCCATTCAGACTCAGGCCTCAGAACAAGTGCCTGCAGGACCCTCTACCACCGGGGCTGCTCCTAGAGGTGGCCCTGCTGTCCTCCCTTCACTGGCTCCCCTGCCCTTCCCTGGCCTCTGCATGATCCCACTGATGGGGCTACGTGCCTTCTCCTCTAGAATTAAGTGTCTGGATTGGAGCTCTTGTAATATCATATTATACTCTCATCACTATAATCGTGGCCAACATTTGTGCATTGATTATTGCCACATGCATCAGATCATTTAATTACCCAATCCTTCAACTGCCCTACAGGGGAGGCATTTTGACTGCTCCAGTGCTGCACATGAGAAATGGACCGACAGAAAGGTCAAGGGTCTCCCGAGATCACCCAGTGGCAGGTAAGCAGGCTGTCCCAACCACACAAGGTGTGTGGCATACATTGGTGCCCGTCTTAGTCCTGATACCCACCTCTGCCTGCTGATGGGATGCTCACTATGGACAAACACTTCTTGTTTGCTATCAGCTCTCATCTACATGACAGCATTTGTTACGCCCACTTTGCAGATGAGTGGATGGACACCTCCGGCGGCTCTAGTGCTCAGAGGCTCCCAAGCTCTGCATGGCTGTGTGTCAAAGCCCTGTCCTTGGGCTTCCCTGTGTGTTGCTCTGGAGCTTCACGTCCCTTGCAGTCCTGTTACAAGGCAGGTTCTCCCCCACCAGGTCTCAGTGAGCTTGAGGTGCTGCATTTCTGTAAGCTACTTGGTATGTGGCCCATACAATGAGGATGAAGGACCGACAGCACCTACCAGCCTTCATGCATCGGGCTTTACTGGGCCTCACCATCCTCCTCCGCAAAGTAAGAGGTCACAGGAGTTCAGGCTGTCAGTTTTGCCTCTTTTCATCTGCTTTGCCTCCAGCTTTCGATGATGGTCTAAAGGCACTTGGAATCATGGTCTCTCAGAGTAGAGGGGTGGAAATGATCTTAAAGACCTAGTCTCCAATTTTATTTTTTTTCCTGAGATTAGGTCTATGTTGTCCAGTCTGACACTTACTTGTGGGTTTAAGTGATCCTCCTGCCTCAGCCTCCTGAGTAGCTGAACTACAGATGCCAGGTCTGACTGCTCTTATAATTTTTTTTTTTTTTGGTACTGGGGATCGAACTCGGGCCCTTGCGTTTGCAAGGCAGGTGGCAAAACCACTGAGCTAAATCCCCAGCCCTCTTGCAATTTTTAATAATAGCTGAGAAAAACTAAGGTACTGGTGGGTGTGGGTCCTCTTTCAAAGTCACACAGCACATTGCAGTAGATACAGAACTAGAACCCAGATTTCTAGCTCTGCACCAGGTGCTCTGTACCCCTGAAAGGTCCTGAGTACCCTAAGAACCTATGCCCGGTTATTGGGCAAAGGGAGGGCTGGGGGCTCCCATGTGAGACTGGGGAATGTTTGGGCAAGTGCTTCAAAGGAATGTAGAGGCACCTGGAGGCAGGTTACCCTCCTTGTGTTGGCCGCATCCTGACTCTTGGTTTCTCCCTCCTTCTCCCCCATCTTCTGTGCTTTTTGCTGTCTCTCTAAGCCTGGCATCTCACCCCATCTCTGTTCTTTGCCACCTGTTTCCCGCCTGCCAGGTGTGACTTTGAAGGGTCCGGCTCTCTGCTGCAGGAGAGCTTCAGGGCAGACCCTGTGTGAGAGGGCCCAGAGCAGGAAGATGGGTCCCACCCAGGCTGGTGGGACAGAGCTCCTGCTGGATCCAGAAGAGAAGGAGGCTCCCCAGAACAGCATCTGTGCATGCAGGCCTGTGTGTGGATCTCTGTCGATGTCTTGGATGGAAGTGCAATGGAGTGCCCATTGCCCTTGGTCTTTCCATGCCACTGCCACTGCCTGGCCCAGGCATTTACCTGGGGATGAGTAGGCCAGCTGCTCACACACCACAGAGCTGGCCTGCAGAGCTACATCCTGTGGCCGAGGAAGTACTGGGAGTCAGGTATCCTGGGTGCCAGTTTCCTGTGGGACTCAGGAGAGATCAGGAGCAGCAGCTCTCTTTCCTCTTGGCCTTTCCAGGCTCTTGGGAGCTCCTGCTCCCTGGGGGAGGAGGGCCAGGAGGGACTGACAGTCATTTATCCTCTTGTGCCTGTTGAGCACTTCCTGTATGCTAGGTGCTGGAATGGCATCAGAGTTGGCTTTGACTCAGGTCTTGGCGACTGAAAGAGGAGGGGTCTGGAATGAGCTGGAGAGTGGGCAGGAGGCCCCCCCAAAGTCAGCATGGAGTGGCAAGGCCAGGAGCTTCCTGGGGCTGGGGCTGAGAAGGCCCAGAGGAGCAGGAGGCACCCTCCCTGCCCTCTGCTGAAGGCAACCTGGGCAAGCTGCTCTGCCTCTCCTGGTCTGTGGCTTTTTCTCCACTCTGTGTTAGCCGCTCTTCTTGGGACAGAGGAGAATCCGTTCCGTTCATTCCCCATCTCCTGCCCTCTTCCCTTCCTCTCTGTTCTCTCCAGTCCCTAATAATCGATGCCACTCCCAGAGATTGTCCTCATCCACCCTGCCATCTGGCCCAAGTCCCTCCTCCAGGTCCCTGGCCCTTCCCTACAGGGGAGGCAGAGGGTCACAGGAGCCTCTGCCACCTGCTCTGCTGGACTCCTTCTTGCCTCCTGCTCTCACCCTCTCCGCCATCACCACTTTTTGCCCCTCTTTCCTCTTCAGGGTTCAGAATTGTTTGTAGGATTCACAACTGTGATAAAAAGCCACACTGATCTCTGATTCCAGCAGGAAGAATTGCGGTTAGGTGATTAGAAGAACTTCCAAAGGGCCAAAGAGAGGTCTTGAAAGAGGCTGTGGGTCTGGGAGAAAGTCTGGTTTCTGTCAAGGTTTGTAAATTTCTCTTTCTGCTGGGCATGGTGGAGCACGCCTGGAATCCCAGCACTCAGGAGGCTGAGGCAGGAGGATAGCTTTGAGTTCGAGGCCCGCCTGGGCTGCAGAGTGAGTTCTAGGCCAACCTGAAATACATAGCAAGACTCTGTCTCAAAAAAACTCTCTCTTGGGGAGGGGATTTAGGTCAGTAGTTTCGCCACCTGCTGTGCAAGCACAAGGACCCCAGTTGGATCCCCAGTACGAAACAAAACCCTCTCTTTTTCTCCCTAGTTCCTCCTTCCTGTACACCCTAAACCCGTGGGGAGCCTTTGTATCCATTGGAGGACCTCTTCAGGAGTGCTGGCAGAGGGGAAGAGGCTGTGGGCTCCTCAGGGCCCCTTCCCCTGCCTGCCCTTTGTCCCTGTTCTGGGCCTGCACCCTCCCCATGCACTCTTGCCTTCCCTGGGAGTCCGGGAGACATTCGTGTGGAGGGAGCTGCAAACGTTCACGGGGTCTGGGGTGTGTGGGGCATGTGCATGCCCAAGAGGCGCAGTGTGGTTTTGCCTCAGCTCTTGTCTGGGGCTCCAGAAGGCCCCCTGGTCTCCCTCCCTCAACCCTGAGGTCAGCTGGGGAGTGTGGTGGGTTTGTCGGGAGGGTCACAGACACTGCAAGGAGGACATACAGAGGGTTCCTGGCCGTGACTGTCACTGCTGTACCCTCTGTGCTGGGGTGGCCCTTATAGAACAGAGCTGCCCTCTGAAAGGCATTGGTGGGGGCCAGGGGTATCTGTTGGGGACCTTTCTGCTCTTCCTTCTGAGGGCTCTAGTGCCCACTCAGAGACCTGGACAGGTGGAACTCACAGTTGCCCATGGTACCCTCTGTGATGAGCCTGGAAACCTTCCCCAGGGTGGTTCCCGACCCCGCTGTCCACACATGTGAAGAGCTTAAACCTACCTGGAGTCGTTATCACGCTCTTGTGAGGTAGGGGTGACTCAGGGAGTTTTGGCCCCTTCTAACAGATGAGGAAACTGAGGCCCAACAGGGACATGAGCCCAGAGTCCAGCAGCTGGGCAGTGGCAGGTTAAGAATTGCGCGGGGGTGGGGGTGGGGGTGGGGCGGCCGGGGATTTAGCGCAGTGGTTCTGCTGCCTACCTTGCAAGAGCAAGACCCTGAGTTCGATCCCCAGTACCAAAACAACAACAACAACAACAGTATCAAGAATTGAGCGGGGCGAGCCTGTGTCCTTTCCCGCTGCTCCCTCCTGCAGGCAGCCTCCTGACCCTGCCCCCCACCCCGGGCTCACAGCAAGGTGCACAGGGTGTGGGGGGGGTCCCCTGCCCTGATTCCCCAGGCTGAGGGCTGAAGGGCCCCCCACCAGGGGCGCTGCCTGTCCTGCCCCTGTGTGGCCACAAGAGGGCTCTGTGATCAGGTTTTTCTTCTTTCTGCTGCTGCTGCAAGAATTTCCAGCGATCCCTGCAGACAGCTTTTTGGCAACCTCTGCTCACAGCCACTGAGAGTTCCTGAAGCCCAGGAGGCAGCCAGAGGGGGCACAGACTTTGCTCTTCATAATCCTACCCCAGAGGCCTTCCCTTCTCTCAGTCAGGAAGTCCTCCCAGTTGTCTACCCTTCATGTCTGCTACTACTGGGGGCGGGCAAGGGCAGATGGAATCACACTTTTTTTTTCATTACCACTTCCCCACCCAAGGCTTGAAGTGAAGCATTTGTTCTCCCAATCTCCTGGCCATTCATCAGATCTCAGATTCTGCTCTCCTGTCACTGCTGAGAACTGGACAGACAGACAGTGGCAGGAACAGTGTCAGCTGGACATCAGGAAGGACTTCCTCACAGACGCACGTGTGCAGCAGCTCCTGGGTGTGGGTAGCTGAAGGAGGCTGGGAAAGTCGCCTGTTCCTGAGGTGCAGGGGATGGGAGAGTCCTCCGGAGGCCAGGCAGGCACTTCCTCCGGAGGCCAGGCAGGAGGGGCTGAGGGCTGTTGTTCACCACAGAGACTCACGGACATTGTCAGACCTTTGGGGTCTGGGGCTTCTGTGATTCGGAGGAGATCCATTCATGGGGTCTTTCAAAGGGGGTGAAAAGGAGCTGTGCAATTGCACACACCTGTAATCCCAGCCCTGTGGGAGGCTGAGGCAGGAGGACAAGTTCAATGCCACCCTGGGCAGCTTAGTGAGACCCTGTCTCCAAATAAAATAAAAAGGACTGGGGGTGTAACTCAGCGGCAGAATGCATGCAAGAGAGCTGGAGTTCAATCCCTAGCCTCCCCTCCAAAGAGGGATGAAAAATGGAAACCTTTGGACTGCTCTGCCCCCTGCTGCCTGGCAACTGCTGTGGAGGGAAGGAAGAAAGGACAGAGCGTTCCTGCAGCCCCTTAGGTGTTTCCAAGGTCTGCAGACTGTTAGATCCAGCACCACTAGCCCACCAGCAAAGCCAGCAGGAGGCGCCAGCACTGAGCAGGCGAAGGGGCCACAACTTCACTTGCCCCGTAAGTGTGGAAGGGACCAGGCCGCTCTGTCTGCTGTACTTTAACTGTCCCTGAGTTGAATGGGACATGAAATGTCATTGCCTCTTTCAGGCCTAGCTTCAATGATGGAAGGTTCTGGAGTTGGGAAGAGCAGAGTTTGGGAGCTCAGCCCACCTCATAGGAGCAAATGTCATTACTGCCTTTGTGCCTACTCTTGGGAAGGGGGACTGACAGCCTTGCCTCCAGGGTGCTGCAAGCTTTGGGAGATGGTACACGTGAGAGTGTGGTTGAGCTTCTGTCCCCTGCCCTCTGCCCAGTCTTGGTTGTTCCTGTAGAAGGGGTGATCTGTCCATTTCCCAGATAGAAAAATATAGGCAGGAATGATGCTAAGGCCGAACGCCAGAATCTCTGCCTACATACTCAGTCTGAAGCCAGGGGTCCCCTTTTCCTCATTTGCCTCCTCCTTGACCTCCTACTATGAGGGAAGGCCCTTCTTTGACTCTTCTTCCTTCTGCCTCTCACCCACCTTTTTATTTTTGGTACCAGGAATTGAACTCAGATCCTTGCACTTTCGAGGCAGGCGGTGGAACCACTGAGCTAAATCCCTGGCCTCTCACCCACCTCTTTTCTGTCTTGTTTTGTTCCCCCTTCCTTCCTTCCTTCCTTCCTCCTCAGCTCCATTTCTCATCTCCTCTGTTCCTCCACCTTCCTCTCTTCATTCATCCATCCATTCATGTATTTATCCATTCATTTCTCAAGTTAGGCCAAAGGGATTATTTAGAAAACCAGGAAATGTACCTCAGGTGCCCTGGGTGTCTCCTGAGGCTTCTCTTGATCACCTCCCTGTCTCTCAGCTTCTTAGCCTTTCTTCCTGGCCTCCCCTTGTCTGGGGCTTCTGTCCGCAGAGCCCAGGAAAGGCAAAGAAAGCGGTCAAGAAGTCTGGTTCAGGTAAGGAACGTGTACCTGTGTGTGTGTGTGTCCTGGGGGCTGAGCTGCTTCCTGTCCTTGGAGGATCTGTGTCTGCAGAGAGCTTAAACTCCTTGTTGGAGTGAGGAAGAACAAGAGGAGGGGCTGCAGCTTGGGGTACAGCTCAGTGGTTGAGGTTTTCCTGGCATCATGCCCTGTGTTTAATCCCCAGCACTACACACACACACACACACACACACACACACACCCCACAGGGGGCTTCCCAGAGGAAGTGTTCATTGAGATGGGTTTTGAGGAACTGAGCTGGGGTTTACCAGGTTCCTAAAGAGGTGGGAGAAATGCAGTGTGGCCAGAGGGATCACAAAGGGCAAAGAATGCTGCTAAGAAGGGGCAAGGAGAATTCAGGGAATGAGCAGTAGCTCTGTAGGGCTGGAACTCAGGGGGCTGGTGGGAGACTAAACTCCCAATCTGGAAGTGAGCAGAGAGCTTCATGGTTGAGAGTCCTTGATCCCTGCTCAATGAGGGGCAAGGGGAGAAGCTGGGAGAGTGGAGGACAGTGTTTGCCCTCATATGCTCCCTACTGGCTGCTACCCTGCTCTGGGAAACTCACACAGCTGATTCTGGTTCTCAATGGACTCATCTAAAAATGGGAAGGCAAACAAACAAACAAACAAACAAACAGACAGACAAAAAACAAAGTTAAAGGGCCTGGGATTTAGCTCAGTGGTGCCACCGCCTGCCTGGAAATCACAAGGTCCTGAATTAGATCCCTGGTACCAAACCAAAAAAAAAAAGGGAAGGGTGAGCCAGAAACAACTGCACACATCTGTAATCCCAGCACTCTGGGAAGCTGAGGCAGGAGGATTACAAGTTCAAACCCAGCATGCGCAACTTACTGACTGAGAACCTGTCTCAAAAAAAGACATCTATCTATCTATCTATCTATCTATCTATCTATCTATCTATCTATCTATCTATCCATCCATCCATCTATCTATCATCTATCATCTATCTATCATCTGTTTGTCTATCTAGCTATCTATCTATCATCTATCTATCTCTGGGGCTGCAGCTCAACATGATGAAGGCTCTGAGTTCGGTGCCCAGCACTCCAAAAAATAAAAGAGAGAAGATGCCGTACATTGTGTCATTTCTTTAGGTTCCCGTCGGCATCAAGAGCTGCTGTAAGGTCACTCTGGGCTTGTGTGGCCAGGGCAGGCTTCAGAGAAGAGGAGGTCTAATATGGAGCTAAACATAGGGTGGGGAAGGCTGGGAACACCATGGAGACGAAGGTCAAGGGCAGAACTTGAAAGTTGCCTGAGGATGGCATGTCAGGCTGGTCTTGGGATGGGAAGGCTGGTTTGAAAGCAGGAGGGGATGCTGCCTGGCGGAGCAGGAGTGACTTGGGCTGAGGAGGGCCAGGGGAGACCACAGGGCACCAGTGTGAGCCTCCTGCCTACCACCTTCCTGCCCCCAGGCTCAGGGGCAGACAGAGCTACAGAGAGCCTGCAATCACAGGGACTGGAGACCAGGAACATGTAAATGAGATGCAAATAGCATGTAAACCTGCCCCACCCCTGCACCCACTGCCCGCAGGTCCTTTTGTGTGGGGTTGAGCCATGTGTGGGAGCAAAGGGTTCTGTGCCTTTGCCTTCCTTTCCAGGGCTCTCCTGCTGCATTGGTGGCACCTGGGCTGACTCCGGGACACAGTCCTGAGCTGTCTTAGTTTCTCCAGGCCCAGGAGCTCCCCAGGCCGGGCTCTGACCCTGCGGCTTATTCTGGGAGGGTTGGCTCGACACAGAGTGGGAAGACCAAAGGGCAAGGGAGAGGCGCAGGAGCACAGATTTTCAGGAAACGGATACATTGGAACGAAGTGAGCACAGGGCACCCCAGAGATCCCGAGAGACGCATTCCAGCGGAGAGCATGAGTGACAGAGGCAGACGGAGAAGGCTCTTCTCCTGTGTCGGGCTTGTGAGGCCTTCCAGGGCCTGCCGGCTTCCTCTCCCTGTCTGCCTGTCCCTGGGCATGGTCCCTTTGTCTGTCTAGCTCTTTGTTTGTCTCTTTGTTTCCCTGTCTTCCTCCTGGTTCCCTGTTTCTTTCTCCTCTGCTGTCTGTCTGTTGGTCCAGATCTTGCTGTCTGTCACTGCCCTCTGCCCATCTATCTCTCTATGGAGAGAAACTGCCTGCTGGGATCCTGGGCCCCGGGGGGGTCTTGCCTCCTGCTCTTGGACCGGTTCTTGTCTTTCCTCCTCCTGACTTTGGGTCTCCATTTCCTCCTTTCTGGGGTGGCTCCTCCTTCTGCCCTCCATATATTTGTAAAACTCTGGCGTGTGAGCAGGTGACTATATTTATGATTGCTCAGCCATTGTAACAGGGTTTAATGCATCCAAAGGGAAATACTGCTTTTCACCTTCTAGGGACAAAGCAAGAAAAAAATAATGACTGCAGCATGAGGCATAGTGGTCAGACATCCAGAGGGACTTCCCCAGAGAGGTCTGAGAAATATTAGAGGTCAACTAAAAGAGGTTAAACAGCCACCTTCCTAATCTTCATGGCCGCAGGATGAACAACTTGACCTTCCTCAGTCTGTGCTAAGAAGAGCTTTTTTGGTGTTATGAGCCAGGAGGGACTGGAACCGGGAGGCTGGGGTAGGACCCTTGTCGTCCATGCCCTGTCCTAGGCTCTCACCTGCACAACCGCTCAGGTGGCTGGGGAGAGGACCCCAAGGGAAGGGGTGTGGAGGAAGTACCGCTTCTCTCCCCACCTCCACCGGCCTCCCCGCCATCTTCCCAAGCTCAGGACCACCCCGCCCCCGCCCCCGCCCCCGCCAATCCATGAGAGATGGCTGCTGGGGACGAGTGATGTATGTAACGCAGATAAAATGTCAGCAATTCTAAATGGGCCCGGAGATGCAGCGTGGGGGGTGGGGAGGGAGAAAGGGCGGAGCAGGGGGAGAGAGGAAGGGAAAATGAGATGTGGGTCCTCACTGGGGATGGGGACGCTGGAGGGGCAGACACCCCCTCCCCCAGCAAAGGCCAGAGGAGGGGAGGGCCCCGGGGGCAGGAGCCCAAATGAGATTTTGAAGAGGGAGCTGGAAGGTGGGGGTGGAGGAGAGGCGGCGGCGGGCGGGGGCAGCGGGGCCGGAGCTGCTGATGTATAGCGGTTTCATAACTTCCTCAGTATTAAAGGCAGGTTCATGGGGAGGGCAGCGCCATTAATCACCAGGCTGAATGGGGCTGAGATCTGCCGAGAGGCGCGCTTGCTGTCTGCTGCGCCTGCCCGGCTAAGGGCGGGAGGGGGCGAGCAGGGATGCCCCTCCTGAACTAAGGGGTAAGACCCCAGGATGCTGTTCTGGATGCTGGGGAAGTGGGTCCTTAGCGGTAGGGCAGGGTGGGGGCTGAGGACCCTGATGAGAAGAAAGAGGACGAGGAGGGTTGTGATGGGGCTAGGAGGGGGCAAGGACTGGGGGAAATGACAGGGGCAGAGGCTGAGCGGACCCTGGGGAAGACAAACTGGGGAGGGAGGACTGTGCCTTTGACCATGAAATTGAGCACATGTAAATATAATGCAAATGACATGCAAATGAGCACAGGAGTCTCTGGGCCCAGCGCGCAGGCATTCTCCTTCTCGGACTGAGAACTGGGGCCAATTTGCATTCTGTTCTATGCCCAGTACCTCGGTGCTTCATTAGGAATATTTGCAGAGGGAGAAGGCAAGGTCTCCCTTGTGAAGGGGGTGCGGCAGCAGGGGTGGGGCTGGGAAAGGGTGAGGCCACGCCTGCCCTGGAGTGGTGACCTCGGGAACACTGACAGGCCTGAGTGACGGTGAGAGGTGGGACTCGGGGCTCTGAGCCTGAATTGATGGGCTTGGAAGAGAAAAAGCTCAGCATGGAGGCAGAAAGCTGGAGAGACAGACAGGTCCCCACTGCTCATCTGACAGACCCAGAGCTGATGAGATGAGAACGCGTCCTGGGTCCCGCGGATCTTCCAGGGACGAGAGACCGAGGCTGAGCTTCAGAGGCAGTGATCCTCCTAAGCTCACACTGCTGTCCAGTGCTAGATCTCAACTTCAAGTCGCCTTGAGAGCTCAGGGCTCCTTCACTCGGCCGTGAGCATGCCCGTGAATGAGATAAAATAAAAGTAGCAGTATTCATGTCTTCCTCCACTCCCCTCGCCCTGTGTTGGGGATCCAACAGGCAAGCTCTGTGCCACTAAGCCGTGTCCTCAGCGCTACCTAGGTATTTACTGAGCACCCAATAGGTACAAGGAGGGGGCTGTGCTGAGGAGAGAGAAGCCTGAGTGCTGACTTCAGAACTCACCATCTAGCAGAGCCATAGTCATTTCTTTTTTTTTGTTTGCATTTTTTTTTTTTTGGTACCGGGCTTGAACTCAGGACCTTGTGCTTGCCAGGCAGGCGCCAGAACCACTGAGCTAAATCCCTGGCCCAACATTTCTTTTTAAAAAAAATATTTTATTTTGCTCTTTGTTTATATCTTGGGTGTCTCATATAAGAGAAACCATATGATATTTAAGCTTGTGTGTCTGATTTATTTCACATAAGATTACGGCCTCAAGGTGCATCCACTTTCCTACACCTAACAGTTGGTGACAGTGGTCACCACAGAGGTACAGTATTGGCAGAGAGAAGGGGACCAGGGAATGTTGCCAAGGGAGGTGGCTCTTTTCTTTTCTTTTCTTTCTGTATTGGGTACTGCCAGACAAGTAGTCCACTGCTGAGCTACACTCCTACTCCTAGTCTTTTTGTAATTTTTAGTTTCTTTAAATTTTGAGACAGGGTCTTTGCTAAGTTGCCCAGGTTGACCTCAAAGTAACTTCCTTCCTTCCTTCTTTCCTTCCTTCCTTCCTTCCTTTCCTTTCCTTTTCTGCTTTTTGCAACTATGTAGCCCAGGCTGGCCTCAAATTCACAATCATCTTCCTGCCTCAGCCTCCAGAGTGCTAGGATTGTAGGCATGCACCACAGTGCCTGGCTGGCCTTGAACTTTGATCCTCCTACCTCAGCCTCTTGAGTGGCTGGGATTACAGGTGAATATCACCATGCCCAGCTGGGAGGTGGCACCTGACTTGAGCCTTGGGGACTGGGTAGAATGTATTCAATGGCAGAAGCGTGGGAAGAATGTTCTAGACCAGGGACGATGTGGGCCATTGCAAAGGTAGGAGAGGAAGAGCAAGCTGGGCTTCCTGATGTGTTAGTGTCGGAGGTGTGGAGGTGAGGGAAGTCAAGGGAGATGATAACAGGTGGGTCAGGACCTGAGGGCCTGGGCATTGACATTACTAGAGGCTGGGTGGGAGTAGGCAATAGGGCCAGTCATTCACTGAACTACTGAGTAATTCAGTCAACAGACAGAACAGGGCTTCTGGTAGCTCAGGATGCAGAAGCAGAGGGATGTGGTTCCCTCTCCTCAGGAAGTTCAGTTGGCAGCAATGCTCAGTGAGTAAACTGGGGAGGTAAGAGTAGTTTCCTTGGAGTGTGACTGTGAAGATTCAATGCAAGAATCTACATAAAGTACCTGGCTTGGCATGTAGTGTAGGTTAACTCGTAGAGGTCAGTGATGGCTGCCATCATCACAGGCCCTATTCCACAGGTGTGGAATGGAGGGCAGAGGCAGAAGGGTGGCTATCAGTCCTCTGCAAGCCTCTGGGAGAGGTACAGAGGGGCAGTGTGGGTGGGACAAAGAGGAAAGTTCAAGGGGGCTGTGAGATGAGCAAGGGGTGGGAGAAGGCCCGTGACAGAGTCACAGATGATAGGCAGGGAAAGTATGGCCTGGGAGCTCCACAGGGTGGCCCCAGGACTCGGAAGACCTTCCTTGGTTCAGGTCTGCTCTGTGGCTGGTTCTCTGGGAGTGCAGGCAGGGGCAGGCCCCGGGTGGGTGCTAGGACTCCTGGGCTCCCTTCCTGGGTTCCCTTGGCTTCTTGGCTGTCTCCCAGACTCAGCTTGTCCCCTCTTCCTAGTTGCTTAATTCTGTTCAACTGGTGGGAGATGCTCTTCTCACTCTACCAAAGTCTAACTTCCACCCTTCTTGCTGCAGGAGCTGGGGATCAGTCCAGCCCCGCTGCTGTCTGTCTGACGTCTGTGTGGTCCCCTCAGGATAATTGTTCTGGACAACTCTAACACCACTCAGACAGATTGTCCGGCCTCCTGGCCCCGACATCTCCCACCACTGCATCCAGCCAAATTACTCAGCCTCCCCCTGAGCCTGGGGCCCTGGCAAAATCCGATTAGTGAGGAGAGAGCTGTGCTCAGCTGACAGCTCCTCCGATAATTGCTTCCCAAGTAAGCAATGCAAATCAGCCCATTCGGCCCTGTCCCGTCCAGTCCCTGTTCCTCTCCTGGGGACCCAGGAGTCTAGCCCCAGAAGGGGGGTTTGAGGAGGCTTGGAAGCTGTTGCCTGCTTCCGGTGAAGTGGGCATCCGTCCATAAAGTTGGGCTCCGCTGCCCTGGGGCTGAGGTGGGGGTGGTGGGGTAGGGGCTGAGCCAGAGACCCCACTGGGTTCGCATTTCTGTCTTCCCACCTCTTGGAGAAGAATCCCATGTACCCATTTCTCTGTCAGTTAAAAGAAGGCAGGCATATATAGAAGACAGACACGGAGATTGTCGACCATGTTAGCAGAAATTGGGTGAACTGGTAGCCTAGCTTCCCTAGTTCTCTGGGGGAGGAGGTGGAATAAGACCTGGGGGACCTGCAGGTAGTTCTCTCCACTTGTGGCGCCCCTCTCCTCCATCAAGTGGGGAAGGCCATGGACAGTGAGTCCCACAGGGCTGTAACTCGCTGCCATCCATGTCTGAAGGCTTTTGGTGTCTGATCAGACTTGAGGCTTTTGAGCCCATACCTAGGACATGGTCTTGGGACACAGTGCCCTGGCTTAGCTCACACAGGAAGGACCCTTCTTCCTTTCTCCATGGCAGGGCACTTTTTAGGGCCTGTTAATGAATCTCTCTTCCTTAATGCCTTTCTTCCTGATATCTTGTGTGTGTACACCCACGTACGGACTGAACCTAGGGCCTCACGTATACTAAGAACACACTCAGAGCCAGGTGTGGTGGCACACACCTATGATCCTAGCACTCTGAGAGGCTGCGGGAGAAGGATCACAAGTTTGAGTCCAGCCTGGGCAACTCAGTAAGACCCTATCTCAAAAGAAAAAAGGGCTGGGGATATACTTTAATGTAAAGGCTCTGAGTTCAATACCCAGTAATGCAAAAAACAAAACAAATAACAGAAAAGACACACTCTGAGCTGGGTGTGGTGACACACTTGGGAGGCTGAGGCAGGAGGATCACCACAAGTGAGAGGCCAGTCTCGGCTACATAGTGAGTGCAAGGCCAGGCTGAACTACATATCCAAACAAAAACAAAACAAAACAAACAAATGAACAAACAAAAGAACACACTCTGCCACACCCCTTTCATCCCATCTCCTGCTGATCTTGGACACATGAGAGGCATTTTCCTTTCAACCCTAAACTTCTACTCCTAAACCTAGCCCTTGCTGGTCTGTCTTCATTGAACTCTTTGCTCAGACTTGTCCTCTGTGCTTGTGTCAGATGTGGTTCTATGGCTTGAATCTTGAGAGTTTAGCTCAGCATCTGCCTGAGACCCTGGCTGTCATAACAGCAGCAAATGACCTTCATGGAGC
Source organism: Heterocephalus glaber (assembly GCF_053883595.1). Classification (NCBI taxonomy): domain Eukaryota; kingdom Metazoa; phylum Chordata; class Mammalia; order Rodentia; family Bathyergidae; genus Heterocephalus; species Heterocephalus glaber. The sequence goes on from NW_028258185.1 coordinate 550,282, forward strand.
ACAAATTCTGTGCTGGGCACTGTGTCAAGCGCCTTATGTAATTAAGTCATTTAATTATCACAAAAGAAGACATAGATTACAAAGATTATCCCATATTACAGCTCAGATAACTAAGGCACACAAAAATTAAGTAATCTGGCCAAGGCTACCACTAGTAAGTGACAGAGCTGGAATACAAATCCAGGCAGCCTCATTTTAGAGCCTACTACACTCTTTCTCTTCCAATTCATATTCATTCATTCTCAGCCTTTCTCTCTCTCTCCTGGGGATTGAAGCTGAAGCCAGGGCCTTTGCACTGACCTACATTCCATACATGTGTACATGTGTAAATATATATATATATATAAAATGTATTTAAAATTTTTTTTTTTAATTTTGAGAGAGTCTCACTAAGTTGCTGGGCTCAAACTTACACTCCTCCTGTCTTAGCCTCCAGGAATGCGGGGATTACAGGAGTGCACCACCACACTCAGCTTCCAGTGTTCTTTTAATGCTTCTTGGGCTGACTGAAGGTCCAGTGTCATGGAGTTGGGGAAGGTACACCCTATTCCTTAGGGTTTTTCAGGGAGCTGACCAGGTGACACTTGGTACCTAGGGAGGAGAAAATATGGCTTTACTTTCTCCAATATCCAGTCTTTGTTTTCTGCAGCTGCAGGGCCTGCGCTAGACAGGTCTTCTCTACTGTAAAAGCATGGAAGCAGGGGAAAGGCTGAAAGAGCCGCTTAGGAAAGTGAGCTGGGAGTCAGAGCTAGGAGCTCCAGGGGCCGATAGATGGCGCTCATGGCCCAACACAGCCTCAATAGCCCAAAGAAACCTACGGAAAACAAGTGAGCAGGTTAACCCCTTCCCCACTAGGCTCAGGCCTGAGATACAGGCTGGTGGGCATCGGGCGACCCCTCCTCAGCCCAGGTGATCCAACTCTCTAGTTCCTTACCCAGGCCTGGATCTGCTTTTGCTCCCAACCCCAAGGCTCTATCCATAAATCACTATGTCCGGCCCCTTGAAGACTTCCCAGAGGGCCATCAGACTAAGTAATGGACAAGGCGTCACCTAAGCCTATGTCTCACCTCTCAGGCTCTAGCTCTTGAAAGCCTCTGTCTGTGTCTCTATTTCTCAGCACCATCTTCCCCGAGCGATGCACAAGGTGGAGAGGAGAAGCACGGGCTAGAGATAGAAAGGGCCTGAAACTCCTGTAGGGTCAGCTGTAGCAAATCACTGTGGGATGCCCAAGCCTCGGTTTCTCTCTTTCTCTGGACTCCCTGTCTCTGAGCTTGCTGAGGTGGACAGGCTTATAGGGACAGAAAGACTTACCTGGTTCTCCCAGGAAGTAAACATTAAAAGAGTAAAGGTCTTGGCAGATTTGCTTGCTTGTCACTCATTTTACTTATTATTGTCCTGCCAGAGGTAGATTTGGCAGTGTGGAGGGGCTGCCAAGATGATAAACTAGAAGTTCTGGGCAAGCAAGTGGCAGAGGGGTTGAGTGAGTAGAAAGATACCTATCAGATGGTTGAGACCCTAGAAAAATATTTTTTTTGAGACAGGATCTTGCATGTACCTGAGGCTGGTCTTGAATTAATGATCCTTCTGCCTCAGCCTCTCAAGTGCTGGGATCACAGGCATATGCCACCATTCCTGGCCAGATAGGAAGATTCTTAAACAATGAGAAAACACCACAGTGAGGTCCCTCCCCCTTGTTTTTGTTTAGAGACATAGGTGCTAAGAGTTATGGAGATAGAGGAGCCTGTTATAGAAGCTAACTCTTATTTCAGTCATACCAGAGAAAGAAGCAAAGACAGATATACGCAGAGGGAGACAGACACAAATATATGGAAAGAAAGCTATAGAAGAGATGAGATAAATTTACTTATGTGGGGAGAGACAAAGACACGGAGAGGGGGAGAATCTGGTACAAATTAAAGCTCAGAAAATAATGGGTTTCATGAGGTGGATGATTCATTCAGTTTCTGAAGTCTTGCAAGGGTGGGAGTGGTTTCTCACCTTGGTGTCAGAGGGGTCACTGCTTACAGCTCCCTGAAGCTCCTGCTGCACCTATTAAGTTTGTCTGTTAATAGAAGACCAGAGGAGGCTTGGGAAAAGCAAAACATCCTTGTTCTCTCTCTTCTTCCTGCTCTTGGGTTCATTAGTCTCCTTCCCTACCACCTACAGGGAGGCTTTGCTTTGGTGATCAGAGTTCTGGCTGTGCTCAGACTGTGTGCAGGAGTGGGAGTGTGAGGAACCCAGAAAATAACTAGCTTAGGGGATTTCCACTCTATTGAAAGTTCTATAGTCAGAACACAGAGAAAGATCCAGTTAGAGGACAAGAACAAACCCAGGAATTGAATAGTTTTGGCTACTGGTTCTGGGATGGGGGTGGGGGGTGGGCTGTTAGGTGCAGTCATGGAATTAGGATGGGTCAAAGAAGGCTTCTTGTGAAAAGTATTTGAGAGGGAGGATTTGGAAGAGTGGGGGGTGTGATAGTTAATTTTATATGTCCACTTATGTGGGCTAAAAGCCACTCAGATACTGTAGTTGGTTTTTGCTTCTAGGTGTGTCTGTGAGGGTGTTTCTGGAAGAGATTAGCATTTGAATTGGTAGACTGAGTCAAGATCACCCAATCCTTTGAAGGCTCAATAGAACAAAAAAGCATAGGATGGGTCATAATGAGCTAGGACATCTATCTTTATGAGCTAGGACATCTATCTTCTACCCTTGAACTTCATTGGAGATCTGTCTGAGGGCCTTGGTTCTCAGGCCCTCAAGCTCTGGGACTTACATCAGCAAGCTTCCCTGCAACCCTCCTTCAGACTCAGACTGAATTGTACCATGGATTTTGCTCGTTCTCCAGCTTACTGACAGATGGGCAGATCATGGGACTTCTTTGGCCTCTCCATTATTCTGTGGGCCAGTCACATGATAAAGCTCCTCAGAGAGGAAGATAGATATCCAGTTGATTCTGTTTTTCTGGAGAACCCTGACTAATATAGGTTATGGGGCTGGGCAGATAGCAAGGCAGAAGAGGGAGAAAAGTCAAAATGGTGAAGCTGTGAAGGGGCTGGACCCTAATGGGGGTGGTGCTGGCTGCTGAAGAGTCCTTAGGAGATGCCAGAAACTCCTCTGTTGATGTTCTGCATACATTAATGGACCCACGAGGGTTTCAAAGGCATAGTCTCTTATACCTGGGGTAGCCAGATGAGTACAAATGGAATTTAGCCATTGTCAATATCCTCAGGTGGGTGAGTGATTTGGGATGGTTGGAGCTTCCTGATGGTTGGGAATAAACTTTAGGGTTAGGTCTTCTCACGTCTCAAGACTTCCAGATTTTGTTCTTTTTCAGCCACCTGAGGGCTGTACACTACCACTCCCAGCTAGATTTAGCATTGATTGTATGAACTGGCCCAGGGATTTAGCTCAGCTGTTCTGCCGCCTGCCTCGCGAGTGCAAGATTCCGAGTTCAATCCCTGGTACCAAAAAAAAAAAAAAAAAAAAAAAAAAAGAATAAACTACAACTCCCAACGCCTTTTAGGGTTCACCTAGCGCAATTTCCGGAGATTTGGGCATTTCCGGCGGAAGTGGCCGCGGCTACGCCAATCTCTTTCCCAAAATACTGTAGACTACGACTCCCACTGTCCTTCGAGGCGGGCGTGGGGAAAGGAACTGGAAACTGGATGGGGAGCTGGACCAGGTGAGGGAACGGGAGGCTGGGAGTGTGGGGTGCTGAGGCCAGCTGGGGGCTCCCAGGGTCCTCGGGGCAGACCCGAGAGAGTGGTCAGAGAGCCGATGTTTTGGAGCACCCTCCCGGCGTGGAGCTAGTCCCAAGGCTAGGGAGAGCTGAGCCGGGCCGCCTGGGAGGCGTGCGGATCAAAGCCTTCCTGTTGGGCGGAGCCCGCGTGCACAGACTAGTTTTGTGGGGTGCTAGGCCTTGGCCCCTCGGGAATCAGAGGGCGGAATAATCTTTTTGAGTCTATGCTCTGTTTTTGTTTTGTTTAAAGATTTGCTTATTGTCCATGTGGGTGTCTGAAGTGCCTCCAAGGGACGGGAGTGGATAGTTTCGTGGGTTCCATATAAACTTCCTCGACTGGATGTCAGAAAAGTCTGTTATCAGTCAAAATTCTAGCTTTGGTCTGCCCCCACTGCCTTTGCACTTAATCTAATCTGACACTGTATTTTCTAAAGCATCTACAATTTTTTTTAAAGCTTCTGGCTCCTGGCGAATTTTAAGCAGAGCTTCCCAGTTCCACTTTTGGGCGCCTGTAGTGTTGTTCAGGATATTAAAGCTCAGGTTTATTGAATTACAGTTGCTTGCTTATCTGTTCTCTCATAGTAGTTTATGACTTATGAAAGCCTGACCTACATTTTTTTTTTCACTTTGAATTTCTTCCCCACAAAGAGACTCCACAAGTGCTTGTCATGTAAAAGACTCACAGATATTGAAAAATAAATAAAAACAAGTTAACAGCTGGTGGTTGGTTAATAGCATATGGGATTTTCCTAGAGTGGCGGCTTCAAAGACTTGCCTAAGAGGGCCGGGGATTTAGCTCAGTGGTTTTGCCGCCTGCTGCGCAAGCGCAAAGACCCGAGTTCGATCCCCGGTACCAAAAAAAAAAAGACTTGCTTAAGTTAAGTGACTTGCTGAGCACAGTGGTATAACCTGGTAATCCTAGTTATTTTATTTCAGAGGCTGAGGCAGAAGGGTTACAATTTGGTGAGACCCTGTCTCAAAACACAACACAACAAAACAAACAAACAGCAAACAGAGAACCTTTTTAGAGATGAAACCAGGGTGAGTTCAAGTCAGTTCACCTCCAGCCCATAGTTCTTACTATCAGATCAGGCTTTGGAACACTGGAATACTGAAAATAAGATCTTGTCACTTTTGTGTACTCTATTCTTGCCTTTTCTAGTTCAGGTCTCTAAATGAGAAAAGTAGTAGACCCATCCTAGAGAGCTCCTAGAGTGGAGCAGGGAGAGATGCAAAGGAAGGACCCCTTGAAATGTTTGGGTTCACTGCACCTTAGTTTTTTTTTTGGTACCGGGGATCGAACTCAGGTCCTTGCGCTTGCACAGCAGGTGTCGAAACCACTGAGCTAAATCCCCGGCCTTCTGCACTTTAGTTTTTGTATATGCTTAGTTGGTCCTGGGTGCCCACCTGGACAGATTAAAGACTTCTGCAATTAGAAGGACATCTTTTTTTTTTTTTAGAAGGACTTCTAAAGTTCAACCTTTGTTATTTTTTTCTTTTACTTCCCGTAATCTAGGATCATAGAATAGGCTCCCAAAACTGTTGTGTCAGTCTTTTTTTTTTTTTATTCATTATTGGGGATCAAACCCAGGGGTGTGTTCTATCTCAGGTCTTTTTATTTTATTTTAATTTTAAGTTAAAATTTCCGAGGCTGGTCTTGTGATCTTCTTGCCCCAGCCTCTTAAGAAACTGGGATTATAGGCATATACCCCTGGCATCTGACTGTTTCGTCAGTCTAGGCACAACAACCTCATTTGGGGCAAGCAGTCACTCTTGACCTGGGCTGAGGTTGAGAAGGACAATGGTCCTTGCCATATGGGAGGCCCAGATATGATGGAAACACACCCAGAGTCTGGCAAGTCCTGAAAGCAAACAGCTGAGCCTTGAGTGAATTCAAGTTGTAGAAGTGGGGGGGAGTATAGCTCAGGGTTAGAGCGCTGGCCTAGTATGTTCAAAGCACTGAAACAGAAAGAATGGTTCCTTGGTGGAAAGTAGTTTTAGATAAGATTTACTGATAATGTACGGATGGCTAGAATTGAGCTGGTGTTTGTTGGGTACCTAAGAAAAGCTAGAACATTGGAGTTGTGGATGGAAATTGAGTAGCACTTGGCCCTCTGATCTGCCCTAGTTGGGGAAGGCAAGATGTAAATTTATGATGAAGCCACTAACCATGGTGACATGCAGTGGCTCTCAGCATTCATTAGCCATCATAATCACCATGTTTAAAATACAGCTGTCCAGGCCTCAGCCAGTCGTGTGTGTGTGTGTGTGTGTGTGTGTGTGTGTGTGTGTGTGTGTGTGTGTGTTTGGGAATTTATAGTAAATGCTGCAGCATTCTCAGTAGGGAAAGCTTTAACAGAAGAGTGGTTTGAGCTGCATCTTGAAGAAAGGGTATGATTTGGATGTGTAGAGATGTAGGGGAGTCACTGTCCTGGTTGACTGAGCGTCTACTGGGTGATGCCCTCCTTGTCTCAAGAAGTATTTTTGCTTAGATTTGTAGAGAAAGCAGGTGCAAAGTTTTGGGAGTTGAGACAGGATGAGCATTTTGAATGCATCAGGTTGGAACTCTGGGTTTGCTTGGGAAGGCTGAGAAGGGGTGGCCCTTGCAGTGTGTTATAAGGCTTGCAGTCAGGTTCCCTCCTCTTCCTGTCCTCTCCTCTTTTCCTCTTCTCTTCTTTCCTTCCTCCCCTCACCTACGCATAACAAATACTAATTATTCTTAGTATTTGGGTGAGGAAATCCGGGGCTCTGGCCATGATTGCATAGCTTGCAAGAGTTGATTCTGAGTCAGGTAAGCAGAATGATTACTGCTGAGGATTCTTGAATGTGGGAAAGAAGTTGGGCTGGGACTAGGGGGCTGTAGAACTAGTGGGGTGGCTGATCAAATCATCTAAGGCAAGATGGTGTGGGTAGTTAAGAGCATAGCCTTGAGTCAGATAGTGTGGGTTCAAATCCCACTTCATTACTTGCTAACTGCCTGACCCTGGGCCAGTTGCTTGATCATGCTAAGCCTCAGTCTCCTCACTTCTAACACGGGAGCTGTAATGCCCATTTCATGGGGTTGTTATAAAATCAATGAGGTGTACCTGGTGTACAGCAATTGCTCACCACCTGGAAGCTGTTGTAATTAGCCCTCCCAGGTCTCTGGGTTGTGGCTGTGCACCTGCCTCTCATTCGTCAGTACAGTGGTTTCCAGGACACAGCCCATCCTGGTTGGCCTTGCTTTATTGAGGATGATGTGCAGAGAGGATGCCACCAGCAAATGTACACTGAAAACCTACTACGTGCTCAGTATGACCTGGGAACTCACAACTCAGTCCTGTGCCTGATGGAAAGGAGTTTGGAGTAAGGGGTGGCCAGTTAGTTTTGGCTTATTCTCTCTCATCAGGTGCTATGTGAAGAGGAAGGATATTAGAAGTGGGGTGGGGGCCTTTACTACAAGAACCAAATTTGAGCTTAGTACTACTTGGCAGGTGGTGGATGACTAACATGGTCTCCTAAGGTTTCTTCTGAGCCCGGGAAATGGTAGTAGAGGCCCAAGCCAGCATGAATCCCTCCCACTGTGGGCTGAGGGCTGATGGGGCCTCTGTCTTCCTCTTTTCCAGGTGACAGGAGCATGGCTGTGCCTCAAGCTTTTCCAGTGGGCCCCCTTCCTGAGCCTGCAGGTGCCCTGATGGAAGCCCAGCCCTGTGCTCAAAATTTGGCTGAGGGCTTCCTGGAAGAGGAGCTTCGGCTTAATGTGGAGCTGAGCCAACTGCACTTTTCACAGCCTGTGGGCCTCATCTACAATCCTGTGGATTATGCATGGGAGCCACATAGAAGCTATGTGACTCGCTATTGCCAGGGCCCCAAAGAAGTGCTCTTCCTAGGCATGAACCCGGGACCTTTTGGCATGGCCCAGACTGGGGTAAAGGCCCTGGCTTCCCCTGGTGGGTGGAGTGGGAGGCTTCTAGGTGGACGCTTGGCTGGGTGTGGGAGGAGGAGCATGTGCATGATTGTGGACATGTGTGTCCTCCCCCAATCCCCACACTGGCTCCTGTGGTCTCAGACACTCTGGGCCCCTCTGCCCGTTGTTAACTGAGCACGTTAATGGTAGTTTTGTTTCCCCTGTGGGCTTTGTGCTAATTGCCTCTGAGAGCCCTACCTTCTGTCCTCCCCCATCCTTGCCTTACCTTGCCGGCTCTCCCTTGTCCCTGGAATATGGCTGGGGTTAGGAGAGGGACTAGGACTGCTGGGTCCTCAGGGAAGATTGGGTGGCAGAGGTGAGTAGTAAGAGGAGCAGGGCATCCTGGCAATCTGGGTTCTGTTTCATGGCTGAGCAGAGGTTAAGAGCAGAGCCAGGCTCCAGGGCCTGCCTGCTTTCCTCTCAGAGCTCAGGATGAGTGACTGCCCCTCATGGGGGTGCTTGGCAGGTGGGGGAGGGGAAGGGGCCTCAGGCCAGAAGGCTCAATTGCTTTTATTGACCCCAACTGGGTGATGAAAGGTGATCAATGATGATCGATGGAAATGACAACCTGGGACTTGGGGCTGAGAGGGCACCCAGAGAGCAGTGGTCAGCCTGTCCTCGTGCTTCCTTTAATCTTGGCTGTCATTCTATCTCAGGCCATCTGGGTCCCCATTACTGACCATCAGGCCTTGTGTAGGGTCAGATGTCCCAGTGTACTCCCTGTACCTGGTCCCAAACCTAGTGAGGGTGGAGGCAGACAAATAGATTCTTCTGGACCACAGGCCACAATGAAGACATTGAAGAAAGATGGACAGGTCCAAACCACAGGGCCAGTAATCTATCTCAGATCTTTGTGTAGGGTGGGGTTGAGGGGTAGGGGGGGTGGCCTGGTGGGCCCACCCTGCATCCTCATGGAAGGAGGAAGGGGGTCAGTTCATGTCTCTCTCCTCCACAGGTGCCCTTTGGGGAAGTGAGTGTGGTCCGAGACTGGTTGGGCATTGGGGGGCCTGTGCTGACTCCGGCCCAAGAGCACCCTAAGCGACCGGTGCTGGGACTACAGTGCCCACAGTCAGAGGTGAGCGGTGCCCGATTTTGGGGCTTTTTCCGGAACCTCTGTGGACAGCCTGAGGTCTTCTTCCGTCACTGCTTTGTCCACAATCTTTGTCCTTTGCTCTTCCTGGCACCCAGTGGGCGAAACCTCACCCCTGCTGAACTGCCTGCTAAGCAGCGAAAACAGCTTCTGGGGATCTGTGATGCAGCCCTCTGCCGGCAGGTGCAGCTGCTGGGGGTGCGCCTTGTGGTGGGAGTGGGGCGACTGGCAGAGCAGCGAGCAAGACGGGCTCTGGCTGGCCTGACACCTGAGGTCCAGGTGGAGGGCCTCTTGCATCCCTCTCCCCGAAACCCACAGGCCAACAAGGGCTGGGAGGCGGTGGCCAAGGAAAGACTCAGTGAGTTGGGGTTGCTGCCTCTGCTGACAAAATGAAAGTCCCAGGGCCTGGCGTATGGCTCATTCAAGGGCCCCAGGTCATCCTTGCACAAGCAGATGACTGCACATCTGGACTGGACCAGTAAGGGTTCTCTGGTGCCAGCAACCACGTTCTTTGATCTGTTGATGTGTCCTCTGACCTGATCTCCCGAGGCAGTGTCTGATTGCCTGGATGAGTAGTTGACACTGCTCCTGTTTGCCCTCTTGTTTCCTGCACCTTCTTTGAGCCTTGGCCCTTTTGTGTTACAGTGTCTGACTCCACGGAGAATCAGCACAGGTGGGCTTTCTGCAGACTGCTCTACCTCTTTGTTTCCTTGCAAGCCTCTGTGCAGCTGAGAATGTCCTGGATGGACACTTCTGCGGTCACTTTTGCTGTTTCAGAGGGAAGATTTTTTTGTCTCATATTTTTATTGACCATTTTTAAGTGTACACATGAATGGTGTTCAGTGTGATTTTTTTTTTTTTCGGTACCGGGGATTGAACTCGGGACCTTGCACTTTCGAGTCAGGCGCTGGAACCACTGAGCTAAATCCCTGGCCCTTTCAGTGTGATATTTCCATACACACATACAGTGTGCACTTATCCAGCCTCCTTTTTATCCACCCAGAGGAAAGGATTCCTCCTCAGCCTTACAGAACAGCTTCTTTTAGCTGACCCTTCTAACAGGGACCAGGGCACAACCTCGGATATAAGGTTAAGGGTGATCTTCCTGTGGGAGGCTGAGGCTGGATCAGAATTCAGTGTGGGAGAAGAGAAAAGTCAGAAGACCTGGATTTTCTTCCTAGCTTGAGACTTGTGGACTTTATTGTACTTTTTGTATTTCTTTAAATTTTGTTTTTTGTTTTTCTTTTTGTGAGACTTGTGAACTCTGTAATAGACAAATTGATTAGTCTTAAGTCTCAGGATCTTCATCTGTAAAATGAGGATGCCTCTCTCATGGAGCCGGTGTGAAGATGAACAGAGTTCACACTTCAGAGAGTCTTGCAAAAGCTCAACGCATGGTGCTCACTACATACTCTTTTTGCTTTCTGTCCTCTGGGGTGGGAAGCCACTGCACTACAAAGGAAGCCCCTCTCCACTCTGAACTCTTTGCTGGGAGGAGTTTGGACCTCCACTTGTGCTCTGCGTGAGATGGACCAATAACTATGAAAAATGCAGCCTGTGATTTTTGTCTAAGCATTAAGAGCTCCTAAACTCTCTTGTGTCAGTACCTTTTTCCCCCCTCCTGAACATCATGGGTGGAACTTGGCTTCTTAGATATTTTCTGCTTGTACCTCTGCAGAGGTTCTTTTGGACATTTGGAAGAGGGATGTAACATCTAATTGCCTTATCAAAGCCACAGGGTCTCTGGTATGGGCCTGCCCAGTAGTTTATCTGACTTGGGCACCACGGGGAACAGGCAGCAGGGTAGATAGGCACCTGGATGGAAGTCACTGCACTACAAGAGAAGTCCCTTTCTGCTTGGAAGACTTGCTGGGGAAGTCTGGGCTTCCACCTGTGGCCTGGGTAAGGAACAAATTCTTGCCCTGCCAGTGATGGAACAATGACTATAAAAATCCATATTGTCTGCCTTGTTTGCTTGCTGAATGGCTGGTTGGATGGCCCTTTGGTAAGGCCTGGGAAAGAGAACCAAGTTGGGAACAGAGCAGCTCTTGAGACCATCGTAATGAGGAACACTCTGATTGTCCTGGAACATAGATCATCTCCAGCTGTCTCAAAATTAATTTAAAAAATTAATAAGATTTTTAGTAAAAACCTTCCTGACTTCATTGTAAAATAAAGAATTTGATCTGCCTTTGTCCTCAGATCCTAAGAGAGAGACCCTTAAATCCTTGGAGTTTCCCAAGCAATAGAATGTCTGTTATTCATGGTAGGTCCCTCAAACTATACCCACACCCAAATTTATGTTGAAATTTGATCTTAGACCACACTTAAATATATATTGAGATTAAGGGCTGGGATTTAGCTCAGTTGGTGCCACTGCCTACCTTGTAAGCGCAAGGTCATGAGTTCGATCCCAGGTACCAAAAAAAAAAAATTTAAATTTATATTGAGATTTGATCTCAGACCACACCCACATTTATGCTAAGATTGCTCCAAGATGGAGGCTGACCATGCCAGAAAGACCAGCCATATTCTTAAGAGGGTTGGAACTTTCTTTCTTTCTTTTTTTTTGGTACAGGGGATCGAACTCCGGTCCTTGCGCTTGTGAGGCAGGCGGCGGAACCACTGAGCTAGATCCCCGGCCCCAAGAGGGTTGGAACTTTCACCTGGGCGATAGCAACCTGATCTCTTGGGGTGGGAATGGGGCTGGACACTCAGTTCAACCACGTGGCCCCTGATTTCAATTAGTCATGGCTAAGTAATGAAACCCTAATAAGAGCTCTGGACACTGAGGTTTTGGTCAGCTTCCTGATGAACACATGAACATGCTGGGAAGGTGATGTGTCCTGATTCCAGGGCGAAGTGCATAGATCTGTGTTTGGAACCCTTTCAGACTTTGCTTTCTTTTTGTTTGACTGGTCGTGGGGTTTTTTTTGGTTTTTTTTTTTTACAGTGCTGGAGATAAAATTTGGGGGATTATGCATGCTGAACACACACTCTAGCACTAAGCCCATTCCCAGTTCCTGATTTGTATTCTCCATAATAAAACTGTAATCATAAGTATAGTCTTTTTCTGAGCTCTCTGTGTATCTAGCAAATTATTGAACCAGAAGGGTTGCAGGAATCCTTGAATTTATAGTCAGTTGATCAGAAGTGCAGTGGCCTGGGGACCCCAGAGATGCCACTGGAATCTGAAGTGAGGGCAGGTGTTTTGGGAACCATGCCCTTAAACCTGCAGTGTATACACAAATCCAGGTCATTAGCATCAGAATTGCATGCAGTATACTGTTGTACTGCTACATGCCTTAGGCTCTTTTCCTCTTTCTCCCTGTAGTGCAGAGCACTGGATTAGGCTATGTGGAATAATAGGAGAGATAGAAGCTGTTGTTCCTTATATATTTAGCTAAGGTAGCCAGAGAAAGGTGTAAGTGACATTTCAGGTGGCTTTAGGGACTGGGAAGTTTGAGAGAACCTTTTTTTTTAAAAAAAAAAAAACAGGGTCTTGCTATGCAGTCTAGGCTGGCCTTGAACTTGCAGTGATCCTCCTGCCTCAGCCTCCCTAGTGCTGAGATTATAAGCGAGTGCTACCACACCCAGTGAGAACAACATTATTATGTTCAATGAGTGGAAAGTAATGTTGGCCTGGACCTGTTGGGAGAAAATGGAGAGGTGGGTTAAGGTCAGCTTGTGAAGGAACATGAGTGCTAGAGTAATGTTTTAAACTTGGAGCCCAGTGCAGGAAGACAGGTACATAGAACACACATTGAAAATACCCAACCAGAGATGGAAATCCCGCAGATGAAAATGGAAGAATGCACCATATTAGATTTCCATCGGTGAGAAATCACCTGAGGTAATCAATCTAAAATGGTTGGTTGGCTGGTTCATTTGTTTATGTGCGTACTGGGGATTGAACTAAGGGCCTTTGTCATGCTAGGCAAGTGCTTTACCACTTAGCTGCTTTACTGGATGGAAGGGCTGTTTTGACTTATAATTTCAGAAGTTTCAGTCCATGGTCATTTGGGCCTGTGGCATCGGTACATTGTGGCAGGAGCTTATGGCAGAGGATCCCTGTCCACCTCAGGGCAGCAGGGAAGCCAACAGAGAAGGGGCTGGAGTCCCAGTATCCCATCAAGGGCACAACTCCATTGACCTAACTCCCATTCTGTTCCACCTCTTAAAAGATTCTACCACCTCCCAGTAACACTGTAGACTGGGACCAAACCTTCAACACATGGGCCTTGGGGGGGATATTCAAGATCTAAACCATCACAAAGGAGCACACCATATAGGAGGCAGTGTTGGTGCAATGGGGAAGGAATTGGGATGAAATCAGCATATAGGGAGGACATCCTAGGGCACAGCAGGGTTGAGGTGAAAGGCTGCAGTGGGGTGAGAATCATGAGATGGTGCCGGTAGTGTTGGGTAGTGCATAGATGTACTTGGACAGTGAAGACCATAATGATGACTTAATGGCATGAGTTTGGCAGGTCACTGCCTGGTTTGGCTTCTAGTGGGGCTGTTGGCCTCAATTCCTGGCTGTGATTTGTTAGGGAGAGGCTGATTGGGTGCTGGGCCTACCTTTTCCCAAGGGTACTATATTAGTATACTGGCAACAAAAATACCACAAACTGAGTAGCTTAAACAGAAATTTATGTTGTTGTAGTTCTGGAGACTGGAAGTCTGAGATCAGGTGTCAGCAGGTTAGGTTTCTCCGGAGGCCTCTTCTTGGCTTACAGACAGCAGTGTTCACCCATGCCCTCACTTGGCCTTTTTGCCATGTGCACGTCCCTGGGCTCCTCCCTTCTTAGACGGACACATGTCACACTGGATTAGGGCCCCACTCTTACAACCTCATTTAGCCTTATCTCTTTAAAGGTACTATCCCTAAATAGACATATTAGGCCTTCAATGTGTGAATTTTGTGGGGATGTAATTTATAACAAGCACTCAAAGTCTTGTCACTGCTTTTTTTGTCCCTTATCAGTGGTTTTTTTTTTTTTTTTTTGGTACTGGGGATCGAACTCGGGACCATGTGGCAGGTGCCAGAACCACTGAGCTAAATCCCCAACCCCCTTATCAGTGTTAATTTCAAATAAGATAGGTTACTCTGGAGTGCCTTTTTTTCAGTCTGCAGAGTTGGAAGCTGATCTAGCAGCTTAGCTAGCTGAGTGGACAACTCCACCAAACAGGCTCTTGCCCCTCAGTTCTTAAGTGCAAATGAGCGTGTCCTTAGGGGAAGGATGCTTGCTGTTTCCTCCTGAGCCAAAGGGGTTGGAGACTTCTGCTGCTACAAAACAGTATTGTGAGAGGTCTAAAGTGCTAGGACTGTAGGCATGTGCCATCACACTAGGCCTTATCATCTCTTTTGTCCCCTTATTGAAACAGGATGGCTTAAAGGAAGATTGAGTCTTGATTTTGACCACTGTGTGGTCTCTCACTTGCCTTTCTTAATTCAGCAAACCTTTTTAATATGTGCAATGTGTCATTCCCCATGCTAGGCACTGTAGGGAGTGACAGAGGTGAATCAGATGATGCTCTGCCTTCATGCTGGTGACTTTCTAGTCCTGGGAGACAGAAGTATATAATTACAGTATAAATCAAACTAAAAGCATGTTGTGAACAAGTTGCCAACCCAGTACTCCGGACACATTGAATAAGGAAGCCATTACCCCTCAATGCATGTAGAGGTGTGTGTGCCAATGGGAGAGGGTGGCCATTGGAGATTTCGTATCACTTCCTAAATCTTACCATTTTCCTGGAGTGGATATTCCAAAAAGGGACCCACTGTGTCATACATGTTCAAGAACTGTTCAGCCCCAACTGCAAGGAGTTAGGAAACAGGATGAGAAGAGGGAGGTGGAAGCCAAGGGTTGGGCATGGCTCTGGGGAAAGAAGAAGGAACTTCTTATTCTGTGAACTTCCAGGATGGAAAACTGCAGCAGATTGTGTTAGGGAGTGTCCAGGTACTAGATAAAAAATTAGTAAAAATAGGCTGGAGATGTAGCTTAGTAGTAGAGCACTTGCTGAGAAGCACAGAGTTGTGAGTTTGATTCTCAGTACTGCCCCTACACTGGCCCCCCCCAGGCCCACAGATGGACATACACAAAAGGTTAAAAAAAAAAAGGGGCCGGAGATGTAGCTCAGCGGCCCCATGCCTGCCTGTCAGGTGCAAAGTCCTGAGTTCTATCTTTGGTACCAGAAAACAAAACAAAACAAAACAAAACAAACAAAAAGACTGGAAACACAGCCTGGTCATAACTGTGGCCAAGAAGCTAGTGGTAGAATAGGAGATTATGATCTATCCCAGACCAAGTCTTGACTCTGAATATTCTTATTTAAAGAGTATATAGGTTAGGTTAGCTGTTTGGTTTTTCATAATGCCCTAAAGAAGTAAACTTCCCAGGTATGACCATCAGGTAATGCAGAAATAAATTGCTTTGGGGAAAGCTGAATTGCTTTTTTTTTTTTTAAAGAGGCCTTTTTAAGAGGCCTGGCCCAAGGCTATGCTTACAGTCAAGGCTGAATTATGCATTTGGGGACATTTTCTCTCCCTCTTTGTTTTGGCCCTCACTCTCTCAAAAACAAAGCAAACAACTGCAATAGAATTTTCCTGCACATTTTCTTTACATTCTTTTGCCTCTGTATCTTTCTCAAAGGTCTTCAGTCTGACGTCAGTCTCTAGGCCCTGCTTGCAGAGGGGATGGATGGCCGAGAGCCCAGAACAGTCCTCTGTGGTGGCCTGTGCCAAGCCAGGTTGCCATTTTCATTTTCATTAATTGAAGTAGCTTGACCCTGATCATCTCAGGTCAGCAATTTCCTGTCTGCTAGCTGGGAGTGTGTGGAGGACACGCCTCTGCAGGTCATTCTGTCCTTTCATCTACCTTGACGGTGCCAACTTCTTTCTCATCCACGCTGCAGAAATGAGCCTCTGATTGCAGGCAACTGGGAAGAAGCCTGGCCTCATACAAAGGCCTGGCCTTGCCTCTTGTAGTCTCAGGCCTTCCTCAAGTCTACCCTCAAGCCTATTGCAATGTGGGCTCAGTTTTGTTTGTTTCTTTGTTTTCAGTTTTTAGCTGGTTATAAATGCAGTTGCCTCTCAGAACTTGATGTGATGACATTTTCTGCTGTGTGTGGAGAGAACAGTGTTGTTGCACAAGTTTTTGCCTTCCAACCCTGGACGGCCAGAGTGGGGTGATGGGGTGTGATGGCTTTGCTCTGAGTGTGAGAGTGAATGTGTGCTTTGCTCCTTTGCTCTGCGCCACCCTGTGAGTTCACTGAGTTCACCTCCTCTTGTGCCCTTGTTTGATGGTGTCACTTTGTTAAGTACTGTTTGGAGAGGAGAGTTGTGTTCCCTTGCAGGGTGAGTCTCCAGTGTTTTACATGCGTTTGTGTACTTTTTGGGCCATGGGACCTTTTCGTCTCTGGATTTTTTAACCTTCCAGATGGACAGTTGTGTAATTGAGCATAGCCCATTTTTGCTCCTGTTGTGTCTTGTACGTCTGTGGCATTTTTGTGTGGCCTCTGAGTTTTCGGGCATCTTTAGGGGGCTTGTGTCTGAGTGTCCTCTGGCTCTGTTCAGGAGGTGGGAGGAGAGAAGGAGCCCAGACTCAAAGGGGAGCCGTTGGGTGAGGGATGCGTTGGGAGGGGGTGTGCCGCAATCTGTGACTCGGAAAACAGACGTGAGGAGCTTGCGGGGCGGGGGTGGGGGCTGCTGTGGCCCCCAGCTTCTCCGCAATCCAATTAAATAACATTTAAATGCATAACCAGCCCGCGCAGCGATGAGGCTGGAGATTGGAGCGGGCGCGGCGGCGGCCCGCGCGGCCGGCGTTTTGTGGAGCTCAGCGATTCTGGCGGCAATTTCCCCGCTCGGCGCGGCTTTTACGAGCCCGCTCCCGGCGCCGCGCCCGCTCCGCTGCGCCCGCCCCGCTCGCCCCGCTCGCCGCCGCTCCCCGCCTCCACACTTTATCTCCCTCGCCTTCTCCGCAGCCTTCTGGTCTGACGTGTGTGTGTCTCTGCCTCTGGGTCCCAGTCTGTCCATCTCTCTCGGTCCATCTCTGCCACCGCCCCTCTCCTGGAGGCTCCTCCGAGGTCTCCCTGCCTCTTCCTCTTGGTCTGACTCTGTCCATCTGTCCGCCTGCCTCCCTCTCTCTCTGGGTGTCTGACTCTCATGCGCTGCCTGTCTCTCCTGTGCTCGTGCCATCTGTCAGCTTCTGCGTCTGTCTCTGGTGTTCCTGTCTCTGGCTTTGACCTCTCTTTCTGGCTGATGCTATCAGCTTCTCCCTGGATCACCATTTCATCAGAGCCTCTGTCTCTTTGCCGCAGTTTCCTGTGTCCTCACCCTGGGAGAGGCCTCGCTGTGCCAGCCTTGCCCCTGGCCTTCACCGCCGACTCCCTCCCGTGCGCCAGCCCGCCAGTCTGGAGGCCTGTGGCCTGGGAAGAGCAGGGAAGCATGGGAAGCAGAGGAAGCAGCTTAGGCTGAGAAGAGGGCTGGTGTGGTGGACTGATCAAGATGGGCGCTGGCTTCTGGGGAAGGTGGTAGCAATAAATACAGCCTGATGGAAGCGACCCCTTCTCCCCTGCATTCTTCAGGAGCAGTACGGAGAGGACTGTCCCACCCAGCAACAGGGGTTGGAGCTGGCTCCTATCTAGAGGTCCTCAAGAGTGCTGGAGAGGGCCGGGGATTTAGCTCAGTGGTTTTACCACCTGCTGCGCAAGCGCAAGGACCTGAGTTCGATCCCCGGTACCAACCCCCCGCCCCCCCAAAAACAAAAAACAAAGAGTGCTGGAGAGATGTGATCCATCAGGACTTGAGGTTCTTCTGGGTTTAGGACAGTGAGTGTGAATTTTCTGAAGAACCAGGTTGGGCCAAGTCCCCCGTAAGGCAACCCTGGGAGCTCCTGAAACCAGTACCTGAGGAAGATAGAAAGCAAAACCAAGATGAGCCATTCTGTGTCTTATGTGGGACCTGACTCCACTGTCGTCTCTTGCTTTTCTCTCCCTTTCCCATCCCTACTCAGGCCCCCCAACATATGGAGGCTGCTATTTACCAGATGCTACATGGCCATGCAGATTTAGAGGAATCGCTTTCCCAGCAGAGAGAACAGCATGGGCAAAGGCCCTCTAGTGAGCATGTCTGGTGTGTTGGGGGAACAGCAGTGAGGCCAACGTGACTGGAGCAGAGAAGGTAGGGAAGACAGTAAGTGATGAGATCTAAGAGGTCACAGGGAACTGGATCATCCAGGGACTAATAATCACAGTGGAGCTTTGCCTTGCACTCTGAGAAAAATGGGAAGTCACTGGAGGGGCAGAGCAGGGGAGTGACAAGATCTGCCTTGTGTTTTCACAGAAAATTCTTATTGTTGTATTGAGAATAGGTTGAGAAAACAAGGGCTGAGATAGGGAAAACAGCTAAGAGCCTGTTTCTGTAGTAGGTAAGAGATGGTGGGGAACTGGAGCAGCGGGAAGACAGTGGAGGCAGGAAGGAGTGGTCAAATTCTGGATATACTTCATGGATACAGCCAGGACACCTGCCATGGATCTGATGGAAAGTGTGAAGGAAAGAAAGAAAGAAAAGAGTTAGGGTAAGACTAAGCTTTTTATTTTTGGCTTGAGTGACCAGACCATGGACTTGCCACTACCTGACATGGAGGAATACTACAGGAGGAGCTGGTTTGGGGGACATGCTTTGGACACATTAGGCTTGAGGCACCTGCTAAGCATCCAAGTAGAAGGGACTAGTAGGAAATGTGAAGTCCAGGGTGGAGATAGAAATTTGGGAGTTGTCAGTGCTACTGTATGAAATCTAAGGAGACAATAAAGGACATCCAAGAAAGGTCAGAGTCTAGGTAGTTCAATATTTTGGGGGGGGGGTACTGGGGATTGAACTCAGGTCCTTGCGCTTGTGAGGCAGGCAGCAGAACCACTGAGCTAAATATCCCCGGCCCTTGGTAGTTCAATATTTAAAAGTTTCTAGGCTGCAAAAACAATTGCTGAGGATTTGGGGAAGAGATATGAGGAGCTCTTGGTTTAATCTCTGTTTATTGTCAGCCACCTGGTGACCAGGACCTCATTGGCCCATATCTAGATGGTCCCAGTTCACTGGGCCTCTGCTTCTCTCCCCTCTGAGCTCCACATGACAGCGAGACTGACCACTTCATGCCCCATTGCTCAAGGGCTACAAGGACTTCGGAAGCTCAGCATTGTGGCTTAGAGCCATGGAAAGAGAATTGGGGCTAGAAGAGACCTGAATGTCTCAGGTCCCCTTTACTGCTTTGCCAGCAGGGAAACTGAGGCCCTGAGAAATAGTGGACTTGTCTTTCTGTCAACAGGTGACCAGGGCTCCTCAAACAGGCTGTATATTTCTACCACCCACACTGCCTTTTGTATCACTTCTCCATGGGCAGCGTGTCTTTCCAGAGCATCTGATCATGCCCACGGCATGCAGGATGGCGGGGAGGACTCTGAGGCACCCAGTGGGACAAAGGATGAAGTTCTCTTTGCTTCCATTCCTTGTGACTGCCCACCTTGGACTCTCCTCCTCCCACTCCATGCCATGGATCTTTCCTTCCTTCCAAACCTTATTCTGACCCATTTTTCCAGAACTGCTTCTCTGTTCCTGTGGGTTATCTAAGCCATCAGGTGAATCTTGGGCTCAGGGCCTGAGCCACTTAGCTCAAAATGTTTCCCAGCTCTGACCATGTCATCCCAGGACTCCTTTGTGCCATCCTAGCCATGACCCATTTCTCTCACCTGTGCTGCCAACCACGGTGGTCCCAACTGATCCCTCCTGCTTGTCTCCCTAAAGTCTGTTGCCCACACAGCAGTCACTACCCACCCCAGCCCCGTCTCTGGTGTCTGTGTCCTTTTTTATCATTCTTGCGTCCTTTGAGCTTGTCCCTCTGGCTTGAGCCATCTTCCTTTTCCCATCTTCTCCCCTCTCAGCTCCAGCGGTGGAGGGTGTGGAGGGTCCTAGGATGGCTTCTATTCACAGAGGATGAGGACTGGTATTGGGGGGCCATTGGACTGGGAGCTTGATGGCATCCTGGAGGGAGGTGTCACGAAGAGGTCAGGAGGTAAGGTGGACTGCACCTCTGAAGTGCCTGGGGAGCGTGTCGGGGTTTGCTTCTTTCCAGACCCACTCATTTCTTTCTTCGTTTCTGCTCTGCATTCTCTCTTGTTCTCATTGTTCCTTCCCTTCTGTCTCATTGATTCTCTTTTGGTTGGGAGGTAGAAGGGATCCTTCACCAACCTAGGGCCCTGAGAGATTCTCCAGTCAAAGGCACCCCTGTTCCTGAGCCAAGCTCCTTCCCACTCTGGGGAGCTGGGTGTGAACAACCAAGTGGGAATATTTATCTCATCCTCTCTGGCCTGAGCACTTGGTTTGACTCATTCACTATTTTATCTCCAATACCTAGCATGGCATTTTGCACCCAATAGTTGCTTACTAAATATTAAATGGATAAATGAACTTTTTTTTTGGCACCAGGGATTGAACTTGGGACCTTGTGCTTGCAAGGCAGGCGCCGGAACCACTGAGCTAAATCCCCAGTCCCGTAAATGAACTTTTTTTGAGACAGGGTCTCACTATGTAGTTCAGGCTGGCCTTGAACTCATGGCAATCCTTCTGACTCTGCCTCTTGAATCCTGGGATTACACATATAAGCCACCACACCCAACAAATGAATATCTTAGGCATTCAGCTTCCTTCTTGGACCCCTGATCTAGCCTTTCTGGCTCTTTAGGCTACTGCTTTGAATTTTAATGTGGACCCAAGTCACCAAGAGATCTTGTAAAGCTGGAAAATTGGGTCAAATAGGTCTGGAGTGGGTCTGAGAGTTTGCATTTCCAGAATGTGTCCAGGGATGCTAATACTGCTGGCTCTCAGATCATATTTTGTGAAGTAAGGGTCAAAAAGGAGGTGTCTCTTAGGCAGAAGGCACCCTCAGCCTAAAATAGAAACAGCTGGGCCAGGGATTTAGCTCAGTGGTTCCCGTGCCTGCCTCAAAAATGCAAGGTCCCAAGTTTGATCCCTGGTACAATAAATAAATAAAGACAGACAGACAGCTGAAGATTGAGGGAGACTGAGAAGTGAAAGAGAAAGGAACAAAGGAAGAAGAGAAGTCTAAAGCTACTGGCTTGAAGGCCTCCAAGCCCTTAAGAAGCCTCCAGCTCATCCATCTTAGGAAGCCTAGAAGCACCTGCAGCAGCACAGCAGCCTCGCTCTCAAGGCCTGTGGGGAGGAGTCTGTGTCTCAAGGCCTGTGGAGAGGTGGGGCTCTGCAGTCTCTGTCCTCTATTGGCCTCCTTACTTCTGGGAACACTGTGGGTCACAGAAGAGGAAGCTTGGCAGAGGTCAGGCTTGGAGTTTACATTCAGTTCTGCAAACATTACCCATTCGACTTCTCAGCACCAGGCATTCAGGTAGACAGGAGGCAGGAGGCCTGTCCAATGGGGATGGAGAAATCTTGCTCCAGCAAAAGAAGTAGGGACTGAAATTTGGCCTTGGAGGAGAATGGAGAGAGCATATGGGGCCCTGAAAAGTGGTGGCGAGGATGCTGCAGGCAAGAAGGGTCAAAGCTGGATGGTTCTGGTCATGTGCCTTGCGCCAGAAAGGTACCTTGCTGGGGAGAGGGGGGTGATTCGGGGGAGTGAAGCTGTAAGAGCTGGGTGTGGGTCTGCATTAAGGAGTGCTTTAAGTGAGGAATCAGTACTTCAGTGGGAATGTAGACTTATTGTGTGTGGCCTAGGGAGCTGTGGAAGGGAATCGGTGAAGAAATCTGTATACCAGGGCCAGGGATTTGGCTCAGTGGTTTCGCTGCCTGCTGCGCAAGCACAAGAAGCCGAGTTTGAGCCCCGGTACCAAAAAAAAAAAGATAATATTACAAAAAAAAAGAAAAAAGAAATCTGTATACCTATCTGGAAAGGTATACTGGGGCCGGCTTTGCGTCTATTGGTTTACCTGGCCTACAGTGTGCACCCTTCCCTGGCTGTACTCATGGGGGGCTGGACTAGGTTGTGAAAGTGAAAGCGTGGTCCTGGGTTAGAGATGAGCTGGGGGTGTTTTTTTTTTTTTTTGCGGTACCAGGGATTGAACTCTGGTCGTTGGAGTTGTGAGGCAGGCACTGGACCACTGAGCTAAATCTCCAGCCCTTAGGGGTGGGTTTTTTGTTTTTCATTCTCCATGTGGAAGAGAGCTAAAATAATTTCACTCTGTGGAAGGTTTTAGAATCTTCTCTCTTACTTTCAATTTCTTTTGCCCTGGACCTCCTCGTGAAAACTAACTATGTTTCAGACAAGGAAGGGGAGGGAAAATAAGGAGGTCACCTTTTTGTAGTGGATGAGCAGGTAACAGCATCACCAGCCTATGTCAGTGAGCACATGGGCTTGCCTGCTTGGGACTGTGCTTTATTCCAGTGTTGGACCAACCACTTGCTTCCCTTCACCAACATCAACATTTCAAGACCTTGGCGTGGGTACCCTACATGTCACCAGTGCCAGATACTTGAGGGCTTTCCTGCTTAGATACCTGCAGCACTGTCCAGACCAGGTGTCAGCCTTCCTAAGAACAACCTTAAGTTCAATACCTGTGTATTTCACATAGACCCTTTTATAGCTGGCTGCTGGTAAGCGACGTGTGTGTGTGTGTGTGTGTGTGTGTGTGTGTGTGTGTGTGTGTTGCTGGAATTGAACCCAAAGTTGTTTTTTTTTTTGCTACTGGGGATCGAACTCAGGACCTTGCACTTGTGAGGCAGGCGGCGTGGCGCCACTGAGCTAAATCCCTGGCCCTTGAACCCAGAATCTTGAGCATGCTAGGCAAGCACTCTACCACTGAGCCGCAGCTCCAAACCAAAGGTAGCATTTTTGTGATTACTTGTGGGAGGGAGCCCAGCTTGCAGGTCTGGAGTTTTCCCTGACAAGGATCCATTTCCTTCCTCCCTGTATGTCCCCTGTCCCCTGTGCCCGAGATCACTCTCTTACTGGTACTCATTTCTCCTGCAGGCCTCAAATTGTGCCAACAGGGAGGGCAGATTTTGTTTCTGCAGGGAGGCATGGGATATTATTTTCATTTGATTTATTTGGGTTGCTGATGATCCCCATGCTGATGTGCTAATGAACAGAAGAAGCCAGGAGCAGCTCTCACCAGCATTGCATGGAAAGTGGGTAGAATGATTCCTGGCAGGGGCTGAGACCCCAAAAGGCCATTCAGGAGTGGGAGGGGGGCTGAAAGGGCTTAGGGGCAGGAAGCCGATCCAAGGACTGTCACTGACACCTTGGACTCAGTTTCTTGGCCCTGGCGGGGGGACCCTGGGGGAGAACTTTGCGGGGGCCCTTCTTCTCCTATGTCCCATGGCCTCTGCTTTATGTTCCTCCTTGCATCAAGCTTTTTCAGCCTAATGTCCTTGCAGTTCTTCTGCAGCTCATGTGCTCCACATCTCAAGCACAATCTTCCGGAACTTGTAGAGTGACTGGTGTTGGTCACATCTTTGATGTATGACATGTAGCTGATGTTCTGTACCCAGTTGGCATAGACACAATTGGTCTGGCATAGGTGAGGAGTCTTTTTGGTTGCTACTTGCTTTCATTTACTTTTAGTGTTAGGAAGTTGAGGGTTGAGTTTGGATTCCTCAGTGGTTAACTGTCCATTCTTAGGTTTCTTTTCCAAGGGCATTTTCTCATTCCACTTCTTTATCTGTTCTGGTTCTTTTGAGGGTGTTATATATTTGGTCATCTCTGGTTTTTTGGGGGGTGGGGGTGGGGGAAGAAAGTGGGTTAGCAGCTCTGAAGCATTGTTACATTTCAATTCAGCCACTCTATGATTTCTTTTATTTATTTTTTCTTTTCTTTTTTTTCAGTACTGGGGCTTGAACTCAGGACCTTGTGCTTGCAAGGCAGGCATGGCAGTACTGAGCTAAACCCCCAGCCCCCTATGATTTCTTTTGAGTTGTCACCTGCCAGCTGGCCCTGCATGAAGGGGCTCCTGGTCATATTCAATCACACCAGTCCTGCTCAGAATGCCTGGAGAGTGAACAAAAGTCTAACTTGAAGTTTGGTGAGGCAGCATGATTGCAAGAAGAGAAATAAAGGAGGACATGAAGACATGCAAGAACACAAAGAGGGTCAAAGCAGCTCTGGAGGAGAGATGAGAAAAGAGGCAAAGAGGGAGAGGCATAGCCTCTAATGTACTTACCGCTCTAGGCTTCAGTTTGCCATCTGCAAAATGGGGATAATAGGGCTGTTGTCAGGAATAAGAGAGTTAATAATGTGAAGTGCTTAGCATGTGGTGAACATTATATAATTGATGCAAATACAAGTAAGGGCAATACTGTCAGTTTTCACAATGGTTGTGAGACGGGCTTATGAAGCACTTGGCAGACTGCAAAAGGCTAATGTTTTAGCAACTATTATGATTATTCTACTCTTGCAGTTGGAAAAGTCTCTAGTCTGTCAGCTGCTGTTCTGTCTTCATGCTGATGAAGGAAGGGGGAGCTGCCAGGAGGAGGTGTGGACCCCTGGGTTTTCGTCTGCTTTGGGGACAGTTTCCTGCCTCTCCTTCTCAGCCCCTGATGTACCGAATCCAAGCCCCTGACCCTCCCTGCTGCCTCCTATGCCTTTGAGCTGGCTGGCAACGAGTAGAGAGAAGGTGGAGGCTGGCCGGAGGGGCGCAGGAGGGAGGCTGGAGGAAGCCAAGCTGAAAATGAAGCTGGGGAAGGGGCAGCAGAGCGGCGCCTAGAGTCATGTTTGCATAACGAGCTGGAAGGCTCTGGCTTGGTTTTTCCTCCTTTGTCTCCCAGCCTTAGGGTCTCTTCTTTTCTTTTTTCTCTTGGGCCACTTCCCCACATTGCCTCCGGGCTCGGCTCTCAATACCCGGAAGCCCCTCCATTCACTTCTCCCCATTCCACTTCTCTGATTCCCGCTCCAGGCTCTCTTAAGTTTCCCTTTTGTTTCCCCATCCATTTCTGCCCCAGCAGGGTCGCCTTTGGATCCCTCCCTCAGCTCTCCCTTTACTCTGCTCTGTGCCATCCCCCTTTCTCTCTCTTTTTGACTACAAGCCTCTTTTCTCTTCCTCCTGGCTTCTATCTTTCTCTTACATTTTCTAGCTCACTTTCTCCTAATGACTCCCTCTGCATCACCCTATAACCTTCACCTCTTGCCCTTTTGTCCTTTTCTTGCCTTTGGCAATAGCACTGTCCTCATTAGCTAAGCTGCTTGGATTCAGAGGACTTAGTGCCCAGATTCAGGGTCTGTTCATTCAGAACCTCTTTGGATGAAATAGTAATGATAAGACTAAAGTTTAGTGAGTACTTACTGGACAAGCATCACTAAAACTTACCTGGGTCTGATCTCACACAGTTCACTCAACAATCTTGTAAAGTGTGATTCCATTTTATAGATGAGAAGAGTGAGGCACAGAGAGAAGTTAAGTAACTTGCAGAAGGCCTCACAGTGAATCAGCACTGAGACACAAATGCAGGGCTGCCTGCCTAAGGGGCTCTTTACCATACCCTTGGGAAAAGCTGGCCTCTCCCTCTCTCTGTGAGCTCACAAAACCCTCCTTTTTTCTCAAACATCATCTCAGCGCCCCAGAGTTCCCCCAAAGATCATTCGGTCCCTCTTCCTTCTGCATAACCCTAGACCTAGTGCAGCTTTGAGAGCTTATTCTATATGACAGCACCACTATCAGGGTAATGCCAGGCACGGGCCTATGCACTTGCTGTCATGATCTCATTGAACTGTCACGGTGACTGGGAGGTAGCAGCTATTCACATCCTCATCCACAGATCATGAGACTCGGGCCCAGGGAAGTCATGGAGCTTGCCTGTGTTCACACAGTTGATAAGTGGCAGGACCAGGATTTGAGCCCAGGCATCTTGGCTCTCAGGAACCTGCCCTCCCAGTGGAGATGCTGCTCCAGACAGTTCTGGGGAAACAGGCAGCACCCTCTGTTACTAGCCCAGATGTTCCTTACAGTCCACCCCCAAGTCCTCGGCACAGTCTGCTTCTGTGGGCGCTACTGCTAAGGTGTCATCTTTGCCACCAGCACTGCCAACTCTGAGGTTTGGTGAGGCTGCCAGCCCTAATCGGTGCCTGAGGGGATTTATGGGTGGCTGCCCCTAGAGAGTGGGGACAAGTGTTTTCTTCTCCAGCCCTGCTGTGCAGCCTCCCAGCCCGAACAGCTCCCTCGTTCCGGCCCATCGCAGCAGCTGATTTAACTCTGTGGCTGGGGGATTTAGCTGCTGTCCTGGCTCCTACTATAAATCCCAGGGCAAATAACTGAGCTCTGCATCAAAGCTGCCAATGGGAGTGAGCAGGAGCAGATGGCTGCTTTGGCCATGTCCTGAGACGGTGGGAGCAGGTGGGGAAGGTGCCAAGGCCTTTGCCCCGGCCACAAAGCCAGGCTGTGCTTTGTGCAGGCCCATGGGGTTTGCTGTCTACCCTCAGAGGACTTACCCGCCCTGTGCCAGCGTCTCCCATCCCTTAGCACGAGAAGTCAGTTCTGCTTGATCTGGAGTTTGGCACTGCTGCTCCATTTGGATTCTATTTTCCTGTATAGCCAGAGAAGAAAAGAAGTGGTAACCATCCTTGGTTTGCTCTTGTTTCCAAGTTGAGCCTTGATTGGCTTTCTGCTCATGTTGGACAGAGGTAGCCTCTGCCTTCCCAAGAGGGCTCATGCTGAAGCAGGAAATGCTAAGAACTTCTTAGTGAAAAGGGATGAAAGACCCTAGAATATAGGGATCTAAAGAGGGGACTGAGGCAAAGTAGGCCAGAGTAGGGTAGATGAACCTCAGAGAGTAGAGGTACTTCCTAAAAGTGAAGGAGAGTGGGTTAGAGTAGACATAGGTGGAACCCCAAAGCCTTCCATTTTGAGGCCCAGACTCAGAAACACAGTATGCGGGGGGAGGTCCACACCGGATCTGAGAATGAGGTGGGACGGGGTGGGGCCGTCATCCTGTCAAGGCCCCTTGCTCCTCTGGGTTCCTCCTGATGCCTCCTTCCAACTCTAATGGCTTCTCCCTGCCACCCCAGCCTGTCCGCTCTGTTCCTTTCTATTTGTCTTGTTCTTTCCCACGGTATTCTCCTTCCATCCCTAGAAAGTACGTTTTCACTTGGCTGACCAGCTAGTGGTAGTAGGATTGGGTTGGAGCTTGGGGCTCAGTTCTGCTCCCCAGAACCGCCCTCAGCTTAGGGCCTGTCCCTAGTGTCTGTGCTGTTTTGTCTTGTGCTCCTCATCCATTTTCCCTGCCCCGCTCCCCCACCCCCTGCCTGGGCTGCCTCCGCCTGGGAGATTACAGACACTGAATCAGCAGCCATCTCCAGCATTCTGCTGACGGGGGACTTTCTGCCTCTGAGGGCTCCTTGGTGGGATCAGGGCCCCTCCCAGGGCTGGAGGTTTTGGATAGGGGAAAGGAAGGGCTGGGAGGAACAGGTGCAGAGGAGGAGATAAAGGGCAGAAGGTAAGGGGAATTTGGAGAGATAAAGGGAGAGGTGGAAAGGGGAATTAAAAAGAAATATA
Organism: Heterocephalus glaber; assembly: GCF_053883595.1. Lineage (NCBI taxonomy): Eukaryota > Metazoa > Chordata > Mammalia > Rodentia > Bathyergidae > Heterocephalus > Heterocephalus glaber. The sequence goes on from NW_028258185.1 coordinate 577,570, forward strand.
GGAAAAGATGAAGTAACAGGGAGGGAAGTAGTGAGAGCAGCTAAGGGTGGGGAGATGGGAAAGAGGGTCCAAGAGGAAGGAAGGGTGTAGAATGGGGGGGGAGGCAGTGAGCCCTGTTCATCCTTCTACAAACCAGGCTTCTCTCAGCTCTTTCTTCCCTCCCCGAGGCCCAGGCAGGCCCTTGCAGAGTAAGTTCACTGGGCCTGGGCTGAGGGGTGCAGGCTGGGATCCACTGGCTGTGAGTCTGGGGCTGTCCTTGCGCCTCCCTGTTTCCCTCTCACGTGGTGGTTTGTACTTCATCTTGTTTGCAGGGCGGCTGGGCCTGCTCTCGGGGTTTAATGATCTGTGCCATTATTTATAGCTTTGCGCGCCGAGAAACACACTGAATTTATCGCTTGCTTCTATAAATAACCCTGGCAAACGGGTGCTCAGGGAGGCGGGTGGGATGGAGAGGGAGAATCAAAGAAAGGAGGGGGAGGGGAGGGGAGGTCTCTCTGGACTCTGTCCCCAAAATGGGGTGACATGGATGTACAAGGACAGCAGAATTCAGTGGGACTGTTTCAGTGTGGGTGTGTCTTTAAGTACTGGTTAATACGAACAGGACCGTGTGCCCCTGTGATGAGGCAAGCAGATGTTTGCATGTTTCTGAGGGCAGCATGAGTTGCCTATGTGTGTTTCTGTTTGTCTCTGATGATGCCATGTTGGTGGCAGTGAGTTGGAAGCCCTAGAAATGGCTGGTCCAATGAGAGGCTGGGGACAGGATGGGCTTGATGAGAGTCTGGCTCCTTTCTCTATGGTTGGGGTGACAGGAAAAGACTACCGTTATATATTTTTCTGGGTGCTCAATGGCAGAGGTGAAAAGAGGAAGAAATGAGGCCCGAGGAAGCAGGGTGAATCGGTAAGAGTGATGAATCTCCTCGTGTCCTACAGAGGGCCCTGGCTCTGGGGCTTGGTGGGGCTGCACAGTTGGCCACAGCACTCTTCCTGGGCGCCCCCTGTAAGTCCTGGCATGGGGTGGAGCCCAGGCAAAGCCAACTGGCCAGTGCTGAAACCTGCTAGTTATGCTGTCCCTGCCACGGCTTCTCACCAGCCCGCTCCCCAGGACTGCCCAGGACAGGTCTTAGGGACTGGGAGCCCTGGCACTGCCCAGCCAGAGGAGCGCTGTGCCGCCTCCTCCCTCCCCAGCCTGTAGCCTTCTTCTGCTCAGCACATCCACACAGAAATGGCTGCAGAGCTGATTAGCTCCGGGAAGTGCTCTGCATCGCTAATGAGGATATTTGCATATATAACGAAGAACCTTCACAGGTGTTGGCGAAGCCACCCCTCCTCTTTCCCCTTTTTTCTCTCCTGCCAGCTGCCACTCTGACCTGTGGCTCTGGGGGTGGGAGGTGATCCCCAGTTGGGAGATGTACTGAGGGGTTCCAGATGCAGGGCTTTCCTCTCTGGGTCAGCAACAGTCAAGGTGAAAACCCATTGTATCCCTGTGCACGGACAGGCACAGCAACATGTGCATGTGTGAACGTGAGCCTGTGCACTCGCACAGAAACACAGCACAAGGGCAATGTGCCCATCTCGGCCCTAGTGCACGGTACCATGTGGTAATGTGCCCCCCCATCAATGCAAGTATGCAAAACACGTCCCTGGCTGCACCCAGGCCGACGCAGTGCATTCGACTGCCAGCACATGTTTCTCCATACTCGCGATCTGGCACAGGCACAAGCAATTAGAGAAAACTGCACCTGCACCAACACTTCCTCCCTCTAAACAGGGCACCCCCCCTTGTAGAGTCATCAGTCCCTGTTCAGGCCAGGAAACCACCCTCCAGTCAGACCTCGTAAGCACACAAGAGGCCATTTTCCTTTAAAAGAAGAAGAGTAACACGGGTCCTTACACCCAGAGTAATGACGTGGAAGCGAAGAAAATGCCAGGGCCGGGAGAGTGAGTAGGGACTCATGTTAGGGACTAAGGGCAGGTGGATGTCTAGGGAGGAGCAGAGCCAATGGTGCTAAAGTCCTCACAAGGTCATTCTAAGCTTTTCCCCAGCAGCCCTGACTCTCCTGCTGCATACCAGCCAATCCTCAGCCCTGAGGCCTCCCCTCGCCCTGCTGTTGGTCCTGCTGAGCCACGTGACCCTCCCAGCTCTGGCAGCTGCCCCCAATGATGGATGCCGCTGCTTAACTGTACCTGTTGAGGGACAGGGACCTCATAGCTCCTAATTACCTTTTCTAGAGGGAAGGCTGGGGGCTGGGCCACATGCAGCCCCTTCCTCTCTGGGGCCAGGCTGACATCTGAGCTAGAGCCAGGCCTGGGGGCAGTCAATCCCTGGTGGATGGGTGGGTGAGGGCACTGGTGCGGGGCATGGAATGGGGGAGCACTTCTGGAAGTCTAGTGGAGGGAATTAAAGCACATCACAGCCACAACAGCAGTGACCTGCGATGCTGGGACTTTAAATAAATGACCTTTCTCCAAGTGCTCCCTACATAGGGCAAGACTCAGGTTAAATGTGAAGGAGAAGTGCCTGGTGTTCAGGGAGGAGATATACTTAAGCGACAGGCAGAACTGTGGGCTAGAGGTTTGGAAGGCTTCTTAGACAGTGGATCACATTGGGTCATCCTTCCCTGCTGACTGGGGGGCTCACAGCGAAGGACTGCAGAAGCAGACAGGAGCTAGAGGAGGGCTTAAGAACTTGGAAGGATTTCTTGGAGGGGTAGTGACACTGGATGTTTGAGGAACTTGTCACATATTGGTGTGGAAGGCTGTGGGTCAAAGTTGGCTTGCAGAGGGAGGTGAAGACCTTGGCACTGGAAGGATGGCAGAACTTCAGAGTCTCCAAAGGTGCGGCGAACTCTTAGGGGGCGGAAACATGTATTCAACAATTCCCCAGCATAGTGCCTGGCGGGTAGAGGTACCCTGGGCTGGAGGTGGGGAAACCTTGTAGGTTTGTTCTGATTCTGAAATGCCATCTATGAGACCCCACAAGAGGATTCTCTGCAGGCTTTGAGAAGGGAATCTGGGAAGGGTGAGCACAGAGCTGGTGAGTAGCACCAGGCATCCCAGTGGCCAGGTCCTTTTCTCTGGGTGGCAATGCATATGATGCCCCAGCTGTAATAACTTCTTCTTTTTTTTTTTTTTTTTTGGTACCAGATATCGAATTCGGGTCCTTACTCTTGCAAGGGAGACGGTGGAACAACTGAGCTAAATCCCTGGCCCACGGCTGTGATAATTTCTAATCACTGTTAGTTGATAATGTGGGTCACAGTGATGACAACCCCACAAGGATTCATAATCACAGACCCCATCTTTGGGGGTTCTTTGGGTGAAGGAAGAAGGGAGAAGGATGGCCTGAGTGCAATGCCACCCTGGGTTCCAAAGGAGGAACAAAATAAAACACCCATGCAGGTAAGGAGGGATCTCCCCATGATCTAAGTCAGTGCCTGTAGTGAGGAGGGCAGTGAGCAGGAAGACAAGGGGCAGATGGGCTCCTCATGGCCCTGGTGAGCCCTCTTCTGAGTGTGTCCTTTCATCACTACTTACGTCTTTCCAAGGCATTTCCCCCAGTTATCCCCCTCCCCAAGTTTGGGCCCAACTGGCTGGGCTGACCAGGTAGCCCTGCCTTACCATCCGCTTGCTGCCCTTCTGAGTGCATAGGGCTGGGGGATGGTCAGCCCCACCTGCCCCACCCCCACCCTGGTCCTGGTGTCATCACCAGGGAAGATGCTCACTGTGTTCCCAGTTGTGTGTTTGTGTCTCTGCTGCTCAGCAGCGTTGCTCTTGTGCATGCTGGGGTGCAGGGCATGCAGAATGTCTCGGAGAAGTGGCAACACTCTTGCCCATTCAGGGTTATGGGAAGGAGACAGAAGGGGTGGAGAGCTGGCCATCCATCATCTTCCCACAGGAGCAGAATAGGGTAGTTTTCTGAGACTAGGTTTCCTGGGCTTAGCACCATGCTAGTTTGTATGTGTACACATACCCTGGCATACACATACACACACACTCACTCCTAGAGACAACACTCACACTCACATGCTTGGTGCCTCAGATTTTCTCCCAGGAAGTCTGCCCTGGGAGCTGCTACTAGGGTAAATTTTGTAATAAATCCCTTTACATGGAAGCCCCCCACCTTTTTGGTTTTTTAAAACAGGGTCTCGCTATGTAGTTCAGGCTGGCCTTGAACTAACTATGTAGCCCAGAACTCAAACTCATGGCAGTCCTCCTGCTTCAGCCTTCCGAATGCTAGGATTGCAGGTGTGCGCCACCACACCTGGCTTTACATGGCACTCCTTCTTACTCTACACAAAAATCTTTAGCTCCCCAGTGCCCTTAGGTAAAGCTCAGACTACCAGCTTGCATTCAGTGCCTTATTTGATCTGGTCTCATCCTGCATTCCAGCCTTGTCTCCCATACTCCTCCAATAGAAGTGTCTTCCCAAGGACACTAGTCACATGCATGTATGTTTCCGCCTGCCTGGATAGCAGAGCAGCCCCTCCCACTAACATCTCCCGTTGGTGTAGGCTCAGCTCCTGCAGGAGGCCTTTTTGATTGCCCCTGCTTATAGCAACTTCTTCCTTAGCAGGTGGTCTGTGGCATTTGGAAAGCCAGTTGTTTTGCAGATTAGGGCAGGAAGCCCTGTCTCCCTACCTCTGGAGCTTCTTGCAGCAGGGTCTGTATTTAGTCATCTATTTCCCTGGTGCCAAGCAGGTGCCTGCCATCTGTATATGTACATAATTGGCTGAGAACCCGGCCCCAGGGAAGAGCATCCTTCTGAATTGTACCAAGTCCCCACTCCTTCTTTTCTGGCTCTGTGACCCTGAGCAAGCAGCTTCCCCTCTCTGAGCATGCATTTCCTAATTGAACCATGAGGGGCTTGGACCTCCCTGCTCTGAGATTCTGTGTCTGTGGCAATGAGGATGGAGACAAAAGCTCAGCTGCGTATATGCACAGATAATCTCTTAATATAGAGGGTAAGAAGCTGGGGGTGGTAACCAGATCAGTGGCATTGAACTTATGTTTGGAGAATTCCTAACCCAGAGAGAAAGCAGGTTAGTGTCAGGTCTAGGCAGATCCATGTGACCCTGGGCTACTTCCTTTACTTCTTGTATCCTTAGCTTATTTACACAAAATAATGAGATTAACATTACAGGCTTCTTTGGAACTTTAGAGGTTACGTAGGTAGAAGTTTAATTGACACACATGGTACATGTAAGGATTCAGTTATTTGGGAAGTTATGTCTTGTTCCCCTCCCTTCTCATTCCCCCTTTTGGGAACTCTAGTCTGTTGTTTTTCCTCTTGATAATTGCTGGGGGTACCCATATTCACCTCCTCTCAGATAAGTTACAGTAGTGACTTAGCATCAGGTCTGCATGGGGTCTGATTAAGAAACACTTAGCAGGGGCCGGGGATTTAGCTCAGTGGTTCTGCTGCCTGCTTTGCAAGCACTAGGTCCCGAGTTCGATCCCTGATACCAAAAAAAAAAAGAAAAGAAACACTTAGCAGATTACTGCAGCCCATGGCTGGCTGTGTATGGGTGTGTCTGGCTGGATCCTGGAGGTGCAACTTTGGGTCCTATATATGGTCCTGGCCCCTTCTTCTGTGCCTCAGTTCCCCTGCTTGGCTTCCCGGCCACCATGAACAAAGCAGCTTTGTTACCTCATGCCCTTCCACCATGATGTTCCTGCTTTGGAACCAACTTACCATAGCCTGAATCGGTGAGCCAAATAAACTCTCCTCCTTTAAGTTACGGTGTAGGGTAATTTGTCCCAGCAATGGGAAAGCTGACCAGTACGGCGACAGGAATGTTGCTGAGTGCCTTAGCCAGCGTCCAATCAGTGCCCCTGGTGGAGTCTTCTCTAAAAAGCTGCTGCTAGGGCAGGAATCCCACCACACCCCCAACCCCAGCCCAGGTTCCCAGATTTCCTGTTCCTCTGCTTCCAAGACATCCTGCCTTCCATTCCTCATTCTGACCTCCATGGGCTCTCCTAGCCTGAGAACTGTCCCCCTTGCCTCATTCCCCTTTCCCTGGGAATACTGAGGCAGGAATTTTAGGAGGAAAATTCCTCCAAGATGTAAGGATGGGGGAGGAGCCCTGAGTGAGCGGAGACCTTGTCCTACATTAGAGCCACTCACTCACCCTCATTTTCCCATGTCACTCCTGGGAGAGGGTTGGATGGAGGCCCAAAGTGCATCCCCAAACTTCTGAGCCCCACAAGCCCTCAGAGGCAGGAAACTTTCTTTGCAGGGAGCTGATGCATACAAGTTCAGGGGACCCTGGAGTCCTACCCCTCTGCTCTCCAGCCCCTACCCTCTCTGCTCTCCAAGGACCTTGGATACATCCAGCCTCTGGAGCAGCTGCTCAGTGTATGGAATGGGAGGTTTATTCCTGTGGTTGCCTCACAGCTTGGCCCTGGGGGGAAGTGGTGAAGGACTGTGGGAAAATCGAGGAGAGGCAGTCAAGCCGAGCCTTGAAAGGAGGTAAGGGTGGTGACTTTTCCCCTCCTCAGAGCATCTGGGAGGACCTAGGAAAATCTAGAAGACAAGAGGAGGAGTCAAGAAAGGGAAATTGAGGGCAGAGAAGGGTCAGCAGTTTGCTGATGTTTAATGTTGCTGGGTGTGAGAGCTAGAGAGATCCTGAAGCAGAAAATGTCAACATATGGACTCATTGAGGCTGGTTTGGTTGTGAATACTGAGTATCTGAGTCATGGTGAGTAGGTGTGAGGACCCTAGAGGCTGGGTCTGGGTCATATGTTTCTTATTTATGATGGGACAGGCCCTTGCTTGGAGGAGGCCCAGAAAAGGAAAAGGGTTGGGTAAAGTCACACAGCATTTGCCTGGGACCAGGGGCTTGGCTGGCCTTTTTCTTGCTTTTATTTTCCCAGCCACTCTTTTTTTTGGGGTACTGGGGTTTGGACTCAGGACATTACGCTTTCGAGGCAGGCGGCGGCACCACTGAGCTAAATCCCTGGCCCTCCCAGCCACTCTTGATGTGACTTCAAAAGAAAATGTATTTTCTATTGTCAGTAATCTTCCATGCTCCCTCCAGCCCCTATTCTTCCTAGTTATGGGCGAACTTTGACCCCCAGAATCTGCTTTGGGGGAGCACTTTGGGAAAACATGATAGAGTCTCATAAAGAACTCCCAACAGCTTGCAAACGGCCTGTGCTAAATTGTCCCTTCAAGTGAAAATTCAAGCAAATGTCTGTTTTATAGCCATGTTTTCTTGGGCTGCAGCAATGCTGGGAGTGTGGGCGGCTCCAAAATGGGCAGCAAGGAGAAGGTGGAGGCATGTCGGCAGTGGGACACCTGGGTGGACAGAACAGGCTGCTGGACCCAGAGGCCCTCTGCTCCATCCCCGCCTCCGCCCTGTCTGCCTTGTCTGTGTAGTGTGGTACAGCCATTCTATCCCACAACGTCTTTCATGAGGCCTTTCTTCCCTCCCTGGAGAGGCCTTTGCTTTTTCCAGGGCATCTGCCTCCTTGAGTGTCAGTGGTGGGATCCTCATGACCACCCTGCTCAGGGCCTGGACCTGAGGCCTGAGTTTCCCCCAGGGTTTGTCTGACAGGGCTCTGGGGTTGCTGCTGGGGTAGATGGCTCAGGCTCTGGCCCCTCAGCCCTGGCCCTACTCGGGTCTCTCCAGATCTTCCTTTGCCTCGGGGATTCTGACAGAGGTTTGTTTGAGAAGAGGTTCTCAGACAGTAATAATAATAGAATATAATGAGCAAGGAAACCATTGGTCTACTCTAAACCCTGCACTATACAAATGAAACTAAGGCCCAGAGCATGGGGGTATCTTAGGGAAAGATCCTCATGTTGAGGGAAAGGACATCTGGGTTCTGATTCTGACTGAGGTCAGTTCCCCTCTCTGGGCCTTAGTTTCCTTGTGTATAAAACCAGATGATCAGAATCCATAAACTTCAAAAGCCTTTTCCAGGCCTATAAAACTCTAGATAAATAAATACATAACAACAACAGTTAGTGTTTTTGACTCCTAGGATGTGCCATATCCTAAGTGCTATGCATTTTCTTTGGTCATCCCATTTAAAACTGAGCAATTTTATGAGATATCTTTGTTCCTATGTGGACACTTAAGGCACAGAGAGATTAGATAACTTGTTCGAGGTCCTTCAATGGCAATGATAGAATTTGAGCCTTGGCAGCCATCTCCAGAGCCTGGGCACTCACTCCGTGACTGCTATGTGAGGTCTTGATCTCAGTCACCCACCAGGGATTAGGAGCTAGGTCCTGCTGACCTATGGGCCAGTGGGTTGGACCGCCTGCCCAGCCAGGGTAGTGCTGGCCTTGGTCGCTCTGGGGGCTGCTGAGGTGGCCTGTGAAGCCCAACACTGAGCATGCACCTTGCAGAAAAGGGCTTTAGATAGAACAGGGCTTCTGGAAGGAGGCCTCAAAAGGCTGAGAGGAGCCTTTAGCTTTCTTATGAGGGACTCCAGGAAGCTCTGAGGGTTCTCACTTAGAGCAGCAGTGTACAGTGTTATATAAAAAGCCCTCCCTGGGCCTCACCCAGTGGCCAGGAGACCCTCCACTAAGCAGCTAGACTGCCTTGTCCAGCCTTAAAATAGGGACACCTCCCTCCCCTAACATCACACATATATAGTGTCCCTTGCAACCTGCTAACGCTGGCCTCTTCTTGGAGGCTTTTCTGTTAGAACTTGATGGTGGATCTGCTTCCTCTTCAGAAGACAATTTATGGTGACAAGTCAGAGTCTCTGTTTTAATGAAGTTGCAGAAGTAGGTTAATGGGCTGTGGGTGTTTTTCATTCCCCTCCCCCTGCCCCATCTCCACCCCTGGGCGGATGAATGATGCCTCTTCCAGCAAGAGGCAAAGTCGGGCTGAGGATCTCGGGCTTGGATTCGCAAGCTCCACATCCCTTCCCTGGCCTACCGCTCAGCACCTCAGCACAGTTCCTCCCTGCTGCTGGGAGGTGCTCCCAGTGTCTCCCTGGAGGGAAAAGCAGGCATATTTGAATGCCCTGAATATGGGGCAGGGTTGGGTCTTTGGGGAAGAAGGAAGCAAGGATTAGGAAGAACATGTTTCTTTTGCATCAGAGAGACAGGGAGGTAGAAGTTTAGCTAGAATGGATCCAGAGAGCCCTGAAAGCTGAGGCTAGTATTTTGGAGGAGCAACCTGAGTTTCTGGGACCCTCTCTAGATGCTGTCCCTGCTGCTCTAATTCATCCCTGTGTTTTCCATGACTGATCCATGGCTGCCCTTAGTGTTTGCTGAGCAAATAATGGATATGAAGGAAAATGACTCTACCCTAAGTCTCTGGGGCTAGAACTCACTGTCATCCTTGCTCACCCCTGAAATGGCCTCCATTCTATTTCCGCTTGGGACTTCCCGCCCACCTCTCTGCCTAATTCTTACTTCATACTTTCATTTCTCAGGAAGTTTTCTGTGATTAAAATGCAAGAAGAATTCCCTTCACCGAGCGTAGTGGTGCACACCTGTAATCCCAGCACTTGGGCGGTTGAGGCAGGGGGATCGCTGCCAGTTCTAGGCCACCCTGGGCTAGTGTGGACAGCCTGAACCACATAGTGAGACCCTGTCTCAAAAAAAAAAAAAAAAAAAAAGGGAAAGCAAGCAAGCATTTGCATGCCTAGATCCAAGATGAAGGTCTGTCATTCCTGAACAGTTAGCATCCTCTGGGGAGAAGAATCTTATCTACATCTACCCCCTGGATTCCACCCTGCTTCAGCAACACACAGGGCAGCTCTCTCAAAACAAGGTGGGAGCTCAGAGCTTAGTTGTTGGGGGCGTATACCCAGGTGGACCACTGGGAAGACTGTCCTGCTGCTTAGGCCCCTTTGCCTGTTGTTCCCTGCCTACAGAAGGCCAGGAGCATGCATCCTCTCCTGCCTGCAATCATTCTCTGGGCAGCAGGAGTGCTTCTCCACTCCCAGACCCTCACTGCCAACAAATGAGGCTGTTGGCCAGGGTTTGGGATGTGAACACCAAGGCAGGAGCCTTGCTGCCTTGCAATCTCATGTTACCCCTGCCTATGGGAGCCTTGGCCACCTCTGTACTTCCTTCCCCCAAAGGCCCCTGGTTTTCCTTTACTGCCATAGCTCCCTCACTTCCTCTGGGCACAGGCAGTAGCACAAACTGTGTCTTTTGGAGTAATCGTTTGGAAAGCCTAGAGCACCTCTAATGTGAAGCCCAGAACCCCCCACTATGATCTCAGGGCAATGCCACAGTTATACCCAAAGCTCTACAGTGGCATCCAGAACCCCAAATAACACCCAGGCCCCTATAGTAAAACCCAGAACTCCCAGACCCAGCACCACCCCAAACATGACCCCAGAACCCCAACACAGGCCCCCACAGGAGCATCTTAGACTTCTGTACTCTCTCCTTGCTGCCCTGGCCCATGTTTTCTTCCCTGACTCAAACAGGATGTTCTTCTCTAACAGGATGTTCTTCTCTAAGGCTCCACAACCTCCCTGCTTCTTACTGTCCACTGAGCATGGCCATGGTGGCAGGAGGGGAGCACACAGCTCATGCCTGTTGTTGATGGGGCACGGAGGCCTACAGTCGGGTCCGTAGAGAATCCAGTTATCTGCCACCTTATCACAGTGTCCAAGGAGCTCACACAGGAATTGGCAGGGTTCAGTTTTATTCAGAGATAGATGTGAACTCTGAGCAGGAGGGAGGAGAGTAAACTTGGACTCAGGAAACAAAGGGCCGCAATTCACATGTGCTTCTTGTGTCATCTTTCCCTAATCTGTAAAGAAAGGATAAAAGCATCAAGCATTCCTGATTTTTACTTCTCTGGCAGGTGAGCAAATCACTTGGCAGGAGGCTACTTGGGCCCTTGATTTAATAGATCCAAACACTGTCAGGCCCTCCCCGTACATGACCGGTCAGGGACCCACGGGGCTAGGACAACATTCCAGTCCCAGCTCTGCCACAAGCTGATCCCTTCAGTAGGCCTCAGTTTCCCCACAAAACAAGGGAGTTGCCCAGGTTGACTTCTCTGGGCCCCTCCCCGCCTGATATATTTATAATTGTCAAGATCCTTCTAAGTATCAGATGCGATGATAAAAACCAAGAAGCTCTATCAAAGTTGCAGCCAGCTTTCACAGAGCAGGACAGGGAAGCAGCTCTGGGATGGCCCCTGGGCCTTGCTCTCCTTGGCTCAGATCCCTGATGGGGATGTGAGGGGCTGCTCCAGTGTTTCCCCTTCCCACAGCCTTGCCCATGAAGGCAGTATTACCTTCCGCCTTCCTGGCCACCCTCAGGCTCTGGGGGCCAGGACCTGCTCAGGGTGGGGGTGGGGCCCCCAGGGGCAGGGGCAGTGGGGGTGGGAGCCTCCCTCCTTCCCAAGTGGCTCCGAGCTGGAGCACAGCAATTACGAGGGAGGATTTATGTCCCTTTGCCTTTAATCGGAAACTCCGTGTCAAGAAGAAAAATCTGCACTGTCCTCCGGCCCAGCTTCCTGCTTTATCATTATTATTGGAGGAAGGTTGATTTGGAAACTTAAAGAAAAGTAGGGTTGGGGATGGGAGCCCCCAGAGAAGGGGAGGTGTGGGGCAGAAAGATGGCCTTCCTACTGTTTGTCCTGGTGGTCACAGGAGGAGGCACAGGGCAGGGCAGGGGCAGGAGGGCCTGGGCACAGGTGAGAAGAGACTAGAGGGACACTAGGGGAAGGGCTGGGGCTGGGGACTCCTGAGGTGGGAGATCCTAGGAGAGGAAGGATGGGCAAGCATAGGGGACAGCTGGGCTGGAAGGGACTTGGAGAGAGAGGAGGAGGGTTGGGGTCATGGTGGAGGGAAGGGGCGGGTAGGGGCTGGAGGGACTCTGTAGGTGGGAGGGAGAAGATGTAACAGCCAGAGTGGACAGGCAGAGACTTTCAGGGGATGCTGTGGGAGAGGGGGATGTGGGGTACAAGGCAGAGAAGGGCTGGGAGTCAAGGACAGAAGAGGCATCCAGCAACTGGCAGACAGGGCAGAGGACCAGCAGGAATAGCCAGGGGCTGGGTTTTGGGGAGTGTTGGACCAAGGTCTCTGGGTCTGTGACCATCATAGTCTGTACCTGGTCCCACAGAGGCCTCTCTGCCCGCCAGCCCACCTGGGACTTCTGTCTCCTGATCTCCTGTCCTGGGCAGAGGGCTCTGGCTTCCCACAAAGCCCCAAGTCTTCACCTTTTTGAGAGCTGTTTGTCGTGGTGGTGGGGGATAGTGAGTGGGAATATGCCAAAGGGAACCCCTAGCTTCTTGGGCCCTTGAAGGCCTGGAACAGAAGTGTCAGAGAGGAAGAGAGGCCTGCACTCTGGAGAGGGGAGGCCCCAGGAGAGGAAAGCCACCTTCTACTATCAGCCCTGTTTGGAAGTCCCCTGTTGTCCCTCCAAGTGCCAGGATTTCATTTTGAAGTGTGGGAAGGGCATCAGGCCTGGAATCAGACCTGGTTTGAATCCCCTCTCTGGCTCTGACTGCCTGTGCTTACCTCTCTGAACCTCAGGGTCTGTCTCTGCAACACAATGACAGTAATATCTACACAGCAGGGTGTTGCAGGATTGGAGATAATTGGAAGAATCCAGCACCTAGTAGGCCTTCCAAGTACACCATGCCCATCTAGGGGCAGCACCTGATACATATGGTCTCTCTACTTTGAATGAATTCTTTGTATATGTGTCCTCATCTGATACTCATGACAACATAAGGAGCCTAGGTAGGTGTCATTATTAGTGATGGAAAGCATGGCACAGAGTGGCTGAGTGACTTGTCCAAGGCTGCACAGCACATCATTGGAGCAGCTAGGTGAGACAGCCCCATAATCCCACCTCAGGGGTTTGAAGTTCTCTTCCTCGGGGTCTCCTTCCCCCATCCTCACTGGAGCTGCCCAACTCCTGGAGATCCAGGGTCGAGTTTGGGTGCTCATTGAAGTGGTTCAGTTTCTGCTCCTCCCGCAGCCTCAGCCATGCCCGCCCTCGTGTGCATCTCCTCCCCAGCTCCACTAAGAGGTTTTATAGCCATTTATGAGCAATTTCTGCCCATATATCACCGGAGATATACAGCCAGGCAAATATTAGGGACCCAAGCGGAGGTTTTAAGAGGCGAGTTTTATTGCTGCTGAAAGAAAGTGTGATAGACAGCCTGCGGAGACTCACCTTCCCTCACTCTCAGTGGCAGCCGGGTGGTGGCAGCGTGGACTGGGGTTCGGCCGAGAAAAACCATCTGCATGTGAACCTTGAGGGTCGTGCTGGCACCCAGTGGTGCCCTGGTGGAGGCTGGTGCTCAAGAGGTGGGGTTCTGTTCCTCAGAAAGCCATGCCAGTGGAGGGGGCACAGAAGGCAGAGGGCACGTGTCGATGTAGACGAAACACCCTCTCCACACCAGCATGGAGCACCCTGTGTGCCGGTGGATTTGATCCACAGAAACATGGACAGAAATGAGATAAACTTGGAAAAGAACTCCTCCACAGTTCCCTGGGAGAGACTATGGGACTTCCTCTTTGGAAGTCCTTAAAAACTGCACCTGGGGGCCAGCCTAGCAGGTGTGAGGCCCTGGGTTCACAGGAAAAATGAAAAATAAAAACACCTGGATCTGAAAAGGAGCCTCTTGCCCGGAGACTGAGGGCTGAACAATTTGACCTCCTACAGTTTTGGGCCCTGGCCCTTAGTAATGCTGGAGGAACCCCTGAGGGAAGGTCATCCTTGACCTTCTTTGGGGCTCTGTCCCAGGTGCCCGTGGGCCCCCTTCCCTGTGTGGGCTGCTGGGCATGACTGAGCAGCACAGGGACAAGGAGAGTCCTCTTGGCTTGTGGCATATGGAGAGAAGATGTCCAGGGGAATCCTCGCTCCTGATTTAAGCAGCTCCGACAGCTTTATGGTACCTCCTCAAGTGAGCCCCCAACGTTGGCCGTTTAACTTTTTAGCGTCGTTTAACGCTTAGACTCCAGCGGACAGGCAGGCTTCTCGGCCCCAGAGGCAGCAGCACTAAATCAGGACACTCTGAGGCCCCGATAAATAATTTTTACAGGGCACGCAGCCCATAGATCACCAGTGGGGGTGAGGGGAGAGCGGCTGTGATATTTCAACCGATTGTCATATGTGACTATCCCATGCTCTGACTCCAGGTTGTCCACATGGCAGCCGGCTTCATAACTAGAGTCAGCTCAGGCCCTCTGCACAGGGCACGTGAAGGAAGGCTCCATAGCTCTAGCCAGAAGACGACCCATTGTTTCTGCAGCCTGGGAAAAATGAGTGTACTCAACTCGCCCTTGGCCGAAGATTGTCAGTGCCCCTTCATGCCTCTGGCACCAGCACAGGGACGGCTTGAGACAGAGTGTAGAGAGGAAGAGAAAGAACCACCTGTCACCAAAAGTCATTTTTCAGACCACCTTCCCTGTTCCTCAACCACCCCTGAGTCTGATGACCCTGCGAGTGAACAGCATTGGGCCCGCAGCAGGAGGAGGGCAGAGGGAAGGGCTGAGGTTAGTGAAACTGACCAGCATCTTCATGCATTTAGTGAAAGGGACAGAGCCACAGGGAGAAGGGTCAGGGAGGGGGTAGCTATGTGGAAAGGGGGAGAAAGAAGGCCAGATAATGAGAGGAACAGAACAATGAAGAAGGAAAGACACGAGAAGACTTAGGAAAAGAGAGACTGAGGCAAAGGGAAACAGGGCTCAGTGCGGAGTGGGTATTTTTCTAAAGCCTGGTACCAAGCAGAGGAACCGTGGGTCTACTGGGCCCTGGGAGGGCTGCATCTATGCCAGGCTGCCCTGCCCGTGCCCTCCGAGGCACCCTTCCACAGCTCCAGGCCTGTGTTTCCCTTCACCAGCTCCACACTGCCCCCTCCCTCCGGTGCCCTTGCCCCGTCTCCTCATCAGTAAGATCCTGGGATTTTCAGGGACACTTAATCCATATGGAGCTGATTCATTCCCATCTAAATCATCTCCATGAGCTTCCCTAAGAGCCCTCTGATGTGCCAGCCGCCATTCCTCTCCCTGGGTGATGGTGGGCTGGGGGCTGCCAGTAAACAAACCTCAGTCGCCATCCATCCATCCTGACCTCGTCCATCAGTCCTGTCAAGATCATTCATTTCTCCAGCCTGGCTCCCCCAGCCCCGCAACCCCTCCATCCACCCATCTGTCCCTTCTGTCCCCTCCTCCTCATGTCTGTCAATTGGAATCTTCTCTTTTCTTGTCCTGGGTGGGATCTTGAAGGGTCTTCTCAGGGATCCCCTGCCTTCAGACCAGAGCCTTACCTTACCCCTGGCTCAGCAAGATGGGTCTCTCCTGCTTTGTTGCCTTCCAAATAGAGAGTCCTTTGAGTCTGATGATCTTCCTGTACAGTGTTGACCCCCTAGGGAAGTTCTTTTGCTTAGCTTGTGTGCTTGAGATTCACATATGTCTGAATGGGAATGAGAGCAAGATTATGGGGTTCTTTTTAAGCCTGAGTCTCCGGAACTTGTAATTTGCCTCTCTATGAGTCAGTGGGGCATGTGGGGTGCAAGCTCAGTGAAGTGGTCCTTCCTCCCCATGTTCTGCAGCAAAGCCTAGCCCACTGACAAGCACACGGTAGGTGCTCTGTATTGATTGCTTTCTGGCCATGATCTTATTGTTGGCTCCAGTGAATGCATATATATCTGACAGATGTGCTGGGGAAGTGTTGATGGAATGAATGACCCAGTGGGTCTGATACAAGGCTCGGCAAGGACAGGTCTGGCACCTATAGCTGGGCTGGGTTTGCAGGAAACATTAAGGAAAGCATCTTTCCCTTTGGGCCTCCCACCCAAACTCTCCTTTTCTGTCTTTTCTTTCCCTTTCCTCTTCTCTTCCTCCTCTCCTGTCTCCTCCTCTTTCTCCTCATCCTCTCCTGCTTCTCTTCCTCTTTCTTCTCCCTCCACCCCACCCCCATTCTGGAGATGGAACCCAGGGCCTCAAGAATGCTAGGGACGTTCTCTACCTCTGAGCTACCCCCAGTCCCCACCAACTTCTTAAACCAGGCTTGTGGGTAGAACTCGCCCAAACAACTTGATAACTCCTCCACTGAGGAGGAAGAGGAAGATGAGCAGTGGCCTGATGGGGCCTCCTTTGGTTCCAAAGCAGAACTCTTCCTTGGGGGAGGTGTTCATGTTCAAGTGCAGAGTGAGGAAGGAGTGTGAGAGCATCACTGCCCCAGCCCCAGCCTCACACCTCCCAGGCTTCAGCTCTCAGGTTCTTCTTCTCAGCCTGGGAGCACTGACTCTGTGTCTACCAGGCCCCCAGGAGAGGAGACAGGAGCAGGTCCTCTGTCCTGGTCTCAGTTTCCCCATGCACAGCACCAGCGGGAGCTGATGACAGGTCTGTCTCTGAAGGGGAGACTTGGGTTGGACTCCAGTACCCTGCAGGGGAGAAGTTGGCATGCTGATGGCAGTAGAGTGATAGGGAGGGATGAGGGCAGTACCTGCAAAGGTGTGTCCTTACCTGGATTCCACAGTAATGGCAAGTGGGAGAGGGAGGAGAGGGAGTCGGGGACAGGAGCTTTCAGATGCTGACGGAAGGCTGACCTCACACTCACCATCCTCGCTCAGACACCCAGGACCTGTTGGGAGCACCGGTCCTGCCCCCAGACCAGGCTAGGTAGAGAATCCCACTGCGGGAGTTCTCCCTGCTCCCACAGCTTCCCCGCTTGCTCTCGGTCCCCTCCAGGGAGTCACCATGAGTGCACAGGGTAGGTGGGGCTCTTCCAGATGCTACCCAGCTGTGAGGATCCCTTACATGCCCCTCCCTCTGCCTACATGGAGAGGAGGCTCTCACTCTGGCCAGGAAGATGAGAAGGGTGGGATGGAGGGAGGGGGGCTGGAGGGGCCACAGGGAAGCCAATCACTTGCCCCAGTTGTGTGGACATATGTGTGGGAGGCAGGGGCCTGCAGGTGGCAAGGCCCAGCTTAAGAATGATGGAGTGTTTTTTAGCTCTCTGAGCTAGAGACATATGGGCTATATAAGACCAGGCAAAATGAGAAATTACTGCCTAAGAAAGAGGACATGGGGAATGAGAAAAAATTCAAGCCCAGGAGACCCAGTGCCATCCACCCCCATCACCATCATGACCTGACCCATCTGGGCTGACTGGATTAGAGCCCATGGGGAGGGGGAGGTCTGAGAACTACTCCTCAGGGCTTTGGAGGAAAAGCTGATCCCCAAAACATGCATTTCCTCCATATTGCACAGAGCAGGGGGAGGTGGGGACAGCTGCTTAAAATTTCCAGGTGGGACGACCGCATGGAGCTTTCCCCATCTTCCTCTTTCCGACCTTGTGCCCACCTCTCTCCCCTCCCTTCTGTCTGGTCTAAGGGAGGAACAGTGCTCTGTTCTCCCACTGCCCTGTGGATCATGGCTCTCCCCAGCTCCTTGGGCCATGCAGTGGCTTCCCCAATCTGTTTCCTCTGAAATTCCTCTCTCTTTTTTTTTTTTGGTACCAGGGATCGAACTCAGGACCTTGTGCTTTTGAGGTAGGTGCTGGAACCACTGAGCTAAAAAATCCCCGGCCCTGAAATTCCTCTTCCTGAAAGAAGCATTCCAGGCCTCTTGTCTCCCCACGCAGGCCCTACCCCCTGAGAAGGTCCACTTCGCCAAACTTGCCTCTGGTGAAAGTCTTTTCCAATCCATTCCTGAGATGGTGCCTCAGTCCTTAGGGCCTGGACTCTTTTTTCTGTCCTCTAGTGCTCAGCATCCACAAGGCCAATTTAGGCTATGACCCCCACCACATAGGTAAGGATCCACGTGTGTCTGGAGTCACCAGTGCAGACCCAGGAGCAGCCTGACATTTTATGTCATTAATAGCACCTCTTCAGACCCCAGGAGGCAGAAGTGTTGAGGATGCTGGGAGGACCAATGAGTGGGACTGAGGTGTCTTCCCCTGGGGATGCTATCTCCTGCTACAGCAAGTAGTGACTGAGGCTGGACAACAGGAAGAATGAAAGTCTCTTTTTGTTTTTCTTAACTTTATTGGTACATTTTAGGTATACAATACAGTTACATACATCATTGGGATCTTGTACCTTTCGAACCAAAATCTCTTAAAGGAAAGATTTCTAGGGTTTCAGTGAAGCCCTTGGGGAGAGGGGTGATCTTGACCTTTTCAAGCTCTCAGGGAACTGAAAGACTTGTGAGTCTGGAAGGGTTCACTGCCATCCTTGCCAGACTGACCCAGAAGAGGGAAAGCTCCTCTCTCTCTTCTCTCTCCTCCCTCTCCTTCCTCTCCTCCCTCTCCTCCCTCTCCTCTCTCTCTCTCCTCTCTCTCTCTCTCTCTCTCTCTCTCTCTCTCTCTCTCTCTCTCTCTCTCTCTCTCTCTCTCCCTCTCTCCCTCTCCCTCAGGGCTGGGGATTTAGCTCAGTGGTTTTGGCTGCCTGCTGCGCAAGCGCAAGGACCAGAGTTCAATCCCCGGTACCAAAAAAAAAAATTTAAAAGAAAGAAATTCTCTCTCTCTCCCTCTCTCTCCTCTCTCTCCTCTCTCTCCTCTTTCACTCTAGTACTAGAGATCAAACCTAGATGAGCTCTACTACTGAGATGCATCCCCAGTACCACCAACCCCACCTTAGTTTCTTTTTTTGGTACCAGGAATCGAACTCGGGGCCTTGTGTTTGCCATGCAGGCACTGCACCACTGAACTGCATCCCCAGCCCTTGTTGTTGGAAATGGGGTTTTGCTGTGTAGTTCAGGCTGGCCTTGAATCTAGTAGAACTCACAGCTATCCTCCTGCCTCAGATTATTTGCTTTTTTAATTGCACGGACTCATCTATGTTCAGTGGGATTCTGTAGACAATTTTTTGGATAATTGCTCCTGTTTTGGTCAGAAATCTGGTTCTTGAACTCTTTCTCCTATTCCCAGATCTGGAATCTTTTTGGAAACCAACTCTGCCCCATCTTCTGGTGCCAGAACAGAAATGTAGAGCCATTTCTGGACAGCCACACAGCAAAGCAGCGAGAAGCTGGGAAGCCCCCTGTCCGGATCCTCTTCTCTTCTCTGGGTGTGATCACAGAGAAAAGGGTGGGATTGGGGAGAGCTGGGAGAAGACCCCGCCCAGCCAGCCCAGATCCAAATGTGCACGTGATGGAACTGTCTGCACAGCCAAGGACCCCTCCCTCCCGAGGAGAAAATCCCACAACTGGGGAACATCTGGATCAAACCACAGCCATGAAAGCACAACATCAAACGAGGGTTTCTGAGCAACCCTCCCAACAGGCCCTGGTCCAAGAGAAAATGCAGATCTTCCTGCTTGAAGCTTTTAAGTGTCACAGAACCCCTGAGTTTGGGATCTCTCCTTATTCACAGGAGACAGATGTCCCGAGTGAGGATGGTTGGGTTTGATTACCCCCAGTGGGAGAGGATATTGTGTGACCCGGTCCTGGCTGTGCTGGGGTGGGGGTAGCCTGGGACTTAAAGCTGTGATCAGGGGCTCTGGCAGTTCGGGTGGCGGGGAGGGAGGGTGTGGGTGTGGGGTATGCTGGGGAGCAAGGGGACAGGTGAGCCTTTTAAAACGTGCCTACATCAAAGGGTTCAGTACGCTCCCTTCCCAGCTCTGGCGCCTCTGGGGGGAAGGAAAGCGGTGATTTCACCACATAACTGCACGTAGGGCGGATCTCGGCCTGAGAACTTCTGGGGAATGTGCAGAGGGGAGGGTGCTCCCCAGAGGGGAGGAAAGGGCAAGGGGGTTTCTCATTTCCAAAATAGCCTACCCAGGCCAAGGAAAATTGGGCCATATGCTGCTTCCCTCCTACTCTACACCCAGTGGAGGCAGAGCTGGAGGGGAGGGTGCATTTTTCCAAGGTGGGGGAGGATGGAGCAGCTGCTGCAGGGGGATGTTGGGAGCTGGATCAGGGGTGGAGAACTGGGGGGAAGCAGGACCATCTTCTCAAAAGGCAGAAAAGGGGAAAGCTGCAGAGTATGTGAGTTCTGGGAGCCTGAAGGCTAGCCCCTGCACGCTCCCCAGGCTTTGGCCAGTCTCAGTCAACACCATGCTTGGGACACCTGGACATCATGCTGGTGGGGGATGGATGGTGGGAGAGGTGGGCCAGGGAGGTACCTCAGATCCTGCTGGAATTGCAGTTCAGATTTGGATCGAGTGGGCTGGATGTCGGCACCTCACTGTGACCTTGGTGTAAGAAGCCAGTGGTTTATTTTTGGGATGGAAGATGACCTTGGTCAGGGCAGAAGAGAAGAAGGGCATATCATTTTTTTTCTTTGGTACCGGGTATTGAACTCAGGACCTTGCACTTTCAAGGCAGGCAGTGGAAAGGGCATATCTTTTTGCTTAACAGTTTACATATCTTATTCTCCTTTAGGAAGCTGTCCCTGACTCAGAGAGCTTTAGGTGTGCACCTGGTGCTCCCCTGTGTGACCAGTATTGTTCTTTTCACATTGCCTTATAAGGATCTATTTTATAATGGTTTCTTTCCCCATCTAAACTGTCACAGCTTTGAAGGTATTGGCCTTCCTTGTGCCCCTGTGCCAGCACAATGCCTGGCAGAGTGTAGGCGCTCAGCGGTACTACTCGCTGCAGCTGGAGCCCATTCTCCCAGATTGATGTTCTGGAGAAAGAGGATGGCCCATCTCATCTCGTCTTGGAGTTTTGGGTGAGGACCCTGGTTGATAGCATTCTCTCCTGCCTCTGAAACTTATTTTTCATAAGGCTCACTTTTATGGTTGGGTCTGGTATTATTTTAAGATTTGTTTGTTTGTTTCGGTACCAGGGATTGAACTCAGGACCTTGCACTTTCGAGATAGGCACAGTGCCACTGAGCTAAATTCCCGGCCCTATTATTTTAAGATTTGGAGTGGATATGTCTTTTCTTGGTCCCATGAGACCATACTTGTTGGGGTCAGACTGCCCGGCAGGAGGGAAGAACTCAGTCAAAGTCAGTTGGTTGTGGACTAGCTGACCCTCTCCTTTAAGTGCTGGCGGCTCCATCATTGATGTGTCAGCTTGTGTGGCTTCATGTGGAGCTTGTGTGACTGAGATTCTGTGCCCTGATGATCAGAGATATCCTGGCCTGCCCTCCCTCCCTCCCTCTTTTCTTTCTTTCTTTCTCTCTTTCTTTCTTTCTCTTTCTCTCCCCCGACCCCACTCTCGTGGTACTGAGGATTGAACTCAGGGCCTTTGCACTGAGCTACATCCCCAGGCTTTAAAAAATTATTTTTTTGAGATACTGTCTTGTTAAGTTGTTAAGTTGCCCATGCTGGGCCGAAACTTGTGATCCTCTTCCCTCAGCCTCCCAGAATGCTGAGATGTCAGGCATGTGCCTCCACATTCGGCAGAGATGTGTTGACTTAATGGGTAGAAAAGGAGCTGTCTCGGAAAGCTAAAGACATAGGGTCCTGGATGGCTCTGCAAGCTGAGAGAATGAGTGTTTGAGGGGGCATTTTGGAGAAGACATAGGCCAGTGAGTTTTATTCAGTCTTTGGGAAACACAAGGATGAAAGAGGTGGGGCAGTGGCAGAAGAACATCCAGTGGATAGACCGGGAAGACTGCAAGGAAGCGATACAACTTTGCCTTGAGTGAGAACCCAAGTGTGAGGCTGGCAGGCCACATACCTAAGAGGGTCCTGGGAAACTGTAAGCACTCAGGATTGTGCCCACTGTCCATTACCCGCCCACCCCCCCATACACACTCTAGGCCAGATGGGCTCTGAAGTTTCTCTGATTTCTAGACCCAGCCCAGCCTCAGCCCCAGCAACATCACCCAACACCATGCTTGGGTCAAACCAGCTTTGTTCCATACCCTGGGGGTCTGCCCTGGGGCTGGAGCTGCCTTTGAAGTGGATGGAGAAAAGATTGGTGGGCTGTGTGCTGAGCCTAGATCTCCTCACTGTCAAGGAGAAGGGGAGGATCTCCACTTTGAACCCTTTTCTAGGGGCTAAGGTGTTGACACCTTAGTTGTCAAAACTTGACTTTTCATTTTTGGAAGTTGCCTGAGGCTGACTGATTGACACCAATCACTGCACTCCTGGGCCACAACTCTAGGTGGTGTCCTCCTCATAGAATTCCATTTGCAAGATGCCTCCTCTTCCTCTGAGATGTAAGACAGCCTGCTGCCCTCACACCCTTTGGAGATCAGGGTTCTGTTTATAAGCCTGAACTGGTCAACCTGAGAACCAGCAATACCGAGCAAGGTGAAGAGATGGACAAAATGATCTCCTAAGTTAAGTCCGCATGAGAACTGAGCACCAGGAAATGGGAGCCGTCCCCTGGAACAACCGGTCCACAGAGCAGTGTGCAGTCGGACTATCGTAAAACAAGCGAAAAGTTCATCTAGGGAGAAAAGAGCACTGTCTTAAAGTCCCTAGATGGAAAAGGATAACAATGCGGAAGTTAGCACGCAGTGATAGCACTCGCTAATGCGAGGTGAATCAGAATCAGTCTACTTTGCAGTCTTCGCATTTGGGATTCTCCGAAGCAGAATGGCCTCGCTCTGTCAGTTACATTTATGCATGGAAATTAGCTGAAATCAGAAATGGGATCCTGACCCATTTCTGAGAGTCAGGAATTTCTTTCCTTCTCTTTTTCTTCTTCTTAGGAAAGCTCAGTTCATTGTTTAGGATGAAAAATAACAACCAGATGAACGAAAGGAGAATCATCAGGAATGATAAATAATATGCTCCAGATGTGGCCAGAGGAAGCTGAGTCTAAGGAGCATCACTGCCTCTGAGTAGTCACCTTGCAGGGAGCTCCCCTCATCGCAGCAAGGCTGCACTGACAGTTTTTGCAGCTCCTCTTTTGCAATTGTCTTCAGAGTATATGACTCTGTGTTTTTAAAAATCTTTATTGGCGCCTGCTCTGCAAACACAAGGACCGGAGTTCAATCCCCAGTACCCAAAAAAAAAAAAAAAAAAATCTTTATTGGTATTCTTTGGTTTTTTTTTTTTTTTTTGGTACCGGGGATCAAACTTGAGTCCTTGCGCTTGAGTAGCATGCAGCCACTGAGCTAAATCCCCGGCCCGGTATTCTTTGATTTTTTAAAAAAATCAAACCTTAAAAACTCCTAGTTAATTGTTTGTCTTGAACATTTTGTAAATTGCCTCTAAAGTAAAAAACAAAACAAAACAAAAATTTTGTGTGTGTAGTACTGGAAATTGAACCCAGAGTCTCACTCACACCTAGCAAGCACTCTACCACAGAGCCATCCCCAGCACATTTTTCTCTTCTTCTCCTTCTCCTGCTTCTTCCTTTCTTCTCCTCCCCCTTCTCCTTATTCTTCTTAAATTTTGAGACAGGGTCTCCCTAAATTGGCCTTGAACTTGTGATCCTCCTGCCTCAGCCACTTGAGTAGCTGGGATTACAGGTGTGCACCACCATACCTGGCTGGCTGTAAAGTCAAGTTTTAAAGGAGACCTTGCAGAAATATTTTAATCACTAGAGGTACATATAGAATAAGTACATATATGTCCTCCTAGGGGGGTTGTTTTGAAGGACAACCCTTGTTTGTTTTGCTGTTTATTTAAAGAGGCTAATCACAGACAAAGGTCATACGTTCTATATAATAAATGAATGTAACGCGGGAGCCACTGCCTCCTCCTGCTGCAGTGAATGGAATGCTTTGGCAAGGCATCGCAAATTTGCCTTGGCACAGGCAGGGAGGGACTGGAGGCCTGGAGGCTGTGTCCACGAAGCAGGCCCAAGTGAAGAGGTGATACAGTAATCCAAGGAGAAGGCTGGGGCCTCCACTTGAACTTGATATTCCTCATGATACTCCCACCTGGACTCATTCTGTGTTTATTCTTCTAGAGGATTTGGTCAGTTGGGGAGAGTGTGAACAGACTTTTTTAAAGGCAGGAGATTAATTTCTTTGCTTGATTCTGTCATTCACCTGCAAAAATTGACACTAAGGTCTAATAGGGGGAATTTGTGAATTTTATTTAAATGTACTTTTCACAGAAGTGGAGGGGCTGAGGTCACAATGAACCTACACAGTAACTTATAACAATTATTAGTTAACCTAAATAAATAACTCCAGTGAGGAAGTTTCTGGAACTTCTCTTTTCTGAAGAAAGCCCAAGAAGAAATGGCTAAGCCTCAGATCTGGGAGACTGAGTCATAGGAGCCTTTGCTTGCTATGGGTGTGGCTTCTTTGTCCCTCTTGGACACCCTGCCTCTGGGCTTGAGCCAGGTGTGTGTGTGGAGTGGCAGGTGTGATGGCTGGGGCTAGGATCGAGGGAGCAGTGGAATGACCTCCAGGAGGCCCAGCCATGCAGAACTCACAGTGCTCCTTTGCTGATAGCCCAAGCTGCAAATCAGGAATTTATTAGGAGCTGAGACTCATTTTCCCACCCTTTATAGCCCTGACGACTCAGAGCCAAACTCTGGCAAGGGGCTTCCTCATGGTTTTAATTAGACAATTAATTTTTTATTGGGTCGTTTGATTTCTGGAGCCAATTCCACTCTCCCTGTTGTCTCCCACCTGCCTCCCAGCTGTGAACAGCGAAGGGGAGATGGGAGATTCAGGGAGGGAGTACAGGAAAAACACCCCTCTGCCTTTGAGCTGATTTAGGAGTCAGTGAGTGGGGAGGGGGTGGGAATCCCTCTGCACCTTCTGCTCCTTCGTCTGGCACCAGAAACACTATCCAGAGCTCTGAGTGGTGCTCAGAGCCGGCCTGCAGGGCTGCACAAAGGCATTCTCAACCGCTCCTCCCAAGCTCCTCCCAAGCTGGTGGGCTAATTAGTAACACGGGTGGAGTGGGGGCAGGGGCAAGGAACATGCCTCCAAATACATCAGTGGCATTTCTGCGGTTAATCCTGGCCGTGCTTGGAAGCTGTTTACCCTCCACCCGAGGATTAGGAACCTGTTTGAGTTAGAAGGGCAGATCGAGGCCAGGGCAGAGTTCTGTCTCCCACCTGCTGTCAGGAGCCAGGGCAAGGGCGCTGAGCCAGCAGGGGCAGGAAAAAAGACGTGAGAGAAACCTGTCTCTGATCTGTCTCCCCTTATTGATCTCCTGCCTTCTAGCCGCTTGAGCTGCTTTTGAATCTTGATCCTCTCCACCCAGACTTCACCCCTCACCACTGGCTTTGTTAAACATTAATGTGGCTTGGGAAGGTGGAGGAAGGGGAGAGGGCAGGGGCGCAGTGCTTTTGCAGTGGGGATGGGCCCAGGTGTGGAAGGGCCCTGTTTGTCATATTTGTGCTCCTGGAATGGGGAGACCCCTCCAAAGCTTCCTGACCATCCCCCTACTCCACCTTGAAAGAAAGAGAAGGCTAGGTTCTCGGAAGAGTTTCCTTTCAGCAGAAACAGGTAGCACCTTCTTTAGAACTTTGTGAAAATGCAAGTCTAATATTTTGTTGAGGAGCAACATTGCTCAGAGGCCTTAAAGTGGAATATAGTGAGAGGGTTGTTTCCTCAGGTGTCCTGTTGGTGGGGACATTGTCACTTGTTGTTCCAGCACAGGGGCTCTTACTGGAAGTGTGTGTTCATGTGTGAGCAAACCTATACACGTACGTGTGCAGGCATGCATGCCACCAAGCATGACTCCTCAATATGTCCAAACTTCCACTTATTTGCAGAAGGGTGTGCCACCCTCCCCCCCAAAGTATCCTCAGAACCAAACTGAGGAGCATCTGCAGACAGAGAAGTGGGCTGAGCAGGTTCCAAGGCCCACAGAGGTAAAGCAGGCCCTTCCAAAGAGGGGCTCTGGTGACCTTGTCCCCTAGGGTCTCCTGGTATGTCAAAGCAACATCAGCGTTGGTGATTGCATAGCACCCCCTGCCCTGTGCCCCTCTGTGGATCTGGGAGAAGATTGGCTTACCTTGGGGTTCAGGACTCCAAGAAATACTAGCATATATTTCTACTGGATTGTGAGGGATGCAAAGATAAAAGGATCCAAAGATCAAAGCACCCTGCAGAAGCCCAGCATGCAGACCTCTGGATCTAGGATTTGTTCTGTAAACAGCTTTTTCTAGGGAAAAGCATGTATGGAGCAATCTCTCTGCTAGGACCTGAGGTGGTGCCATGCTGGGAGTGGGAGGACAGCCCAGGGACAGGGCTTTTTGGGATAGTGGGGGGGGGCACTCATTGCTGACAGCCGGACTGCTACCTCCTAAATCATGAGAAACCCAAAGAAAGGGTCAGAAAGATTGAGGAGAGAGTCCCTTATCATCCACTGGTGACTGTGCTTCCATGTCACCCATGGCAGAGAAGTGAACTCACACCTTCAGGACTAGAAGTCCTGGGTAGTGCTGTGTGTATGCATGGGGATCCTGAGACACTCCAGGCACATCGAGAACAAAGGGCAAGGACAGATGGCAAAGCTATTGGAGAGGCCATGGGTGGGGACCAGTGTCCATCTGTAGGGGCACAGGAAGGAAGAGAAACTGTGAAAGCAATAGGAGTTAGGGAAGAAATGAAAATGAAGCACAGAAACAGAGAGCAAGGGCCGATGGAGATGCACACAAAGAGAGCCTGAGAAACACCAGGGAGCAGAGAAGGGCGGTGGGCAGCAGGAGGTAGACAAGGGAGAGCCTCAGGAGGGCCACAGCCAGCACCATTGGCCAGCCTGTGCCTAGAGTGGCAGGCAGGAAAGCAGAGAGGGAAGGAGTTGCTGTCTGGAGGTAGGGGTGGCAATGGAACCCGCCTCTCCCAGCTCACAAGCTAATGGCATTTCCCTTGCCCTTCTCCCTGAGCCCAGGGGTGAGACTGACGGGACTGCAGCTTCTCTGGGTCCTGGGTGGATTTGAATAATTAAGTCATCTGGATTCTTATGATTTACCATTTTCAATGATAAATAGACAGCGCCCAAGCCAGCCAGTTGGCAAAACTCTGGCTGCTAGTTATAATTTGTCAAGCTGCCAGCAAATTCATGTTTTATGCTAATGGAGAAAGACTCATTGACTAGGGGGAGGCAGTGACCCGGTCAGCTTTTTCCTCAGGCCCACTAGAGGTCGAGAGGTCGGCGAGGGTTGCCGAGGCTGGTATGGATTTTCTGCAAGGGTCAGTGTAATTTTATAATAATTCAGGGAGTACACACACTCTCACATACACAGAAGGTCGAGTATGCAGAGATACGTCTAGATCTTTGTGCACCCACACCCCCCTCCACACTCACACCTGCATCCGTACCTATGCAGGCTACTGGGCCCAGTGTGTGTGAGCCTGGTGATGCAGGCACACTTGTCCACCCTCCTTCAGCTCACTTGTATATGCACAGCCTTGCTGTCACCTCCAGGCATGCGATTACCAAGGCAAACTCACAGACTTCCTAGTGACCTGGAGAAACACACACACACACACACCCTGACCAAGCAATGCCCACAACAAAGATGGGAAGTATTTTTGGAGGGCCCTTTTGCTGACCATCCCAAACCTTTATTTCAAGGCTTGTGTGAACCAACCCCAGGGCATCTCTTGCTTCTAGTTTAGTAGTTTTCCAGTGGGAGGAACCAGTGGCTCAAAGTCATCCTGCTTCTCATCTGTCCGGGGCTGTGCAGCTGGAGCTGGGAAGATAGGGGCTCTCAGACCCTGTATGTTGAAGGCTGCAATGAAAATCAGGTGAATCCAAGCCAAATGCTTTCCCATCAGTTTATTTGTATATTTGTCCACAACACATTGAGGCCTCACAGTGGCAAGAATCTTCTGATAGTCATGGCAAACTCAGGTACAGACAAAGCTTTGCACATGGCATATACTAGATAAACATTAGCAAAATGAGCAGCTGAAGCTACTGACTGCTACATAGAACAAACTGCTCATTTTCCCTTCTATTGCTCCACCTCCACAAAGCTTTAGTTTGTAGAACAGGTGTGAGTCTGGGCAAAGATCTCCTGTTCCTTGGGGTGAGAGATCCAGGCCTTTGGTGTGATAAGAAATGCTAATTCTATACCAATTAAAGCAATCTGGTCTCACTTTTGACCCCTAAGTGCCCTCAGAATGGATCAATGAGCAAGGAAGGATTGAGGAGGGAGCATCTGCCCTTCTCCTGCCCAGAAAAAAATTTTAAATTTGCTTTGATGACAGACAGTGCTGGAAGCTGCAGTTCATTATTATCGGCAATGAGCTTTGAGGTTGGCGGGGCACAGGGAAGGATTAGGGGCCTGGGGAGAAACATCTGATTTCCTTGTCCCCAGCAACCCCCAAAAAGGGGAGAAAAACACAATGGCAAACTGAATGGAGCTGAGGCCAACACAGCAAGGAGAGCCCAAAGGCCGAAGCTGTTTTCTGCAGCAGGCTCCAGGATGCAGCAGCGTTATCAGCTCTGCCTGCTGAGATTCCGGATCCTGTGAAGTGAGTTGGGTTCTCTCCCCTGCAGGGCCAGGTTGGAGCAAAGCAATTTTTCCAGCAGACAGCCTGCATCCCCTCTATCATAGCCTGGAAGGAGCTGCCTGCCTGTGTTGCCCAGCAGATGTGGATGGCAGTGGGCCTGGATAATCAGGGGTGACTCATGGACAGATGCTCAGGGGCCAAAATCAATCAGTCTCTCCATTTTAGGGGAACAAGACCCCTACATGGACTGGGAATAGGAAAATATGCTTTGCTTAAGAATTTGAGTATCCAGGGCAGGGTATTTGGCTCAGTGGTTCCGCTGCCTGCTTCACAAGTGCAAGGTCCCGAGTTCGATCCCCAGTACCAAAAAAGAATTTGAGTATCCAACCTAGCATCACTGACCTCACTCAATCTAAAAGCAACAGCCTCGGGTCACTGGCAGCTCTGGTCCCAGGATCAGGGACAGGCCAACTGGATGGGCTGGTAAGAACTGTCTGCAGCGAGTCAGGGTAATGTGAAGGTCATAATCATGATCAATAAAAAGACAAGGTGGTTCATTCTGTGCCTGGGTAGCAAAGCTTACTCTCCCATTTAACCCCTAATTTTTGAATCCTAATATTTGCATATGCACAGTGAACTCTTGAGGGCAGGGTGCTAGCCTGAAGGTCTTGAGGCAAAACCTTTTGGGATATAAAAATAGCACAAAAATTCCAGCATGGAGTAAATGAAAATGGAAAAAGAGAGCACGTGAGAGAAAGAAAACAGAAAGGAAGAAACCAGAGAAAAGAGAGGAAGAAAAGCATAAAAAGCAATGTTAGTAAGTGCCAGACAGAGGCCTCCCAGAGAGGGCACTGCAAGTTTTACTAAAAACATGGCCACGTATGCCTCTGCAGTTGTCAGTTTAGGAGTCCCCCCCCCCCATTTTCAAGGGTTATACTGTTTTGCAATACCTGGCTGACCTCAGAGACCTGTCCCATCTCACTCTGGGGAGATACGGGATTATTTAATTGTATTTAAGAAGCCTGAATCACATTGGGCAGTTGCCACTGGGGTACAAGAACAGGGCACGGGAGTGAGGGCTGGCAGGCAACAGTTACTCTCAGACCGGAGTCAATCCTATCTACAGGCTGCATCTAAAATCATTTTGCCAGTTCATCTCTTTGTGTGAATAAAATACACTGCAAACCAAAAGTCTGCTTGCTTTAGGAGGAATAGTCCTCATTCTTTTCAACACCCCCCGCCCCCCGCCCCAGCTCTTCCTAGATTTGCAAACTCAGGCCCAGCTCTTTCCAGATGAATCCAACCTCTTCTGATATGGAGAAACTCCTTGACCTGGAAGGTATTTTTCTGGAGCAAAGATGGAGAGGGTAGCAAAGATTTTGCTAAGGCTAAAAGGTTTTTCTTCTTACCATAGGAAGAAAATAAGATCCTCCCCATACCCAAAGTGATCAGGCCTTATCATCTTCTGTCTCTTTCCCTCATATATTCAGAAAGGCTAACCGGAAGGATAACTAAAATTATAAAACAATCCTCCAGTGCACAAATGCTCAAACCAAGGCTCCAGGTCACAGAGCCAGAGCACTGCAGAGCATGAGCAAGGCTGCCCAGTCTCTAGGCAGCCTCTGCCAGCAAGGTCAGAGTGGAAACCTCAGGGTTGCCAGTGAGGGGTCTGAGCCAGAAAGAGAACATGCCCCAAGCCCATCCCTTGTGGCTTCTCTAGTCATGCCCAGGTTGTAATCTGATTATCATGGAGCCTTAAGGTGGACAGTGGCTGGGCATCAGCCAGAGCAGGTAGCAGTTGCCTGCTGTGGGAGGAAATCTTTCTCCAGCTCACTCAGCCAATTCACAAAGCTGGTCCTCAGGTGATGGCCTGGGCCTCCACCTTCTGATGGGTCAGTCAGCTGGTCGGCTGGTCAGCTGATTGCAAGCCAGTCACACAGGCCAGTTGTCAGGCTGCCGGCACCTGGGCTGGCAGAGTGGTGGTGGAGGTCAGCCTCTGTGGAGCCAGTCTGTCAGCCTGAATCAGAACCCCGTTTCTTCTCTTTTTCTCCTTCCTTCTCCTTTTCTTTTGCCTTCCTCTTCCTTCCTTTTTATTCTCTGTAGCTTTCTTTTATCCTTCTCTTTTTGGGCATTCTTTCTGCCCAGCCTTCACTTTTTCTTTATATTCTTCCCTTTCTTTACATTTCCTTCTGTTCTTTCCCTTTCTTATCTTTCCTCTATGTTGTCTTTCCTTTTCTATCTTTTCTTTCTCTTCCTCCCATTTTCCCTCACTTCTGCCCCTTTCTTTTCCTTCCCTTTTCTTCTCTAGCTCCCCCTTTCTTACATTTAGTCTTCCTTCTTCCTGTTTTTATCCTTCACTTAAGAAAAAAAAAAAAGAGTCCTGCCCCTTCCTTCTGCCCTCTCTCCATATTCCTTTCCTACCCATCTTCCTCCCCACACCTTCCTCTGGCTCCAGTACTTTCTCAGGTCTTTTCCTCTCCCAATCTCTTCTCTGTTGTTCTGGATTTTTCCAGTTCTTTGTGCCGTTTTCCTAGGTCTTCTCTCTGTCTTCCTTTGTTTCTGAATGGTTTCTCTGCAGTAGGCATGTGGCATCAAACTGCCCCTCAGAAGAGGGTTCTGTCCTGGGCCAGCCCAGCTCCTTCAAGACATCCTTTCTCAACTCTTCTCAGCTTGGGACTTCATCTCAAGGGCCCAGAGAGGAGGCTGTCTCCCCCTGCTTAAAATCAGTTTCGCACTACAGGGTTAGGAAAGCCTTGCCACACTTGTCACTCCATCAACCCTATGAAGAAAGAGAAACAATCCCATAGATCTGTGCCATGGAGTAAGGAACGCATTGGAGCAAAAAGAACCAGATTTATCAAAAGGAGAGAGGGCAAAGCCTGGGACCAGAGTCCTGGCAGCCTTCAGCCTTCGAAGAGAAGCCCAAGCCAGCCACCAGGTTAGCTTGGGCATTGGGAGGCCTGAGGCCCTGACATCCAAATGGCTGTAAAAGTGTGAAAAGCCCGGAGATGGGAGGAAAGAAAAGGGCTTAGACTTGCTTTGAATATCAGTGGGTTTAATGTCTGCCCCTAGGCATGTCCTTCTCAAAGGTCCAATTTGGGGGCCACCACAAACTTGCTCTAGGCAGCTCCAGCTCAGGCCCTCCTAAACCAGTCAGGCCCAGTTTGACCCTTGGCGAGCAGGTGCCAGGACAGCCATGGGAGCATTGCAGAAAATCCTCAGGAGCCAGAAAACAAAGACTGTCGGGAGGGCGGACTCATGGCTACGTGGCCTCTGCAGGCGCGGGCCAGTCGTGGCCAGAGACACCAAGCGCTTGATTCTCTCCTGGGATTCAAACAGCGGTCCAAATACACCCTTGGCCGCCGGCCTGGTTCCTCCAGCAGGGGGTGACTCTGGAGGGGCCTGACCTGGACACCCGAGGCGCAGAGGCCCCTCCCCGAGGCGTAGGCTCCAGCTGGACCGAAATGCACCTGCTCGCCCCCAGGCCGCCCACTCCCCCTTGTCCCTGGGCCCCGAGTTCAGCTGTGCCCTCTGACTCACCTTGTGCCCCCCCTCTGAAGAGCCTCGCTACCTCTTCCTCCTGTGCGTCTTGGGGAGGGGCAATATTAGCCCTGAGAGGGGGCAGGGGCCTGTCTTCCTGGGCCCCCATTTTGGCGCTGGAGAAAGTAGGAACATTGTCTTGGGAGGAGAAAGTGGGACTACACCCTTGGCTCCATTTTAGGGTAAGGAGTTTCTGAGTCAAGCTACAGGGGGAGAGATAGTTGGGAGTTATTCCCTGTGCCTTGTAACTTAAAATCAGCAAAAGGTCCCGGGACTGCAGGGTTCAAGGCGGCTGAGGCTCCGGGCCCGACCAACCCCATGGCAGCAGAGGCAGAGGGGGAGCTGCTGCTCTCTGCTAGTACTTCGTCCCTTCCGCAGACCCCCTCAGGGATCTCCAAGCGTCTCTAAGGGCTTACAGGTCTGGGACCCGCCCGGCTCTTCGTGGGTAATTAGTCCGGACTGGGAAACTAGCAAACACAGATCCTCCCGTCGGTGTGGAAAGCAAGGTCCCCTCCCCTCACACTTAAAACCTCAAAACTCCAACTCTGTTCCCTTCTCCATCTCCCTTCAAAAAACTTTTCTGAAGTTCCTGCAAGTTGCATTTGGGAAGAGTCTCCTGCCTACTCTTAGGATCCCTCTGCCCCAATTCCTCCTTTCCTTCTCAGTTTCAAAAACAACCCGCCCCCTCCTTACCAGCTGCCACCTTAGTACCCAAATTCAGAAGATGAAGTGCTGACCCCAAGCCTCTGACGGACGCCCAACCCCAGCCCAAATTCCTGCGGGGCAGGTAGATTCCTGTTTGCCCAGAGGGGAAAAGGGACTAAGAACGGGACGAAGAGACAGAGACTGGGAGAGACGGATCGTTTTCAGGGTAAATCACACCCCTCCCGGCCAAACTCACCTGCTCCCGGACTGGCTCCTCTTGATTTTCATCCACTCAAAAGTTTGTCCTTCTCACACTCGGCCCTCGGGGAGAGGAGCGGGGAGGGTGCCTTTGAGCGTGCAGACACCTGATCAAGAGCTGCTCGGGGAGAGCAGGAGATGGATCCATCGTCCCCAAAGCAGGGGCTGAGGCAGTGATCCAGAGAGAGAGCATCCAAGTGCTTGGGACAGAGGGCCAGGCTGCCAGGCCCCGGAACGGTCAGGGACGGAGCCGGTGCTAAGAGGGAGTGGCGAGCGCGGCCGGGCAAGCCGGGGAACTAGAAAGAGAGGGCCTTGGGTTCCTGGCGTTGATTCTTCCTTCCTCCAGTTCCTGCGCTCCTGGGTGTGCCTCGGCCCACAGCATTTCCTCAACCCCGTTGGCGGCGCTCAGGACCCTCACTTAGCGAAAAGAAAGAGTGAGGGTCGCCCCTTAGCCCCTCCCAGCCCCTGTCGCCCCAGCTCCCCCTTTCCCTCCCCAGAGCCAAGGGACAGACAGAGAATTGCAACTAGAAATCCGATCGATCGGTGCGAAGGACCACGTGCTCAGGGGCTGGCCAATGACCAGGCCGCCCGGGATGAGCTAATAATGGAAGCAATTTGTAACTTTCAGTAGCTCTCTAGGCCTGGGTACGGCGGGAGAGAGGCGGGAGGAGGTGGGGAGATGGGCACCCCCATCCTACCCTCATTTGTCAAGGGGCGCTCGGATCCCCTGGTGTTTCTTTCCCCTAACAAGCAGGCACTAGCAGGGTCCTTCGCCCACTCCGACTGGCCGCCACCGCCCCAGAGCAAGGTAAGCTGCTCCCTGCTCCTCAAGCCCCACTCGCCTGTTTCTGACACCTGCAAAGGATGCCCTCTTTCTTGCCACATTAGACAGCTGAAATGCAGATTTGTTTTTCTCTTAGTTGGAATAAAAAGAACCCACTTGTGTTCTTTTGCAGAATCCAACTTGAATTGGTTGAAAATGAAATTCAGCTGTACCTTTGGAGAGACTATTAATGATTAGAAAACTTGTCCTTTGTTAATTTGTTTTGTTGCTATAATGAAATACCAGGATCTGGGTACTTAAAAAAAAAAAAAGAAAATGAAATTCAGATTAATACACTTTTTTGTGCAAGGGTGAGTGGTACTTTTTATCTTTCATAATCTTATAATCCCTTCTCTTGGGGAAAAGCTTCCTACTTGTGGAAAGTTTACTTTCTTTAGGGATGAATTAGACCTTATGTTTTTGCAAGTTTTAATGCTTTTAATGATGTCAAATTCACCTCTTTTCTCTATCCCATTTCCAGTGTAGGTATTTACAAATAATCACTTCCCGAATTGTAAGTTTATTCATTTTTTTCTTTTCCCTAGCTAATTTTTTAGTGGTTACAGAATTTTTGCAGTTTTTTTTCCCATGTGTAGACTGGCATTTAGTTTTGTTTTGTAAATGAATGTATTGTTTGGGAAACTCAGTAGGGGTGTGAACAAGCTGTCTTTTGATTAGTTCCAGCCCCCTTTATCCATGAAGAAAATTTTGCTTGAAATGTTTTATACACTTCCTTATTTTTATTATGTCTCAATTTTGATGTATTTTACCTCCTTTTTAAAACCTGACTTCTAGTTAATCTTTTTGTATGTTAAACCATTTCTAAAGTTATTTTATAAACATCACCATTTCGTACATCTCCTTCCCTTTCCCCAGCACCTTTTCCCCTCCAGCCTACTCTATTTCAGAACCCCTACCCCCACTTTCTGTAATTCTCAGCTTCTCCTCTCCTTTCAGCCCAGGGGATGGGGGCAACTGGGAACAAGCACATATCCTCAGCAGGGCGGTGGGACAGAGGCTTTGCTCAGTTGAGTTCTGGATTCTTCCAGTCCTACCTCTCTAGGAACAAAACCAGTGAGAACAGCATTGCTTTCAACTTTTTAGTTCAGAACTTAAGTTCTTTCCGCTTGGTCTTATTCTGGGCAACTCTCTGCTATACAAAGTTGAATTTTTAATTCTTGCTTTTCCCCTATATTCTAAGAAAAATGAGAGCAAATTTTATTTCTCCCTTCATTATAAGCTGCTGCTGGTGTATGTGTGGGGAATCAGCCTTTTGGGTCTTTTACTTCCTCGGGGAAGATTCCCAGAAGGAACAAATGATGTTCCCTCCTGGAAGTGACAGGGGTCCAGGCCCCCTTTTTGCTTCTGGCTCTGGCTTTAAACAAAGAGTAGAGAGCTGGCTAGGGGACTCTTATTTCTGGCCAGTGAGGATTGACTTAGTGAAGTTTGGGGCTAAATCCTCAGTCTGAGGGAATTCCCTTTTTAGCATTACTATGAAGGTAAACTATTAAAATTGTGTGACATATTTTCAACCTATTAAGATCCTTTGCAGCTGTAAAATAAAATTACAAGAGTAAGTCATGATTCCTGGAAGTAGATCTGCCTCTGGTAACTTTGTTCTTCTCAGGGAAACAGAACCCAAGTGGGCAGAAGTATAACTTCGGCTCCTCCCCTCCCTGTCCTCCAGCCCCCCATTGTCACATTGACATTCTGGGCACATTTGGCCCATCCCCCCATCCCCCCATCCCCGCTTCTCCCAAGTATGAATCTAAATTACTATTAATAAGGGGCCGCTCCAAGTTAATTGGCATTAAAAGAATTCATTTCAATTTGTTAATATTAAATGAACACTGCACTTTAGCTCCCTTCTTCGCCCTGGACTCCCAGATGAGTGATGGGGAGAAGGGTGGGGGAGCGGAGGAGGATTGTATCTCTGGCTTTCCAGCTTCACCACCTCGGGGCCTCCCTCCACCCTTGAGGGGCAGAGATCAAGCGCAGTGGGGGCCTGACTGGGAAAAATCTGAGGGCCTTAGTCTGTGGAAATTCATCTGAATTTCACAAGCTGTGGAAGAGGGTCAGGAAAGTTTGGGGGTGGAGGGAGGGAGGGGACTAGGAAAAGGGACAAGGATGAACAATAGTTTTGGGGAACAAGGGTTGTGGGCCCTGGGGTAAAACAGATTTGTGAAGGGAGGCACCGCTAGTTCAAAGCCCACCTCGAGAAGCAGGAGCTGGGGGCAAACAACTAGGAGTTCTGAAACTA
Source organism: Heterocephalus glaber (assembly GCF_053883595.1). Classification (NCBI taxonomy): domain Eukaryota; kingdom Metazoa; phylum Chordata; class Mammalia; order Rodentia; family Bathyergidae; genus Heterocephalus; species Heterocephalus glaber. The sequence continues at coordinate 613,275 of NW_028258185.1, forward strand.
TGTAGCCTGTGACATTAGGCAAATTGCTTAACTTTTCTCTCTGCCTTAGTTTCTTGGCCTGTAAAACAAAGGGTAGTAGTAACAGACTTCTTCTCAGGGGCTCCTTTGGGATTAGATGAAATACATGTAATGTGTTTCCCACAGAGTTTGGTACATGGATATTGCTAGTAAATGTGAATTCATTCACATGGGTTCTGTGACTGTGATCTGCTCACCTTGTCATCCTTCCTGGGTCTAGTCCTGCACTAGGGCTGCATTCCATGCCTGTAACCCCTGGGGCTGGGATGCCCCAATTCTTTCCTGGCCTCTGCTCTAGCTCTTGCTTTGATGGTAACACCCTCTGAGTGGCCATAGATTTCCAGGGGAAAGTCCCTTCTCTCTCCCTTGCCTGGCGATGGGGGTGAAGGGTTGGGGGTTGGGGGTTGGGGAGTGGTGATAAGGGACTTACTCTCTTGGTCTAGTAGCTTCCTGTGGGGCAGAGTGTGGGGTGGGGGAGGCTGACATGTACTAAATGCCATGTGATGTACTAAATACCATCTGCTTGTGGTCTAGCCCTACCTACCCACCCGAGGATGGGAGGAACAGATCCAGAGGAGTGACCTGACCATGCCATAAAACTAGAAGGTAGCAACGCTGGAGTAAGAGCTCTGATCTTTTTTTAAAAAATTATACAGGAAAAAGAACACACAAATTTATTACATACTTAAGGCATAGGACTATTTGACTCATGATAACAAATCTTCATCTTTTCTATGCTGCACACTTTTTAAAGTATGAGTTGAGACTTTCTGAAGGGAGAGGTGGGTGGGGCACATATAAACCTAGGGCAAGGACCAGGCCAGGATCATAGGGCAGCTGCAAGCTGGAGAAGGGAAAAAGAAGTTGGGAATTTTTCAGTCGGGGAAGACTTCCTGGAGGAAGAGATTATGGGTCAGGATCAGATAGGAAAGGAATGAAGATAGCAAGTAAAGAAGCAGGAGGGAGCTAGGTGAACTGGCCTGTACCTAAAATCCCAGCTACTCGGGAGGCTAAGGCAGGAAGATTCTACATGTTCAAGGCCAGCCTGGGCAACTTAGAGACCTTATTTCAAAAGCAAAAACAAAAAAGGCTGGATATGTAGCTCAGTGATAGAGGACTTGCCTAGCATGCACAAGGCCCTGGGTTTAATCCCTGATACTGTAAAATAATAATGATGATGATGATGCTAGAAATGGGAGGGAGCCAAAAAAAGGGGAGAAAGACAGGACCCATACGAAGGCTAGGTGAGAGCAAAGGGTATAAATCAGATTTGCCTTGCTGGCACCAAGTAAAATTAGGTAGCATTTATTCAGGATGTACTATGTGGGGCTGGGGATTTAGCTCAGTGGTTCTGCCATCTGCCTCACAAGTGCAAGGTCCCGAGTTCGATCCCTGGTACCAAAAAAACACACAAAAAACCCCAGGATGTACTATGTGTCAGGTACATACATTATCCCATTTAATGTTCACAACAGTTCTGAAAAATAGGTTTATTTATTTATTTGATACCAGGGATCGAACTCAGGACCTTGCGCTTGTGAGGCAGGCACAGTGCCGCTGAGCTAAATCCCTGGCTCACAAATAGGTTTCTCAATCCTATTTCTAAAGACTCAGTTGAAGTTCAGAATCTTTAATGCTCACTTTGAAGTTCACAATGTTTAATATCTACATAGGTAGTTTTTTCTTTTTTCTGTTTTCTTAGACAGGGTCTTGTAGTTCTGGCTAGCCTTGAACTCACTATGTAGCCCAGGTTGGCCTCGAGCTCATGGCAATCTTCCTGATTCAGCCTCCCAAATGCTGGGATTACAGGTGTGCACTACCACACCCGGCAAGGTCATATAGTTGGTAGCTTGGTTTTCCTGGCCCCAGAACCCGTGCCTGGGCTGCCTGCTGAGTGTGGCCTCCGTGGCTTGGTCTCTCCTTCCATTTCTGGTACTTCCACATTTGTAGTCACACCAGTGGTGGGAAAAAAGGGGTCAGGAAGTAGGGTGAGACCAAGAGAGGGAGCGGCAGGCAAGCAGTGAGGACATAAACTTTCCTTACAGCCATGTAAGGAAGGATAGGAGGACATTCTTTTTGGAGGGAGGCTTCTAAATCATTTTCTTGGGATGAATGGCCGAGACCAGACTGAGGTCACACCAGGTAGTGGCCTTTAGTTCTCTTTCTCTGGAAAGAAGAGGGCTCAGGTGTGGGTTTGAGCCCTAGATTAAGATGGCCAGTTGTCCACTAAAATCCTTCCTCTCGCTGTTATAGGAGGGCAGAGAGTGACCCAGCTGAACACCTACTCCCCAGTCATCCCTTGCTACCAGGTGTGGGCAGCAGGGAGTGAGAACCTGAGGACAGTGGTAAATTCTTTGTATTGTCTTTATCCTGTGCTGGACAGATGAGCCTGAGGCTGAGTTTGACCAGGCGCTTAAGGAGAAATCAAAGTGACAACATGAAAGGAACCTAAGTTCCCAGTTGATTATGTAGAGCAGAGGTGATGATACCCAAGATTTCTTCCTTCCAGAATGCTCTGTGAGAAATAAACTATTTTCTATATGCTAGTGTGTTTGGTGGCCTTTCTGTTATAACAATGTTACCATTACCTTTCCTAACACATCTTACACCAAATCTGTCAATTCACATTCATCAAAAGGATTCCATCAGATCAGGAAATTACTATATTAATAAAATTTACTGAGCTAGATACCATGCTAAGGTCTCTAAGTACACTATTTAATATCATCCCATGACAATACTCTAAGATATGTTACTGTTATTCCAATTTACAAATGAGGAAACTGAGGCCAAAACTAGCTAAATAAGGTGCCAATGGACACATGATGGCAGAGTGGGGTTATACTCATCACCAAGGGCCAAATCTCCCAAGGACACAGCCGGAGGGGACTTTGGAGATCTTCCCATGCTAGGCCAGCTCTTGTAACCATTCCCACCCTCATGAAGCTTGGCAGGCCACCATGGTCTGTTTTGGGTCACTACATAAAGTTTTATTTAAAGCAAGGCCTGGCAGATAAAACTGGTTTGAAAAAGTCTGTTAAATGCCCTCTCCGGCCCCCCCAACCGCCCCGTCTCTCTCTCCTCTTCTTTCACAGACAAGGTCCAGAGAGGAAATATGACTTGGTTAAGGTCATGCACTTTAGTTGTTCTGACAAGTTTTCTGAATCTGAGATGAGTTCTTTTCCCACCACATCAACAAACAGGGAGGCACAAAAATAACCACATCTGGTCAGAAGAATCTGTCTCCTCCAGGAGAGCTTGGGCCAGTCAAACCACATTTCGACTCCCCTCCTGTAGGATATCTGCCCCTGGGGAACTGTTTTCCCTGAGCCTGGAGAAGGGGTCACTCTTTCCTCACTCTCATTACAAGATGGTCAATATGCGGGGGGAAGGGAGAGCTGGGGCCAGAGCCAAAGAGGGAGAGATCTCCTGGATTCCCTCTGTCTTTCCACATTTATATTTGCAATCTGAGGCTCCTCCTCCCCCTAGGCCCTTCCTAGTAGCCCACCAGGGAGGAGCACGGGAAAAACTGTCATAAATTTCCCCTATTTATACAAGAAGACAGCATGTTTCTTGTGCCAGAAAACACACAGAGAGGGAGCTGTCAGAGGAGACGGGACCCAGCCCCATACCTTCTGGGGTCAATTTATCTTCCTGCGTCATGGCTTGGGGGCTACCATAACATTGCCTGTATGGGATTCAGACTCTGAGTTGGGGGGCAGCCAGGACAGACAGTGCCTGGGCTTTGTTTCTGGTCATGGCCTTCCTGCTTCTTCTCAACTGCCCTTCCCCCTTTTGAAACAACTTTCTTTGGATATAATTCACATATCATACAATTCATTTGAAATGTACAATTCAATAGTTTTAGTGTACTGACAGATATGTGTAACCCTCAAGATAGTCAATTTTAGAACATTTTTATTACCTCAAAAAGAAACCTTGTAGCCTTTAGCTCTCGTCTGCTTATCCTTCATATTCCATCCAGCCTAAGCAGTCTCCAAGGTATTTTCTGTATAGTTTTCCTACTGTGGACTTTCAGGAGAATGAATCATACAATGAGGGGCTTTCTGGGACAGCTTCTGTTACTTAACTTAGCATCATGTTTTCAAGGGTCCTCCACATGGAAGCATGTATCAGTACATCATTCCTTTTCATAGCTGAATCACATCTATGGTATGGATGCATCACATTTTATTTATCTGTTCATCAGCTGGTAGACATTGAGTTGTTTCCACCTTTTTGACGTGACTTCCTCTTTTCTCACATGTCTCTAGTCAGCCCGGATCATATAGAATGAAGTCCGTGGTCAAGAACAGGTGTGTCTTGCCAGGTGTGGTGGAACAGACCTGTAATCCCAGCATTCAAGAGGCTAAAGTAGGAGGATTATCATGAATTTGAGGCCAGCCTGGGCTATATAGTGAGTTCAAGGCCATCCTGAACTATGTAGCAAGACCCTGTCTCAAACAAAACAAAAACAAAACAAAACAAAACAAGAGCTGGGCCTGGTAGCCCATGCCTGTAATCCCAGCACTCAGGAGGCTAAGGCAGGACGATTGCTACAAGTTCCAGGCCAGCCTGGGCTAAATAGTGAGTTCAAGGCTGGCCTGAACTACATAGTAAGACTGGGGACTAGTTCCCTGGGTCTGGTTTCAAGTGGCCCTGCAGTGTCTCACAGTTGAAAGAAGGTCTGCAAAGGCTCCCAGATCGAGGGAAAGTTAGGTTCTTGGAGGTGTAACTGACCAGAATCCAGGCAGCCTGCCCCCACCTCCCTGCCTAGACCCTCCCTGTCTTCAGCACACCTTGAGCTGTGTCCCTTTTCTCACCTGGCAACAGACAATGTCCCTGGCCTCCTGACCCTTGAGTCCTGGTGGTGAGAGCAAGACAAACACAAGTGAATGAAATAACAGCTAGCCACGTAAGCTTGGTAAACATCTATTGAATGAATGAACAAGTGAATGTATCAGTACTTACTTTGTAGTCTGGAAATAAAATGTGAAAAAAAATCATAGTTACAAATCACTTTCCATTACCACACCTTTTCTAGTCTGGAAGTTAGCATTAATTTTCGATCCCTGGAAGGGGTGGGCATGTAGAAAATGCAAAATGTCAGCAAATACTAGCTGCTATTCATTGGATTAGCCCTATACCAACCATTCATTGGATCAGCTATATACCAATGAGTTTATACATCACATAGCTTTTCACCTTTTGAATTAGGCATAATTATTCCTATTTTGAATAGGAGAAAAGTTGAGACTCGGAGAAGTTGAATAACTAGCTGGTCACCCTCTCACTCTGTCTTGCCCACCCAGAGTGGGCTGTGGAGGTGCCAGGCTCCTCTCTCACAGCTTGCTGCCAGGAGGCTCACCTGACTTCTGGTCATGGACCGAAGGACCAGTTTTGCTTTCAAAGACTTCTTCTTGGAGCCCTTGGCTGAGCTGCCCCATTGTATGTGGGAGGAATCGTGAGAGGTCTGGCTCTTGTCAACAAAAGACTTGAACAAGCCAAGGCTGATGATGCTGACAAGGAGACCTCAACCAGGCAGATAATCAGAAGTTGATGACTGAAGGCCCTTTAGCAGCTCTCCACCCCCTGCTAAATCCAGCTTCCTATGCAATCTTGATGACAAATAACAAACTTCTAATCTGCTATTAATTTCTTCACCTATTATTTCCTTCTCATAGCAAACAAGTGGTACTTGAGGCTGAGCTTATTACAGAAAGAAGATTGTGGGGCTATAACCCAAGGGTCCAGCTTAATTTTACATAATGAAATTTATGTAAGACTTCCTATGCGCCATACATGCAGCTAAATATTCAGCACTATTAACTTTTCTTTGCCACCACCATATGAAGTAGGTTTTAGTATTATCCACACTTTTTTAAAATAAGGAAAGTGAGGCATAGTACTCAAGTTTCTTGTCTGAGGTCATAGAGCCAGCCAGTAGTGGAGCAGGGCTTAAGGAGCCACATGGCCCCAGAGTGTGTGTAACTACTTCACCAGGTGGGCCTGGCATGGCAGCTCCCCTTGGGAGGACTAGTCTATCTGTGTGGGTGCCCTCCTCTTCCCCCACCTCCCTCACTCTCTATGGCCCATTGGAAAAAGCAAGTCGGAGCTGTGGCTCCCAGGGTGACGATCCTTCAGCTGCCTCCTTGGCACTGTCATCCTCTCCTTCCATTTCTTGCCAAGGGCTCCAGCCGGGAATGCCACAGACGTTCGCCATGGATCAAGGTTTCCCCAGAGAAAGAGCTCTCCGGAAGGCTGCTGTAAGAAATGAAGTAACTTGCTGTCTCCTGTTCCCCTGTTGAGAGGAGCCAAATGAAGTCACTGCATTTGAACAGTGCCATCGGAGTGCAGCCTCTGGCCAGTTTGGAGACAAATGTGGGCGGATGTGGCCAGTGACTGAATGGCTGCAAGGGAAATCTGAGGTGGCAGGTGACTGAAATGAAACTTCAGTGAGAGTGCTGTCTGTCATTCATCCCGCAGTGCTCCCTGACTCGGGCCCAGGGCTGTGCGCATGAGCTGCAAATGGCTTGTTCAGTCATTTCTCCATCTATTTACTTACGTATTCCATAAATTCTGATTATGCCCCTAAGAGGCATGAGGCTAGGTGTTGAGGATGAAAAAGACAAAATCCCTGCCCCACAGGGACTCCCGTTCTAGAGAGGGGAGGCAGAGGGAAGCTTCACAATGATTTGTATCACATACCAAGGAGGGAGAGTCATTGACTATTGCTGCTGCTTGACATCCCAGCCACCAGCATTGTTCTTTTCTTTTTCTCTCCAAGCTGGGACTGAGCAGCCCCAGGCCCTGGTGTACTCAAACATAGCCGTGGCCTCTCCTCTTAAGCTGCTTTCTGCCTGGATCCCACCTCCCCCTGAGCTGGGACATTTGTGGCAAAGGAGTCTTCAGTCTCCTGCCCCTGTCAGTCACCAGTTCACTGCAGGCAGCAGCAAAGGTGATGATAAAGCAGCAGAATAAGGCTCTGGTGTCAAAGCAGGAATCATGGGGTGGGATGGATAGGGTTATTCCACCCCCGCCCCCCGCCCTGTGTTCTTTGCGTTACTCTGTGTCCTGGGAGGTTGACGCACCATGACTGTCACCTGGGCTCTCTGGCGTCTTGCTTCTTGTGGGTTTGGCCAACAGAGGTCCTGGCAGGGAAGGGAGAGAGGAGAGTCAGGGTGTTTGTTTCTCCATTCCCTGTCGCCTCCTTGCCTGCCTGAAGTTCTCAGGGATTGCAGCTTTGCCCCTCTCCCATGGCCCCAGGTCACTCCAGGCTTAGGAACACTATATCCATCTCTCTGGGCCTTCCTGTTACTGCTTGGCTCTTGCTGGTTTCCTTAACTCTGTCTACATCTTTAAAGATCATCATATCATTCAAGCCTTCAGTGAAGCCCTTCTGAATGTGTCCTTTCTTTCCTGTTGGAACCCTGACTGGCTTGCTTGGGGGCACAGTGGGCACAGGGTAGTTTGCAGCTTTATTACCCACTTTTCCAGGTTTCCCCAGAGGCAGGTCAAGGACTGGACTAATGCATGTTCCCAGCATGAAGGGATCCACCTGTTCTCTTGAAAGCAGAGTCAAGAGATGCATTAGGGAGCCTTGTGATTAAACCACAAGGAAGGAAACACAGCTGCTCAGGACCTGCCCGGAAAGGTCACTCTGATAAGCTGTCCCAGTCCCTCCTTGGAATTGCCACTGAAACTTTCCCACTCCCCAGTCCCTTCAAGTACCTTATCTTCATTTTACAGGTGAAAAGATTCCGACCCAGAGGTAAAGATTCTGAGGAGCTGGACAGGAGCTTCACTCTGTCTCAGGTGCTCTGGCAAAGAGAAGCCCCACTTTGTGATCACGGACTGGGAAGGGCGACAGACAAATCTTGGCTCAAGTGTCATCCTTGGCCTAGTGCTGGAACCTGGAGCCAGACTGCTGAGGTTAGAATCCTGCATCCTCTTCTTAGTGGTTGTGTGGTCTTGGGTGTGTTATTTCACCTCCCGGTGCCTCAGTTCCCCCACCTATAAAATGGGGCTGGTGATAACACCTACCTCATAGGAGAGTGGTGAATGTTGAGTGATTTCATAGCTCTGAGGTGCTCAGGAACTGTGCTGGTGCCTAGCACTGGTGAGTGTTAAAAAATGGAGCCTCCTGAGCCTTCTCATTTACTGCCCTGCCTTCTCCTTTTTGCCCACCTCCTCTGCCTTCTTCCCAAGGTAATGAAAACATTTGAACAACCGTGGGGAGCTCTCGCTCCTTGTGAGCATGCTTGTCCCTCCCTGCCTATAGGCCTTACCAGTTTGGACAGAGAACAAGGACAGAGACACCTGGTTGAGCCCCCTGCAGCCTCTGCAGCCAATGGGATCCCCTTGATGGCGGTGGTGCATGCAAAACAGCCTCTTCCTTCTCCCCTCAGCTTCCCGGAGCTGCAGGGGGCTCAGGAGCTCTTGGTAACAGCACATTAAGCCCCTGTTTGTGGGAACTTTAATTGAAACACAAATTAGAGATGGCAAATGACTCTGGCAGCCAGATAAGCCATCCCGGGGGAGTAAGAAATAACCCAAGAGAATCAGCAGAGATAAGGCTTGAATTTAAACTACTGTAAATACTCAGAAGTCTGGGACAGGTGAAAGTTGGGGGGGGGTCCAAAGTGAGGAACCCCAGAGGCCCCACACCCCACCTGCTTTGCTCTGGGCTCCATACCAGCATACTTCTGCATTCTCTGCATTTCCTTTTTGCTGAATTCCAACCTGATTCCTGAGTCGGTCCCTCCCTCCCCGATTTCTGCTGTTTTGGAAAGCTCAATCCTTGATTTACTTTCTTTCCAGTAACCTCCATTTACCCTATTACAGTTAGAGTGTAATACATCCTGCTTGGTGGTGGCTCAGGGATTTCTGTTCAGGAGGTAAATTTGTGAGAGGAAATAGCCTGACTGCTCAAAGACCTGGGTTAACTTCTCGGTTTCCTCATCTGTATAATGAGTGTATGAGAAAGGGTCTCTGAGAACCTGTGAGGTCTGGGGTTTCATTGGAAAATCCGAGCACAAGGCCACCCGGGAAGTCTCTCTTGATCTCTATAGCAGAATTTTCCACTGTTTGATGGCTTGGGAGTGGGTGGGGGAAAGCAGTCCAGGCCCCTGTTCCTCTGTGGGAGGTGTCTTGGGGCTTTGCTTCCAGGACTCAGCTTAGAGGGAGGCTGCCTTTCCAGTTCTGTCAAGAACTGCTGAGCCCAGCTCTGTGGGGCAATGGCTGCTGAAATGTCATTATCCTCTGGGTGGGAATGACATATGTTCCCTCTGTCACAACACCTGCGAGGGCAGCTAAGGGATGGCAACTCCCAAGAAGGCAGAGTTCTACCCTTGCCAGCTGACCTTGAGAATCTTTTTGTCCTGCTTCTCTGAGAGGCTTAGAGTGAAGGAGAGGATTATGTCACCAGAGCCCCAGTCTCTAGCCACAGGGGGAGCTAGCTGCTGTCCTTCACAGAGCACGAACAGCAAGAGGGAAGAAGGTCAGACCATAGCCAGAATTTCCAGGTTGGAGACTCGGGAAGACTGGACTCCAAGAGGTCATCCATGGGCTCAGAGGGTATATGTGAGGAACACCTGAGTCACCATCAAAGGATGGGGCAATGACCTCAAAAGGCCATGCTAGCCTGTGACTCAAGTCTGAAGGTCTCTGAGACTGGAAAAGGACTTTGACATTTCCTGTGGCCCCGGGATTTTAGAGGTGGGCAGCTGCCTCAGGGGGTCCAGGGCCTAGCTGTGTCCCCACCTTGCCCACCTCCCCCATCTTGAGAGCGTGGCTGCCCCTAGAGCCCCAGGCCTGCTTGCCATCTGGGCAGCTCAGAGGAGAGCCTGCTGCCAAGGGAATGCCAGCATTGATTTATGGCCCACAGCCTTGGCAAGCTCGGGCTCTGTGCCCGGAACCTCCTTCACTCAGGGAAGAGGTGCTTCTCTTAAAGGGGCAGTGCAGAGGAGCGCAGGAAGGTCCAGGAGGAAGGTGGAGGACTCTGGGGGCTGGGCAGGAAGAGCCCTGCCCGCCAGGACTCTGGGTGACTATCATTCCCTAAGGAAGCTTCTTTATCATCATTAAATTGGATGCCTATATCTGGGTGGTGGGGACACCTCTGAAGTGAGAAAGGCTGGGGATCTCTTATTCCTGACCTCCGGCAAGCCACTTATCTGACGTGAGTCTCCTAAAATCACCCTGATGAGCCCAGTCACTTGCTAATGGTCATCACAGGCTTCTCCTTTGTAGATTTAGCCCAGCTGTACCAGATTAGTTTAATGTCAGTTTCTTCCAAGAGACTGTAAACTCCACAAGGGCGGGATGAGACCCATTGTGTTCATCCCTGTGTATTCAGCACCCGGTGGAGTGCTTGGCTCATAATAAAGGATCAGTAAGAAGTTGCCACCTATAGGAAAGAATAAATCAATGAAGGTCCTGTCCCACAGGTCAGGGAGTAAACCGTGTGCCTTCCCAATGCCTGCCATGGTTTGCAAGCCTCTGCACACCCACTCCCACCTCCAGAACCCCTTTCCCACCCTTCCATGGGCCAATGGGTGATCTATTACCAGAAACACTTGCCTCCTCCTTCCCTCAGATCACCTCTCTCCAGCCCTCCACACAATGTTCTTTCCTTCCTCCAAGAAGCTTTCTCAGATTATCTATGGCCTCAGTCCCTGACTGACACTTCCTGCACCATTTGTCAGCACGGTAAGGCTTCATTCATTCACTCAGCAATATTTATTGAGTATCAACGATGTCTGGGTGCTGGGTGCTGAGAATGAATGAATAAACTGGCCAAGCACGATCCCTGAACTCATGGACTCTGTATGCCATAGGACGAGACAGATTAAAAAAAAAAAAGTGTACAAACAAGCAAATACTTAAGATGAAATCTTGATACCTGTTATAAAGAGTGCTAAGGTGATCACAGAAAGGGTGGAGAGGGGACCCATAAATTGGATGGCCAGAGAAACCTCTGAGGTAGTAATGTTTGGGCTAAGATTGTAAGGCTGAGAGGGAGCCACATGAAGGGTGGGGTAGCAGGATTCTAAAAGTGGATCAGTCACCTGAGTGTGCAGAGCAGAATTTGGGGGAGTGGGAAGGTGAGAGGAGGAGCTTTCCATGCTCTATACTTCATCTCTTCCACATTCTGAAAACTTCTCCCCCTCTAGCTCATTGTCTAAAATCCTTGGAGAAGGAGCACTGGTCTCACCCTGGAGCTGGTTGGAAATCAGAATCCCAGATGCCACACCAGATCTCTGGCAAGCACTGCTCTATAGCACCTCAAGGGTGGGACAGAGAGTGAGGGGATCAGGGGATTTAAGGTGGGCACCACTGAGGGTTGCTGAAGAGGTTGGATTTGAACCAGAGATGGGGTCTGAGAGTGTGCACGTATGTGTGTACACGTCTGCAGTCCTAGACCATGGGCTAGTTGAGGCTGCACCTTCCCTCCCATGGGTATGGATTACTGGGGCTCCATCTTTACCTTGCTGTGATATCACCCCACGTCCACCTACAGCTGTGAGTCAAATGGAATCTGTTCATATCTGGGTGGTGGGAACACCTCTGATGCGAGGCAAGCCAGGAGATCCCTTATGCCTGACCTCTGGCCATCCATTTATCTGACCTGAGTCTCATAAAGTCGTCCTGATGAGCCCAATCGCTTGCTAATGGTTATGAGCTGAGACCTGGGAATTTATGGCCGAGGCCTTGGTGGCCATGAACAGGAGTAGCACTACATGTCACAGGACGAGATAGACTGCAGGGCTGGGAGATTTGGCTCTGCATGGCTTCAGTTCATGGAGGTCTGTGTCGAGGACCACAGCTGGGACTGCCCCCCAACACACACACACACACACACACACACACACACACACACACACGGCAAAGAGCACTGTTCTGGGTGGGAGGAGGACAGCTGAGGAGGAAAATGACCTCTAAAGCAGATGTCCCATGGAGGAAAGCTGAGTGTCTGGGAAACTGACCCCACCTTGCTGAGTTGGGGGCCTGGGAGACGGTTGAGGAAGGTGTGAAGAGGGCCTTGGAACTGGAAGCAGCTAGACCGGAATTCAAACCCTGGGTCTAGCGTGTGACACCGGACAAATTGCCGAACGCTGTGCCGTACTTTCCTGATCTGCAGATGGGGAGGTGTAGTACTATCTCATAAGTGTGTGAGGCTTAAATGAGATGTCTGTAGGGCTCACTTAGAATACCAATTGTGTGTATTCAAATGGATTAAGAGATTGGGATTTTAATTCCAACTCTGCCATGAACTTGCTAGGATTCTAACACTGGTTCTGTCACCAATGGTTCTGTGACTTGGGCTCATTGCAGAGCCTTTCTAGACTACAACTGCCCCATAGACACTAAGAGGGGCTGGACCCAGGGTTCTTTTGGCTCCATCCAGCTCTGACGTTTTGTGGTTCTACCAGGAGTTCTTGGTTGGAAATGGAGAGGTGGAAGGGTCTGGCTCTCACCTTGGCCACACAGAATTCATCATTTCAATTGTGGCCTCAGGGCTCAGTCAGAACAGCCCCTTCCTCATTGGGAATGCATCTCTGGAAGGTATCAGGCACAGCGTTCTGGAAGTCTGGGCATGAGAGTGATCAGGAAAGGCCCAGTGGATGGGACAGAGGGCAGTAGGGCATTGACTGGGATGCCTTTTGCATGGCTATGTCTTCAAATAACTTCATACACATACAGACTGAGAGAGACAGAAACAGAGACAGACAGATAGACAGAGTCCAGTCCCTGATTGGGAGACTGAGCCAAATCAAGTGTGGAAACACCTTCAAAGGACCCAGGCAGAGACCTAAGGATTCCTAAACCACAGTGCAGAACAGGACACCCCCCCGCCCCGCCTTGGTACACTCTGAGCAAAGCCAGTCATTATGGGAGACAGACATGAGCCCACCAATGTCACAGGTCCTTCCTCCCTTCTATGCTCTGCCAACCAGCCCATATGGGCTTGCAGCCTGATGTTGAAACCCTGGAGACCCCAAGGGACCCAGACAGTAGCCAACTTGATGACGTTTACTGAATACATGTTCTGTGCTTGGCACTGGGCCAGGAGGAAGGGCTAAGGGGGAAATTAGACTTGATCCCTGGCCTCAAGATATCATAGTCTGATAGGAGGACAAACTTTAAATAGACAACAACAAAACAATGTGCTAAGGGACAGCAACATAGCCAGTATTGATATGACACGTAGCTGGTATTGTTAGGAGACGAAGGTGTAAAGGAATATGAGACAGCTACTACCTAAACATTTTTGTTGTGGAAGACTGAAAATGTACAAAACAGGACAGAAAAGAACAGCAAACCCATGAGGCCTCACCATACAGCTCTGGCAAGGGCCACCACTGCTCAGACTTGGTGTCTATACCATCATCCCTGTCCACGGTGCTGGGTTCGTTTGCGGGGGTGGGTGGGGGCAGCGATTCTGCAAATGGACCAACACGGATCCAGGGGAGTGCTGGGGCCACAGGCGCTAAACAGAGCCACCGCCTGAGTGGACCCAGGCGCCCCCTTTACCCAGGGGGTCGTGGCACTCTGCAGCTTGGGATCTCCAGCCTGGTTCCCGCAAAACCGAGAGGCCTAGCGGGCCCTTGGAGCGCGGTGGCCTTGGCGCCCGAGCGTGAGAGATTGGCACAGGCGGGCATCGCCAGGCACCGCGGGCACCGTCGGGCCCTCCGCCCCGCGTCGGCGCGCGGCCTTAAATATTACCCCGGAGTTTTCAATTATCTCTTCTTAATGGATTTGCAGGGGCTCTTTTATCAAGCGCGGGGTGGCTGGGTGTGGGGGTGTGGGGAGCGTGCGGCGAGGGCTGGAGCTGGGAAAATGGCCCATATTTCAATATTAAAGCCCTTTACGATCGTCAGCAGCATGAAAGATGCAGCAAATAAAACGGAGCCGCCCGCGCCAGCCTCTCCATCTCGCAGGTTTTAATTAACGCTGAGGGGGAGGCGGCTGCCGGGCTGGTCAGAGCCGGCCAGGGGCTCAGATCGGAGCCTCTCGGACCCGACCCCAGCCTGCCCGGCGGAGGGGAGCGAGGTGGGCCGAGGCCCAGGGAGCCAGGGGAGACGGTGGGACGATGTCAGCAGAGCTGGGAAGGCGAAGGGGTGTGGGGAGTCGCCTGCAGGTTGCAGAGCATCTGACCGAAAGCAGGCGCGGCATCTCTGAAGGCAAATGGCTGCTGTTGTTCAAGGCTTTGTCCACGCGCTCCAGCTCCTCAGCCCAGCCTTCCTCCTGCTGTCTGCCTCTTTCCGGCCAACAGCTCCCCAAACAATCCGGGGGGTCCTCCACGCCCCCCCCCCCGCCAGCTTCCGGCACTGACACCCGTGGCCCGAGTTTCGGGCGGCAGACGCGCTTCCTGTGAGCCAGAGGCCCGGTCCCGCCCCACAAGGCTCCTGTTCCGGGAGGTCTGCTTTCCCCATCACCGGCGGCTTCCCGGCCAGCCCGTTCTCCGGGCGAAGGAGCGCACAGAAGCGCCACTGTTCTGCGTTGGCAGTTGGCAGCGGCCTGGTCCGACAGCTTGTGCCTGAGCAGCAGACCCATCCGTCAGGCGGAAAGGATGGAGCAACGTCCGGCAGCCGGCTCTGAGGACTCCCAGGGGAGCCACCTCTGGCCCCAGCCCAGACTCCGCTTTCCCTCTTTCCACCCCCAACCTGCCCCCCCCCCCAGCTCAGTGTATACAGTATTTCTTTCTCCTTCCTCCTCCCCACCCCACTCAGCCTGGGGCCTGAGAATCAGGGGATCACGGGTCACACTGCAGGGTTCTTTTCCTACCCACAGGAACAGGGTAGACCGAAAATCTTTGTTTTAAAAGGATCTGGGGATCTCAATGGACCATAGTCCAAAGCTAAATCAGCCAATCAGCATTCAGGATTTAAAGGAATGCCTCTGAACAAACCCTATAGAGTAGAGGGATTAGAAAAATAATACAATAAAACATATGGCCTTTATTCTTGGTGTATTTACAGGTACTTTATGCTTCCTGAAAGGTTTTACAGAAGACAGATTCTCTTATTGTACTACAGAGTTCATATGCACTGACAAATTCTATGTTAAAGTAAAAAAAGAAAACCTCCTCTACCTTCTTGTTGGTGTGTATTTTTTCTTCTTGTCAATTTGTGATAATCATCTATCAAACCTACTTAAAATAGTGCTGCTTATGCATGACAGCTAGGAAGACAAAACACACTTCAACAGCATAAGGAAGAAGTACAAACTGCAGGTGCTCTTGGGGTATAGAGTAATGAGAGAAAGGAGTGAATAGTAAAACATGTTTAGCTGAGGATGAGGGATTTAGCTCAGTGGTTCTGCTGCCTGCCTCCCAAGTGCGAGGTCCCGAGTTCAATCCCCAGTACCAAGAAACCCCCCAAAAACATGTTTAGCTTAATCAAGAAAGAATTCTGGAGAAGTGACTGGATTTGGAAGTAGAATGGTGATAGGAAGTTGAAAAGAAAGTTTCAGATGGAGAAACATCTGTTCTAAGGTGGGATAGATTCTATATTTTGTTTTAGGGTGAGGCATAGATACTCTTGGCTACAACATTTTCCGACAATAGAATAAGATTAAACAAGACTTGTGGGCGAACAGGGAGAATTCAGAATGGACAGTGGAATCTTCAGATGAATGGAGAGTGACCTGGAGCTGCCCTTTTTCTCCCGAGGAGTCCTCAGATCATTGGCTGTGGGCTACAGGCCTAGGGAGGGATGCCAGTCCTCAGGGACTCTACCCTGTTCTGTGGTACCATTAGAAGGTTTGGTTGTGTGCTTCAACCTTGATTTGACATGGTTAGGGGAAGAGAGAGGGAGAGGCAAAGACTCTTCCTCTTGCCTACATTGTAAGGGGAGAAACTGAGTCCCACTGATCCATATCAGTATTTATTGAGCACTCACAATGTGGTAAGCACTGTGGAAGGCACTAAAGATCTGCCGGTGTGATCAGGGTATAGGGCCCATCAACAAGCAGCCCACAGCCTAGTGCGGTCACAGTTTACTCATTCACCAAAAGCAAAAAGAGCACTGGGCATTCATTATGAGCCAGGCAGAGTTGCAGGCCCTGGAGATGCAGCTGTGAACAGGATGGGCGGGACTCCTGCCCCCACTGGCAAGCACTACCTGCCACAGAGGACAGGGACACAGACAGGCAGTCCTGTCACCGAGGTGGCTGGCAAGGGGAAAGGACAGCTTCCATTGCAGGGGTGGGGAGGGGAGAGGGAGCAGGCAGCAGATGAGGCACCAACACCAGTCTGTGACAAGGGCTGCGCCAACCTAGGACAGGGAACTCTGAAAACACTGCAGAATGACAGTGTGGATGGCACGGGGTGGTGCTCTGGGCCCAGAGTTCAGGCGCCTGTGCAGCATCCAGGAGCCTGTAGCCCAGGCACACCCAGTTGAGTTTCTGGCCTCCAGTCTCAGGATGACATGACCTGCTCTAAAGCAGCTCTTCCAACACCACAGGGAAGCTAGAGGACAATCTTGACAGAGACAGACCAGGGGATGAGCTTATCAGTTTTGCCTGTTCTGTTTCCAAGCTTGTACCTCCGGGCTGGGCTATTTGGGAAGGCTGGCTGCAGGCAGAGGAGGGCACCGAGGAGGGTCTTACTCTTCTCCACCCTCCCCTCACTGATAATAGTTTTGAAACAAACCAGACTTTAAAAAGAAACAGGTGATCTGCCTCTAGCTGCAGCTGGATGCAAACCAGGACAAGAAGGAATTGTCCTCTGCAGAAAAAGTTCCCAATACCAGCCATCCTGCCTCCACCCCTACCACCTTCCTGGGGCAGAGTCTGGAAGGAGGTAGCAAAGTAGGAAGGGGCATCTAGGAGAGGAGGAAAGCAGAGCCAGAGGACCTCAGTGTAGAGATGAGGCTGCAGAAGGGGCGGGCACACGTTTGTTTTGCATCTGACATGCCAGGCTCAGGGGGTAGGGACAGAGAGGGACCCCAGAGAGTTTTAGGGTTTAAATTTTGATACAGTTTCCTGCAATATAGGAAATAGAATAATGTAATATCCTTGTATTCACTATCAGACTTAAGGTTTTGTTAAGTTACTGGTAACATTTGGTCAACTTTGTTCTTGAGTTTCAAAACAACACAAACAAGTAACTACAGACAAATGTCCCTTTTTGTCCCCTTCTCCTGTATCACACTCCTGAAACCCAGAGGCACTGCTGTCACAAATTTGGGCTCATTCTTCCAGTCTCTGTCTTTATATTTTTACTATACACATATATCCAAGAATAATATCTTATTGAGTGTATTTTTAAAGCTGTACAACACTTATGACAGAATTTATGACATTATTTTTCAATCCACATTTTAAAGAGATCTTTATTTGAGGTTTTTGGCAAAGCATCCCAAAGGTAGAAATGGGTTTGTGAGATCATGCTGGTTACCAAATGGAGGATTCCAGACAGGGGAAGAGCAGGGTGGGGATAGTAGGCAGGAGGGAACCGAGGTAACAGATTCTCAGGGGGAGAGTCCACACCACAGGCCACTGATGCCGAACCTGTGAGGGCAAGGATTTGTTTTGTGCCTGCTGCTCTTCAGCACCATGAACAGGGCGTGGGACCTTGTTGAAGATGCCCAGTAAACATCTGTTGACAAAGAGTCTGATACAGGCTGAGAGGTCCAGGATGGTATCCAGATTTCTGGCCCAGTGGCATTCACTGAATGTTGGTCCCAGTCTCCAAGATGAAGGTCCTAGAAAAAGAGCTGAATTGCAAGAAAAGATGGCTTGAGAAGCCATCTTTGTGGTCCAAGGCAAATGGGGTTGTGGTGTATGGGAGAGACTGATGCTAGGAGGAAGGCCAGGCTCCCACTTCTCTGGATTGGGACCCCCATAGCAGATGGTTATTGATGAAGGACGTGAAAGGACCCAGAGATTGCAAGGGGGAAAGCTTAGTCCTGCTGGAGGTAAAAGGAGAGTTGAAACACAAACTGAGTACAAGCACTAGTTCCCTCTGAAGGGCAAGAGGGCAGGGCCCAACCTCTGCATTATCTACAGCGAGTGTTTTCTTGCCCTTTGTGCAGTGGGTACCCTCAGCCCATTAGCCAAGGCAGAGGAGGAGGAAGAAGGTAATAAACGATTCTAGAATCATAAAGACCTTGTCAGATGCCTGCACTCCCAAATTTGCTCCCACTACATATTCATCAACAAGACAAACAGGTGGGGTGTTCATAATTGGTTCCCGGGGACTTTTTCTTGATCAAATCTAATCTCTGTATTCAAAGAAGGAGGTAAAATATAAACTGCTTTTCCACTGTGAAGACCCGAGGCTCTGGCCCTTCACCTATGAGGGCTGCATTCTGCAAAGAACTCCTCAAAGTCGCTGGCACCCCTCCCTCCTTCCCCAAGTCCCAGCTGCGGACTCACCTACAAATATCCCCTGCCTTCCTTAGGACTTCACTCAGACTGCTTCTTCCAGGACTCGTTCTAACCCTACTCCCACCCCCAGAAGCCACTCCTGGAAGCCTGCTCTCTCCTCCTATCGCCCCCAGCATGGATTTCCTGAACCCAGTCTAGCTGCTCAGTTCTGTCCTTCTCTGTTTTTGTCTCTTTCTGGCTCCTCACCTGAGTTTTCAATAGCTTGGTGTTATGGTTTAGATCTGGGGTGTCCCCCTGAAGCCTCATGTGTTTGGAAGGCGATTAAATCATGAGGGTGAATTAGCCCATTGATGAGTTCATCAGCTAAGAGGCAGGCCCTTGTTAGAGGCAGGTTAGAGGCAGATGCTGGGGGTGTGACCTGGAAGGATATGTCTCCCTCCCTGGCTTCTCCCTTCTCTCTTTGACACCATGTTGTGAGCAGCTTTCCTCCACCAGACCCTTCCTCCGCGCTGTTTCTGCCTTGGAGCTAGCTGACTATGGACTAAAACTGTGAGCCAAAACAAACCTCTCCTCCTCTAAGTTGTAGGTGTTGGGTATTGTGTCTCAGGGGCATTTCCCTACTTCATCCCTGGTTCTAGGGCAGGACTGCTTTTATCATCCCCAGAGGCCCTCTCTTGGGAATCAGAGGCATCACTTTAGTTTTGCTTGATCTGGCAGAGTAAGTCATGCTTTTCTCTCAGAAATGGAGCTGTTGTAGCTCTAAATCACTCAATTCCTTTTCCTAGAAGTACTTGCAATTTAGACTTGCTCTTTACTCAAGGAATTTTAAATATTGTGGAGCAATGGAGAGGAAGATCTTGGACTCGCCTTTCCATAAAACTGCTTATTGGAGGTATGGCAGGATCTATGGCAAGGTCTCTTGTCCTATGGATCCAACCCCTACAGCCACCAAAGGACCAACCTAATTATCTTCACATTAGGCTACAGCCAGTCACCTCCCACATTGAGCTGGGACACTCTTAATTTTTACCTGAGCAAGACATATTGTAGAATACCGCCTCCCTCAACCCCTGAACACTGAGAAGAGCCCTAAGATATCAGATTATCAGGCTATGCAAACTGTCACTTAAACAGATAGTGACTCAACAGGATCCCCAAAGTCATGTGACTTGCTCAGCTAACTAGGGTCCTTCCTCTGCAAGGAAATTACAGACTTTTTTCCTCCTTTTCAAAAAAGACTTATCTAGACTATTAATTTCTCTACAATTAACATATGTTACATACACTATGACAAAAAATAAAACTTTAGAGAGGCTGTGGTTATAGCTCAGTGACAGAGTACTTGTCTAGTATGTGCAAGGTCCTGGGTTCAATACTCAGCGCTGAAAACAAATAAATAAAAAACAAAAAAACTTTGGAAAGAGCAGGAGTTATGACCACAACACTGGAGGGTGGGTGGATGTTGCTGAGTTGGGTAACAGAGCCATAGGGAGGAGTGTGTTCTGCAGATGTTCTAATGGGTCACGGGCTGCTGTAGGGCCCCTTAGAACACAGCAGCCTTGAGCCCTGGGCAGCCTCAAACAATACCTACAAAAGGTACCCACAGATGATTGGTGCAGGGCTAGAGGAACACTGGAAAGAGACAACGACCATTCGAAGCAAGGTATAGATGCTCAAATTCCCCTACAGGTATATAATTTAATTTAAAGAAATCTAAATGACAGGCGACAGCTTTTGTATTTTTCCTTAAGAATCCAAGTAATTTTGCAGCCTTCTATAAAGTGTGACTATTCACTCAGTTGATGATTAGAGATTAGCTGGTAATTATTAAATTAAACAGGAAAGAACCAGAAACAGGCATCATACATTTTGGCTGAAAACTTCTTATCCTTAATGTTAAATTTGAATGTAAAACAGTGGGAAGGTAGAAGCAACAATGTTGTTGGTTTTTTTGTTCTTTTAAAGAGTGAAGAAGTTGGAAACCTTTGCTCTTGTCTAGGCTCTTTCCCTGACATAGGAACCCCCCAGCTCTTCTGCCAAACTCCCTACAAGATTAGGGAGAAGAGGGTGAACTTGGACCAGCAGTCTCACAGCTTAGCTTGAAAGGCTATAAGCAAGAACTTAATTCTCTTTTTTTTTTTTGGTACCAGGGATCGAACTTGGGACCTTGAGCTTGTGAGGCAGGAGGCAGAACCCCTGAGCTAAATCCCCAGCCCATTTAATTCTTTTTTAAAGCATGTTTAATCAAAAAAGAGTAGGATGCATCATATTATTATTTATTTTATATGAAATTAGGATTTTTTAGGTTGGGGATGTGAGGTCTTGGGTTTGATCCCCAGTTACACACACACACACACACACACAAAACAAACAGAAAAATGGATTTTTTCTATTAATAAGAAAATAGGTCCAGATATGCAAAACTTTGCAATGTATTACATTGTATGTTTTGTACATATTAAAATAAAAATGATGCTTTAAACCATTTGTCATAAAAAAATCCTCTGTGGCTCTAGCCAGGTGTGGTGGTGCAGGCCTGTAATCCCAGCACTTGGGAAGCTGAGGCAGGAGGATCACCATGAGATCAAGGCCAGCCTAGGGTACATAGTAAGATTCTGTCTCCAAAAGATAAACAAACAGGGCCAGGGATTCAGCTCAGTGGTTCCGCCACCTGCCTCGCAAGCGCAAGGACCCAGGTTCGATCCCCGGTACCAAAAGATAAACAAACAACACATCACAATGCAACACAACAAGAACAACAAAATCCCAAAATAAAAAACAATCCTCCCGGTGGCTCTGAGAGGTTTCTTATGTATCCTGCAACACCCCAGCACACCATCTTTGGAGTGTGGCCCTGGGGCAACTGCACCAGATAAGAGGTGGTGCAAATTGTGACCCCCAAATGACTTCCTTTTCTTTCTGAATTTTCAATTTGTTAAAGCTCCCTGCAACTCACAGGTTAAATCTCTAATAGCTACCATTTAGTGAGCATATACTGTGTGCCAGGCTCCATGCCAAATGCTTTTATTTGTATTATGCAGTTTAAATTCTCATAACCACTAAAAACTCAGTGAAGGGCTGGGGATTTAGCTCAGTGGTTCCGCCGCCTACCTCACAAGCTCAAGGTCCCGAGTTCGATCCCTGGTACCAAAAAAAACAAAACAAAATTGAGAGATCATATTTGGGGCCGGGGATTTAACTTAGTGGTTTTGCCACCTCCTGTGCAAGCACAAGGACCAAAGTTCGATCCCCGGTACCAAAAAAAAACAAAACAATAAAAACTCTGTGAAGAGAAGTAGCTGGGTTATGGTCACACAGCTGTAAAGTGGTAGAGTGATGATTCAAACACCTCTCTGAATTTCAGCTCCAAAGCAGACTGAGTCTCCTGTTACCTCCTAGAGACTAAGGCTGGAGGCCCTGGCTGGGTGAGTAGTAGCCCAGAGGGAAAGGGGGCTGTTGTGCTATATCTAGAAAGAGCACGGGTATAACATAGGAAGAGTCAGACAAGTTAGGTTTTGTGTAGCTCTGCCCTGACTAATTACAAGTTCTTGAGGGAGCTCCTTAGCCTCATCTATAAAATGGGATGAAAGGGACAATGGAAAAAAAGATAAGCCAGCATCCTAGTCTTGTCTTGCTCTCTTGCTTACTGGCTATATTGTCTTAGGCAAGTTGCTAGGTCTCTTAGCCTCAGGGCCCTTGCTTCCTAAATATGAAAAATAATCCCTAATCACACGGGGACTAAAAATAACATACGTGAAACACCTGGACAGAATCTGGCATGTAGTAGTCACTCAACAAATGCTTGCCAATAGTAATAATCTTTGTGATAGTAATATTAGCAATGGTACCCATATTTTTAACATGTGATTATTAAAATGAGAGATATGTGTGATAGCAACATTATAAAGTAAGGCAGTCCCTTAAAAATAAGGAGCTGGGGAGGATCTACCTTAGTGTACCCCAAAATAGCTGTGCTGGCTGAAGGTCTGTAGTTGCCTTCAATGGGTGGGAGGGGGCTGCCCTGGAGAATTAATGCCTGGAGCAGGTTGAGGCAGGATGGGTAGGATCCAGGTCCACCTGCCGAGCGAGGTTGGAGGACATAGGTTGACCCTGCACAAAGAGAGACTACCAAGGTCTTTCTCAGCTTCAATGTTGGCTGCGGCTGATTCTGTGACTCAGCCACTCTCCCCTAACACCTCAGTGCGGGAGGACACTGAGAGGCCTCCACCAGCACCTCCATCAACTTGCATGGCCTCCACCCTGACAGCCACACACAGACCATTCTCAGACTCTCAGTGCTGGGGATTCTCTCTAAAAGGACCCAAAGATGGTCTCTCCATCTTCCCGTTGGGGCCCTGTAGGTCCAGCTGGAGGGAGATTTCCAAAGTAGGTGGGCTCCTTGAGTGGCCAAGGTGTTGTGGAGGGAATAGGGTCTCCTCTCCCTGGGCCGTCTCCCCCAAGCTGGTGTCCCAGGCACCTTTCCTAGTTTTGAAAGCAGATTATTTATGGTTTATTTTTGACATCAGATCATCGTTGCCCAAGTTTCATCAATTTGTCACTGTTTTTATTGTCAGCAATTGCCCATAACTGGAACACATTTAAAATGTCATTGATCTTGGTATTACAGTGTCATAATCTGACAGTAATAGGTGTAGCCAGCACAGGAAGCCCAGGCCTTGAGATTGATGGCGTTCAGCGCACCAATTATATTCTGTCCATCTAAGTGATAAAAGAGTACGTAGGAGGCATTCAATAGATAAATTAGATATCGCTCCCAATTATGTCCTTTTATTTTATGGAGTCATATGGTCCCCTTAGAACTTCTTTTCTTCATTTGGCTTGTAAAGGGGCATTACCTGACCCCCAAAGACTGGGGCTGCCTCCCCTGCTTGTCCCACCTTGGCTCAACCTTGCTCCCTCTCTACCTTCTTACAGCCTCTCGCCTGGACTCTCTGGAACTCACCCAGGAGTCTCCCCAGTGTGGGGAGTGTCATGAGTGTGGAAGGAAGGAGGTGGCAATGCCTCAGTGTCTGGAGAGGAGTTGGGTCAGGCCCTTGGGAAGGACGAGGAGGTCTGGCAATGCTTTTCCTTACTGCAACACTAGCGAAAATAATGAGGCAGGGAGAGGAGCTGTAAAATGGGTTAGGATCCTCCAGTGCCAAACACCAGCAGAATCTTCAGATTTTGAAGAAGTGATTGGCTATGGCTGGGGAGGAGAGAAAGAAAGTTTTCAGTCCTCAGGAAGGGAGTTCATCCACCCTCCTGTCTCTGCTATAGAAGGAGTTGAGCCAGAAGGAGCACCCAGAATCTCCCACACCCCTATTCCAATCCAGCTCAGATGGCTTCAGCTTGAGTCCTTGCTCTGCCACTGCGGTGGGAGCGTGATGTCAGCCTTCCTGGGGAGACAGGAGGCCCCTGGGAAACAATAAGCTCTACCAGCTGCTCCTTGCCAAGAAGTGCTTGCCCTGGGGTAGGGAAGTACCAGGCCCAGAGGTATAGCAAGGGGATAAATTTATTTGGGGCCGGGCTTACAAGCACCTTAAATTCTGAGAACAGCCTTGTCTTGGACCAGATCCATGTTCCCCCATCCCCTCACGCTCCCCTGAAACCAGCAGGAAACACAGAGGAGGCTGAGACATCAGGTGGTAACAGCGATCCCAGTATATTTATCGAGTTCTGAAAGAAAAAGTGTTCATGGGCCGGCTGTTCCCCAGCGCCTGTTCCCTTCTCAGCATTGTAAATAATCCTGGCACTAAGTGCCCTGTTTCATTGAGGGGAAGCAGTTCTTAAGGCATGAAACCTGAGAATGTGGGCCAGAGGAGGAGGAATGACAGGGGACAAGGGAGAGAGATGGGGAGCCATCACCCCAAAGCTCCGTGAGTACACCCCACGCTGGTGATAGATGCATTTCTGGAACAGAGGATGGCATTTCCAGTGAAATGTTTACAGAAAACGAGTGTGATTTAAACCTCTTGGCGATAAACACCAGCCAGATGGGGGAGAGGGCAAGGCAAGGAGCAGAGGAATCAAAGGCCCGGAGGCCTCCAGTGTTAAGTAGCTGTCTGAGGCTCTGCTCAAACACACACACCAGCTTTGGTCTTAACATGTTTTTAAGAGCTGGTTATGATTTCCTTGAGGGCGGCTCAGATTAAGACTTGAGTGGAGGCCCCAGCTGAGCGCCTTCAATAACTGTCCATCACATCCTCTTTAGAGACAGCAGCCTCCTCTCCTCACTCAGGGAGCCTTGAGCTGGGGAGGGCTGCAGGCTGTGCTGCTTGTCAGCCCATTCCTAGGCAGCTTTAGGGCCTGTTGCCTCTGGCATGGAGTCCTGGCCTGGGTGCTGGGGCAGAACCCTGGGCAGGAGCTGAGCTCCACCCTCAGAGAGCTGTCAGCCTTTGAGGAAAGAGAAAACACAACCTAGAAAGTGAAGAGAGCAAAAGGAAGGAAGCTGAGGAGGAGGAACTGTCACCAAATTCAGAATCTGGGCCCCTCTTACCACATCCACTCTGCGGCCACTCTGGCCCAAGCTATCCATTAGACTTCTAAGTCTCTTTGCACCTTCCCTCACCTTGCTGCCATCCATTCTCAATAAGAAGAAGCACCATTTAAAAACTGAAGTCCGATCAGGTCTTTGCTTTCCCTTTCCTCCCAGTGAAAAGCAAAGCCCTTAGATTAGCCTAGATAACCCTGCATCCTCTGGCTCCTTGTTACCTCTGGATATCAACCCTTCCCACTCTCCTAGTCCACTCTCTTCCAGCTGTGTGAGAGTCCAGATTCCACAGATTTGCCAAGCATGTTCCTGCTTCAGGGCCTTTGCATGAGCCATTCTTTCTACTTAGAATATTCTTCTTCTTTTTTTTGTTTTTTTTGGTACCAGGGATCCAACTTGGGATCTAGTGCTTGCGAGGCAGATGGCAGAACCACTGAGCTAAATCCCTGACCCTACTTAGAATATTCTTGCCAACATATCTGTGGGCTCACTTACCTGTCACCTCTAAGTCTTTGTGAAAATTTTATATTCTCAGTGAGACCTCCTTGAATACTATATTTAAAATCTCCGATTTTCCCCTCTTCTGATCCTCTTTCCTGGACCTATTTTTTTCTGTGACAATTACCATTTTCAATATGTGATGTAATTCACTTATTTAGTGAGTACATCGTTCATTAGCTGTCTTCCTGCTAGGATACAAGCTCTACGTCACAAGAATCTTTCTTTAATTTTGGTCACCAGTGTATTCCAAGAACCTAGAATAGTGCTCAATAATAATTGCTTAATTAGTAAATGGAAAAATAAGGTTAACCAGGGCAGAGTTTGGAAGGGAAGGGAAAGGGAAGCCATCTCACCCTTGGGGTTAACTTGTGCCTTACCTCCCAGCAGGCCATGATGGCGGATCTAGCACTCATGAGTGATGGGCACAAATTCAAGAGTTGTGCTAGGGCATCCCCAAAATGGGAGATTCTATTGCAAAGAGACTCAATTGGATTTATCCCTGAATCTGATAGAGGACTTGGTTTTATGCTGGGATTCATCATCTTCATGACCAAAGTATCCTTTGAAATAATAATAATACCAAAGGGATATACCAAGTAGGAACGAGGCTGTTGGAAATGGGAGTTAGGCTGGGAACTCAGCAACCTTCAAGGAATGGGGAGTGTAGTTGAAAAACAGCAGAGCAACACATCTTTTCTAAGATTGAGGCAGAAAGAGAGGTTCTGACAGACAACTTCATGCAAGTGGGAGAAGGAAACTCAGCCACTAGAGGCTACCGAGCCATTGAGGATGTTCCTTCTCCACAGAGGGCAGAATAAAAAGCCATCGGTTGCACCTAAAGTAGAAGGAACTTGAGTTGGACATCAAGAAAGACCTCCCAACAATGCAACAGGTGGTACAGGGCTGATGTAGAGCCTTGTTCCCTGGAAAACCTGAGCAGGAATCAGGTAGGTATACACCTCAGCCAGGCTGGGTGGGGGGTCCTGAGGCTCTAAGCAGTTCCAGGGCAGGAGGAATATGGGGACTAGATCCATAGGGAGGGTCCCTGCTTCTGCCTGGCTCCTGAACCCTGTCCTCCAAGGTTTTTGAATTCTTAAGCTCGCAGCCACTCACCCTCTCTCCTTCCCCAGCATTTCTGCATCTTTCCAGGGTGGGAAGGGATATGGAGAGTATTTAGTACTCTAAGACCCAACAAGGTATGTCCCCTTACTATCTCTCCCCAAAACATCAGTGATCAACACAGCTTTGTGGTGACCCCAGGATACAAGGCTGAAGAAGTATAAATACCTGTGGAGGGTTAATCCAAGACCATGGCTATCGTGGTTATAATGCATGGAGGACCTGGGTGGCCGGGAGGCCTGGGGATGGAAGGGATACTTACTTGTCATTGCATAATTTTGGGTGCCTTTTGAATTTTGAGCCTTGTACATTTCCTATTCAAGACAAATTATTAAAATCAGACAAAAGCAGTAAGAATAACAAGAACGGATAGATCAAAGGAAGCAGGAACTTGATAGCTCCAGCTCTTACCCTGAGAACAATGACTTTGCTCTTCTTGCCCATGTGCATTCTCCCTCAAGTCTGGTATCCTCATTTTCTAGCTTGGGAAGGCAATGGGCTATTGACTGTTCTGAGGTCACAAGACATTAAAATCTAGCAAAGGTCTCAAGGGTGGCTGTCCAGACTCTCTGTGTTAGCTTTCTCTTTCGGTCTTCAATATCCTGATCTACCCATTGACCTCTCCATGTTAACTGCAGAACTTACATAAGCTACCAAGCAACCTTCCATGTGTTGTTTAAAAAGGTATACAGTCTTAAAAGCTTCCTTTCCCAAGTGGTCATCTCTTTATGGATCTCTCTTCTGAACCCCTCCCTTATGTGGTATCTGATAGTTCATTCCCACCCTTCCTGCCTCCCTCCTTTCTACCACCTTCTGTCATCAAATTGGCTTTTCCACTGAAACTTGCCTAGAAAAGACATGTGACCTTGAGCAAGTCATTTAACCTTTCTGTGTCTGTTTCTCCATCTGTAACTGAAGATCCTGACCTTCCTCTGGAAGAATTTCATTCGTACATTTGTAATCTGTGCCAGGCACTAGACTTGGCACTGAGGATTGCATGAGACAATGTATGTGAATTTAGTACCAAGATGCAGAGAGTTATTTCCTAGGCCTCCTTCCTTGGAAGCTTTTCTAGACTGAGTGCTCTACCTCTTTATCTGGGACACCCTGGGAAAACGTACTTCCCAGTCTATTCCCAAACTCTCCACTTCCTTGCTGCTCCTGAGCTGAAGCTGACATCTGCTCTGGATGAACTGTCAAGGGCTGCAGAATAGCCTATTTCCCAGGCTTTTCCATTTGGTTAGATCCCAAGGATATCAGTTTGCCTGCAAGATGAATAATGCTAAAATTTGTCTGTAGGTCTTTAGTCTGTGGCTTGCCCTGTGGGGGGCCCTGGCCATAGTAGCTGGGACTGGAACAAGGGGATAGGAAATGGAAGTTGTTCCTTTTCCAGCTCTGGTCATTTCTCTTTTTATTTGAGCCCCATGCCTCAGAGGGGATTAGTACAGAGGCTAAGATGCTGGGATTAGAAGCTCACATTTGCCTACAAATGTAAGCTGGACTGTGGAGGAAAGATAATCCCTTGAGACAGCCATCCCTTAGAATAGACAGGCAATTGTTTCAGAGAGGGGAAAGAGGCTGTCCTGAGCTCTTTTTAGGAGGCTGCCTCCAATCCTGGCCTAGCCATCAAGGGCTGGGTGAACATCATTGGGAGGGAGGGGTGTTTGTAAAAAAAGTGAGCTACTTGAGCCCCTGTGACAAAAGGCCAAGTCAAGGTGCTAATGTTGGGCCACAGCAATAGGAAGAATGAAGTTTAGATACAAGGTGCACTTCCTGATCATCAGGAAATGGATTTAAGGGGAGTGGTTGTGAAGGGTTATATGGAACCATTCACCCAGTCTTCCTAGAGGAAGGAGGAAGGGCAGGTGATCTGGGAATTGCAAAGGATGTGGGGATTCCATGACACTGCAGAGCCAGCACCAAGTGGGGAGAAAGCCAGAGCAATGTCAGGCCATCCATATCTAGAGCAGAGAGACCAGATACCTGGAACTCCCAACATGCTCTACACAAAGCCTCCCACATGACCATCTGGAGACCCTGATGGGAGATGGCACAGCTCTGTGCTCAGAGACAGTCAGCTGCTTTAAAGTCTCAGCAAAAATGGCTCCAGACTGTGGGACCTGGAAGCACTTCTTCACATCCAACCTCAGTCCTCAGTTCAATTTGAACTCACAGAACAATGAAGTTGTGGAGGGTAAACTGAGCAGGGAATGGCTTTGCTCTTAGGCCTGGCCTCTTCGCTGTGGGAGGGTGCAAGCCTGGCCAACTCTCAAGTGCCTGCCTTGTCCAATGGACTGGCCTGCTTCAAGAGGATAGAAGCTGAACAGCAGGGGGAAAGGTGGGTTTGGGGAAAATGGGGAGGTGGGGTCAGGGAACCTTCCTGGCCTGGGGGAAGGAAGCACCTCTGGAGGCTCAGCCCCTTCCCCTGAGGCAAGACACAGCTTTTGGGGGGAGGAACTTGGGTCTTCTGGGCAGCCCAGTGTCCTCATCCCCCGAAGGACTACATAAGCCTCAGGCAGGAGCTGGCCCAGCCAGCAGCTCTAGTGGGTGTGGATGAGGGATTCCCCCCAGGCCTCAGTTTCTTCATCTGTAAAATGGGGGGGGGAATTATGTGTAAGTTGTTTGCCACCCCTGACAATCTGGTTTTCTATTCCCCTACTTTCTCATCTGCCTTTTGCTGATTCACCCCCACCTCCCCAACCTCTGCACCCTTTCTCAGTTTCTCCCTTCCTCCCGTACAGGTGTTTCTCCCTCTCTTCCTTCTGATATTCCTTCTGCCACTACCTGGCCCTCTCTGGAGCCTCTGTTCTGGCAAACACATCCACCTCTTCTATTGCAGTCATCAACCTCAGACCTCAGAGGGGAGGTTGGGGGAAGAGGAGGGATCCTAGTAGCCTCTCCCCTGCCCCGCGGTGGCCCGCTGTGCTTCCCCCGCCCACGCCCAGCGAGGCCAGCCCGTCGCTGGCTGGCAGCCGGTGCCTCACTGCGCCCTCGCCCCTCGCTAATGCGATCTGGAGAGACCCGGGCGGGCGGCGGGCAGTCTGGCCTGAGCGTCCCAGGCGGCGCTGATGGATGGTCCCCTGACAGTAATCGCAGAATGAGGACGCGCTGGAGACGCTCTCGCCCCGAGGCCCCGCTGTTTGAAAAGCCAGGAGTCCCTTGCTCCCTCCCTCCACAGCACCTGCCTCCCAGGCGCTCTTAATTTCCTGGGCTTTTTGGGGGGAGTGGGCAGTGGCCTCCTGGTTAGGGCAGAGTTGGGGGCTTTCCCTGCCCTCTCTCCCTCAAGACCTCTGTTTCTGGTTTGAAATCCTGCTTGGATCCACACTTGTGTCTGTGATTCTGAATATGCAACTCATCTACGAACCTCAGTTTCCCCTTCTGTATAGTGGTCTTCTGTAATGGTCTTAAAAAGGCTAGATGGAGAGTGTTGGGAGCAAAGGAGAGAATGCTGGGTAAAATTACCACTCTCCCTCAAGTGGATTTGTTTACTTCAGTATGCAGTGCTCGAAACTATCTGAGCTAAAGTTATGAAGCTAAGTAAGAGCAAAGTAGCTATTCACATAGATAATGTTTGTTACTGATATTGCTATTGTTGTTGTTGAGATACTGGGATTGAACCCAGGGCCTTTGCACTGAACTACATCCCTCAAAATTTATTTTTTATTTTGAGACAGGGTCTCACTATGCTCAAACTTGCAATCCTCCTGCCTCAGCCTCCTAGAGTGCAGGGATTGCAAGTGTGCACCACCATGTTGGCTGAGAATCAGTTTTGTTTTGTTTTTTTTTGTACCTGGGATCGAACTCAGGACCTTGCGCTTTCGAGGCAGGCGTGGTGCCACTGAGCTAAATCCCGGCAAGCGTCAGTTTTTATACACATACATGTATGTCTTTAGGTTAGTAAATACATCAGAAAATAAGAGATAGTAACACCAGTCCTGCCTGGATGTCCTCACAGAGAAGAGTATGGGCTCTGGTATTTCTTCAGGGACTGCTGCCTCCAGTCTGGGCCCTCAGTCCCATCCAATCTTGGGGTAACCTGCAATCCAGGGCTAGGCAGAGGTGGTGTGAGAGAAGATCCCTCTTGCGGTAGTGGTAGCATTACTGACAGTGTGTCAGCCCCCCACCCACCTTCCAGTGTGTGGGAGTTTTAAGGCTCCTCCACTCCTCCACCCAGAGGATCCCCCTTGGGCATAGCCCTGCAGTGGGGCTGAGGTTGATCCAGACCAGTTATGCACCCAGACGCCTCCTCATTCCCTTTTAACCTTTCCCTCTCCTCAGAAGCCAAATCAAGTTAGTTTTGATTTAATTCCTGAAA
Source organism: Heterocephalus glaber (assembly GCF_053883595.1). Classification (NCBI taxonomy): domain Eukaryota; kingdom Metazoa; phylum Chordata; class Mammalia; order Rodentia; family Bathyergidae; genus Heterocephalus; species Heterocephalus glaber. Next base: position 644,051 of record NW_028258185.1, read on the forward strand.
TGGAGTCATAATTTGCTTAGCGTCCTTTTCCCCAAGTCCTAGAAGTGTGTATGTGTGTGCGCACACATGTGCGCGCGTGTGTATGTGTGTAGTGAAGAATACCTCTGTGTCCTCTGAAGGAACCCCATGCACACTCACTTCCCAAACACCAAAGAGCATGGGCCCCATGGCCCTGGGATGCAGAGTGGCACAATGACGATGGTGCTGATGCTGATGAATGATGATAAAAAGGACTCATATTTATTAGGCACTTGTGATGTGCCAGAACTGAGGTAGATACTGTATATGCCTTTCTCACTTAACTGTCACAACTAGAAACTGAGTAGAGAGGTTAAGTAGCCTATGCTACATCCTAGGCAGACAGAACCCAGATTTGAAGCCACACAGATTGTAGGGCCCATACTCTTTTTTTTTTTTTCTGTGTTGGGGGGTACAGGGATCAAACTCGGGTCCTTGCGCTTGCAAGGCAGGCAGTGGAACCACTGAGCTAAATCCCTAGCTAGGGCCCATACTCTTAACCACTTAACCGTGTGACCCTCAGCACCATACTTTATACATGCCCCAGTTCCCTCATTTGCAAAACACAGGTAATAAACAGGAATAAAAAGATATTCCTTTCATAGGGTTGTTGTGCTAATTAAATGAGATAAGGCATTCACCATATTCACAGTAAGGATTCAATTGTTTAGGTGTCCTACCCACTGGCGCGTGTTTGTGTGAGAGAAGGGGTACAATGGAATACAATTAATTAGGTGTTTTCTTTTCTTTTTTTTTTGGTACCGGAGATCGAACTCAGGACCTTGCACTTTCGAGGCAGGCATCAGAACCACTGAGCTAAATCCCTGGCCTTACTTAGGATTGTTATTCTTTTTTTCTTTTTTTTTTTTTTGGTACCGGGGATCGAACTTGGGTCCTGGCGCTTGCGCAGCAGGCGGTGAAACCACTGAGCTAAACCCCCCGGTCCTAGGACTGTTATTCTTGATAATGATAGTCACCAGGCTCTGAGACCTACTGGGCATAGGATATCCTACAAGGTAAATGCTATGCCTGGTCAGGGGATGTAGCTCAGTGGTAGAGCACTTGCCTACCATGCAGGAGACCCTGAGTTCAATCTCTAGTACTGTAATCTATCAATCAATCAATCAATCAATCTATATTGCTATTCTTATCTCTCTCTCTTTTTTTTTTTTTTTGGTACCAGGGATCGAACTCAGGTCCTTGTGCTTGCGCAGCAGGCAGCGAAACCACAGAGCTAAATCCCCAGCCCTGATATTGCCATTCTTTTACAGATAAAGAAACTAAATTTCAGGTAAAGTAAATACATTGCCTGAAGCCATCCTGTTTAAAAGAACAGATCTTGTTTTTATTTGGCTTTTTTTTTTTTGGTACCAGGGATCGAACAGATCTTGTTTTTAAACACTGGGCCCTTGACTCCAAAGCTTGCCATTCCCTGCAGCTCTCAGAGTCACCAGGGATTGGCCTCTCCTGGAAGAGGTCAGTGCTGAGGCCACAAGCCTAAGTCACACCCTCTACCATCTGTGATCTGACTTGCTTTAGGTGAGCAATGTTTTTTTTTTTTCTGGTACCGGGGATCAAATTCGGGTCCTTAGCTTTCAAGGCAGCCGGTGGAACCACTGAGCTAAATCCCCGGCCCAAGCAATGTTTTTTTTAAAAGAACAGGAGGAAAGTAAATAAAAACGTCACTGAGACAGTGTTTCCCTCCCCCATAGCTGAGATGTAGAACCCCTCCCAAAACCCCCACTCTCCTCATCCCCCTGGTTCCTGAGTGCTCAAGTTTGTGGCCATTAAATAGAAGAAGGGAAAGTTTGAACCAGGCATGAAATATTTATCACTTAATTACAATATGCAGATTCTGTTCCTGGGGGGTGATTTATCTTTTTGGAAATACAGGAAAAGATTCTGGAAACTTGTATCCTAATTGCTTGGCCTATTATTGTAGCAACCAGGTAAAAACTCCATTTACTAAATAACTACAAATATTCCTACTACTGAAGGTAGCTGCTTTTGTCTTTGCCATTGGTGGTCTGGGTACTCTGATTTTCTGATGAGAGAAGGGCTGCTAAGAGGTCAGTTTGTCCATTCTCCTGTCTCATCTTGGGGTGGTCCCTTTCTAAATCATAATAGCTGTCAAAAATGCAAGGATGAGAGCCTGAAATTCTGAGATTTCAAGAGAAACTCATCCCGAGTGACACCTCTCCCTCCCCAAAGCAATGTGGCTGGAGGGTGGGTACCCCATGTTGATAACATCCCTCCTCTCTCCCCCGGCAGGGACACACCTGAGACACCAGTGATGCCTTTTGTGTCTCCCTTCCTAGGGCTACATCTCAAACTCTGGCTGCATATTAGCATCACCTGGGGAGTTTCATTTTTTCTTTTTCTTTTCTTTAAATCCAGTTGCTAAGACTTTACTGTAGGCAAACCAAACTAGAATCTCAGGTGGGCCCAAGCATCAGAGTTTTTTAAACTCTCCAGGGGGTAGGGGCTTCCAATGTGCCACCAAAATTGAGTCCCTACAGGACTAATAGAAGAGCATGGCTTCCTGGCAAATGGGTCCTGCTTATCTGAAAGGTTCTGTCATGTTTATCCCACCCTCTCGGGGCGGCAGTGGGCAACTCGTTCACTTTTATTGAAACCGGAAGAACATCCCTTTCTTTCTCCAGGAGAAGCTTCTGATATAAATAACTACAATTTATCAAGCCCCTGCTGAATGCTTGGATCTATGCAAATAAAATTTAATCTGATCTACACAGCAACTCTGGGAGGCCAGTGGGTATGTCCATTTTATGGATGGCTCAGAGAAGTTAAGTAATTTGCCCACAGCTGTACAACTAGCAAGTATCAGAGCTGGGATGTGAATACAAAAACCATGGTTTTAACTAACCACTGTGGTACATTGCCTCTCAGCTGCTCAAGGTTGAGGGGAATGGACTTCAAAGCCATTATCTGAAGGATCTAGGGAAGGTCTTGGGGGAGGGAAAGAGAAGAGAAGAAAGGAGAAGTGTGGGAAGGCTGGGGGCGAGGATCAGGTGGGGCAGGAGGAAGGAATGGTGGAGGAGGGTGGGGATGGGATCCAGGGCCTGAGGGAGGATGTGGCGAGCTGGTGAGCGATGCTGTGTATGGGGAGGGGCAGTGGCTATGGAGAAAGCGGGAGAGTGGGCCCAGGAGTGTGAGCTGACAGTCAGAACACCCAGAACAGTGAGCAGTGCCTACCACAGCCTGGGTAACTGCAGGGGGAGGGACCTTGTGTTGGAGGAGGGGTCTTTGTGAGGCCTGCAGCACTGAGGAATGCTCCGCCATGAATACTAAGGGCAAGAAGAAGAGAAAGGGCTAGAGGGGGCTGGGTGATGTTTAGCTACTGGGGTGATTAATGGGGGTGAACGGAGGGTGAAACTCAAAACCTTCGAACAGAGATGGTGGGGAACGGTTGTCCAAGAACAACAGTGCACTGTTTCATCAAGAAAGCCAATGTCCAGAGGAGGGGCAGGTGGGAGGATGCCAGGTGCAGTTGCTCCTTCCCTTTTTTCCCAAAGTCTCTTTATTTACCATCTAACAGTACATTAAACAGCTAGCTCAGGGAAACCCTCTGGATGGGCTTCCTAGCTGTCCCCTGGCTTTGGACAGACCAAGGAATGCAGGGGTAGCTTGAGGGAAAAGCGGGTGAGGTCTGAGCGGAGGGATGGAGGTTGAGGTGCCTCCATGGGCTGGCCCACTGCAGGGCCAATGGTACTGTGCTGGCTGGACCACTGGCTTCCTTGGATCGGATAGGCACTGAGAGGTGCATGGGATTGGGTCCCTGAATGTGCCTTGGAAAGCAGTAATGTTCTTAGATAAAGATTTTGGAGCAGTGGTGGCCTTAAGGAGGGAAAAAGAGATCCTTTCCTGTGAAAGAGAGAGTGGGGGGACAGACTTTCTCCAGCCCTGGTTCCAGGAGATGTTGATCTGAGTTTTAAGGATGGAGATAAAGCTTGTGGAAGCCACAGATTTGAAACCCTTTCCCCATTTCCTACTTCTGACTCTTTCTGGAGGTGCAGCTATGGGACCTGTCTTACCTGCTTTCAACCTTTTATATTTCCAGAGGATAGGAAAGAGGATGAAGTGAACTATTTCATGCTGGGGGAGGTGAATTGAAGGCAGGGACTTAGAAGGACACCATCTCTTGGGATAGAAGGATTTTCTTCCTCTCTGGGCCTTTACAGATGTGAAACAACGGGCTGATACTTCCTCCCCACCTCCAGCTGTTAGGGAGCATAGTGTGTCTATGCCTGTGCCTGCCTACAATAGAGGTGGCAAGGAGATGGGGAAAAAGGAGATTAAAAAAAAAATGGCCAAATGTATATTTAGAAGGTTGGGGGAAGCCAGCATCTCTTGAGGGTAAGAGAGACAGAAAGTCCACTCCTTTTTTTTTTTTTTTTTTAAAACAGGGTCTCACTATGTAGTTCAGGCTGGCCTTGAACTCACTGTGTAGCCCAGGCTGGCCTTGAACTTGCAGCCATCCTCCTACCTCAGCCTCCTGAGTGCTGGGATTACAGGTGTGAGCCACCACACCCAGCTAGAACGTCCACTCCTGATCCAACATTGCTTGGGCATTGACCCCAGGAGTCCTACCACCTGGCCTTCATTCCTGTCTCCACCTACAGCTTGGCCCAAGCTTCTTTCCCTGCTGGAGTCTCACTCATGTCCCTACTCTCTCTCTCCAGGAGCCAAGCCTACAAAGCACTTTGAAATCTGAAGTTAATAGGAGGTGGTTGCATTGAGCACAAATACTCCGTGAGGTGCAACATGACCTGACTAATAATGAGGCAACCATTCCACACACAACCGAGTTCAAGGGCTGCCTTAAAGAGGGGCCATGCTTGGGCCGGGGGGGGGGGCGGGGGGAGGTTAGATCAGTGGTTTCGCCACCTGCTGGGCAAGCGCAAGGACCCAAGTTCGATCCCTGGTACCAAAAAAAAAAAAAAAAAAAGTACCATTAAAGAGGGGCCAGGCCTCAGTTTGCTTGTCACAGAGGGCAAGAGGGCAGGGGCTAACTGAAGCTGCCTTCTGCCTCACATGTTCACTGGAGAGCAATGGTCACAATCAACAGTCTTAATTATAAATTAATAATTCATAATTATTCCCATCTTGAAGATAAGCACAAGCCCCCTGAAATTATTTCCCAGAGAGGAACACAGAGGCAGTGGAAAGGGGACTTCAGTATAGCCATTACTTCCAGAAGCCATTTAAGTTCATTCCTCTGCTTCCCAACCAGACCCTGGAAGAGATTCATTAGCTTCCTTGGCCTTTCATCCTAACGCCCCCCTCCCTACTCCCATGTCCCTAAACACACCACCACATTTGCCTCTCTGTTCTTCCTGAGGCCAGAGGGCTATCCTTGCCAACATGATCTCAGAACCTGGACTCTGGATTTCTGGGGCCTCTTTGTGCTTTGCTCTCTGTTCTGCTATTTATAGATGTGGTCCCCTGCTGGAGGGGCCAGTGCCGGGAGTACTGGAGAGATGCAGCATCTTCCTGGCTCTTTTTCCTCTTTTTTTCCCATCTCATGGGGGAAGTGTCTAGGAGTTCTGTTATGGTGAAAAGTCTCTCCAAGTCCATGAGGGAGGAGAGACAAGAAGTGCCCTTCCTGGTGCCAAAGTGGCCTTTGGATCCTGGATATGGATTTGAGAGGCCAACTCTGACCTCCTATAAAGACATCTACAGGGCTGGTGATGTAGTTCAGTGGTAAAGCACCTGCCTAGCACACTTGAGGCCCTGGGCTTGATCTTCAGCACCTCCAAAAAAAAAAAGTCATTTGATCTCAACTCCTCCCCTCCCCAGCACTCATAATACCAAATTCCCACACTGGAATTTTTTTTTTATGTTATTTTTGGTATTGGACACTTTGCACTGAGCGACTCCCCTCCCCCACTTGTGGGACAGGGTATTCACAAATTACTGAGTTGCCTAAAGTGGGCTGGAACTTGCTATCCTCCTGCCTCAGCCTCCCAGAGTGCTGAGATTACAGGTGTGAGCCACCATACTTGGCTAAAAATATCTTAAAGGAACCTCAAAGAGCTCCTACCTCATAGCTCCAGGGGATCTCCTTTTCTGCCTCAGGGAATCTAACCAGGACAGATTCTTGCTCTTCCAAATATGCTAAACCATTACATCTGCTGTGGCACTATCTTCTCCAAAGTGTTGCAAGGAAGAGAGACTGGATCATGGACCAAAGGGCTTTGGGGTTGGCCCAACCTTAAAGACTTCCTCTTCATTTGCATCAAACACATCTGTTAGGCTAAACCTACAGGATGTAGGGAGCTGGAAAACTGAGACCCAGAAATACCCTTGTCCAAATCCATGGGTACAAGAGCGCACTTGAAACCTAGTTTCCCAGGCAAGGTGGATAATCAGCCAGGTACACTTGGGAGGAAACTACTACCACAAGAACACTACACCCTGCTCTTTACTTGACCCGCTTTTGGTCCCAAGAGGAGGATGGGATAGGGCCTTTAACTCAAGTTATCCAAATAATTAACTCTGGAAGCAGTGATCTTCCCCCCCACCTCAAAATGTTACTCCTTTGGCCTCCAAATATGAGAGATCTTTAAAACTTTTCCCTAGCTCCCTCCTATTCTTTACCCCCCCACACACACATACAAATCTTAGCTACAAAAATTTAAATATAGGGCCAAACATTCCTGGCCTACCATTTTGTCCCACCTGCAACCCCCGTCCCCTCCTCCCCAATTTTTCCTCTCTCTTTGCTTCTTTAAAAAAAAAAAAAAAAAAAAAAACGAAGAAGAAGGAATTTTCAATAGTCCCACTTGTCAAGCGAAGACCATCTTTTAACCTTCAACAGCAGCGAAAACCGTGTGAACTCTCGGTGAACCAAGATTGAAGTCATAAATCACGCGTACAAAGGCGGCTGCGGAGGCTGGCGCGGGCTGCTGCACCTTTAACGCTTTCTGGGGCTGACAGGCGGCGGCCCAGCTAAAGTTCACAGCGCCCGGGGAGGGAGGGGGAGGGGGAGGGCCCAGGGCCCACCCCACCCCACCCCCGCCCATCCCCCTCCCTGGCCCGGCCGGCCCCGACCCAGCCCGCCCGCCCGGCACTGCCCGACTCGCTGGGCAGCCTGCGTTCTGGGGAGGCCCTCGGAGGGTCCGCGAAGCAAAGGTTCCGGCTAGCCTCTCCGTCCCGCCCCCGACCCAAGTCTGCTGTGATTTAAGTAGTCAAATAGATCTACACCGACACAAAAATTTAGCTTGTTTGTTCTTCGGTATTTTCTACAGGACTCCAAGAGATGGGCTCTCTCCATCCTCCCTGGAGAACACGCATCCTTCATCTCTGTATAGGCCCTATTATCCCGATCCTTGGGGTTCCCATAGGTTCTGAGTTACTGGGACGAGGATTACTTGGCTGAAATCACACCATTTAATTAGATTTTCTTTCTTTACCTTTTCTTTTAGAGAGGGCTTGGATTAGCCTCCTCACTGAGGCGGAGTAGCTGGGACTGGGAAAGGAAAACCCTACAGCGACCCAGCTTCCAGCCCCTGGCAGAGATCTCCAAGCTCTGCAGAGCCAGGCAGGGCTCCCTTCCTCTCCTCGGCCTCTCGGCCCGCAGCCTCCTCCTCCGATTTGCGTTTTCCTCCTCCCACTGTCTTCTTTTCTGTTTAAAGTTCAGCGACTCCACTTGCCTCTCCTTGCATTTCCCTCGGAAAGAGGAAACCAGACTGCCCAACGGCCATGGGGCCGAGCGGCCCCAGCTCAACCCTGGCCCGCAGCCGGATGTGCCTCCCCGCGCCCGCCCGCCTCCCTGTGCCGGCGACCTCGGGAACCATCCACCGTCGTCCAGCCGGTGTGCAGCCGCTCGACCCCGGAGCAGCAGAATCACCCGGACTGCAAAGGAGAGCGCTTCTCTCTCCTGGTCCCCAGGTTTACGCCAAAAAGTTTGGAGGGTTCGTACACCTCGACCCGACCCTGGCAACTTGGTCCCCCAAACTCATGGCTGACTAATCTTATATGACAAAAGCCTGTGATGGATTTGCTATATGTTAACTCACAATGCCCTTTCCTCCAGAATTTAACTATAAGTTAATACACACCGGAAACCACGCGCATACACGCCCGTTAATGGGCTTAGGTATTAGCGAGTCCTAACGATGCATACAAATGTGCTCTGTGCTCTGTAGGCCCCTCAAGATTTATGGGCCTTGAGCTCTCTGAAGCTGTAAACAAGGAGAAAAAAAGAGAAAGCGAGAGAGACTGGGGGAAAGAGACAGAGGCCTGAATCGCCCCTCCAGATTGTGGGAGAGAAGGGATTTTTATATTTTTTCCTTGCCTTAGGAGCTCGGTGCGTGTGGGTTTTCGCATTGGTCTGGGGGTGGTATGCTGCGTGAATGCTGGTGTGCGTGGGCAGCGTGTGGTTTGTGTGGTGGGGTATGAGCACCTCTGCCTCCTTTGAGTTGCCGTGCAAGGGCCTAAACATAGCAGGCATTTGTGGACATATATTTGTGTGTGCACTGTGTTAGGTGTGAGTGTCTGCCTGCCCCACGCACGTGTGACAAGGAGGCCTCCCTCTGGGCCAGGCTGCTGTCCCCTGAACCTGGTGAACAAATCTCTAACAGCAATCATAATAACAATAAATAACATAACTAATAAAAACAGTAGTTAACAGTCCCTCCCTAGTAGGATAACAATAAAATGTCAGGGGAGGCGTTTTGAGGAGCCAGTGAAGGAGTCACCATCTCAGAATCTAAAGGGAAGACTGGAAAGGAAGGAAGTTAGCTTCTTTAAATGCCTTTGAGGGGCTGGGGTTGGGAATCCCCTCCCCAGACTGGGTTCTTGGCCCACAGGAGGGGAGGAAAGCCAGGAGGCCACTTTTCTGCTGCTTTTTCTATGGCGTTTACTCCACATATGGGGTGGTTAGTAGCTTTGGGGGCTCTCTGAGAACCCCTGTTTTAAAGAGGAGGCCAAATGTGCCGAGTCAGGCCGAGGGGCAAAGAAGGACGGGGCGATGACCACAGTCTCCGGTCCTGGCCGCCGGGCGCCGAAGTGCCCGAGGACGAGCCGCGGGGCCGGGGAGAAAGCAGAAAAATATTTATGGCCGCCCGCCCGGGAGTGAGGAGAGCGGGCGAGTGAGGCTGGGGCTCCTGCAAGTGAAAGTTCCTTTCCTGGAGTCTTTTTAAAAAGAAAGGAGAGGTTGAGGCGCCTTGAATTTTCCTCCTGGAGATTAGAGCCCAGCGGATTTCTGTAAAGGAAGCGAAGACCGAGGTCCGGGTTCCTGCAGTGTCAGCCTCCTTCTCTCCAGGTACAGTTTTCTGATAATTTTATCAATTAATTTATTTGGGGGAGGTGGGAGGCAGAGGGGTAGTGATACGTCGTTTGCGGGAGAAAAAGCCGCCCCACCCACCGTTTCGGGTCTAACGAAATCCCTCCTTTAAAGACACTTGTAACAAAAAACAAAAGGAAAAAAATATAATATCACACAACCAACTTTTTAAAAGAGAGAAAAAGAAAAGAAAACGACCATCTCCAAGCACGAGAACTTCTAAAAGATTTAATTCACAAGCCTTTTCAGAGGTTTGGATTCTTTTTCAACAGCGGTGACCCATTTGGTCTGAAAAGAGATGCAGAGATACGGGACCCACTGAGTCACCTTTTTCAAACCCTGCAGGTAAAGATTCAGAGGGAGCACGGAGCTCCTCATATTAGAGAGGAGAACAATACCACACAGAGGACACTACACTTCGATAACCAGGAGGACAAAATAGAAATAAAATAAAATAAAACTGGGCAAAGCGCTGAGCTGAGGGAGAAGGCCCAGGCCTTGAGGTCCAGGGTGGTGGGCGCCGGGCACTGGAGACCGATGGGCCCGGCCGCCCACCTCCCCAGCCAGCCCTCTGGCTCACTGGCTCGGCCAGAGGCTGGGCCGGCTTCCCTGGTGAAAGGGTTTTGGGCCCAAGACGGGGCAAAGTGACTCAAGCTAGCTTCTGCTTTTTCATTTTTCTCCTGTAGGCCTCTCTACTTGCCCAGTTCTCACCCACCAGGACACTGACGGAAGGGGCTTCTGGGCTGCCCCCCACCCACTCCTGCTTGGCTTCCCAAAGTCCAGCGACCTCCAACCCTCCTTGGGGAAAAAATACCTGTACCCAGGCACCTTAGCCCCCTGTGCTATGTGACCGGGCTCCCTCAGGAATATTGTACAAAGAAGAAGAAAGAACAGCTCACTCGGGAGCCGTGTTTACATCTAGTTGTACTGATCCATCCACATCTGGAGGGTTTATTTATAACTCCTTCTATAACTCTTTCTATTCAGAGGCACTGGTGGCTCTATTGACAGACTGATGCCTACAAAATATTGCTCTATCTCTAACCATACCTAAATGTTCTGTGGTTGTATTTACAGATTTATGCTTGAGGAAAATATAATTATTTCCATTGTATTTGTGCATATACAATAGTTATAGGAGCAGATTTATATATGGGAAAATATATGACTCTCTTACAGCCATCCAGTTTTATGGACATTTGATATCCTGACAGATTTATATCTCTGAGCAGCTGTATAGATAAATGTATATCATTAGAATTATGTATCAGGAGATATATACTTATTGATTGTGATATAGAGTAGTTAGAGCATTCACTTGCAGCCATATATGACTATGGAGATATTTCTATATTATTATCACTATATGTAGGCATATCTATTTATAACCACATAGTTATAAAAATAGACATAAGTAATTATAGTCCTATATGTACATGCTGCTATCTCTCTCTAGAGTTATAGACACTTTTGAGTATAACTCTATAGAGATCCGTATGTATATAAGGTGTAATTATCTCGCGATGTGTGCGCATTGGGATTCAGGCCAGTGTATCTCTGAACAGACATATTTATGTGTAGGGCCCCCGGGAGAGACTTGTTCATGGAGATAACTGCAGAGGGCCCACTGAAAAACTGTATCTGGCCATCCAGGAAACTAGCTCGCAGAGTTCTTTACTCAGGGAGAAATGGAGTTACAAAAGGGTAAATAGCGCATGGGAAGCATCCCAGAGGGGAGACCAACGGAGGGTGACTGGGGCTTCCCTGCAATAGAGGACCGAGGAGGGAAAGCGGTAAACACAGTATGTCAGAAGGCATCGGCGGTTTTCTTGAGGTGCTGGCACAGACAGGTGTGAACTAGGGACTTACAGAAGGAAGACCGTGACGCTCTTACTGCCCCGCCTGGAGGTGCCCTTGGGCTTCGGTTTGGCTTTTAGTGCACTAAAGGTAGGAGGGAGTGGTCCTCCCCACCCATTCCTAGGATGTTTCTCTAGAATTCTCAACCTTAGTTTTTGGGTCTCAGAGAAAGGGCTTCAGAGGTGAAGAGGTGTAGGAAGGAGCCCGGCAGGAAAGGAAGTACCCTTTCACCACCGCTGCTCCAGGATCACAAAGCCAGGAAAGAGGCAAGGAGTCCAAATCAAACCAGCCCTCACCTGGGCCATCCGTGCCTCAGGTGTGTGTATGATTGGGATGGGGGGCCTTGTGGATTGAAGGGTGAATCTGAGAGTCTTGAGCCTGCTGGAGGGGCCTGGGAGAGGCTTCCTCACCACCAGCCCCTTCCAGGCTTGGGCCTCAGTCATTTAATTCTGCTCCTCAGGAGTACTTTGTTGTTCCTCAAATTAGGGTTCCCTCTCCTGTAGGTACTGTCTACTTTAAAGTCCTGCCTTGGTTTGGGGGGAGGTTGATTTTAATAAGCAGGAACATGGATCTAAGCCCCTAGACCTCTCTTCTACGAAAATCGACAGCTCTGTCACTCCCTGTCCAGGCACCACTGGACCACAACTCCACAATTCTTTCCCTGCCACCAACCATCCCAGAGAAAAAAGACACACATACCCCAGTTTGATTATTTTTGGTTGGTTAGTTGGTTTCTTTTTTAACCAGGGAGTCACAAGTATCTATGCCGAATGGTGTGAAGGACTGAACTCAGTCTGGGTAGCCAGTCTGCTTCTGAGATCCAAGAACCCAGATCCCTAGGATGAGGTGAACAGAATGCAGTCAATGCAAAAGCTCATTGTGGCTCTGAGCACCGCTGTGGCCACTGCTGGCCAGCAGGCACCAGGGTGGGGGATAATGCGGTGGGCTGTGGGGGCTCTGGTTATGGTGGGAGAGTGACCAAGCCCAGGATTGGGGCAGGGAGTGAGGCACTCAGCCTGGAAATAGAGGGAGCCCATGCACGCCATTCACCCAAAGTGTTCCTCTGCCCCTAGACCCCCAGACTTAGGAAAACTAAACCTGAGTGTGTCCTGGGCTGGGAAGGAACTGTCTGTCTGCCTGAGGGGCCTAAAGAGGAACTACCACTCGATTCATTAAGAAATACACAATTAAAACAAAAATAAATCAGCAGGAAACAGACAGTGTGGCCAAGGAAAGGCTTTTTTCTATGCCTCAGCCCTGATCTGGGGACATCAAACAGATCAGGCTTCATATCTAAAAATGTTAATTTATAATTTAAAAGTTCACAGATTTTCTGATACAGAAATTTCTCCAATCAGATTGTTTCACATATTTATTTTTTATTGTTTCCACTTTCCCTTGTTTGGTTCCTCCCAGGAGTTTGGGGCCAAGTCCATCACTGTTAGTAAATAGGACGAAATGGGCAGCTCTGCGAGTCTCCATCTAGCGAGGATCCCTACCTGCAGGGACAGATCAGCCTTGCCCTCTCCTATTAAGGTATAGCGCGGGAAGGATCCCAGATTTGGTTTCTTATTTTCCCTAAGAATCTTGGGTATGGCGGGGGATTTAGCTCAGAGCCACTGCACCTGCCTGGCAATCGCAAGGTCCTGAGTTCAATTCTCGGTACCCAAAAAGAAAAACAAAGACTTTCAGGTCTAGGAGTAAGGTCAAAAAGGGGTCTAAAGTAAACCGGAGTCCTATTTCCTAGTCCCTCAGCCTTTCCTAGGCTCCTAGTCCTCCCTCCCAACCAAAGCACAATTCCCCAGGGATAATTATCTTTTCCCTAAAGAAATGCAAAAGGACTGCATTTACATATATTTGCCTAAAAATGACTCTGGGCCAGTGGGGTGTTGGGGCTCTGACCAGGATTGAGGGGGCTCAGATAGCGATTATCCTCAGCCAAAAGGCAGGAAACCAAGAAACACTGGCTACTATTATTGATCTTGGGTCCCGCTACCTGGGCTCAAGGGGCTCTTAGCTGTTTCAGGGTCCCAGACCCTTTTGAGAAGCTGACAAAAACTGTTTGTTTGTTTTTTTCTGTCCTTTCAGGGATTATAAGGAGTCCTAGAAGCCCGAGTTCTGTAGGGTGAGCACGTTCCTAATTTGTAGTTTTCCTTTCTTTCCGAGACCGTCTCCTCTCCTTGTCTTCCTTTCCTTTTCCTCTCTGGGTCCCCTTGTGTGGGGGGGTGGTCAGGAAGTTCTTCTGTAAGTTTAACCCCTGCCATTCTTGGCAAAGCTCCCCCCCCCTTTTTTTTCACAAGAGCAGGCACCTGGCAGAGGCCTAGTGTGTGTCTGTGGAGCTTCTGATCAGCTCTCCTCCCACAGAAAACAGCAAAGTAGGACTGTTAGCTGAAGACTGATCTCTATTGCCCAATTACTCAACTAATTCCTGAGGGGGGGCGTATATTGGCAGCAGTGGAGGCTTGGATGTAGGGGGACCAATTCCCATCTCTAGTGGAAACTCGGATGCCAGGAGCAACTTGCAATTGCTATAATAATAGTCATAATAATAACAATAATAATTTATTTAGCATATCATTAGATGTGTATTTACTGTCTTCTCTCTGCTTTTTTCCAAGTGTCTCCTAAGGAATTCTCACAACACCCAGGGGATACAATAATAAGCTAATTACCAGCCTTCAGCTCCTTCTCCTCCTGCCATCCACAGTCACCTCTCTGAGACAGAACTCCTTCCTGTGCTTTACACCTGCTTGACATATCCTTCCCTATGCCCAAATCTCTCCCGTTTCCAGTTTTTTCATCCTTGTTAAGGAATTTTATCCATACTTCAAAGAAGAAAGTGTTGGGAGGGGGAGTCCTTGAAACCTAGAGAGATCTACTTTGTTGTGGTTGTCCTAGGTATTAATATCGTTTCCTTAATATTGTAACAATCAATATAGAGGATAATGTGGGAGGAACTGACTCCTGACTTTCCTGGTTGCTCTTTTTAAGGCAGCAAGGATTAGAGAGACTTGTGCATGCTGCTGTGATACACAGATGTCTGAGTCCAGTGTAGGAGCATGGCCAGTCCTGAAAAATGTAACATCCACTCTGCTGGCCTTCAGGCTGTTCAGGTCAGACCTCAGAACTGTCAGGTTCCACAGAGCTCGTTGGTCTCTTTCGAAGGAGGGAAGAAAGGAAGGAAGGGAGGGAGGGAGGGAAGGAGGAAGGAATATGTGTGTGTACACATACTGACACACAAACACATTTTTCCTGAGTAAATAACCATGGCAGCAGCTATATTTTTAAAAAATATTTGTGTCTTAGTAGCCAGGCATCTTAGCACATGACTATAATCCCAGCACTTTGGGAGGCTGAGGCAGGAGGATTGCAAGTTCTAGTCCTGCTGGGCAACTTAGCAATTTAGTGAGACCCTGTCTCTAAATAAATAAATAAATAAATGGGGGTAGGGCTAGGATTTAGGATTTAGCTCAGTATGAAGGCCCTGGGTTCAATTTCAAATGCTATTCAAAATAGTTTCTTTGCATTTTAAAATATAAATACGTATCATCTTAGACATTATGATCAAAACACATGGATTCTGGGTGGACTTTTGGTCCAATTCAAAGGACCCCTAGAGTCCCAGTTATCTGTAGAACACTCTTTGTCATTCATTTCCTTGACCCCCCCCCAGAGGGCAGGACTGTAGTTGCTATTGTGGTAATCTTGGTCAGAGACAGAGCTGCTTGGCCTCAGCCATTGAGACCTTGGGAGCTGCTGGTCAGTCTACCCAGGTGGTTGTATCAGCCCTCCACTTCCCTGTCCAAGGACACACTTGCCCCTAGGAGGAAGCATGGAAGCATGCCTGGGCTGGAAGGTACAAGGGCCAGGGAGTCAATATCAAGTTAAAACTGAATACAGGGGGCCAGGGATTTAGCTCAGTGGTTCCATTGCTTGCCTTGCAAGCACAAGGACCCGAGTTTGATCTCTGGTACCAAAAAAAACACACAAAAAAACCTGAATACAGATCTTAGCTCCCTAAATCACAGACAGCAAAGTTGACACCCTTGATGGGTCCCATCCTTAGTTGGTGCTTTTTCCTTTTCTATAGTTCTCTGTCTTTCTGCTCTCCACACATTACACTGTATGCCTCCTAGAAGGAAGAGACCTATGGTCTGGCCTTTTAATAACTCCAATTCTGTTAAAACTTACTTGTCTTGTATCCCAGCCCATACCTAGTTAGTCTTTACTAGGTAACAGCCAGATTGCCAGCTTTAGAAAACTTCACCAATATATTGATGCACACATTTTCCCTGGCAACTGTGTGGCTTTTGGTATGGGTCTTCCTTCAGAAGGGGGGAAGTAGACATAAATGATGGAATTTCAGACCCATATGGGAGGTGGCATTATACAGATTTGAATGATGGTGGTTTATAACTTTCCTTAAATCATATCATGTTGATAGCCCCCACATCATGTCTGTGGTTAAGGCCAAGCTAAGGTTAGCAGGTTGTTTGGAGGGGTGCAGAACTTTGCTTCTATTATTGCCAGATCTTTTTTTTTGGTACTGGGTATTGAACTCCAGATCTTGTGCTGGCAAGGCAGGTGGTAGAACCACTGAGCTAAATCCCAGGTCCTTTATTGCCAGATCTTGAAAAATAAAAATAAATTGGAAAAAATAAATAAATAAATAAAAATAAATTGGAAAAATTTATTCTTCTAGGTAAGAAGATTATATATGAATTTACCAGGGTCTGGGCTTCTAATTTGTTCTGACCATGGTGATAATTTATCCCATAACTATAGTCCAATCTATACATAGTGTCCTGCAGCCCCTGAGTACTCATAATTGTAATAGTTTCCATTTGTAGGAGATTACTATATGCCAGATGCTTTATGCTGAATTTGATGAGGAAATGTAACCTCAGAAAGGTTAAGTCATCTACCCAAGGTCACATGGCTGGGTTTGAACCCTGGTCATGTGTTTTCCTATCTGCTAGGTTCTAACACTTCCAAATCACACTTTACAGGTTAGATAAACTGCAGAAATCATGGAAATGAAATGGATTTTTTTCCTCTGAAATATCCTCTGGGTACATAGAGTGCAGCTCCACAAGGCACTTCTATACTGGCTTCCACTGTGGCTGACCCAGGTGCAAGTATATGAAAGGAATTTAATCCAGATTTATCAAAGGCCCCTGTGATTTTCAGCATGATCACTACCGTCATCAGAATCCACCTCTTTCCCAAGATGAGGAATATACCCATAACTGCAGGCCTCTGGTTTCTAGGGGAGTCCTTGAGTTCCTGCTTCTTCCAGCAGAGTCCAGCTATCCTGTAAGGGTTGGCTTGTGAAACTTAGTATCTAGAGATTGATCTTCAGAGCCCCTCATTGCCCTGAGCATCTCCTCTAAGCACTACTTCTCTGGCTGTACCCTTGTTTGATAAAGTAGCCCATGGTGCTTTTGCATTTTAAAGGATGTGATCTGCAGAGGGCTGTACTTAACAACATGTGTTCTAATGGTGGAACTTGAGGCATTTCAGTGGCAGGATAATTGGGGAGGGGGAAACAGAGCCTTCCCAGGGGCTTTAAACTGCTTCACCGCATAAGGCTGATCCTGCATCTCATTATCCATTAACTTCAGATGAAAGCTACAAAATTGGATCCCTTTATTCTGATATTTGAAACTAAGCAGACAGTGGGCTGATTTCACTGTGTTCACCTGGCTGCTGGCATCGTGCAGACATCTTCCCCATCTTCCTGCCCCATCTTGTCTCTGCCTCTCTCCCCTCAGGGGCAGGGTCCTTAAGGAAAACAGTTCCCCATGGCATGTCTGCAGGGGCTCTGTGGAAAAGGTTGAGTTGTCAAATGAGGAGACACCACAGCAGACACCCCCTACTCCCCAACCCCCACCAACTCTGGAATGAAGATGGAGGGTTTTCTGTGCCTGGTTTAGTTCACGGAGACACATAGTCCATCATTTGATTTGCTCCAAAGAGTATTCCTTCTCCCTGCCCTACAGCATCCTCCAGCTTTTGCTTAGAGTCAGAGCTGGAAGGATTTTAGTGATAAGCTCATCAAACCACTTAATTGTGGAGGAAGGGAAACTGAGGCTCAGACAGAGATGGGAATCCAGGATTCTAATTCCAAACTAGTATTCCCCTCAGAACTGACAGAATCTGACTTTCTGTATTTCAGCTAGATATGTTTGGAGTTGCTCTCTCCAGATCCCAGAATGTTAACTTGATTTCCATGGAAGAGAACACAGTCACCAAAGATCATAATAAAGTGGGCCCTCCTTCCTGGTTGCGGCCACTTTTGGGCACATGAATTATCATATTCCATGCTCCAGAATCCCACTGGAACTCATCCACGATTTGTGTGACAATAAATTCCCTCTATTTCTGTGCCACATTATACTTTGACTCGCCTCGATCCATTTCCTAGAGCTGGCCCAGGCCTGGGGGTGGGGGTGAGCTGGAGGTCCCAGGACAGAGTGCAAAAGGGTGAAGGCAAGCTACCATATTTTGCCTCTAATTTCCCCACTCCTACCTTGAGGTGAGGAGATAAAGAGACCATCTTGAATAAAACTTTCCTTAAGATATTGTTAAGCCTTCTTCAAACTTCAAGAAAACAGAACTTCTTATTGGATGGGGCTTATCCTTCTGTCCAGCTCTGAGGATAAGAGGCCAGTGTTGGGGTTGAGCTTAGCAGGGGAATGCTGGCTACATCAGTAGTGCCTCGGCTCACAAATTTAATTAGTTCTACAAAATTGGAAAAGATGGCCACATTTGTGTTTGTGTGGGAAAGATGGCCGTGGTCATGTTTGTCACCTGATGCAGAGTTTGCAAATAAAAACAAAATTTTGCCAAATGCTTCTGTTTGCGAACCAAATTGTTTGCAAATAAAAGCATTCCTAAACCGATATACTGATACCATACTTAAGAAAGAACTTGTCAGCCTTGACAGCTGACAGACACCTGTGTTTCCTGAATGTGTCTGGTAAGTTCTCATCCTGCTGAGACTGTCAAGTTAATAGTCCAGAGCCTGGATAGAAACTTCCGTTTCCCAGGATCTGGCACTTTGTCTAGTTCCAGGGTCCTCGACCAGTGCTCCCTCCATTTCCCATTGGGCTTTGGCTCCAGAAAATATTGTTCAGTCTCATGTTGTCTCTAAACAACATCTTCTCCATCTCTAAGAAACAAAACAAAATTGCACTGTTCCAAGACTAAAATCCACCTGATCACTTAGTCTGATGTGGACACAATGGTTCTTATGGGCTGAACTGTGTCCCTTCAAGAATCAAATGTTGGGCTAGGGATGCAGCTTAGTTTCTTTCTTTTTTTTGGTACCAGGGATCGAACTCAGGACCTTGCGCTTGAGAGGCAGGCGGCAGAACCACTGAGCTAAATCCGTTGTGTTGCAGCTTAGTTGGTACAGTGCTTTCCTGGGATGCAGGAGGCCCTGGGCTCAATGCCCAGCACCGCAGAGGAAATGAACAAGATCCAGATACTGAAGTCTTAACTTCCAATACCTTGGAATGTGATTATATTTGGACATAGGGACTTTAAAGAAGTAACTTAAAATGTGATCATGTAGATGAGCCTTAATCCGATCTGTCCCCTGTCCTTTTAAGAAGAGACTAATTCACAGACAGACACAAAAGAAGACCGAGTAAGGATAGAGGGAGATGGAGATGACAGCTGTCTACAAGCCAAGGAGGGGGCCTCAGGAGGAACTATTGCTGCTAACATCTTGATCCTGGACTTTGCTTCCTCTTTTTTTTTTGAGGCAGGGTCTCACCATGTAGTCCAGGCAGGCTTCAAATTCACTATGTAGCCCAGGCTGGCCTTGAACTTGTGGTGATCCTCCTGCCTCAGCCTCCCAAGTGCTGGTATTATAGGCATGTGCCACCATGCCTGGCTTGATCTTGGATTTTGAACTTTAGAGATGTGAGAAAAATTCTGTTGTTTAAATCACCCCATCTGTGGTTCTTTGTTATAACAGCAGTAGCAAAGTAATAGCATCTAAATGTGTCTCAGCTGTTTACTTCTGTATGACCTTGGACAAGTCATTTAGAACTCTCCAAGCCTCAGCTTCTACATAGGCTTTAAGGTCCTTTTAATATCTAACACTCTGTGAGTCCATATAAAGGAAAAGTCCCAAATATACTATATAACTTTACTTCCTTGCAATGATGTGTTAAGCTGTAGATACATGTACTCAAGTAGTCACATACACAGCCTGTGCCACTGTGTTCTCCTTCCAAATGTGGTCACTTACACAGCCCTTCCCTTACCCCAAATGCCAGTGGAGAGCCAGAGTTCAATGCAAACACATTTGGGTCCCTGACTGGGCTGCTGCTGCTGCTGCAGCTCACAAAATTGCTTGAAATGAGAGCATTTTAGTCAATTGACTGGTTTTACTGAACACAGTGTCAAGGAGCCCACTGATTTATCTTTATTTAATTGATGGACTTTGTTTTTAAACTTTCAGATTCTGTCCATCTTTTTTGACACAGAATCACTCTGCGGCCATGCAAATCCTAGTCAACAACCTAATTCAACCAGTTCTATCACCTTTATTCTTTTAATTGATTGGTAAATTCACTCAGAAGAATCAACCCCACTCAGACACAGAGAAAGCATCCTTAGGTCTTGTCTATAACGTGCTAAAACATAAACTTTGGTCAATCAATTCAGTGAAACATCAGCACAATCTAAAGCTTTAGCACAGTGTAGGCAAAACAATGTTCCCTTGTCAGCCTGTGGTGACTTGAAGTCTATACATGGCTAGTGTCCTTCTCCTCGACACATCAGGATGAAGAAATGTGTGTACATGTGGACACAAGCACACATACACATCACACCACTTCTTGCCATTCTCATTGGTGCCGTTAGGAAGGAGAGAACACTGAGGGATTGAGAATTTGTGCTGGCAAGGCCTTGGGATGACTTATCTAAGGTGCACATTTTTGTAAATGTGACTCAGATTGTAGCCTTGGTCAAAATTTCTCCTGTTTGCTGTTGTGAGAGGGAAAAGAGCCAACTAGACTTGGAGCTTGGCCGTATTAATTGATTGTGATTCAGACAGTCCTAGGTACATCTGCTTGCTTCTGGAATTTTGTATTTGGTTCTAGAACTTGCATGTTTGTATCCCTATATATTCATTCACATCTAGGTATTTGGAATTGGATTGCTGTGTTTTCTCATATGCCCAATTTTGCTGGCAGTTCCTTGTACGTTTGCATCTGTCTCTGGATGTTTGCGTGTGTTTGTATGTGGCAGATAGGCTCACCTTACCTCTGTACTGGTTGTTTTGGGGTTTCTGTATGAGGATGCTATCACATGTATCTGCACATTGTTGGAGATTAGTAACTCCAAAATAACTTAAGACATCTCTCAAATGTTTGGCAAACCATGGAAGAAATCCGATGCTGGAGAATATCGTTGGGCAGGTCCTTGGCGCAGATCACCTCTGGCTCAACTCTGATTTTCTTCCAGATAAGGTCCACAGTATCTTCCAAGGGCCTCTTCTGGCTCCCTCCACCACATCTAGACCTCCAGGGTCTCCTCCTAGCTCATTTTTAATGGACCTAATGAGTAAAGAGGAGGAGCTGGAGGTGGCCTGGGGTTTTAAGATGGAAATAAAAAAGGAAATTTCATCATTTTCTCCCCATCCTCATTTTCTCTCATTGACTTTAATCAACCCTGAGCATGCAACACAGGGGAGTCAGCTGCTCTGCATTGTTAGACGTTGCTTAAAGAAGAAATGATATTATGTCTTAGATTTGCTTCAGAATATATGAGGCAGTACTGGGTATAGGAATACATAAAACTAGATTGGCTGTGGTCATTTTTGAAGTGAGGTGATGGGCCCATGAGTGTTTGATTATGTTATTCTCTCTACTATTTTGTTTGGACCTTTTGATAGGCAAAATGAATCACATTCGCTCAGGAATCTCCTCCTCCTATCACCGCCCCCCATCCTGAGATGTAGCTGAGACTGTAATTATTTTGCCCCATTATATGGATGATGCAGTAGAAGCTCTCACTGGTTAAGTGGTTTGCTCAAGGCAACTGGGAACAGAAAGTTTGGCTAGAATTCAGGCAGACTGACTTCCCACTGAGGGTTCTTCTCATTGGATTGTGCATAAACATGAACACCATACAGCCATAAAATACAGAATTTGTGAATAAATGCCTATTAGATTAATGAAAGAGTTGAGACTCAAGTTGCTCATACATTTTCATAGGGCTTATCTAGGCAGGTATACAGACACCTGAGGGTTCTACATTTGCATCAGCAAAGGCACATACACACCTAGCTCATACAGCTATGCTTTCCTTATTTGTATTCTTGTAGACTATCTATTTTGAAATGGTATGTTAGATACTACAAGAAAAAGAAGAAAAGAATTAGAGTGCTATCCAGGGTATACCTGTTTGGTGTGGCCATGTAAAAAGCTGAACTTTCTATATAATCTTGGAAAGAACATTCCAACAGAGGACTTAGAAGGAATAGGCATCCCTGACATTGGACATATTAAGCCCAGGACTGTAGACCTATGGAGAATTTGATGAGAAAGGGAAAACACCAGCAGATGGTACCCGGTAACTCTCAGCAAAGTTGTAACTTTGCATGCAGGAATATAAGACATTTCCTTATCTCATATATAGACATGCTCAGATAAATACCAGCATCATGTACATCCACTTTCCTTACACATATTATATACCTATGTCTACACGAGGAGGGCTGCTGTGAGAATGAGCCCAGGCTAAGGGTCAGAGGACAGGAGTTCTAGTCTACTGGCCACCACTTGTTGACTGTGTCATCTTCAGTGAGTCATATCATCCTTCTCAGTGTCCCCCCCGAGAACGGGATTGATAGTAATGTGTTTTTTTGTTTTGTTTTTGGCAGAGTTGGAGATTCAACCCAGGGCCTCACACATGCTAGGGAAACACTTTACCATTGAGCTACATCCCCAGTCCTAATAATGATAGTTGAGCTGCCTGCCTCAAACAATGCTGAATATGTAAAAGCTATTTTATCCATTGATTTATGTTTTACTCTGCATATTCATACTAAAAAATAATGAATAGTGAATTGATAACACTTCTAGCATATCTATCTATCATCTCTCTATCTATCTGCCTATCTGTGACATAGCAAAATTAAGTAACTTCCCAAGATAACTCAGTTAGAATATAGCATAAAGCTGGGTATGGTGGTGTGTGCATGCCTGTAATCCTAGCACTCTAGGAAGCTGAGGCAGGAAAATCATAGCCCAGTCTTGGCTATTTATCAATTTAGTGAGACTTTGTCTCAAAATAAAAAATTAAACAGGGCCGGAGATGTAGCTCAGTGCAAAGGCCCTGGGTTCAATTCTCAGTACCACCAAAAAAAAAGAAGCAAAAACAAAAATCGCACAACCACACACAACCTCCAGCATAGACTAGTAAAATGGATGATGGGTTTTAGAGTCAGAAGCACCCACCACTAAAGAGCTAAAAATATGTCCAATATAATTATTATAGAGTGACATCTGCTAGTTATCTCAGCTAGTTAGATCAGTGGTCCTTAACGTGTGATCCCAGTAGCCCTCGGGTCTTGGAGATGCTTTTCGTTTTTTGGGTTTTTTGGTACTGGGAGTTGAACTCGGGACCTTGCACTTGCGTGGCAGGCACTGGAACCACTGAGCTAAATCCCTGGCCCCTGCTTTTTGTTTTTTGAGACAGTCTCACTGTGTAATTCAGGCTGGCCTTGAACTCATTGTGTAGCCCAGGCTGGCCTCAAACTCATGATAATCCTCCTGCCTTAGCCTCCCAAGTGCTGGGATTACAAGTATGCCAGGATGCCCAGCTTGAAGACACTTTTAAAAATTCTTCAGGTCCTTTGGCTCACAGTTATATATCTACATGAGACTATTTACTTTAAATATTTGGACCAAAGCAGCATATCAGAACAAATAGAATGTAGCAACAGGTAAGATAATCCAACCATCTTCTATGAAACTATACATTCAAAAAGATTTGCAAAAATGTAAAACAATGACCTTCTTTGCACTAAGTAGTTTTTGTTTTGAAAAACAGTTATATTTGCTAGGCATGGTGGTGCCTGCTTATAATTCCAGCATTCTTGAAGACTAATGCAAGAGGATCACAAGTTTAAGTCCAGCCTGGGCAATTTATATATTTACCATGACCCTGTCTCAAAATAAAATAAAAAAGGGCTGGGATGTAGTTCAGGGTGAGGGTCATGGGTTCAATCCACAAAAAAAGTCATATCTAATAAAAAGGTAGTTGTGTTGGCATGTAATTATTAGTATTAAAGATTTTTAAAAGAGTTTATTTTTAACTTCTAATAGGGTAAATATGGATAGATACATAAATAAAAGCTCCTTGAGGTCTGGGAATAGTGGTGCATGCCTGTAATCCCAGCATTTGGGAGGATGAAGCAGGAGGATCTTCACAAGTTAGAGGCCAGCCTTGAACTAGTGCAAAGTGAACTGCCTAGGGAGATCCTGTAACTCAAAAAACAAAAAACAAACAACAACAGAAAAAGCTCCTTGAAATTCTAATAATTTTTAAGAATGTAAAGGGGTCCTAGGACCAAAAATTTTGAGACCCGTAGGGTTAGGCCCAGTGGACAAGAACCTGCAAAGGTGAGACCAAACCAGGAAGCAAAGCCCAGGCTACTCTAGGTTCCATTTGCCTTAGGCGAGTGTTGTGTCCACATCCTCACAAATGTTCCCTACCAAACTGTCCCATCCTAACAGCCAGTGCCTATGTATCATGAGCAAAGAGTTGGCATGGTTCAGCGCACCTAGGATCTGAGAAATCTGACTAGAGTCCCGGCTATCTCAGTGGTGCACAACTTTGGCCTCCTAAGCCTCATTCAGCTTCCCCTTTTTGTCAACTGGGAATATACTAACTTTCTCACCGTGTTATTGTAGTGCTGGAATGAGATAACAAATCAAGTGAATGCCTTGTACATAGCAAGTGCATAAGTAAATGGCTACTATTGTTAATAATGGTAGACGGCACTCATTGAAAGCTTACTCTGTGCCAAACCTTAATCTAAGTGCTTTCATGCATTAATCTATTGAACCTCCAATACCACTGTAAGGCAGTTAACAACCCTTGCAGATAGTTACTTGGCTGTTGATTCTATTATTATCGTGGCAGTGGTTGTTTCCTAGGTCCTACTCATGGGTAGAATAGATTGGAGAAACATAAATGTTTATAGTTTTGATTTAGCTTTGATAAAGAGAGCAGTGAGAAATCTGATCTTCTAGGAAGTTCTCTGACTTCTGCCTCCTTTCTTTTTAGCCACCCCAGGCCTAAGAAGCCAATTCCGGGGACAAGGATGACCCTCAGGCCATATGGTCCTCAGCAAAGGGGCAGGCATTTTATTTATTTATTTATTTATTTATTTATTTATTCTGGTACCAGGGATTGAACTCAGGACCTTGTGCTTTCGAGGCAGGTGGTGGAGCCACTGAGCTAAATCCCTGGCCCTAGGGCAGGCATTTTAGAGCAGTTTATCTGGAAGGCAGGACAGAAAAAGCCTCTGTCACTAATGACATCAGTGATAAATCAAAGAACCCATTTCCCAGGTGCCTGGCTGGGATGTTATTTTCTGTCTGTCCCTCATTGCTGCCACATGCACACAGACACACATCACCTGCAACAAAATCGCCTACCAAATGCATATATGATCAGAAGAAATGAGTGTGTCCAGATCCTATAATGTATGTGTCATGTATGTTTGAGGGTATGCCTCTAGGTAACATGTGTGCAGAGAGAAAAGCTTGTGTGTAATTGGGAGGAAGAACTCTCTCCATTGTCTTCCCTCTTTCTTCCTAAACTAGCAAAGATGTTATCACAAAATCCTACCCCCTGTATCTTTTGGGGTTATAGTTCTCCCACAGACTATCTCAACTGGTCCAGGTGTGCCCAATCAATATGTGTGTGTGTGTGTGTGTGTGCATGCGTACGTGCGTGCGTGCTTTCGTAAAAGGTGGTAGGTAGTTCAATTGTCTTTCATCACCATGGAAACTAAGGAGCAAATCCTCTGGGGGGCAGGAAAATCTGGAGCCCTTGGCCAACTGCTGCTCTTCTAGGATAGAGGAAGACAGGATCCTAGACAGGGTCTAGATCTCAGGATGAAGCTGAAGGAAGCAGAGTGACAGAGTCACTCTTTTCCACCAGTGTTCAACTGAGGGTACTCAGACAAGGGTCTTGGGATTATTCTAGTCTGGACCTCAGGGATACACAGTAGGTTTTTGCTAGAGACAAATCTAAAAGGCAGAGTTCAAGAGGATGGGACCTTAATTATCTGGACTCAGAGTGGATTGACTAAGAAAGAAAAGGCAGACTATGTCTATCTAGATTTGGGTTTATCATACTGGCTTTCAGTCTTTGAAGACCATGTATTCCCTGGAGATAAGTGAGAGAAAGGAGAATATGAGGAAGTCATTTTGGTTTTTTAAAATACGTTTTTGCAAATCAGAGAAAAGAAGTCCCCCAATGTGCAGAAGGTAGGTACTGCCTTAATTTCTTTAGTTTAAATTAGGAAATTCCAGGAGGCACTAGGGGCCTTTCTGATTGCTCAGAAAATGACTTTGCAATCAAGGGAAGGACAGGAGGGGGTGATAAGATGTGACCAGTTAGAGAGCTGGGTGTGGGGGCAGACATCCGTTACTTGGAAGGCTGAGAAAGGGGGCTCACAAGTTCAATGACAGCCTGGGCAACTTAACAAGATCCTGTCTCAAAAAGTAAAAAAGGACTAGGGATATAGTTCAGTGGCAGAGCCTTCCTGGGTTCAATCTTCAGTATGAAAAATAAAATAAAATAAAAACGAAAAAGAGTGAACAATCTCCTCTCTGTGGTCAGAATGTAAAAGTGTGCCCCAAATCTAGGGCCCCCAAAAAACGCAGCAGAGAATTGGGGCAGTTATCTAAATTACTCAGCACCAAATCCTTCAACTCCGGATTCCTTGTTTTTACTTGAATTTAATGGATAAATTATCCCAGTAAGAGAAGAGACTGGACCCTGGGGGCCAAGATGCAAATTGTGGGATTCCAGGGCCCTCCTCATCTGAGAGAATGGAATAAAAGAGACTGTGTGATAGGGAGGGGTCTCAAGGTTTAGCCTCAAAGATACCTGGACACTGGTATATCAGAATAGGCCAGAAGCAAGGGGCCTTCTGTTTGGGGCCTTTTTCGACTGCTTAAGGTGGAGGAAGAAAAAAGAGGAAGGGGCTGGGGGGAGGTGCCGACAAGAACAGATGCTTCCAGATCTAAAGAAGCAATGGGGGGGGGGGAGTGGCAGGATCAAACAGAAGAAGAGGAGGGGGAGGTGGGAAAGGAAAGAGAACAAAGGTATAGTGGAGATGGGAGCCTCTGCAGTGGATGAGAGATAAAGGAGAATCTAGTGAGATGGCTGAACTAACATCTGCCCTGGCTATAAAACCTCATTCTTTTTGCTGCTGGCTCAGGGGCCACTCTGGAGTGGTCAGATCAGCCCTGAAGTGGCTAGGCCTGGGGGCCCAGCCAGGAATCTGAGCCTCAGCTGCCCTCCAAGATTGCCACCCCCACCTTTTGGTGCTTCTTCCTCTGCTTTTACAGTTGGAGGGGAGTCTTAGGAGGGGCACTGGGGCTAGGGATTGTGCCAGAAGATTATTGCAGCATGAGATGGGAAGAGGAGTAAGGACATAGGGAAATATGGAGCACAGGAGGCAGCAGAAATGCTAGGCACACACCCAGATACAGTCAAGAAGAGACAGACAGACAGCTGGAGACAGTCACATTTTAGAATGGGCTGAAATCATCAGAGACTGAGCCGGTAAAGAGAGGTTTGCAGCTGGCAGACTCAGGCCCCCAGCACATCTGAGCCAGGTCAGGCTATAGGGATGAAGTGGCACTTGGAGCACATCAGCTCAAGGCGAAGCAAGGGTACATGGGGAGTTTTCCGTATTGCACCCATTTTCTCCTCTCCTCAAACTAGCTAGCTAGATGCCTTTTTGTTCTTCCAGCTAGAACTGAAGCCCTACTCCTTCTGTACCCTTATTTCCCCAAATCTGTTCTAGCTAAGAGGAAAGTTTCCACATGCACAAAGTTACCCAGTGCTACCCAAAGGGGCAGAGTCACAAGTAAGAGCCAGACTATTATCATGGTGGGGAGACTGCACCCCAACAAGAACAAACCAGCTTGGGGGACTTCTCCCAAGTGACTCATCTCCCACTGCAATGGCTCAGCCCCATCCTTGCCTATCAGATTTGAAAGGGTGTTTTCCTTTTCATAATAGCCCTAATCCTAGGCTGGCATTCAGGGGGATAAATCCAGGGGACAGAAGAAGGTAATTCTACCTGTGACTGGGGCAGGAAGCAGGCATTCTTGGCTTGGAATCCCTCCTACCAGGGATTTGCTTTGTCCTGCTGGGACCTTTCTGGGAAGTCCTGGGTGTGGGCTGGCCCTTTGCAGACTGTTCCTACTGAGAACTACATCTGCCTTCTTCCTCACAAAGACTCTTGAGAGAGTTCCATTTCCTGTTCTTTTAACAAGGAGAAAACTGTCCTTTCAGTTCTAAGGAAAATGAAATCTGATTTGGTGGTAGCAGTAGGGATATTGGTGGAGGAGCAACTGAAAGTTCTCTGAATTTTCAAAAAACAAACAAATAAAGGGCTGGGGATTTAGCTCAGTGATTCTGCCGCCTGGCTTGAAAGTGCAAGGTCCTGAGTTCGATCCCCAGTACCAAAAAAAAAACCAAAAAACCCAAACAAATAAATTTGGAAGGCGATGTAGGGAAAGAAAAGGGAGGTTGGGATCTACGAGCGAGACCCCAGGCAGATCGGAGTTCACCGCTCAGTGAACCCGCTCAGCCAGCCATGCAGCCCTCGTCCCAGTCCTGCGACCTATTGTCCGCTGTTGGAGCCCTGGGTCGTGACCCAGCCGAACGCAACACCGAGCCCAGCGCATGCAAGACATGGAACCCGAGAAGAGCAGGGCTGCTGCCTCTCCAACCTCGCCTTTGCCCGGGCCGCCCAATTTTGTGATTCTGGAGACCTCTGTACTCCAAGAAAAGGAGCAGACAGCCCCACTGCCAAACGCAAACACACCAGGCAGATGAAAACTGTGGTATTTGCCCCATTCTTTTGTGGCCCGGCTTTCCAGGAAGCCAAAGGCTGGAAGCCAGAACCTAGGGTTTGGCTTGGCCCTTTGGCAGTGCCTCCTACACACTCCATTTCAAGGTTTCTTCCCCCTGCAAATTCAAATACATTTTCCTCTCCTAATCTCTGATGCCAGAAATAGAGGGAATAAAAAATGAGGGATGAGTAGAGATGACAGTTCCTTTGGCTTGACCCATATCCCTCAGGCAGGCATATTAGAGGACCCGGCAATGGTTGATGAAAACTGGAAGTGTAGAACAATCCCTTCCTCTTTATTAGGCTCTTTAACCCTGTGCACCCGCAAATACACTCTGAAACCTTCCCTACCCAGCCTTGTCTTCCCTTTCTCCTGATTCATTCCTGGGCCTGGCAAGAAAGGGAAGCAGGAAGGTAGAGGCCTTTTGCCCTGTTCGCCAGATCAGCTGGCCCTGTGTTGTAAGAAGCCACAGAGCTGACACCAGAGAGAAGGAAAAAACCCTCAAGAAGTGGAGGGAGAGCCAGGTCTGAGAAGGGGCTCCTAGTCCTGGTGGGCAGATGAGCAAACCTCCTCATCAGCTTGAGTCTTCATTTTCTCTCAGTGCCCCCAAGTTCAAAAGGGGATGGAGCTCCCTGCACTGAAGGTTTTAAGGTGTCTGAGGGAGCCCTGCAGGTAAACAAACATCCCACCATTTTTAATTCTCAAAAGAGGCAGCTAAAACTCTAAAACTTGTATACCAGAGCAGCCACACACAACAGGAGAAAAATGAAAATGGGGCTAGTGATATGGGGAGCAGAAAAGCAGGCTGAGAGGGGTGGTCAGTTCTATTAGAAAGATTGGTCAAAGGCAGACTTTTCCCCCCACCAAATTCCCCCAAATGTTTAATTTGGGCTTTTGCCCATCCAGATAAATCTAGCTAACAGATTAAGAAGTTCATAAAATTGTATTCTTAGGTAATGACATGCAGAGAGGTAATAAATATTCCCTCTGCTCTGGTAGCCACTGGAGTTGGGGAATCTTCCATCACTTTTTCCAGACCTAGGAGAGGTCTCTTGGAAGGCCAGTATTTGAATTAGAATTAGTTTTCTAAAGGTGAGATTCCTATAAAAGCTGTGGAAACCCAGAGAAGTGGGTTTGTGAGTAGCGCAATACTAAACTCCTTCAGGGCCTAGCAAAAAGCCCAGCAAAAGATGGAACTGCCTCAGCACATTCCTCCTTGCGGGGCACCTTCAATCTCAAGGGCCTCTTTCAGAGACAGCCTCCCCAAATCCTACCTAGGGCAGGACTAGGAGAAACCTGTGCCTAGCAGAGAGCACTCAAGATTTGGAAAACCCCTTACTACACACTCTCTCCCCAAACAAACACACACACACACACACACACACACACACACACCTTCTAACACAGAAAACACAGAAGACATCTCTGGATTTCAATCTGTCAAGTAAATTCACATAGGAAGAAAGTGGTTGCATGACTGCAGAGAAAACTTTGTAGGAAACTTTGTACAAACAGCAGCAAGACATCCTCAGAGATACAAAGTGCCCCAGTTTTTCCCCCTAGTCTCATTTTTCTCAGGGCTCTGTTTTTCTCCTTTTTCAGCCAAATTTCTTCACTCCCCAGGTACCCAGCAGAGAAACTCCGTTTTCCCCAAGCAGATTCTTTCCATCCACAATCGGACCTCCTGACTTCCCTCCCTAACACCAGGAGTTGAGACAAAAATCTAGTGGCAAACAGACAGTTTCAACTTTTGTGCTCCTCACCCCAGAGCAAACGAGTGCTAACTACTTACATGCCAAGGGGATTTGGGACCTGTGGGGATCTCCTGATGCTTGGAGAGAAGGAATTGGAAGATTGGTGTCTCCGGTTCACCCCTTCTTCTTTTTAACTTAGCCACTGAACAGAGAGATGCAAAGCTGCACTAGAAGGCATTCATGAGCCTTGCCTCTCCCAGGACTCTGGGCAAGAAATCCCCAGTCCTACAAAAGCAGTGGCATCCTATCTGAAGATGGGGCTGAGCAAGGCTGGCTTGGGAGGGTCCGAGGTGGGGGTGGGGGAGAGGTCAGAGGCGCTGGTGAATATAAAGGCGATGGGAGAGAAAATGCTGTGTCCTCCCCGTGAACCTGGGCCGTGTCCTCCCCCAGAGCCTTTCCCTACCGCTCAACCCAACTTCAATAAAAGCCTTCCCAGTGAGGCTGTAGCAGCATCAGGTGGAGCCATGGGGACCAACACTGCTGGAGCTTGGCTGCCCCCCCCCCCTTCCTGGGAGCCAGAGCCCATTCTGGGTGGTCAGGTACAAGGCAAAGGAGAGCTTTGGGAGAAGTGGAGAAAATTGAATCCACTAGAGGGAAGGCTAGAGGCCAAAATCTTCAAAAATTCAACTTAGAGAATTTTAATTTTGTGTCATAGGCAAAAAATTATGGATTTTTAATGCTTCTCCTTTTCAGATCAAGACAGAAAGAGACACCAGAGAAGAGACTATGTGTGTGTGACGAGAGAAAGAAAACAGAAGGTGGTAAAGAAGGGGAAATAAGTGCCCCAATCTTTTAAAAGCTGCTTTTCCTGAGTTAAATAGAACCTTTAGTAAGTTCAGGAAGAAAATAAATATATGTAGTGATTTCCCCCCTCCTAGTTCTGATCTCTCCAAATGAGCAAGCTTAGGAAAGAACTGTGGATTTGAAGTCAATCATCCCCCAACTTCCTTTCCACCTCAGCTTCTTTACAGGCTTACAAAGACATCCTGGTCCAGCTCTCAGACGTTCCTTCTCTTTTCCCAAGGAAAGTTAGACCCCCCCCCCTTTTCCTGTCCAAAGGCAATTGCCTCAAGATGATAGGGGCTGCAGTCAGATCAGGCTCTAATTCACTTGATTACATGAAATAACTCCAGATAATTGTTGGCCCTGCTTCCTCACACTGTAGGCAGCATGTTTTGCTGTCTCTAGGGCATCATAGAGGGAGGAGAAAGTAGACCTAAAG
This sequence comes from Heterocephalus glaber, assembly GCF_053883595.1. Classification (NCBI taxonomy): domain Eukaryota; kingdom Metazoa; phylum Chordata; class Mammalia; order Rodentia; family Bathyergidae; genus Heterocephalus; species Heterocephalus glaber. The sequence continues at coordinate 675,341 of NW_028258185.1, forward strand.
GACTAAGTGATTCTCCCAAACACACAAACACATTTGCATACACACACACACACACACACACACACACCCCCTATTCCAAGTAACATTCAGCAAGTAGTTTAAGAAGAAATAAATTTAAAACACATCAAACAGATCTTCACAACTTGGTCCCACTATTGCCTTTCACTCCAGAATTTGGGATAGAGGAAAGGGGTATCCTTAAGCACCTTAGGTTGCTTCTCCCTCTCTCTTCTACTTCTCATTACCCTCCGTTCTAAAATTTGAATAAATTGCCTGGGAAGAGTTTCACCAACTGCCCTCCGCCAACCATCTTCCAATAAACAAGCAAAAAATTGAGCAAGCCTAGCTTAGGGCTTGATCTCCAGGACCAGACTTATTTTGGAGCCTTTGGCTTGAATTAATTCTTCAAGTAATCCAAGTTAGTTTTTTCCCCCCTTCTTCTTCTTAGCCATAAGGAAATATACATACATATACACATACATATAAACATACATACATATATATATATTTATTTATTTATCAGTCAGAGAGCCTTGTTCAGGTCATCCCCACACCCTGCCAGGACCTGGGAGGCTGTGGGAAGAGGGTTGGTCCTTGCCTCTTTCTGATTCTTTTCTCAACACCTGACTGGCCCATGAGAAAAGTTAGGAGAAAGCATAAAAGCCCATCATTATCTCCAGGCATCAGCCTTTGAGGCCTACCCATGCAGGGGGTGCTCTCAGGCCTCTGGCCTCTACTTCACCCTTTTCCCCAAGTCTAAACAAACAGAGAAGCCAATCCTGACAGGTCACTTTGCTGCTTCAGGATCATCAGCTCAAAACCTGTATCTTCTAAGGAGACTAGATTTCCAGGGACTATCATCCTCAATAGCTCATCCCAAAAGAGCCCTAAAAGAAGAAAACTTTTCTCTTTCCCACTCCCTAGACTTGCCTTCTAGTCTGCAGATTAAGCAGACCTACTTGACAGAAAGAGGAGAAAAAAGAGGAGAGAGGAACAAACAAAAAGAAGGGGCTGTGTCTAACTGTAGAAAAGTGGCTCCCCCACTTCACTGTAAGAATCCCCAGGTCTGGCTTCTCTGCAGACTCAAAAAGAAAAGAACAGGATAAATCACCCACCATCTTCCATATCCCTTATCCCAACCCCCTTGTAGGTTCTTCTAAGGCCATTGGAAAATTGGGAGTTGAGAGTTAAGCTTTGTGTGTTTGCTTAGAGTAAACTTAGGCAATTATAGAGAAGGTAGGATGTTACCAGGCCAGGAGGAAGGGGATGAAAAGAAACCATCAGACATTGAGGTAAAACTAATTCACATCCACTGGTTTATTATTGATCACGGGGCATTTCACACCGACACTAAAATTCTTTATTGCAAGTTTTACAATAATCAAGTAAATTCAGTCCAAAAACACAATAACCATGATGGGGGGTGAGGGGAGATTCTACCTATAGACTGCCTCTCTGAACTGAAAGTTCATTTTGATTTTCTTTTGGCTCCTCAAACTGAACAGCTCTGAGAGGCTCTCCAGATGCATTTAGCTTTGTCTGCTGTGCTCCCCCCTCCTCCCACCCCCCCACAATAATACAAAAGAACTTCATAGCTTTGTTCTCCTTAAAATGACTTCCCCCTCACTAACCTCCCCTGGTGCATTTTCAATGCAAAAGGCCTATGGAAAGAGGGGGTAAGGAGGAGAAGAATGATGAGAATTAGCTTAAAAATCTCCCTTTCCTTTTCTCTTTCCTCATCTCCCCTGAAATTTGCCCAAACCAGACCATTGCACCTTGCAATATATAATTTTTCCAGCTTTTTTCTTAAAAAATAAATTACCCCCCCAAATGGCCTTTAAAAAAAACCCAGCAGGTACCATGCTAAGACAACATCACATGCTTAAAAGGGTCCTTAATAGTGGAAGGGAGAGAAGGGGAGGGGGCTTGTTTATCTGTTTTGTCTGTTTGGAATTGACAAGGGAGGAAGCGGGAGGAAGAGAGAAAAGAACCAAAAAATATATATATATTAATTCTATAAATAAGAGTCAATTTGTGTGTGAGGGGGGGATAGGGCATGGGGTGGGGGCAGAGGTGTGAGTTATGTTTTATAACCTGGTGATGTCCTCTGCCCGTTGCTGCTCCGGCGGTGTGGCGCTCTGGGAGTGGTCTTCAGAAGTGCCCGGGGTGGCTGCCGAGAGGGTGCTGGGCCCAGCGCCGGCCGGGGGCGCTGACCTGACTTTGGTGTTGGGGAGTCGGTGGTCCTTCTTCCATTTCATGCGACGGTTTTGGAACCAGATTTTGATCTGCCTCTCAGAGAGGCACAGCGAGTGGGCGATCTCGATCCTTCTCCTTCGGGTCAGGTAGCGGTTGTAATGAAACTCTTTCTCTAATTCCAGGACTTGCTGCCGGGTGTAGGCTGTCCTCGAGCGCTTGGGCTCCCCTCCGTTATAATTGGGGTTCACTAGGAGGGAGGGGAGGGAAAAGCAAATAGTGGGGTTCAGAGGCAGCAGGCTCCCCCCCACCCTCACCCCATCCTCAGCTTTGAGGAACAGGAGGAGGGAGTGGTGGAAATAAAGTCATCAAGCTAAATGGGTTATAAAGAAGTTGAAGGAAGCTGGAGACTTTGTAGTGTAATAAGAGGGGAATCCTCATTGTAACGACACTGAATTATTTATGCGCCCTTAGAAAGCGAGCATAGTTTTCACACATACATAACAGATCGTAGCACATGGCTCGGACTGCCCAGAGTAGCTAAGCCATAAAATTTATGGGGGATGTAATTACCCATTCTCGCTCGTAAATCCAGTTCAATTGTGCTAACCCAGAGTCGCTCCTGGAGAGAGAGAGGGGGAAGGAGAGAAAGGAGGACGGGGCCGGAGGGGGCCGGGGAGGGTGGAGAGCGCCGGGGAAGAGGGGAGGGAGGGGGAGCAAAAAGCAAAGTTGCCTACCCGTGCTAACGTGAATTTTTTTCATCCAAGGGT